>NC_054372.1:162234653-162844653 GCF_017654675.1 Xenopus laevis | reverse complement strand
TATAGCAAAGCCATTTTCCAAATTTTTTTTAATTTATTTTTTACGGATTTGCTGGTTCTCTGTAATAATAAAGACTTATATATCAAAATATACAAATGGTTCATGACTTATGGGTAAAAAATGGCAACCTCAAATGTGAATACCTTGCGCGAAAATGAAACCCCGTGCAGATTAAATACTACAGGTTGGACCTATTATGCAGAATGCTCGGGACCTGAGGTTTTCCGGATAACGGATCCTTCTGTAATTTGAATCTTCAATCCTTCAGTCAACTAGAAAATCATGTAAATATTAAATAAACCCAATAGGCTGGTTAAGGATTAATTATATCTTAGTTTGAATCAAGTAAAAAGTACTGTTTTATTATTACAGAAAAAAAGGAAATCATTTAAAAAAAATTATTTGGATAAAATGGAGTCTATAGGAAATGGCCTTTCCTTAATTCAAAGCTTTCTGGATAACAGGTTTCCGGATTCCATACCTGTACTAGTAAAAACACACTCACTAACTAGAAAACCAAAGTGGATTATAAAACATTCTGCTTTAGGTGTAAGTCAATAATGGACTACCAAATTATCTATGCCCAATAACTCAAAAGAAAGCTAACTCAAGGCTCTGTACAGTGTTGTTCTTGTGTAACAAGAAAAGGCTTTCATTTGCTTTCCTTACTTGCTGTATTTTTCAAGAGGAGAGCATGAAGCTAGCTGCAATTATGGGTTTGACAGACACTAATAACTTACAGGACAGTTGGAAATAGAAATCTCAAGAGCTGTGAACAGCATGAGCAGACAAAAGGGTATTTTTGATATTTTCTATTCACACAATTAAACACGAAAATATTATTGCTACAACACTGTGCTATGGTTTGGGTCATAGGGCAGTTTTTAAACCCGAGTCACGGTATCAAAGAGCAGGACCAAAAATAGATGCTGTACAACAGTTTGCTAAAAAATATCAATATCTGACGTTCAGAACCAGAGAAATAATTTTCCATCTCTGCAATATAAAATACACTGCCAGCCACGAACAGTGATCTATAAATTGTATAATAAATATTTCTTGCAATGTAAAGCCAAATGCAGTTCAGTAACAACTGGGAAAGGTGATTTAGAGCTTGTTGCACATATTGGTTGTAAATAAAGTTCTAAACCATCAACATTGAAATTAGTTACTCAATAAAAAAGTCAAATTAAGTCAGAGGCCATCAAAAAAAGAATGAGTATCCACAAAAATGTGCAGATCAAGTCATCCCAAACTATTGGTTTTCGGATTTCAGCCATTTTTTAAATGCATTGATGTATACATGCAATGTGTTACTGGTAACAAATCTATTTAAAACCTATACGTGATCATTGTTTTTAACAAACTCCCTCTTAATTAAAAAGCACAATATGTACTCATGATATAGGCGATTGAATATATTTCTTATGCGAAGATACTTAAAACACTGGCATGTTGCAAAACTTTATTAGGATTAAAATAGCCCAGCAATTTAAGTTTAAAAAATATTTGAAAGGGGTGTTTATAATTTAAGATAAGGACTATGTCTGAAGTTACTTTAATGAATCTAGATTTAAACATTATATATGATATTGCTTTTTATTTTTAATATAGTTCTTCTCTGTAGTTTTATACAGCAATATATTATACAGGCAAGCAGAGGGATACATGTGTAGTAATCTAAATGCAGACTGAGACTTGTGTTTATTAACCATGATTAAAAAGCACTTATATGTTATAAATAACACCAACTACCAGATTCAATAAGCAGTGATGTAAAACGCAAAAGCTGAGCAGCTAAACTGTCATTAGTAACAGAATTATGTCTCCCAAGTCAATCTAATTATTGCATATGTGGCTGTATCTGTACCTGACCCTTAAAACGATGTGCATTTCATTCGCTGAAAGCATTAAGCAGAGCCAGACAACTGGAGTTTTGCTTTCATGTCCATTATGTTTTCATTTTGGGCAAATACCTGTAAAATGCAAAATATCCCTTTGTCTCCGTCCATATTGGAAAGTATATCCTCAGAATGGAAAGTGCTTTTAACTCTTCGAGTACAACATGCTGCCCTTCACATCAAGACACTATTAATTGAAAGCCACAATAAAGGACCCAGTACGAAATTCTTAAAACGCTCTTGCCTACAACAAAGGGGCACTTTTGTGCTCCCAGCCAATCGCCCGTAATCCAGCTAAATATGAGATTCTAAAGCTAGACTGTAAACGCAGAATTTCAATCATCGAACACCTACCAGTTTTCTCTTTTAACATTCACAAAATAAACATCGAATACATGGAGGGTCCCTATTTATAGAAGTGCATTCAGTTTGGTAAGACATTTTGCTGCCTTGATTGCCCTAAACTTTTTCCTTAAAGACTGAAAACAGAGAACAAAGGGACTGCAAAATTATATGCAGCCATCTTTGAAAAAAATAAAACGCGGCAGCCATTTTGTGTCCAGACCAACTTTTAATTAAAAAAGAAGGGTGCAAGTCACGGATAGAGATATATTATTAAAAAAAATGTCTCTGTAATAGTAATATTTCTACACATATAACATGATAAAGTTGAAATAAAAATAATCAAAATAATTGCCCAATCCGTGCAGAACCTGGTTATTCAGACGAATTTGTAATAATCAAAATATTTAAATTCAAAATTCTATCAGTAAACTGAGCAACAATCCAATAATATACACGCCGGAAATTTCAAAAAGCGTATCTCCACAACCGCAAGGGTATATCAAACCAAAAGTTATATACAAAAAAAGGGATTTATACTCTTAGAACCGGCTGAGTACTACTTAAATATTTGTATCAACATGTGTATGAATGTGTATGTTTATTAGACAACTGTGCCAGGGAATCACAATACAAATAAAAACACTTAAAACCTTGGAGCTGTTAAGTAAAAGAAGGGACCCCTCCTATTTTAGTTATAGCTATAACTAAAATAGGAGGGGCCCCTTCTTTTACTTAACAGCTCCAATTGGTTTTATTTGTTTTGTGATTCCCTGGCACGGTTGTCTAATAAACATTGCCTTTTTATTCATACACATGTTGATACAAATATTTAAGTAGTACCGGTTCTATAAATCCCTTTTTTTGTATATAACTTTTGGCAAAATATTTAAATGTGGTATGGCCAGACATTCCTTTATATTCTCTAAAATATTCTCTAAAATATCCAAATAAGAGAGTTAACAACAGGCCATATGATATTATAATTAGATGAGTTTGTCACTTAATCACAGGAAGAAAAAAAAGTCCAAATTCAACTCTTAGATTCCCGTCACTGATGTTGTCTTCTTTGTCTACTGTGTCTTAAGCATCTTAATGTAATCTTAATGTAATGCAATACATGGTTTTGTCAAGTTGTAAAAGGATATTGACAGCCTTCCAAAGATTTTACAAAAATATTACACCTGTAAAAATGGTTCTCTCAAAATCATGCGAAAATACAAACACAAAAAACTTTCGTAAAAACAGCTCAAGTGCTCTATAAAAAGTTAAACAATATACATGTAAATACGAACTTTTTTGAAAAAGTTAACAGAAAAAAATATATTTTTATATATATTTATATAAACAGAGTCAAATACAGTATGTGTGTGAACATGTGTGATGTCTGTAATACAAACAAGCCAAGTTTACTTGCAGTTCTAATTGTATGCATTCATTTTCTCTGCCCAGCATGGAACTGGTAGATTGCTGGGCCCATAGCAACAAGGGACAGAAAGAAAGGCTCATCTTTATCTGTCCCTCACCAACAGGAAACGAGGCCAGTGGGTGGAATGTAGTGCGTTCATTACGGGCATTAGCAAAAGATTGAATGGGAAGAATTACAGGAGGGTAACTACCCTTAACTAGGAGCTCTTCCTTCAAAAAGATGAGGTCTGTAAAACTACCTCTGATTGCACGGGGATTCACAGGGGGAAAATACAACTCTGTTTCAGATTCCCATTTGAAATAACCTAGGTATTCGATCAGAGCCATAACAGGCTAGAGTAACACTATTAAAGCCGGCAAGCTGTATGTAATGAACTCCTCACAACAGTACTGCTGCACTTTTAATCATGAAAAATTTATTGGGCTGGAGGTCTCTTTGTCCCTCGAATTGAAACTGCCAAATCAAAAACCCCTCTGGAAACTTAAAGCAGGAACCATTGTATCAGGAATGTGATTATTTATCAAGCTACTCTCCAATGCTTTCCAAAATCTTGAAAGCAAGCCCAGAGCAAGTAGAAGAGATGGGTTTGCAGTATCAGGACTGATGTTGAATAACTTCGCTGAAATAAAGATATTTCTGTGACTGCCTACACGTGCGTTAAAATTAGCAGAGTATAGAAAGTTACCTCTACCGAACAGCAACGATCAGACCCCAAATACAGCAAAGGTGTATCATCACACTTTCAAAATGAGTCCAAATCACAGAAAAGTGGAAAGGTGATCACTTGACCCACGTAACAGGAGTGGGATAAATACAGAAGCATAGTATGTGTCATTACAAACAATCAATGTGTACAATCAGTAGATTTTTCCTTGCAAAGTTGACTATTTAACAAATTTCTCGCAAAGCATGTCATTTGTGTGGGTATTAGTGTGTTCTACATGATGAGTAATAGGAGTGCATTACTACAATATATTACAGAATATGAATTTTATAGATACATACAAAAATGACATCTATTATCTAAGAAAATGTTATACATTGGGCTCTATACAACAGAACCATCCCTCACCTTTATCCAGAGATTCCTGCTTCCAAGCATGCTGATTATTAGATTGCACACCTGTATGTCTATATAATATGGAAACGTACACAGAGTGAAGTAACATTAAAGTCACTTTAAAGTTAAGCAGTATAGGCGGAGTAAATAACTCACTTGCCAGTTGAGTTTATATACTTGTAAATAAATATAAATATATATATATATATATATATATATATATATAATATATATATATATATATATATATATATTTTACATGACTACATTCATGAAACTCTAATAAGGTATCGTGTATTATTTCACAACTCACTGGGGAAAAAAAAAAACAAGTTTGTACAATTCTAGCACCTGCCCATATAAAAGCATTATAGTTTGTGTCAAAATATGGTCTTGTGATAATTACCAACTCAGTATATCATAAGGTAAAAGTAAAAGCTGCATTCCTTATTTCAAACTTTCTGCATTTTGTTGCAGTATTATTTTATTTTTTTACAATAGTGACTAAAACGCAGTAACAAATCTTTAAGCTTATACAGTTGTATGCGCAGTTAACTGACAGGATAGACATATAAATGATATGGACTACCATTACAATTGTTTACACACACAAACAGGTAGTTTTAACATACTTGCAGCCTTTTGGCATCATGTCAAAAAAAAGTTCTTTACCAAATTTGCAAATACTTGGTGTTCTCAACATAACAAAGATGGCGAGTTCCAAACGGACTAGCAGGACCCCTGAGGTTGCACACATATGAGTACTCGGAACTGCCATAGACTTTAGAGTTTACAGCATCATTTTTAAATAAAACGGAACTGACAAAATTTAAGAACGCAAAGAGAACAGCAAAATCATAATTGTTCAAATTAACTAAAACATTTTTAAATCAGTAGTAGTAGTAGTTAAAAGTGGAAAAGGCAAAGGCAATGTGGATTCCCCAGACAGACTTTTTGTTGTAACACTTCTGCTTTATCGCAGTGTTCTGTCTACAGTGTAGGGTGACTGCATCCATGAATTTGTCTCTTGCCATTTCAGAACAAAAGAAAGGTTCTTATCAGTTGTTTGCATGTTTTACAGTGCAATTAATGAACTCTGAAAGGCATTTAATGGGATCCAGCTTTCCACTGGCATTTTGCAAGAAAAATGAATGCACGCTTTGGCCTAACCCCCTAAATTCACTGCCAGGAATCTTCTTGACGTGTCCCAAATGAAGCATTACTTTAAATGTTGGTAGGAAACAGACAACAGACCCCGAGTGAAGCGCTTGAAGTGGCGTTACAGCAAAAGTCAACGTTTAAGGGCATGGGATTATATCATGAAGATGGACAGGGATACAGCAGTGCCACAAAGTTGCCTATTACTTCCAAAATGATCATTTGTTTTTGTCTATTCTAAATACTTTATTACATCAGCTTTCAAGCTGGGGCTTTTTTTCATAATGACTGTATTATTCAGTCCAGATGTCTGACTTGGACTAAAGAAGTTTTTTTTTTAAATATTTTAAAGACGGTGTTTTATGAAATAGTCTCGGTTTGCATGATATGGCAGCAACTACAGAATTACCTGGGCAGTTCCTGGGCAAGGAAAGCTGTCCCAAGTCATAAAAAGGATGGATTTTTTCTGAGTTGAAAATACAACTTTCTCTTCCCCTCAAACATAAAACTACTTCTTTAGTCACGATATTCACTGCAAACATTGTTAACTTGGAGATTATTTCACTGCTCCTTCTTGAGCACGAAAGGTTTCTGCAGGCGATTCTGATCTATTAAAAAACATGACCTGTGACAAAAATCAATGTACTAATCTCAAACTAAACAGCAGTATCACAGGCATAAAATGTTGATAACCTCAGATAAAATATCCTCTGCTGAGCTGAAAAGGGAAGATACAGTATGGGACACTTCTGCCTTAAGACAAAAAAAAACTTAAAAGAACAGAGGTTCCACTCTCCAACATATGGACACCATCTATTAAAGGGTATGCTCTTTTATGGTGCTGCGGCAAAGAAGTAAAAAACAATAAAACAAGCAGCTTTTCGTTATTTCAGAAACGTATTGCTTGGCAGTCTCCATAAAACGTGGCATTTTACCTTGCCCTCCTGCCATTACCAAAATTCCCTCTCTCTTTAAACTTTAATCACATCTGCTGTTGCATTGATGTGCACTGGTGGAATCACAATCTCATTCACTATTTTATCCGAGTGTCAATCCCACATTTCATTTAAAAAAAGGCTGGGGTAATTTAAAAAAAAAAAGTATTTTCCTGTAGGTTCCGGTAATTAGCTAGATAACAGTAATTAGCAGATGGGTTAATAAGTGAGATGTTTATACACAAACATCTACCATATTAACACCAATTAAAGCAGATGTTACTGATTTGTATAAGGAGCTAAACAGACAAAGCTAAATTTTATATATATATATATATATATATATATATATATATATATATATATATATATATATATATATATATATATATATATATGGTGAGCTCTTAGAACAATAATCTATATTTATGGCAAAATATGGGTGCTGATTATGAAGTGCTCGGGATATGGTCCTGTTCATAGTTTTTTTACTTCAGACAAAATCTCAAGAGATTTGATTGATATGGCAGCATCATAGGAAAAATATTAACTTAACAACTTTCCCTTTATCGCAAGTTTTCAGGAAAGTATAGGCAAAGCAGAGATTTCCCAAGCCAATAGCTACAGGAATAAGCATCTTTGGGTGACTTACCATTGCAGATAGACCCATGAAGGGATTATTCACTTGGTGGGAAATGTTAAGATTTGTTACAACTCAGGCTGGCGAGAGCATATTAGTATGCAAAGCAATAGCACATTATAGATTCTTCTTATTGAAGTGCAACCTTCTCTAAAGAATACAAATTATTCTTTCTACAACATTCAAAGTTGCCTGGACTTTATTTTTCCCCCCCTAAAAACAGTGCTTGTGATGATGATCAGCACTGGCAACATTTCATGGGCTACAATGAGGACTCTTAGAAATAATGCTGTGTAACAGATTGGAAAGGTGCTTTGCCATCTTGTATAATTACTGTGCCAGACATCAGTCAACACAGAAGTCCTGCTCCCTGCCTCAGCACTTACATGATGCCTGCCTGCATGCCAGATTTTGGGCAGCTTGTTCTTTGTATGCACAAGTGGCAGTCATTGCTGGATGCCCCCCTCCTTACCTGGGGTTGGTGCTGTTCCAATACACTGCATAGCGATCAGCCACCACCTTGGAGCCAGGATCCTGGCTGCACACACACATCCACAGCAGCATAGACAGCAGCGTCAACATCTCCACGTGCAACATCATTCCCGACCAGAAAGTGGGTGCGCGAGAGTCGCAGAGCAGTACAGGGGGACAGGAGCGCTGCTTGACTGGGAATTAGTGCTGGTGTCACGGGGCAATGCTGCAGCAGAGCTCGACTCACGGGGGAGCTGGAGGCTGGATGGCTGCTGTTGCTGCTACCGAGAACAGAAGGGGCAGGGCGGTGCACATTCACACAGAACTCCCTGCGCCCAGAGTAGGGCTTTGATTCAAGGGAGACATCCCCAAAGGGGTGCGTTATGCCTTCCAACAAAGCCGATGCCCCCTAAACCCTGCAGGCAGTGTGTGTTCAGTAATGGCTTCAACACTCCTGCTGCACAAAGTTATAAGCAGGGTTTTGTGTCGGTGCCACTTGCTGGAGGAACAGTATCAGTGATAGAAGCTTGCAGTCTTACAGAGGAACAGTATCAGTGATAGAGGCTTGCACTCTAACACACACAGACAGGTGACTAAGGGCTGCAGTGCCCCAATGTAGCAGCAGTGTGTAGGTGCTGTCTGTGCGATTAGTCAGCCTTTGGGGGTACTTTATGTATCCTCACCCCCCGCCTCTGTCCTTCCTTTGAGCAGGGGTGATGGCAGAGGATGGAGATGGAGCGACCCTACCAACTGACTGATGTCTCACATCCAATCTGAGAGTTCATCAATAGATTCTCTAATGGAACAGAAATAAGGGGGAAGAGAAAAAAAAAACCCAGTAAACTCCTAGAAACGCATCCAAGTCCTGTGCATGAAACAGCCACATGCATAAAGATGAGGGGCAGACTGTGCCATAGGCATCCAGGCAGGAATAAAGTCTCCCCCCTCTCTCTGTGCTGGTGCCCAGTCCCCTGGAGATCAACTTGTAAGAGCAGAGAAGAGTTTGATATGAATCAGATGATCCCAGATCTCCAACATGAGACACATGAAAAAAGCTCTTGTGCTGCCTGGGAACAAACACACTCAGGGAAAGGGGCAGCCAAACTTCAGCAGCCACCAGCATATGAAGGGTTAAAAGTCAATAGGGTGGAAGCTTTAGTAAAATGGGGTACAATCCAAAAAAAAAATCAAGTCCAACCCCTTATCCAGCAAAGCCAGTCAGGGCGCAAGGAGCAGGCAAAATCCGAGTGCGTTATCAGTCTGTGCAGCCCTAGTGCTGTCCCTAAGGTTCCACATGCAGAGTCCTGTGTACAGACAGACAGACAGACGTGAGGAGATGGGTGCCGGCACCCGCAGCGGGGGAGCAGATCCAGGCTCCGATCTTGCAGATGATGTATTCACTAGAGGCTCACCCTGCCGCCGGGAGATCACGTGACATCTCTTGCACTTTACTCGGCAGAAAGGGGGGCCGGGCAGAGCCCAGAGCTGCTGCTACTCAAGGCGCGGGCTGCTGTTTGCTCAGACATTTCCATAGTCTGTCTTCTACCTGCCCCGCCATTGGTGCGCAACATGGGAAAGAGGCGTGGCTTACTGGCTTTTAAACAATATGTCGCCGCCTTCCCCAAAGCCGGACTAATTGAATTACATGGAGATGTGGATGGTACAAGTGTGGCTGAGTATATTAACCCTCCCGGGCTGCTGCGAGCAGAATCAGAGTACACATGTAGAGTTATTATACCGCAGTCTGTTACGTTATTGTGTTAATGGGAGAACCCCTCGCAGACAATATGCTGGGAGTTGTAGTCAGACAGTGTCGGATTGGGATGCCAGGGGCCCACCAGAAACCCTTACCCACTTTACAAACTATTATTCCTCCTCTCCTCATTCAACCTTTCTTTCCTAGTCTTTTATCTCTACATACTATACTCTATTCTTCCATTATTAAGCCCCATAAAGAAATAGGGAATGACCATGAAATAGGCCAAATGGTTAGAAGCAAAAGCCCACTGACACCTGGGCCCACCTGGAGTTTTTCCTGGTTTCCCAGTGGGCTTGTCCCGACACTGGTCAGACATTAGCTTGTGTACTGCAGGTGGGAACGTGACTTCTGACATACAAACAAGCTTCATATTCTCTGTCTCAAAGCTTAAATTGCAATGCTTTATAATGAGTGTTGCTGTAAATATATATATATATATATATATATATATATATATAAAAAATCAATATACATTTCAGCTGAATAATGTCAAAGTGAATCTATGCAGCAAGTGCCTATTCTGTGCTAAATTCGACATTTGCTGTAGGCATGTAATAGAAGGTGTGGCCCCTGTGAGTTTTACATATATACAGTACGTGACTTATTTGTTGTGTCATGTTGCCTTCAATCTCCCAGACTGTCAAATCTCTTCCCTGTCTGTCTCCTCCTCCTCCTCCTTCAAAGTAATTGCATTCATTCTACCATATCTGATATCTGGCATATAGATATAATAAATATTTAACACAGAACATTACTGGCTAAGGGCAATGTCACACGGGGCGATTGCCAAATTTTGCAACCAAGCCTACTACAAACTCAGTGGACGGCAACAAGATACTGGCAATTTACATTTACAACTGCCATTTAGATATTCGTAATCGTATCCACTGTTGGAATGAGTAGGCTGTAGGTGTTAGCATCAAGCAATTTAGATTCATGATTACTGATAGCAGTCAATTAAGCCAATTTCAGCCAAATTGATTTCCCGTCGCTCCATGCAAGGCCCCACTTTCAACAGACCATTGTGGAATCTTACTGCAGTGCAATGGATTTATCAGGGCTAAATGGCTACCAATTCAGTGTAATCTGCTAATTCAGCCCAGGTGTGGCGACCAAATCTCTTGTAGTTCACCTGACCAGAATGAATATTTTTTTAAAGAAGACATATAGGATAAATTAAAAAACCCTAATTTTGTAGGCAATTAGAAGTAGTACACAGTGTTGTTTTTTTATGGTACTAAAAATTAATATTATCTTTAAAAATAGCCCCTTTATTAGAGCTCCCTATAGATATTCTCTGGTCCCTATATGTGTTTCAAATGAGGGGTGGGCGTGTCCTAACAGTCCCTGCCAGAAGCACAGTACAAGGGGGACAACCAATCACAAACCTTCAGTCCCACAAGCGCAGACAGGCTTCAGTTCCCTATCAGGTCCTGTTAGCTGCTGATTGGTTCCTGCCCTACAGTACAGTGAGCTGAGAGCAACCAACGCCCCTGCACAGCCTGGGAATTCAGGGAGTAGGAAGTGGGAGGGATTATTAGGGTTTTTGCAGAAATATTCAAAAAATCAGCCTGAAAGACTACTTTTTTAAGCACAATTCTTCTATATCTAAATGAGTATAATGCACTGGTACATTCTTATGTTTTACATAAAATGTCTCCTTTAAGGCAATAAGAATAAGCTAAAATAAATAAGTAACATAGAGGGCCGTGGGACAGTGCACATTACTTGAGAAGGCCATGCATAGCTGTACAATGGTTTAACCTTCATCTGTGACAATGACAGCTCCGTGCAACTTCTTTTTTTGCTGCTAGAAGCAATCAGAAAGTACTTGCCAGTATCACAGCTGCTAGAAATCGGGTGCCAAGTCCCAAGAATGGCATAGAGCATGAACTGATTTAGCCAGCCTGTCTGCAGCTTGCAAACAGCCTTAGCTGTAAAAAGTATAACACACAGTTAAATACAAGCAGCAAGGTAAGATCTCACACAGAGAGATGTTAGGAAAAGCCCTGAAACAGCAATATCATTATACATTTATCACTTTAAGGGCAAATAAAGCCAAAAAAAAAAACATATTTATTAATAGCACAGGGCTCTTGTGCCCCATTTTGGTAGTTAGAAAAGGACAAGGTGCTCCAGAATAAATTGTAAATGACTCACCAAGTAGTAAATGTGGTCCGTGTGCACCAGCCCCAGACCCCCAGCTTTAGGGAACGGTACGACAAAGAAGAAAGCAGGGCCGACCGTCACTCAACGGATCCAAAGGACCAAAGAGATTGAATTAAAAAAATATTTTATTTATACAAAGTTAAAAATATAAATCTGCATCTCCATCCACCCTATGCGTTTCACACCCATTCAGAGCGCTTCATCTCTGGTCCTGTGGATCTGTTGAGTGCCGGTCGGCCCTGCTTTCTTCTCTTGTGCCCCATGCCACAGCAAGATACTTTATTCTATTTAAAGCTGATGCCCACCCAACAATACAGTTTTGCAGAATAAAATAAAACATAGTTCCAACCACCTGCATTCAAAATTGTCATTGGTTTTAAAGTTATTTGTAAACTTAACTGCCAGTAAAATCAGCATTTCTCTGTTTTTTTCTGTATTCCGTGTTCTGTTGGTTGAAACAGTGTAGCACAAATCAGCTACTGTCCACCCAGGATAGGTCTGTTAACCAGCTGACTTCTAATACATTGTTTCTAAAGTCAGAATGAGCAGTGGAGACAATAGAAAGAGACAAGTTGTAGTTACATTCACAAAAAAAGCCAATATGTTTGATGCATTTATTTCATTTCATTATAACTGTTTTTTTTACAATTTCCTTTTGTTATGAAACATTTTATCTTTGGGATTTACGACCTGTTTACATTACTACATGTATTTTCCATGTCTATTTGCTTTAACCAAATTACAATTAAAAGTTTGTGTGGTGCATAGTGTCTGAATGATGATTCCTTACCAGAATGCCAGTGAATTTAAAGGAACCCCTGAATGTTCTAACGGCATGTGCATTCAGCAGGAAACCCAAACCCTTTATCTCTAGGGGATGCTGGGAAATGTAGTTTAGCTTTAAAAGATGAGTTATTAATAATAATAATATGATGTATTTATAAAAGGCCAACATATTCTGCAGGGTTCCAGGTTGATATAACTGTATATGAATGTATGTTTCTGTTTATATTGCACTTTCTTTACTATCCACATCCCTGTGTATGAATTGATGAATAATTAAAAGAAAATCTCCTTTGTTTTCCATGATTTAGTGGTTGATCAATCACCTGGCGTTGAATGCCTAACGCTCCTTCCAATGCAGGGGCATCAATGAAAGGCAGTATATTTTCTTAATCTCTTTAGGTGACACTAATGCAACTATTGATCGCATGAACTTCAATGAGAATTGTACAAATTGTACACAGCCCTCCTAGGCCTTCTTTATTATTTTCCTTGCATGAAAGGGATGGTCAGCCACAGGACAGCACAATCCTACACAGTCTTGTTCTCATCTTAGAGCGCCAGTAATAGAACTCCAATGTAAATTTACTAAACCTACACATTAAACTAGGCTGATATTTACATTGCACACCAAAGCATGTTTAGCTTGCAATGCGGTCATTCAATCTAAAGGCTAATCTTACTGTAGGTTTCTGTCAAGGATATAGAGCCTTCCTTAGTCTGGTTGCAGCTGAACTAGAATTCTATATAAATGAAATTGCAGTTTAAAAGCTGCTGCAGAGTCTCATATTGCGCACACACACACTGAAGCCATAGGACCAGTACTCCCATTAATAAGGGCTCTTACACATGAGCGTTCCGACCTGCGCTCCCCTGCGTTCCGTTTTTTGGCGTTCAGCCGCAGGGGAGCGCAGGAATAGACGCAAGTCATTATTTGAAATGGGGCTGTACTCACTCAGGCGCGTGTAGGCGCCGAACGCAGGAAAAATGCAGCATGTTGCGTCTGAACCTGCGTTCGGCGCCTGAGTGAGTACAGCCCCATTTCAAATAATGACTTGCGTCTATTCCTGCGCTCCCCTGCGGCTGAACGCCAAAAAACGGAACGCAGGGGAGCGCAGGTCGGAACGCTCATGTGTAAGAGCCCTAAAGGTGTACAGGTTTAATCACATCATATGCATCCATTGATTAATTTTTGATGCATATTATGTTATTAAATATGTACACCTATATTTATGGGAGTGCTGGTACTACTGCTAATAATTTTTATCTTTGACTCTTCACCATATCATGTATCTTTTTTCAGTACAGATGTTTTATTAACCCTTTAAATAGACGTAGAAAGATGAATAAAATTGTAATATAAATTATTTAAAGTGCAGAGTAAAATTGTCAGTGCTATATAAATGAAGAATATATGTAGTGCAGCAATATCTAAGAAACAAATGTTTTCCCCTTGAAACAAACGCTCTCACTAGGATGCTTGTCCCTGTAACTAATGTTCATGATTTCGCAGTCCTATTTTTGAAAGCATCCAGGCGCCCTCTGATGGCTGTTCTCCTAGCAAGCAATTATTGACATAAAATAGACCATAAAACTGAAAATGTTGTTCAGCCCTCGAAGGCAGTAGTGCTAAAACATAACCGTAAATTAAAATTGTATTTAAAAGTTCTGTACAATGATGGAAATACACATTCCAGTACATGATTAATGTTTCTTTTTTTTTTATCAAGTATTCATCAATGTCTACTTTTATATGAAGAGTGAATATAGCCAATGTAACAGGTAACACACTGTCTCATGGTTTTATGTGGAAGGTTAAAAAAAAAAGTGATAATCTTTGGAAGAAAATCATATTTACTCTCCTTGCTACTCCTGGAATAGCAACCTGAAGTGCTTGTAAATTGAGATTAAGGGTGAACACTAGGTTAAGGTCAATGGAGAACAATTATTTCTGTCCTAGATATTTTTTAAATATAACAGGATGAGTTCTTAAATTATATTTATCTGGGCAAGGCCTTCAGCAAGTATTGAGCCATTGTCAAGGAAAGTAAACAAACAGCTGCCCATAGGCAACTTCCTCATACCCAGAATGCATCAGTCCTCATTAAAACGACTATAATGTCTACTCAGCAACCCCTGAACAAGAGAAGAGCTGGGCAATAGCTGCAGTGCTGATGAGCTGTGGGTTTTGGAGATAATTGGCATGTTACCTGTCATTGGTTTAACCTGCCTGTAGTGTAAAAATTGTAAACCATTGACCGTTTATCTGGGCAGGCAGGGCCTGCAAGCATTGAGCCACTATCGGGAAAGTAAACAAACATCAGCTGCCCTCAGGCAACTTTCTCATACCCAGAATGCATCAGTTCACTAAAGGCCTGACCACCTCATCCCATTAAAACACAAATGGAATCCACAGCCTGTGTGACTAATTAGCAATTTATTTAGACGCATGCTCCAGACTGAACTGATTTATATGCACACATGCGTCTTAATGAAATGCTAATTAGCCACGCAGGCTGTGGATTTCATATGTGTTTAAGGGCTCTTACAGACGAGCATTTGAAGATGCTTTCCCCTGCTTTCCTTTTATTTGCGTTCAGATGCAGGGGAGCGCAGGAGTAGACGCATTCAGTTTTTTTTCAATGGAGCTGTACTCACAAAGGCACATGTAGGCGCCGAACGCAGGTTGAGACGCAACATGCTGCATTTTACCTGCGTTCGGCGCCTACATGCGCCTATGTGAGAACACCCCATTGAAAAAAACTGAATGCATCTACTCCTGTGCTCTTGCGGCTGAGCGCAAAAAAACGGAATGCAGGGGAGCGCAGCTCTTCTGTAAGAGCCCTTAAAGGGATGAGGCGGCAACTCTAGCCCAAAATTCCTCAACCAGCAATGGCTGCTTGGGAGCTGTGGGGTTTTGGAAGTAATCTGCAAGTCACCTGCCATTGGTTTAACCTGCCTGTAATGGTAAAATTCTTCCTGAATCTCTTGATAGGGAGATAAAACAGATATCCTGTGCAGAAGCGCTAAAATATGTTTTAAAAAGCGCTTCTGCACAGGATATCTGTTTTATCTCCCTATCAAGAGATTCAGGAAGAAGGAGCCTGTATGAGAGACCATCCTGTTTGTGTTTCACATTAGTTGAAACTCACTTCTTGTGAGTATATTATACCACCGGAAAGCAACAATCCGGATTTGTGTTGCTAACCTCACTATCCCTTAGTTACGGACCCACCCACCCCTGTCTGTTCTCTTTTCTTCCTGTTTAAAATAAGGGTGAAAAAGCTATAATTGAACACACATGGTGAATAAGTTAACACACAAGTGTATGTTCCTTTTTGCATCATAGTAAAAAAGTGTTTTAGTAAGGTTTGGAGGACACTGTGGGTGTATTTACTTAATATTGAAATTACTACACTAATTTCCTAGTTGAAACTCACTTCTTGTGAGTATATAATACCACCGGAAAGCAACAATCCGTATTTGTGTTGCTAACCTCACTATCCCTTAGTTACGGACCCACCCAACCCTGTCTGTTCTCTTTTCTTCCTGTTTAAAATAAGGGTGAAAAAGCTATAATTGAACACACATGGTGAATAAGTTAATTTAATACACAAGTGTATGTTCTTTTTGCATCACAGTAAAAAAGTGTTTTAGTAAGGTTTGGAGGACACTGTGGGTGTATTTTACTTAACATTGAAATTACTACACTATATAAATTTTCTGTTATCTCCCCCCTCCTCTCTGAGGGATACAGCAACATCATTTATTTCTCAAGTTAACATTTTGTCTTGTGCTAATTCAAATTTATAGCAATAGTGTTCCAGGAAAAAATAGCATTGAGTCACCTTATTAAATTAATCCTGATTAGCTATTCACTAATCTTCTGTCAGTTCTGTTAGTTTTTTTTTTTTTTTTTGCTTTTGTGAAACAAACAAGAAGTATCTGATATGCTGTTTCCTCTCTCCTCTCTACTTTTCCCCTTGACCCAAAGCCCTTTAGAGCTAATAGCATGTTATCAATGTGCTAGAGTTACTCTATTCCTACGGTAATATACTCCTATTCCTACGGTAATATACTCCACCCTGCTTTTGAAACTCCCTCTTCATATAAGCTTGCCTGTGTCTAGCACTCCTGCTATATTATTCAATTCTGCATGTAGTTAAAGGGGTTGTACACCTTCCAAACACAAAGCTGCTCCAGAAAAATTTGAGAAGGTGAATTTTTTTTTTTTTTAAACTTTATGAGAAAATGGTCAAACATACAAAGCATTTGAAAACAGTATTTATTTCTGGTGTACTATCTGCAGAACTGAAAAAAAAAAACAAAAAACGTTTCATTGCATCTAGCTCCTTTCCAAGGGTTAATCAGGCCAAAAAGATCTGACATTTTAGTCAGATATTTCAGCCACATACAGGTATCATGAGGTGAGTTACAAGTAGCAATTCATGTTAAATTCTTCATTTAACCCACGGGGTTGTTTAGTCTGTGGTAGCCAGATCCAATAACATTCACGTTGTAATAAATTCCTTTTTGTTTCATGCTTAGTTTTACCCCATATTCTTTCTAGTATTTGCCACCTTAATTGGGAAATTGTATTATTTTTCTCAAAGAAATGTTGTGCTAGTGTAGTTTCTTTTCTTTTTCTCTCCTTCCCTGTTCTCTCTGGTAAAACTGAGCATGAAACAAAAAGGAATTAATTACAACGTGAATGTTATTGGATCTGGCTACTACAGACTAAACAACCCCGTGGGTTAAATGAAGAATTTAACATGAATTGCTACTTGTAACATTAAAAGTATTTCATAACCATACTTGTTAGTAACTGTAACTATTTTGTTCCCTTCAATAGTCAGCTACTTGTAACACAGTATCTATCAACTGATTTGCAACTAATTATAACTGTTTTGTCCCTTTGTAGATTTTTCAATGAATCGATACTATCCAGGGAAAGCTTATGAAGAGGGTAAGATAGTATTTTTTACTGTACTATTGCTAGCCAGGCGCCATGTAAAAATTGTCACAAAGATGTGTAATTAACTATATATTTTAAACATTTTGTACAAATTGTAGATCCTTAAGGTTGGTGTTCACACAAAAGATTCACTGCTGCAGATGAATGAAATCTCAATTTCCTTATAAGAGTGAATGGACTGATAAAGCACATTGTGTGAGTTGTTCTGCATGTCTGACGAAGGGGCACGCCCCGAAACGTTACATCTGACGTAATAAACGGGCAGGGGTCACCCCCGCTACATTTGCCATCGTGTGTCTGGTATCTTTCACGGATCTTAAAGTAGGAGAGGCGCCGACCTCTCTAACCAGCACCAGGCTTAAGCTAAAGGAGAGGAGGGGAAAAGAGGACCAGTGTGAATCGTGAGTTGGATAATCCCATGAGACAAAGACTGCAGAGGGTTATGGTTTTATACTGACATCTGCACGGGGCCTTCATGAAATCATATTGATCAAATTATTGAATTTAACACACTACCTAGGTGTCAGGATCAGCCTGGGACCCTTGGTTTTGAGTTTCTGGACACTGGCTGCATTTGCCTCGTGAGCCACTGGGGCTCTAGGGGCTGATCCTGAACTCTTGTGTTTATTGGTTCTGTTTATCTGCCTGTTCACAGTATGTTTCCTCCCTGTTTTCCACCCACCCAGTTTACCCTCATGTGCCTCCCATTCCTAATCACCTTCCCTTTATAAACCGCGCCCTGAGCAAAGAAGCTCAGGGCTGAGTCATTGAATGTAATTTGTTTGTTCCTGACCTGCCGACCTGAATCCTGTTTACCTGAATCCTGTTTACCTGAATCCTGTTTACCTGAATCCTGTTTACCTGAATCCTGTTTACCTGAATCCTGTTTACCTGAATCCTGTTACCTGAAAACCTTGTTATCTGAAAACCTTGTTTTCTGAAACCTGGAAACCATCATTCTTGGAAACCTTGTCTTTGGATACCTTGTACTGTGTTCCTAAGTGAGTACCTTTTGTTCCTGTGTTCCCCATTTTTCCCTCACCTTGTGGATACCCTGATTAGCCTTTTTGCCTGTTCCTGCCTTTTTGTTTTCTGTGTTCTGGCTGCCATTAAATCTACAATTTACTTTCATCATGTCTTTGCCTCCAATCATCTATGGCTACACCCCTGGGCTTCCACCATATCCACTCCCTATGGAGTGGCTATCCTCGGTTACAGCGGTTCCCTGTTGTAAACCTTACAGAATGACTCAGCCAAATTGCAGGAAGCCTTTGGGAAAGCCCTCCATGCTTTCTGAGTCCATTGTTAAACTGCAACTCCCTTGGGGTGGAGAGGATGAGGCAGAAGACGCTGTCCATTTCACTGATGATGTCTGGCAGGATTTTGTCTCAGATGATGACTGGGAGGATTCAGTCTTCGATGAAGACTGGGAGGATCTAGACTCAGACAAAGATGAACTACAAACTGCTGTCTGGCCTCTGTCAGATTGGCCGCCTCCGGTTTTTCGGCCCTTGTCTCCTCCACAACCTTCTGCTTCTGTGGCAGCTGCCAAACCCAGGTCACCCTCTTTGTCTCTCAGACCTGAACCCCAGTTTATTAGTTTTTCTATGGTTTCCCAGCACCCTCCACTGTCCACAGCTTTGGTGCCGGCTCTCCAGTCTCCAGCTTTGGTGCCGGCTCTTCAGTCACCTGCCTCTGTGCCGGCTCTTCAGTCACCTGCCTCTCTGCCGGCTCTCAGTCACCTGCCTCTGTGCCAGCTCTTCACTCACCTGCCTCTGTGCCGGCTTCCCAGCCAGTCCTTGCTCCTGTGCCGGCTCTCCGAAAGCTGCCTGTGCCGGCTCCCCGAAAGCTGCCTGTGCCCATTGCCATGCCATTGCTTCAGTTCCAGCCTCTGTGCCAGCAGCCCAGCTGGTTCCAGCCTCTGTGCCAGCAGCCCAGCTGGTTCCAGCCTCTGTGCCAGCAGCCCAGCCGGTTCCAGCCTCTGTGCCTGCAGCCCAGCCGGTTCCAGCCTCTGTGCCTGCAGCCCAGCCGGTTCCAGCCTCTGTGCCAGCAGCCCAGCCGGTTCCAGCCTCTGGGCTGCAGGCACGGAGGCTGCAACCGGCTGGGCTGCAGGCACGGAGGCTGGAACCGGCTGGGCTGCTGGCATGGAGGCTGGAACTGGCTGGGCTGCTGGCATGGAGGCTGGGCTGCTGGCAAGTGGTGGTATTGCTGTCCTGGCTTGCCTCTTCCTGTTTCTAATAGGTACCTGTGCTCTTGGTCCGCCTCCTGTGATAGGTACCTGTGCTCCTGGTCCGCCACCTGTGCTCCTGGTCCGCCACCTGTGATGGGTGCCCATGCTCCTGGTCCGCCACCTGTGTTGGGTGCCCATGCTTCTGGTCTGCCACCTGTGATGGGTGCCCGTGCTCTGCCACCTGTAATGGGTGCCTGTATTGGTCCTGTCTATCTTCATGTCCTGGCTTCTGACTCTGGCTGTGATGTCTTGGCTCCTGATTCTGCCAATGATCCTGATCTGGCTCCTGACCCCAGCGACTTCTTTGTACTGGTTTCCCATCCTGGCGAGGTTCCTGTTCACGTTTCTGATCCTGACAAGGCCTCTGTCCATGTCTCCAGTGTTTGGACTAAAAAGGATGCGGGCCATTTGATCCTGGGATCGCCCCGAGGTCGATCCTCAAGGGGGAGGGGTAATGTCAGGATCAGCCCAGGACTCGAACCCTTGTTTTTGAGGTTCTGGACACTGGTTGCATTTTGCCTCGTGAGCCACTGGGGGCTCGTGGGGCTGATCCTGAACTCTTGTGTTTAATGGTGGAGTGGAGTGGAGTGGCTATCCTCGGTTACAGTGGTTCCCTATATTGACAATATTAGTGTACAGACAAATAATTCTAGATCCTTTCCTGCAGCAAACTATATTTACATCTACTTATATCTGTATTTACAGTAGTACTACTACAAAATTAAATTTAGTATTTATATGGAGGAAGAGTACCTAACCTCGTTTGGAGTGGCCCTCCAGTGTTCTCTTCAGGCTGCCTGGTGCCTGATCATCAGAAATATCACCTATTTGCTACAGGGTGGACCAACAGCACACAGGATGCTGAGAGCCCCATAGGGCTGCTGTTAGGCTGGTACCCTAGAGCATTCTATGTTTGGTAAGTACCCAGATAGTGTGTTGAGATGCTAGAAGTTATAAAAGTCTTCCAGCAGCCACCATGTAGAAACAGAGATCAAAAGCAGTAAGCACCAGGAGTATTTTGGTGTGTTCCCTTGCCCTAGAAGAAATCACTTGGAAAGGGTAACATATTATTTGGGAACTAAATTAAGATCAGCTTCAAGCAGGGGTGGGACTTACTACTTCACAGTTCCCAACTGTCCATGTCACTGCCCAAATCTACTGCAAACTCTCATGAAATCAGGGTGCTGTAATAACTACAAATTACTGTGATTATACTATATGTAAATATAGCTAATTTATGCGGCATACTCTATAATCTAAAATCATTAATTACTTATTATGTCTAAACTACTAATACACAGTATACACACAATAATAGTGCTTAATTGACAAACATCATTAAGCAAAGCCATTAATAAATCAGCTATATGTTGAATAACACAATATAGTTATCCTCCAATATTTGTGGCATAAATACATAGATGAATAAATAAAAGGTGAGTGCCAGTTCATCCAATTAGGCCCAAGCATACTGTACTTTGTACTGTTAAAGCTACCTAAGGTTGTGCTAAAAACAATATTTATTTAAGTGAATTAGCAGCGTTCAATCTTCAATCCATTTAAAATATGTATATCAATAAAAACAGTGCTGTGGCACAATTTTTATATGACCACGTTAGGCATTAAAAAAATATCCTCAGTGGACATCCCCTTTTAAAGGGAATAAAATAAATGCCAGTTTTATGAACTGTTAGTACAAGGCAAAACATTAAACTCTCACATACAGTAAGCTTGACAAAATCGATAAACACAGTTTAAATAAATAGGTCCTTTTTTTTTTTTTAAACTGCAGATTTACTTAAACCAGAGAGGGTAAACAAATAAATAATAATTTTTGCATATACAGTAGGCCTGAAAGAAAATTGCCATAGTAAGGGTGATGTCAAGTTTAATACTCCTAGGTGCATTTACAAATTAACAAAAAGTAGTAGTTGCTACCATGTTTCTGATTGTGAGCAGTGATGAGTGAAACTGGCCCAAAATGCCATTGGAGTAAACAGGAAGGCAAAATTAAATTGCAATTAAGATATTTTTACCTCTACAAAAGCATATACATTGCCCTACCTTGTTAGGGAAGCCTCTTTCCAATATTCCACAACAATTCTTCATTTAAAAAAAGGCTCTGTGTAACTAATTTCTTCCAAATAAGGTGCCCACACAGTTCCTTAGCTGGTGGAGGTGTTTTTTTTCGGTGCAGAATACACTTTTTTCTTGGCCAAATAAAACACATGGTGAATCTGATTCATACAAATTTTTGCTGCTGGAAACACCACAAATTTCACCACAAAACTACTGGGCAATAAAAAAAAATAGCTCATCTCTAAATTTGAGCCATATTTAATAAAGGCTATTACATTTTGCAGGATAAATATTTGAGTTGCTCTACGGACATCTGTATCCATCTACATACTGTGTTTCTTCCATTGTATTTTTTTTAAATGAATATTTCATCATTTTACCTTATATTGAGATCTGTATTTTGATTCTTGAACCATGAAGTTTTTATTTTTAATAAAGTGTGAATAAGAGAGTAATCTTCCATGAAAAGGAGATGGAGCAGGTACTAGATCTTCTCATTCTGGTCTTAAAGGTGTTAACAAGATTTACTTCCCTTGCAGTGCACACTTTGGCAGGACAGATTCTGTGGGAGGCCAATGTCTTCCTAGCCTCAGGATAGTAGAGATTAATGCTTTTGAACATCCTTTTGGTCTTTAAAGCAAATTCAAGGTCACAAGTTGAGATCTTGATGGTTCAGGTGACTGATTCATCTTTAATATAGATGATTTGCCACCAATATAAATGGTTTTATAGAAAGAAACACATAACCCAGCTGAATATAGCAATATGAGCAAGGCATGAATACCTATAGATAGATCAGAACCTTTTATAAATAACTGTGCACCTTGAGGGCTTATTTCTTGCATGATATCATCATACAACTCATGCATCCTTTGTACAGTTTGCAGGAGGAGTGTAATAATCTGTAAAAAACTCTTGAAATCTTGAAAAAAAAATACATATGTCCGCATTAAGAGCACGGAGCACTCATGGGACTTAATTTATGTCTTGATAAAGGTCCTCTGTGCAGGACCGAAATGTTGATTTACACCATTAAAGTTTTTCACATAAATTGTCCAATGAGTGCACCAACCAAGCAGGCTGGAAGGGAATGGGTACATGTCGACCGTAGGCGCATTGGCCCTAGTAATTAGATAGCATACTCTTTTATAGATCACTCTAGGAGTGATAGAGAGGTTATTTAGTTGAGCAGCTCAAGGCTCCGCCGAGGATATTAGAGGGATTAAGATCCCAGGGTATTACTGACCTGGAGTAGGGACTAAAGTGTTGAGACTAGGGATGGTAGGAATTCCCCTAGACTGCCACTGAAAGAGATCCTGAAAACTGGGCAATACCCCTCACAAGCTGCAACACTCTCTGCTGTATATTCCCTGGCCTGCAGGGATTCAGTCTATACTGGTTCTGTGAGTATATGCTTCCTTTATGCTGTCTGATTGTTCTAAACTCCATTGTGGATATGTGCTATGTTAAATAAAGACAGTTCATTGTTTAAGCGTTAAAGTACTACTGGCGCCCATCATTGTGCTATTGCACCTGGGTACAGTGGCACTACACCCTGCCTCCACCCCACTGCGAGGGCTTACCCCTGAGAAAGAGGGCCTCATATGTGGTATAACCACACACTTATAGTAGCTTAAACTGACTACAGTAAAGTCAGTTTACTACAGCACTACACACACACACACACATATATATATATATATATATATATATATATATATATATATATATATATATATAATATATAGATATATATATATATATATATATATATATATAGATATTGTAAAGTTCAGGGGGAGTGGGATCGCCCATGCACTACGGCAACAACACAGTAGTAGAATAAATGTCCTTTTATTCCATATGCAAGCAAACAAGCTGTAACCTCAACAGGTAACAATAACAACTTAAACAAGCTGTATCCTTAGCAGGTAAAATAAGTCAACTTAAATATAGTCTTCAGCATAAAGTAACAGTCACTTTCATGCACAGCAAATTTGAAAGAAAACAGGTCATATTCCCATTCAGGGATCATTCTCACCTAGCCTTGCAAAGCTTTTCATTCCCAGTCAGGAGAGCAGTTTCCAAACACACTTCTCTCGTGTCTACCAACCCCCTTCCTGAACTCTCAGGGCTCTCTTAACTCCTCCAGTAATAAGCCCTGCTGTGCACCCTCCAGGTACCTGAATAAAGGGGAAATATACCTGTCATCCAGGACCCACCCCTGAAGTCCTGTACAATATATATATATATATATATATATATATGTATATATATATATATATATTATAAACCAAAAAAAAACCCCGCAAAAAATATCAAAACTTCGAAAACCTCTTCAAATTCAAGTTTTTTGAACAATTTTTAGTGCAGAAAAAATCAAAAGCCACAAAGTCTGAATTGATTTAAGAGGCAATAAGATCAGCGCAGCTCCCAATGACTTCTATAGCACTGTGACAATGTTTACTTCCAAAGTTTTGCCTTAGAGGTTTTCATGGCTTTTACACTTAATACATCTTGAATTTTTGGTGCTATTCAAAAATATAAGGAAAACACGCATTTTTCGAGATTTGTGGGAAAAAAACAGTTTGATTGTTAGAAAATGGGCCCCTTATGGTTTGGAAAAAAAAGTCAGAAGAAGGCAAATCATTCGAAAACTATAAAAATAAATAATGATGACAATTTGAAGAGATGCTTAGAATTGGCCATTTTATTACATGATAAACGTTAACTTAAAGGGATACTGTCATGGGAATTTTTTTTTTCCAAAATGAATCAGTTAATAGTGCTGTTCCAGCTGAATTCTGCACTGAATCCATTTCTCAAAAGAGCAAACAGATTTTTTTATATTCAATTTTGAAATCTGACATGGGACTAAACATATTGTCAATTTCCCAGTTTTACTGTTGCTTTTTCACTGCTCAGGTGGAAATTTGGAATTAAGGCAGGTTTTCAGGCAGATTTATCAAAATGAGAGATTAGTGCCCACCACAGAAAAATGACTCCCTTTCCATTAATTTCTATGTGATATTTAGAGTCATATTTATCAATTGTGAAAGTTACAGTTCACCATAAATATACTTCTAAAAAAATCCCTCAGGAATAAAAGAAAGTGGTTGAAGTTTTCTGTGGTGTGCTCTAATTCACATTTTGATATATCTGTGCCTAAGAGGGCCATTTACTATCAATCAAATTTGTGATTTTTTTCCACGAATCTTGAAAAGTTTGTGGTTTTCCTAAATATCTTTGTAATGAGAGGAATTTCTTTATCAATAATGGCTCATGGTAATACTTTGATTGAACCCAGTAGCTCCTTGTATAATACTACCATTGAACCCAACATCGTAGCAGCTTTAATCTTGTATAATGAAGCTTTGTGGAAAGGGAAGTTAATCAACTCGATGATCTAATACTATAATGCTTTTTATTTTTAACATGTTTATGACATCTGGAAATTCTATTATATGTACATGATTTCTGGAAATCTCTATTAATTAGCTAGTCTGGCCAGATCCTGATGAGTTCATGGGAAGCAAGATCTGTTATTAACCAACTCATTATATGAGTTATATAACAAATTACAAAATGAGCTCAGTGTTTTTCAGCATATATAAACTGGGGGTCTCCATTCGGTCAGTTGCGATTTCGACTGCGGCGTTTACGCATGCAGCCACAGGACCTTCTGACACCGTTTGAGGGACTTCGATCTGCGGACTGTTCGGAATGTCCCAGTCTGGATTGCAGAGAGGAATGCTGCACATTCGGTAATGTACTTCTTTTTCATCCTATGTGTGTAATAAAAACCTTTGCTTATATGTAGCTAGTGTGTTTTGATTATTTCCGAGAGACTCCTACAACCTCTGGTAAAACAATCTTTAAAGCTCAAAACATTTTAAATTTATTAAGTGTAAAAACCACAAAAACTTCTGTTAAATCTGAAAGTGTGCAAGGTCATGTAGAAGTCAATGGGAACTGTCCTTGGAAAATGTAAACTATTTATTCACTTCAAGTTTTTCTACTTTTTTTCTTTGAGCTTGCTAACCCATTAAAAATGATAAATTAAATATGAATTCAAGGTATACATATTCACTGTTTTATTCTTTTTTTTTTTATACTAGGATTTTTTAACCCTTTAAGTGCCACAGAACGTAGAATCTACGTTCTGTGGATCAAAGGACCAAAGTGCCACAGATCGTAGATTCTACGTTCTGCAGCACTTCCGGGTTTGCGAGCGGAGGAGCGGCTGTTAGAGCCGCTCGCTCCGCTCCTTCACGATCCCCTGCCCCTAGACAACGAGCAGAGCAGGGGATCGTGTGGCCCCTGGGGCGCGATCGCCCAGGGGCCCCAAAGCAGCAGCAGGGACGCGTTTCCTATGCGTCCTGCTGCTGCCTGCGCCGCACTTCCGCCCAGCTCCGCCCCCACATGGCTGATGATCGTTGGAGCTGGAGATCTGCTGCGTGGGACCCTTTCTGATCGATCTGCAGCATCTACCCCAGGTAAGTGTAACATTTACACACACAAAAACACACAAACACACCAACACACACTTATTACAGTAATATACACTTACATTCACACTTACACACACTCACACATAGATTTTTGGGGATTGGGGGGGTCACACACACTCACAGCACCCATGTACACTTGCACACGCGCACATGCGCAAATAACATGCAATTTACCCGTTGTGCACACGCATATGTACATATATGGCTTTGTGGCTTTTTTTTTTTTTTTTCTTATCGCATCGTCTCTTTTTGGGCTAAAAAAAATGTTTTATTGCCGTTCCGAATAGCGTATTCGCTAACCGTACTGTGCAATAGCTTTTGTATGTTATTTTGGTGGTTATATTGCAATTTTGGGTATTTTGGTGCATTTTTAGCCATTTTATTGAATTTTTAGCCATTTTATTGCATTTTCAGCTCTGCATTTGTGTTGTTCACTTGTTTCTGCCCGTATAATCGATTTGGCCCAGCTAAAATATTCAAACGGTAATTCTGGTGGCCGATTACACTAGTGTGAAAAAAAAAAGCATTGATTTTTGTGGTTTTATTAGTTTTTGGTGATTTATTTGCATTTCACACTGTTCTGTGTTATTTTGTTTTGCCTATGTAAATTTTATCTACTATATATCCATTTGGGGGTCTCTGTGCGCCACATAGTTTGGTATATCTATGCATATTGGGCATCAAAGTGTTCAGTAGACCCCTGTCATTCATATTTAGGATGTTTTATGCTGATACGTTACGAAATGTGGGGCACATAATGGGGTAAAATTCAAGCTTTGTGACGATTTTCAGAAATTTGATAAAAACCGTTATGTTCAGCATTGCTTTGCAGTTTGGCAGTTTGCTGTAGAAACACTTATTTACCCATTTTGGATTCGTCAGAATGTGTACTTTCTGAAAATATATGGTTTTCTGGGGTCTCTGTACTGTTAGGGGGGTCTAATGTCGCATAATACACACACCAGGTGCTTATATTGCAGCAGCCAGCGCGTCAGCTGTGAAAATGTCTATACATATTGTCATTTGGGGGTCTCTGTGCGCAACATAGTTTGGTATATCTATGCATATTGGGCATCAAAGTGTTCAGTAGACCCCTGGCGCTCATATTTAGGATGTTTTATGCTGATAAGCTACGAAATGTGGGGCATATAATGGGGTAGAATTCAAGCTTTGTGACGATTTTCAGAAATTTGATAAAAACCGTTATGTTCAGCATTGCTTTGCAGTTTGGCAGTTTGCAGTAGAAACACTTATTTACCCATATTGGATTCGTCAAAATGTGTACTTTCTGAAAATATATGGTTTTCTGGGGTCTCTGTGCTGTTAGGTGGTCTAATGTCGCATAATACACACACTGGGTGGTTATATTGCAGCAGCCAGCGCGTCAGCCGTGAAAATGTCTATACATATTGTCATTTGGGGGTCTCTGTGCGCCACATAGTTTGGTATATCTATGCATATTGGGCATCAAAGTGTTCAGTAGACCCCATGCGCTCATATTTAGGATGTTTTATGCTGATAAGTTACGAAATGTGGGGCATATAATGGGGTAAAATTCAAGCTTTGTGACGATGTTCAGAAATTTGATAAAAACCGTTACGTTCAGCATTGCTTTGCAGTTTGACAGTTTGCAGTAGGAACACATATTTACCCATATTGGATTCGTCAAAATGTGTACTTTCTGAAAATATATGGTTTTCTGGGGTCTCTGTACTGTTAGGGGGGTCTAATGTCGCATATTACACACACCAGGTGCTTGTATTGCAGCAGCCAGCGCGCATCAGCCGTGAAAATGTATACACTATTGTCATTTGGGGGTCTCTGTGCGCCACATAGTTTGGTATATCTATGCATATTGGGCATCAAAGTGTTTAGTAGACCCCTGGCGTTCATATTCAGGATGTTTTATGCTGATAAGTTACGAAATGTGGGGCATATAATGGGGTAAAATTCAAGCTTTGTGACGATTTTCAGAAATTTGATAAAAACCGTTACGTTCAGCATTGCTTTGCAGTTTGACAGTATGCAGTAGGAACACATATTTACCCATATTGGATTCGTCAGAATGTGTACTTTCCGAAAATATATGGTTTTCTGGGGTCTCTGTACTGTTAGGGGGGTCTAATGTCGCATATTAGACACACCGGGTGCTTATATTGCAGCAGCCAGCGCGCGTCAGCCGTGAAAATGTATACACTATTGTCATTTGGGGGTCTCTGTGCGCCACATAGTTTGGTATATCTATGCATATTGGGCATCAAAGTGTTCAGTAGACCCCTGGTGTTCATATTCAGGATGTTTTATGCTGATAAGTTACGAAATGTGGGGCATATAATGGGGTAAAATTCAAGCTTTGTGACGATTTTCAGAAATTTGATAAAAACCGTTATGTTCAGCATTGCTTTGCAGTTTGGCAGTTTGCAGTAGAAACACTTATTTACCCATATTGGATTCGTCAGAATGTGTACTTTCTGAAAATATATGGTTTTCTGGGGTCTCTGTACTGTTAGGTGGTCTAATGTCGCATAATACACACACACCGGGTGGTTATATTGCTGCAGCCAGCGTGTCAGCCGTGAAAATGTCTATACATATTGTCATTTGTGGGTCTCTGTGCGCCACATAGTTTGGTATATCTATGCATTTTGGGCATCAAAGTGTTCAGTAGACCCCTGGCGCTCATATTTAGGATGTTTTATGCTGATAAGTTACGAAATGTGGGGCATATAATGGGATAAATTTCAAGCTTTGTGACGATTTTCAGAAATTTGATAAAAACTGTTACGTTCAGCATTGCTTTGCAGTTTGACAGTTTGCAGTAGGAACACATATTTACCCATTTTGGATTCGTCAGAATGTGTACTTTCTGAAAATATATGGTTTTCTGGGGTCTCTGTACTGTTAGGGGGGTCTAATGTCGCATATTACACACACCGGGTGCTTATATTGCAGCAGCCAGCGTGCGTCAGCCGTGAAAATGTATATACACTATTGTCATTTGGGGGTCTCTGTGCGCCACATAGTTTGGTATATCTATGCATATTGGGCATCAAAGTGTTCAGTAGACCCCTGGCGTTCATATTCAGGATGTTTTATGCTGATAAGTTACGAAATGTGGGGCATATAATGGGGTAAAATTCAAGCTTTGTGACGATTTTCAGAAATTTGATAAAAACCGTTACGTTCAGCATTGCTTTGCAGTTTGACAGTTTGCAGTAGGAACACATATTTACCCATATTGGATTCGTCAGAATGTGTACTTTCTGAAAATATATGGTTTTCTGGGGTCTCTGTACTGTTAGGTGGTCTAATGTCGCATAATACACACACCGGGTGGTTATATTGCAGCAGCCAGCGCGTCAGCCGTGAAAATGTCTATACATATTGTCATTTGGGGGTCTCTGTGCCCCACATAGTTTGGTATATCTATGCACATTGGGCATCAAACTGTTTAGTAGACCCCTATGTTTATATTTAGGATGCTTTATGCTGGTAATGATACATGGACAATACGATGCTGGAAAGTTGAAGCTTTGAGGCAATTTTCAAAATATTTTACCAAAACCGCCAAATTTGGCAAAGCCTTGCGACTCAGTAGTTTGGGGCAGAAAGGCATGGGTACCCATTTTAGATTCTGTATAATGTGTACTTTCCAAAAATATATGGGTTTGGGGGGTAAACATATATTTCTGTGTTTTTACCCCACAAAAATGCAGTCAATGTGTTGATTTTTCATTAGCTGAAGTTACCCACAGGACTATTTGTATGCGCTAACTTCATTTTGGGGCCTCTAACTGCCATATACTTTGGTAAACCTATGCACAGTGGGCACCAAACTGTTTGGAAGACCCCTGGCAATCATATTTAGGGTGTTTTTTTTTGGTGCGTAACGATACGTGGGTGATATGGTGCTGAGAAGTTGAAGCTTTGAGGCAATTTTCAGATATTTCACCAAAACCGACAATTGTGGGAAAGCCTTGCGACTCAGTAGTTTGGAGCAGAAAGGCATGGGTACCCATTTTAGATTCGGTAGAATGTGTACTTTCCAAAAATATATGGGTTTGGGGGGTAAACATATATTTCTGTGTTTTTACCCCACAAAAATGCAGTCAATGTGTTGATTTTTCATTAGCTGAAGTTACCCACAGGACTATTTGTATGCGCTAACTTCATTTTGGGGCCTCTAACTGCCATATACTTTGGTAAACCTATGCACAGTGGGCACCAAACTGTTTGGAGGACCCCTGGCAATCATATTTAGGGTGTTTTTTTTTGGTGCGTAACGATACATGGGTGATATGGTGCTGAGAAGTTGAAGCTTTGAGGCAATTTTCAGATATTTCACCAAAACCGACAATTGTGGGAAAGCCTTGCGACTCAGTAGTTTGGAGCAGAAAGGCATGGGTACCCATTTTAGATTCGGTAGAATGTGTACTTTCCAAAAATATATGGGTTTGGGGGGTAAACATATATTTCTGTGTTTTTACCCCACAAAAATGCAGTCAATGTGTTGATTTTTCATTAGCTGAAGTTACCCACAGGACTATTTGTATGCGCTAACTTCATTTTGGGGCCTCTAACTGCCATATACTTTGGTAAACCTATGCACAGTGGGCACCAAACTGTTTGGAGGACCCCTGGCAATCATATTTAGGGTGTTTTTTTTTTGGTGCGTAACGATACATGGGTGATATGGTGCTGAGAAGTTGAAGCTTTGAGGCAATTTTCAGATATTTCACCAAAACCGACAATTGTGGGAAAGCCTTGCGACTCAGTAGTTTGGAGCAGAAAGGCATGGGTACCCATTTTAGATTCGGTAGAATGTGTACTTTCCAAAAATATATGGGTTTGGGGGGTAAACATATATTTCTGTGTTTTTACCCCACAAAAATGCAGTCAATGTGTTGATTTTTCATTAGCTGAAGTTACCCACAGGACTATTTGTATGCGCTAACTTCATTTTGGGGCCTCTAACTGCCATATACTTTGGTAAACCTATGCACAGTGGGCACCAAACTGTTTGGAGGACCCCTGGCAATCATATTTAGGGTGTTTTTTTTTGGTGCGTAACGATACATGGGTGATATGGTGCTGAGAAGTTGAAGCTTTGAGGAAATTTTCAGATATTTCACCAAAACCGACAATTGTGGGAAAGCCTTGCGACTCAGTAGTTTGGAGCAGAAAGGCATGGGTACCCATTTTAGATTCGGTAGAATGTGTACTTTCCAAAAATATATGGGTTTGGGGGGTAAACATATATTTCTGTGTTTTTACCCCACAAAAATGCAGTCAATGTGTTGATTTTTCATTAGATGAAGTTACCCACAGGACTATTTGTATGCGCTAACTTCATTTTGAGGCCTCTAACTGCCAGATACTTTGGTAAACCTATGAACAATGGCCACCAAACTGTTTGGAGGAACCCTGGCAATCATATTTAGGGTGTTTTTTCTTGGTGCGTAACGATACATGGGTGATATGGTGCTGAGAAGTTGAAGCTTTGAGGCAATTTTCAGATATTTCACCAAAACCGACAATTGTGGGAAAGCCTTGCGACTCAGTAGTTTGGAACAGAAAGGCATGGGTACCCATTTTAGATTCTGTAGAATGTGAACTTTCCAAAAATATATGGGTTTTGGGGGGTAAACATATATTTCTGTGTTTTTACCCCACAAAAATGCAGTCAATGTGTTGATTTTTCATTAGCTGAAGTTACCCACGGGACTGTTTGTATGCGCTAACTTCATTTTGGGGCCTCTAAATGCCAGATACTTTGGTAAACTTATGAACAATGGCCACCAAAATGTTCAGAGGAACCCTGGCAATCATATTTAGGGTGCTTTTTCTTAGTACGTAATGATACATGGGTGATATGGTGCTGAGAAGTTGAAGCTTTGAGGCAATTTTCAGATATTTCACCAAAACCGACAATTGTGGGAAGGCCTTGCGACTCAGTAGTTTGGAGCAGAAAGGCATGGGTACCCATTTTAGATTCTGTAGAATGTGTACTTTCCAAAAATATATGGGTTTTGGGGGGTAAACATATATTTCTGTGTTTTTACCCCACAAAAATGCAGTCAATGTGTTGATTTCTCATTAGATGAAGTTACTCACGGGACTGTTTGTATGCGCTAACTTCATTTTGGGGCCTCTAAATGCCAGATACTTTGGTAAACTTATGAACAATGGCCACCAAAATGTTCAGAGGAACCCTGGCAATCATATTTAGGGTGCTTTTTCTTAGTACGTAATGATACATGGGTGATATGGTGCTGGGAAGTTGAAGTTTTGAGGCAATTTTCAGATATTTCACCAAAACCGACAATTTTGGGAAAGCCTTGCGACTCAGTAGTTTGGAGCAGAAAGGCATGGGTACCCATTTTAGATTCTGTAGAATGTGTTCTTTCCAAAAATATATGGGTTTGGGGGGTAAACATATATTTCTGTGTTTTTACCCCACAAAAATGCAGTCAATGTGTTGATTTCTCAGTAGCTGAAGTAAAGTCCTGAACAATTTGGATGCGCTAACTTCATATTTGTGTCTCTAAATGCCAGATACTTTGGTAAACCTATGCATAATGGATATCAAACTGTTCAGTGGACCCCTGGCAATCATATTTCAGGTGCTTTTTCTTGGTACGTAATATAGTTTGGGATATGCGGAGCAGCAAAATAAAACCTTTGAAATGATTTTTCAAAATTTTGAATTTTATTTTGAAAAACCGCTATGTTCAGACAAGCTTTTCTGTTTGGTAGTTGGGAGTAGAGAGACATAGTTACCCATTTTGTAATCGGCAGAATGTGTACTTTTCAAAAATGTATGGTTTTCTGGGGTAAACCTATGGTTTCAGGATTTTTTGCCTTGGAATCTAAAGCATGCCGTTTTCTGCCTTAGTGCTTTCAAAATTCAGTAATATACTGCCGGGAGTTTTTGCTGTACAGAAATCCTAAATCTCCCTAAAACTATACATATCTGGTATTGGCACGTTCGAGAGACATAAGGCTTTCCAAATCAGTTGGATTTTCATCTGTAAAATGAAATATTTTTCTGGTATAAATTGATATACAATGAAAAATGGTAATTTTTCATTTTTTTTTGTTATTTAGCACTATAAATTTTTTTGCACAGGTGGAAATACATGAAAACTCAGGCAGATTTAGAAAGCTCAGTTTCTACCGAAAAAAACAATGTATAGTTTTCCTAGGTAAACTATAGGTTTCCCCTCAGAAAATGCCCCTAAAGTGAGAGAGCACAAAATGCTTAAAAACGGCTGGCATTTCGCGTAACCAAAATGTGAAATTCTGCTGGCACTTAAAGGGTTAATATATCAGGTAAATTGTTAAAAAAAACTTCTAAAATTACACAAATCTGAATTTTGATATCCAGGTATAGAATCTGTTATCCAGAATGCTCGGGACCTAGGGTTTTCGGGATAATGGATCTTTCTGTACTTCCGTAATTCCGCCTGCTCAAAAATCATGTAAACATTAAATAAAGCCAATAGTCTGGTTTTGCTTTCAATAAGGATTAATTAAATCTTAGTTTGGATCAAGTACACGCCACTGTTTTATTATTACACAGAAAAAGGAAATCATTTTTAAAAATTTGGATTATTCGGATAAAATGGAGTCTGGGGCAGATTTATCAAGGGTCGAAGTGAATTCGAGGGAATTTTCGTGGACGCCCGCTGCGCTGCTCCTATGCTTGATTTGGCGTGATTGCGCCAGCGTGCAACGGCGCGAAATTTCACACGTTTTGGCGCCAATTGGATCCCTATTTAAGGCCCATTCAGATCTGTAGCCAGTGCCCGTTATGGGATCATATCCTGTGGTTTCCTGAGCTTTTGCTACCTGTTTCTGAATTTGCTATCCTGACTGATTATCCGTGTTTGACCCAGCCTGTTTTTGACTACTCTGCATTCTGTATCCTGACCCTTGCCTGCATACGACAACTCTTCCTGCTTAACCCCTTGCTTGATCACCCGGTTTGACCCTTTGCCTGTTTGACGATTCTGATATCCGCCTGCCGCGACCCAGCCTGTCTGACCATCCTTCTGCCTTATCCAGTCTGTCTGATTATCTGGTTTTGACCCCTTGCCTGCCTGACGATTCTGTTATCTGCCTGTCCTGATCCGGTCTGTTCCGTTTCCACCAGATGCCTTGTCCTTGACCTTCTGCCCAAAGACTCTTGCTATCCGGTCGTGCCCCTTTGCCAGCCAGAACTCCTCGCCTTGTACCCCTCGTTAAGTCCAGGTGGCACCCAATTAAGCTGAGGGCTCCTCCCGAAGCCCAAAGGTGGTCACACTACTGGTGAAGCCGAGACCAGGGTCCTTGGCATTTGTTCTGGTATCGGTGCCGGCTGTGACAATTTTTTACTTTGAAAGTCGACCCTTGATAAATCTACCCCCTTTTTTTCCGTATGAATTGTCCAAACAACATGAGTTTTTTTGTGGTATTGGGATTTATTTTCAGATCATTCAGTGCTTTGTTTCATTCATACTTTTTATAATCTCAACTTTTACTAAATCCAAAGTTTTAGAATTTGTGAGTTTAGTCGTGGTTTCAAAAACCTCTGAAACCACTAAAATCCGACCTTCAATAAATAAGCCTCCGCGTTTTAATTACCCCACATAATGAATCCCATATCTGTACAGCAAAAATAGACATACAGTTAATCTAATAACAGTGAAACTATATCTTCTAAAAAGGAGAAACAGAATTTTAAGTATAATTTGACAAAGCAGATTGAGGTTAGATGCATTTTTATAACTTATTACAATCATACTAGATACACACTCTAATTATACTCTTGTAAAAATATTATCCAGACTCTCAGATTACATGAAACAAAAAGTTATGCAAATAGAAAATCACTTCAGGCTTTTGTAATTTATGGATCACACAGCAATTAGTGCAGCCCAAACATTTTGCAGCTCCAGCAAAATGATTCATACAGTTTGCAAGCTTTCTTAATAAAATAAATGCAGTGCTGAAATGTAAAATGTAACCTACATCTTGGCTTCATGTAGATTTATATCCATTACTTTATCCTGTTTGGTATATCTCAGCTTTAGATTTGACTAAATGCTGCTGGCAGAATCCTTTGGAAAAATCTTGCAAACCCCCCTTGTTGCTTTTGTAATCCATTTTGCTATTTACATGATTGATCCATATTTTTGACTGTCTGTGTCGTTATAGAATAAACTTTGTTGTAGCATTTGCCAGAGCTTTACTGCCACCTGTTAATGTATAAACATCTCAGAAGATTTAACAGCACTCATGGTATTGGTAACAATAACAGAGACACTTTAAATATACAAAATAAACCTACAAGATCAGCCGGCAAAATGAAAAAATAACATAAGGACCTGTAGATGCTGCCACATCATATGGCCAATTCAAAAAAATTTTTTACTTACAACATCAACATTGCAGTTGGAATCCTAACCCTTTTCACACTTTTACTGATGATACACCATGGCATGTGGTGAAGTGGTCAAGCGTGCCTGTTTTGGAGTAAATGTTATTAATAACATGAAGAAATATAAAAATATAGGGAGGAAATACCATTACACTGTGTGGCTTCTGCCCTTAACCCATCCCCTGCCATCTAGGTAGTAACAAAGCAGTTCCTGTGTTTTCAGGTTTAAGGTATGCTACTAGTAAAAATGAACATCCTAATAACTGATCATTCATGAAAAGCAAATAAACCCACCAGTTTCCCTACCAGCAGTTATGTGTTCCAAACAAAAATGTAAATGTGACCTATTATAGTGTTTTTATACAGGTCATAGATCTCCAAGGTGACCTTTAATAACCTTATATTTTACCATAGGGTATTTTAAACTAGCTATCCTTTAAAGGACATTTGAAGCCTACATTTTTTTACCATGTACCAAGTTGGGCATAGCTTCCCCACCCAAGCCACATCATTTGTACTGCATATACCCCCTCCATTTGCCAGCACCATCTAATTTTCCCAAAACAAATAACCGCTTTTAACAGGCTGCCATTTTCCCTCTGACACATCATCAGTAACATTGACATGTGCAAACAGGACATGTATGCTGTAAAGTTCATGCAATGCAGAATTTAGGTTACAGAGGCACAACATACTTTGATAAAAAGTTTTGCTGGGGTTGAACACTGTAATGGTTAAGCTAAGCTCAGGAGAGGTGGTTAGCCGAAAAATTAGGATCAGACAGCTAGAGTTTCTATGGGAATCAGCAATTCAATCTCTTCATTGGTTGTTAGACTGGAGGGTGTGTGTAGTAATCTGATCTTGAGAAGAACTGAGCATGCTCATAAATCAACAGCCAAAGCAAATTCCTGAGGAAGTGGGTAGAGTGGGTTAGAGGAGTAGAAGAATTTCCAAGTGATCAAGGAGATGCTGCAGCCTTACTGTAAACCTTTGAACAACCAGAGTGGCAGGTAGCTAAAGATGTCAAAGATGCTGTTCACTGATTATGGGGGTTATTTATCAAGGTCCAAATTTATCTCAACATCGGCTGCTACAAACTCCGCTCTAACCCGCTCGAGTTTTTAACGCTTATTTATTATTACATTTTCCTGAAAAATTTGCTTTGTGGGAAAAGCTCTCTTTTCCTGCATCTTTTCAGAGTTTTCACCCGAAAGCTCAGAAAACATAGTGAAATTGCCCGAAACCCCCGACACAACCAAAAATCAATGGGACTGTTCCAATTGACTTTTATGCAACCTCGACAGGTTTGAGATGCCGTGTTTATATATTCTGGCTTTTTAGCCCTCGGGGTTTAATAAATTCCGAAAAATTTGTGATTTTTTTTAAAAGCCAGTTTTTATATAAAAAAAATCACGAATTTTTTACACTGTATATTGTGTTGCTGCGCTTTATGTATGGTTCACAAAGGAACAGGGCATTTATGGTCTGCCTCGGGTCACATATTAAATTAACTTTTAGACTGTCAAGCCTGTTGTTAGTCAGTGGTCACCAAATAATGCAGATTTTGGCAAAGCATTATTTATGCACTAATAGGTGCTATAGTCCAGAGGGAAAACATCTTTCTATAACCCCTTCTTGGCCAAAAAATAAATAAAATCCTATTAGAAATATTGATGTGTGATAATAGGAACCACTAAGCAGTTTCCTTGAGCAAACTGCAAATTCAATAGCCAAGTTAATCAGATTAAGGAAGAAAATCATGATCTTTTTTTCTTTTTTCCCTGATTTGGGGATAATTTAAATGTTATTGGTTAGTTGTACAAAGTGAAAGCAAAAAGTATCAGAGGCAAGGTATAAGGGAAAGTGGCATCATCGCCTAAGGCAAAGAACAAACTGCAGCTTCAGGGTAAAGGCTTTTAACATCAGATCAGTTAAAACATCTGTCTGCTGCAATGGAACAAAGTTCTTAGTATTAGCCTTCTTCAAACCAACTCAGAAATGTGTTGAGTTGTTCTTTTTCTATAAATGGATTGGCTGGGTTTATAGGTAATAAAAAAAACATTGCTGTAACACTGTATGACGTGCACTGAAATAATTTGCAGGGTTATTTTATATACATTTATATATACAAATGTCCCAAAACTCACTTGACAAGGCATCTGAACAGTGTCTGTACTTGGTTCCTGTGTGTGAAGGGGTTGTGGCATATACAGAACCTAGTGCCTGTCTAGATGAAATTAATAGAATGACTGTATGTGGGATTCTGATGATTTCATTACTGAATGAGTCAGCCTCATATGAAATACCGAGCTGGAAAAATACAGCCATCATTCACTTAGCAGAGCACAATATTTCCAGTTATAAAGGGAAAGTTGCTAGTCCTCTCAATGCTAAGTATAGGGAAATATATATTTTTTTATTTGTCTGGATTTTTTAAAACCGCGATCAAGTGGAAAATTTCAACTCTGTGTATCTAATATCTGACAACTATCCTGTAATTTATTTTTCTAAAATGATTGACACCATCTCTGTCTCTTTTTCGGTTCCCTGAGCTGTAATGTGTTTTCATCATGTGGCTACAATGAGAAAAAATGCTTCCCACGCAATCTCTGTCCTGAACAACCTCTGAAAATGACACCAATTATTCCATTATGTACATCTTACATAATCATAGTAAATTGCTAAGCCACCTATTTGATTTCAAAACAACAGATCCTACGTTTTCAAAGTAATTTTAAGAAGAGACAACCTTTATCACCCAGTAATTCGCGCATTACCTTTTATTGCACATCTCTGTTTTGGCTTAATTTACTTTACAGGTACTGGTGTTAAAAATGTATTAAACTAAGTTACAATCTCCTCTTTTTTTTCCCATTTTGACCTTTGTGCTACATTAAGGGGCAGATTTATTAAGGGTTAAATTGAAAATTATAATTTTCAATTTTTTTTATGGTCAAAGCTCAAATTTGAATTGTGAATTATACAAAATCGATTAGAGTTTTAATTTGGATTCAAATTTTGAGATTTATCATACTCTGGCCATTTAAGAAATTGAATCTGACTATTCACCACCTAAAACCTGTTGAGTTCATGTATAAGTCAATGGGAGAGGTCCAGGGACCAATTTGGACATTTTTGTAGCCTTCCTGAATCGAGTTTAGTCAAATTCGATTCAAATTTGATTCGAGTTTTCGAGTCTGTAGAATTACTGCGAGTTTTAGATATTAGATTTTTTTTTATTAAATAACCCCCACTCTAATTTTGAGTATAGTCAAATTTAAAGGAGTTAAAAAAAACTGAAAAAAACATGAATTCAAAGTTCGATATTTGATAAATGTGCCTCCCTGTGATACAAAAGTAACAACATTTCTTTATTTTAATTTATAGTTTTAGGTTTCTGCTTACTGTCCAGTGCCAAGTTTCCAAACAAAGGAGAGTTATTATCAAAATATTTATATATGTCTCTCTGGCAATGCCTGTCCAGGCAGAGCAAACATTTTCATTGCCTTCACTGTGCGTGTCCTATTCAATCTGTCAAATGTGTAGATTCACCTCAAGAAATCTTACTTCTTCATATTGCTACAAATCTTACCACATGACCTAATTCACTAATTATATAATGGAAAATTCATGATGATATTGCAGAATCTGTTCTTCTGAAGGCAAATCCACATTCAACTGGAAGTAATTCACAAGGATTGTATTACAAATTTGAAAAATTTGTAATTTTAAAAAGTCTAGCTTTGTAGCATTTGCACAGTTGACTGGTTGACTTGTGTGATGCTTTCCAGGTGTTTTTATCTAGGTGAACAAATCTGTTAGTTAAGAAAAAATGTGGAAACATTCCTGACTACTCATACTCAATAACAGAACAAAGAGGTTAATTGAAGATCATGACAGGAGAGCGTGGAAAAGGCTTTTTTTCTTTTGAACGTTTGCTTGCTGTATTATTAAAGAATTTTTTTTTTTGTGCACCAGATCTCACATAATTTATGCTTACAAATTGGTTTTATGCAAACATTAAAGGCCTTAGCAATATTCTTGGGGATTTATGTCAAAAAGAGCAGTACCAGTGTAATATTTTGCCAAAGTAAATGCACAGATAAGCAGAAAACACATGCAAACTCACCCAATTAAATAATACATAAAACCCCATTTAATTGAATGTAAAAAGTTTAATTACACTGTTTGAAGATGGAGCATAGTAGTAGTAGGTAGCTTTTCAGGGAGAATACAGCCCTCTCTGAAACATTACTGAACCCTTGTAAAAAAATGGCTTCCTCCATTTTTACCTGGTCAATCTTGTATTTTATCTTGAAAGTCCACCAGTCTTCATGTAAATAAGGAACAAACAATATAAAAATATTTAACATAAAAGTATTTGTGATAGCTATTATAACCATTCTATTCTAATTCTATTCCTATATTTTTGTTGCTTCCTATAGATCAGCTAACAATTAGGCAGGTTATATATTGATTTAAAGGTTAAACTTGATGGACATGTGTCTTTTCTTCAACCTAACTTACTATGCTACTATGTAACTCTCCCACTCCCAAGCCAAACCCAACACGACCCAGTGCAGTGTCAATACTTATATACCCATAACACAGAAAGAAATTGCCAATGCTTTGTCTAACCCACACTCTGGCATTGACCAGCTGCTAGAAGCACATTTGTGCCAGATCTAGGTCTAACCCACAATCTGGAGTTGACCAGCTGCTATAAATGATAAAAAGGCAATATTTGCACACAAAATATATACCCATGCCTGACCTGCTGATGTTACTAAAGGACTGTGTGGGGGGTACAATTACTAGTATATATATATAAGTGAAGGTCTAGTGATGATATTAAATTGGAGTGTGCTGCCGAGGATGGTGTTCTGCCAACCCACAACCTGCCAAAGGTGTATTGCACCAGCTCAAACTTGCCCGGACTGTGTAACACAAATAGTTATGATGGTTGAACGCAAAGGCCAGGTGTTGTAGTCTAAGGGATAGATTTTAGCAAAATACAAGTTACCAAAAAAAATTCAAACACAAAGAAACACATAAATATTTTAATATCAACCAAACCACGAACGTTCGCCAGAAAAATGTTAGCAAGTAAAAGTTGGCAACTTGGTATGGGAATTGATTAGAATTGTCTCTAACAAATGTTTATTTTTTCTCTCCAGTTTATTTAAATGTTCAAGAGCGTAATACTGTGATTCGCACTTATGTGTGGATTTTTTGGAATTTTGCATTTAGTTACTTTTTTTTCACCCTAGCATTTTTTCCTCAAGCCTGAAATTCAGTAAATCAGTTTTCCTATAGTTTTCAATATTCAGTGATTCATTCTCCCAATTTAGCCAGCAAACCACTGCACATTGTATCCAAATTAAAGATTTGAATAACAAATGTTTTTAAGAGCCTAATTAAAGCAATACAAAGAACATAGAAATCCAAATCTAGAATACAAATGAAATTGTAAGGAAAATAATAAATAGTAATAGGAAGAAGATGGACAATGTAGTTGCCATAGTTGCAATTTCAGATGACTGTAAAGCATGTGAGACGTAGAAATGCAAGCATTTCATTTGTGACAGTGCTGACAGTGGTATGCAGACAATACAGTTATCTATTCTGTATATTTGATATGTTCTTTGTTTTTTTTACTTTATATTGATTTATATTTACTGGTCATTAGGGATGTAGCGAACTGTTCTGCTGCGAACTAGTTCGCGCGAACTTCGACCGTTCGCGTCCGCCGAATGTTCGCGAACGTTTGGGAACGTTCGCATTTTGAGTTCGCGTTCGATTCGAATACAAGTCGTTCGACCATTCGACCATTCGAATTCCTTCGACCGCTAAAAATCGAACGATTTCCATTCGTTCGAACGATTGTAAGCATTCGATCGAATGAAAAGCATTCGATCGAATGGCTTTGATCGTTCGATTCGAATGAAAATCCTTCGATCGAACGATTAAAATCCTTCGATCGTTCAAATCGAATGATTTTAGCGGGTGTTCGAAGTTCGCGAACGTTCGCATTTTTTGCCGGTGTTCGCGAACGGCGTTCGCGAACACCAAATCGGCAGTTCGCTACATCCCTACTGGTCATAAACAACCCATTTATTGGCTGCTAGGTTAAAGTCTTGGTTCTTTCATTGTACATTGTTACTTTATTTTGTGAACCATTTTAGCATTAGTATTAACCTTTGGTTTGTTTTTTTTATACTACAGGTATAGGATCCCTTATCTGGAAACCCGATATCCAGAAAGCTCCAAATTACGGCATGGCTGTCTCCCATAGACTCCATTTTATCCAAATAATCCAAATTTTTAAAAATGATTTCCTTTTCCTCTGCAATTATAAAACAGTACCTTGTACTTGATCCCAACTAAGATATAATTAATCCATATTGGAAGCAGAACCAACCTATTGGGTTTATTTAATGTTTACATGATTTTCTAGTAGACTTAAGGCATGAAGACCAAAATTACGGAAAGATTCGTTATCCGGAAAACCCCAGGTCCTGAGCATTCTGGATAACCATACCTGTACAGGTTTCATGTACTGTCTGCTAGTTTTCATTGGGTGGATGAAATATTTACGTGGACACCTGCGATTGCTAACAATGAAGCTTTACAATGTCAGGGAAATCCAAAGCATTTTACTTTTAGACAAATTAGTTAAAGTCTCTAACTTCACTCTTTGATAAATCTACCCCAAGGTGAGATCTTTGCTTCATGGCGGCAGCGAGCGGCCGGTTACAAGGGGCCTTTAACTGTAACTTTAAGAGCCGAACTTCTGGCTTTTCACCTGGAAACTCGGCTCCGCTAGTGCAGAGTGATGCAATGCACTAGTGATGCTGCCCCCCTTTGACCTGCTCCGTCCTTGATTTTTTGGCTCAGAGCTGGAGGGGGGGGCGGCATCTGGGCTGTTGTCCTTGCGGGAAAAGTCTTGATAAAATCATGTGGCAATTAGAATTTTGTGACCTTTTAGAATTGTGACCTGGAAAACTCAACTTTAGCAAATTGTCATCCGAAAAACTCAGATTTATTAGATTATCAAATGAAAACTGTCAAAGTCAAACAGCCCGAAACTGTTGAGAATCATGAAGGCATAAAGCATCTTCCAACTGTTAAAGGGACCATCTGCCATTGAGTTTTACATGAATTTCGAAAGGTTTTAGCTGGAGTATTTTCAGATTCAGATTTTTATCAGCTTCAGAGGATAATAAATCTAAAAAAAAATTAAGTTTTTTTTCCTCTAAAAATTCAGATTTTTTTCCCCTTTAAAACTCAACCAGAAAAATTTGAGGCTTCATAAATAGACCTCCTAATCTCCTCAGTGGAGAACCAAGTTTCCCTTACTAACTCTGACTGTTTATCTCACAGCTCCCATAACACCAGCTACCTGCCTCCACCTTTAACTCGTTTATGCAGTCCCTTATATACAACTTCATTAAGGCCTTCAACCTCAGGCTTCCCAGCACCACCCCTGGAAATAAGTAGTATCCATAGCGACAGAACCATGTGCCCACTTTTCTAATATAGAATAGGAGCAGGAATTAAGGAGGGGAGAATTTTTTTCGCCGTGGAAATGACACCCATAGACTTTTCATTTTTTTTTGATGCCCATAGACTTTAATTGCGGGCTGCGAATTTTTGGCAAAACGAAACGGGTCAAATTCGCCCATCCCTAGCAGGAACTCATTACACTACCTCTGGGATTTAGCGCACAGGTTACATTTTTTCATTGTATGGATGGTTAACCCCTTAAATCCTCCATACAACATATATACAAGTTATACAAATGTGTACTCTAGTAAACAAAATAATAAAATGACGTAGTTCAGGTCTCTAAATGATTTCATTATGAAATAATTGTTTAATATAATTTAATAATATAATATAATTTAAAATTTATAACAAGCTTATGATTCCTGAATAATAACGTACATATTCATTTTGTTTGCCTCATATTTATGATTTTTTTTTCATCTTCATATTTAGCGGTATCGTTGTTGGCTGGGATTTTGAAATCAGTTGAGTAGGGATCAACTTTCTTGCTGCTGCTGGTAACATTGTTAATAGTGCTTAAGTATATTGGACACAATATACTGCAAAGTGGATTTTTTCCCGACTTACATAAACCATTTATTCATTCTAGCAGACTTTCTGTCCCATAAATGGCATCTTCACAAATGAAAAGTGACAATAAGACTCAAACCATATGGTAGATTGTTCTAAAACACATGAACATATCGATTCAAGTAATAGCAGTAACATGAATGCATCTTATGCTTATTATGAGTATTGATATACTGTATACATGATTCATTTAAGTTGCTATAAATCTGCAAACATAATTGGATGAGAGCTAACTCAGCAGTCTTTCCCATTAGTAAATACCCTAGCCAAATAATATGCTAGATAAAATACACATTGCTAACATATACATAAGAATAGTTTTAGCATGTCAAAAGAACAGTCATATATTATAGTGTACTATGTCAGGCTTGATGGGCTATGAGCAATTATTTTATTTTTCTAGAATGAAATATATAAGGGCATTATTGTAATGACACAGTCATTGAGGAGATAGAGGTGAAAATTTGATCCACTTTTGTGGATACTCTGAATCAATAGCTTACTGTTTGTTATTACAATTTAAATACCTGAATCCCCGTTTAAACATTAAACAGGTCTGATCAAATTTTTTTTTGGTTCTTTCTGACTTTGATTTCCGAGGCCCTCGGATGGTTTGGGCCCATTTAAGTGTTACCTTACCTCCTCCTAGATAAACTCTCTGCACTCTGTAATTAATTTTTTTTAATTCATGTTTTTATAGCAATAATGTTTCTGACATTCCTGATTGAAAGATATCACTGCCGGAAAGCTAGGAATGCTAAAATGAATGTGTAACAATACTAAAATCCATTAGACAACTAAATGCAAACTGCTACTTGAAGTTAGCGTAATCGAAATCTCCTTTCTCGTTTAATTGTCAACTTGCTCTTAACTTTTTATAAATTTCAGTCTACGATTCAATGTAAGATTGATCTGTTCTATATTGAAGGTAACCTTAATTTGAAATTGTTTTTCTGGTCTTCCATGAAAAACTAAACCAGAGTGATGACAACCATGCCTGACATGAATATATCTGATGTACCTGACTTGAATGCATGTCTGGTAAACATGACTGCTCCTGACAGTAACAAACTGTCTATTTGTTGTATAAAATTAAAGTCACACTTCATTGAATCATTCAGCAACTTATAACGAAGTAACTCTATAAGCCCTGAGACACATGCTATGTTCTGATTATAAAAACCAAATAGAATCCTGGCAATTACTGAAAATGACAGCAATAGTTTTTTTTGCAACTTTATAAGAGTAAACAAACTGGAACTCAATTAGCTGTAAAAATGTGCAATGAGACTTGGTATTAGTCATGTAATTGACAAAGGGAACTTGGCATACTAAGGATATAGAGATGCTCATTTATTAGCATAGGCACTAAATGTACCAGTGTTGTCACCTATAGCTACCAGTCTGAAATTAGTTATGATCAACCTTCAAGTACAGAAAATGAAAGCAAATCATGCTGCAGCTAATGCTCTTGTACAATTTAGCACATAGTGGGGCTCATTTATAAACTTCGCACAGGGCAGAATGATTCACAAGTAAATATATTTGCCCTGCGCATGGTTAGATTTATAAAGCTGGATTAGAGTGGTGTACTTAATGTGCAAACAGAATTGTGAAGTTTTCTTCGCACTGCAAATGTCCATAAGAGCTTTTTAAATATGGCAAAAATGCAACTTTGGTGGCAGAAAAAAATGTTTGCAAATTGCTGATTTAAGTTACTGTCAACGATATTTTCGCGCACAACAAGCTCACTCACTGGGCATACTCACGCAAACACCTGTGTCTTTTGAGAGCCATTTGCGAAAATGCCCTCCACAAACTTTATAAATGACCCCCAGTATTTTCCTTTGTCTTATAACGTTGAAATTTTCCACATAACTTATACATAGTTTACATCAGTCCCTGCCCCAAGGGAGTCACAGTCTAAATATCTATCATACTTACACCTAATTGTTAGTTTATCTGCCTCTATGTGACAGAACATTACAGATAGTACCCTAGCTGGAACCAAACCTAGGACCCCAGCACTATAAGGCAACAGTGTTAACCTCTGAGCAACTGTGCAGCCAAAGAGTTGTTTTTCACCATATAGTCAGGGCTGAATTTACCATATAGGCACTCAAAGGCCTGTGAAAGGCCTAGATTGGAAGCTTTAAGTGAGTGGCTCTTTGATGCCTATAAGGTACATGCAAATAATATTTTTGCAAAGCAAATATATATACTGTAGATATATACCTCTTCCCTTGTTGCCGGATATATTCCCTCAGCAGCAGAGATGGGGGTAGGGGGTAACAATTGTGGGTTGTGAGTGGAAGTGACATCATAAGCACATGTGTTACATTGTTACATCACTTCCATCGACATCATTGCACATGTGATGATGGGTGCAAAGTGGTCCAGTGGCTATGGGGCACTGGACCAGAATACTGCCCTCTTTAAGGCCTACTGAAAACCAGTTAGTTTGATCTCTCCTGGTGTGACATAGCCTTAAAAGTTGTCACAAAGCTTTGTATAAATTCCATTATAAATATATCCTATATATGTATAATACAGTGTTATTTTTTTACAGTATTTTTTTTAAAATTTTTGTTAATTTTCCTTTTAAAAGTCCAAACTTTCTTGTAATTTGCTACTAATTCTTTAAAAATATCCTAACGTATTTATTTATTTCGCCTTAAAGTGTTTGCTTGCTCTGAGGTGTCAGACATCTTATAACCCATGGCTAAACTGTAACACAGTTTACAGCATTCTTTCAAACTATCAATTCAAGAAGTCAACCAGTTATTTTTCTGTCCCACAGTAAATCTTCATATAATGGTAGTGTATAGGAAAGTCTCACTCAGAACAGAATATATTTTTACTGTCAGGCTTACCGTCTGATCCAACGAAGAAGGAGTAGGAACTTGTAGAACACGAACCCACAAGCGCCTCGCACAACACTAACCCACCTGGAGTGGAACAGGGAGAAGTGAAGTGACGAGTAGCCAATGAGACTAACCAAAGCGAAGTACAGAGGGTTCAGGCAGAAGCGAAGTCAGGCAGGCCGAAGTCGGGGCAGGCAGCAAAGAATCGTAAACGTAGTCAGGCAAGAAGATCAGGGCAGGCGGCAATAAGACAATCCGGAAACAAGCTGAGGTCAAACACAGAAGATCAGTAGAATACAATGCTAGGGTTTCAGTCAAATAACCTAATAACCAGGCAAAGAGTCACAGTACAGGTTAGGATTAAATAGAGCTATTTGGCGCCAAACTGGCGTCCTCACGCTGGCGTCGCACAGCTGACGTCAGTGCGTCCGTCATTGGCGTCCGTCGCTGACGCCCTTGCGTCGGCGCCTTCGCGCCGGTGTCCAACGTCGCGCGTCGACGCGCATCGGTTCCCCGATGAGCGCGCCTGCGACTGCGCTGGAAGGAACGCGGAAGCGGATCCTTACATTGCCCCCCGTCAAGGAGCGGCCTCAGGACGCAACTGGCAGAAGGTTTATCAGGGTAGCTCTTGTGAAAATTCTTCAACAGCTCAGCAGCATGGATGTTCGAAACAGGTTCCCAAGAATTCTCTTCCGGACCAAAGCCTTTCCAACTGACCAAATATTGGAGATGCTTGCCCCTAACACGGGAATCCAGGATCTTCTCAACCTCGAACTCTTCTTGACCGTCCACTACAACAGGAAGTGGAGGAGAAGCTGTACGGCCAGGAAAATGAAATGTGGAGGCTGGTTTTAGTAGAGCAGCATGAAAAACTGGATGAATACGCCAGGTAGCCGGGAGCTTAAGTTGAAAAGCCACAGGATTAATCTGCCGAGTAATAGGAAAAGGACCCAGGAAACGTTGACCCAACTTCTTACTGGGGCAGGACAACTTGAGATTAACAGTAGATAACCAAACGCGGTCCCCCACCTTAAACTCTGGATCACTTCTTCGTTTCTTGTCTGCATAAATCTTGAAATTCTGTTGCACTCTCCTCATGTTCTTCTGGAGCTTCAGAAAATTATCAGCCAAAAAGGTTAACCGATCCTTGACTGCAGGAACAAGAATATCAGAAACAATGGAAGAAGGGAAGGTTACAGGATGTAAACCGTAATTTGCAAAGAAGGGGGACTGATTGATAGAAGAATGTAGGGCATTATTATAGGCAAATTCCGCTAGAGGAAGGAGATTAACCCAATCATCCTGGAGATACGATGAGTAACATCTTAAATACTGCTCAAGAGTCTGATTAGTTCGCTCCGTCTGGCCATTGGATTGAGGATGAAAAGCCGATGAAAGCGACACAGAAATCTTAAGAGCACCACATAAAGCTTTCCAGAACTGAGACGTAAACTGTGGACCACGATCGGATACTACCTCATCGGGAAGGCCATGAAGTCTTACTACTTCCTTGATGAAACAATCAGCCATCTCAGAGGCAGAAGGAAGTCCAGGCAAAGATTTAAAATGAGCCATCTTGGTCAGGCGGTCAATGAAAACAACAATAGCGGAGCAATCACAGGAGAGTGGTAAGTCAGAAATAAAGTCCATTGACACTGAACCCCAAGGACGAGAAGGAACTGGAAGGGGTTGGAGGAGGCCAATAGGTCGAACATGAGAATCCTTGGATCTGGTACAGACTTCACATGAAGAGACAAATTTCGAACAGTCTTTAGTCATCCCAGGCCACCAAAACAGTCTTTTAGCAGAAATAATAGTTTTCTTTATACCTGGATGACCCGCCAGCTTAGAATCATGAATGTTCTTGAGAACCTCCAAACGCATCTGTTCAGGAACAAAGATTTTCCCTTCATGAAGAAGAAACCCTTCTTTGGGCACTAGAGAAGGTTCACAAACAGTTTTAGACGCATCCTTAATTTGATCTACAAGAACAGATTGTAACAAAAGAAAGTTATTTGAGTTTAGAATTGTCTCGGGAGAAGAGAGAATCTCGTCCTCAGAGGAGAACATGCGGGATAGAGCATCCGCCTTGACATTCTTTGACCCGGGCGGGTAAGTAAGGTGAAAATTAAATCGCATGAAGAAAAGAGCCCACCTTGCTTGTCTAGGTCTTAATCTCTTGGCGGAACGCAGGTACTCCAAATTCCTATGATCAGTGAAAATGAGAATTGGGTGTTTGGACCCTTCGAGGAGATACCTCCACTCTTCTAATGCCAATTTAATAGCGAGTAATTCACGATCCGCCACGTCATAGTTACATTCACACTTGGCCAATTTACGTGAAAAAAAAGCGACTGGATGGAGTTCTTCTTGAATCCCAGACCTCTGTGATAAAACAGCGCCCACAGCACTTTCCGAAGCGTCGACCTCTAACGTAAATGGAAGAGCCAAGTCTGGATGACGAAGAATTGGAGCCGACGTGAAGAGTTTTTTCAATCTCTCAAAAGCCATCTGAGCCTGTGGTGACCAAGAGAATTTTTGATTACAACGTGTGAGTTCAGTTATTGGTAAAATAATTCGAGAAAAATTCTTTATGAATTTTCTATAGAAATTTGCGAATCCAATGAAGCGTTGAACAGCTTTCTTAGAAGAGGGAATAGGCCAATCAATAATTGCAGAGATCTTGGAATCCATTTGAATTCCTAAAGGAGAGATAAAGAACCCCAAAAAGTCCACAGATGTCTGTTCAAAAACGCACTTCTCGACCTTGGCATAGAGCTGGTGAGTACGGAGGCGGGCAAGAACTTTCTTCACATGCATTCTATGCTCTTCCAAAGAACTAGAAAAAATTAGAATATCGTCCAGATAAATGATGACGAAAATATCAAGAAAGTCTCGAAAAACATCGTTGACGAAATGCTGAAACGTTGCGGGGGCATTACAAAGTCCAAACGGCATGACAAGATATTCAAAGTGACCATAACGGGTACGGAACGCCGTCTTCCATTCATTCCCTTCCCGAATTCTAACTAAGTTGTATGCTCCTCGAAGATCAAGCTTAGAGAAAATCTTGGCCTCCTTAAATCGTTGGAACAGCTCCGGAATGAGAGGAAGAGGGTAACGATTCTTGACCGTGATCTTATTTAAGTCTCTATAATTGATACAAGGTCTCAAAGAATGATCTTTCTTTTCAACGAAGAAGATCCCAGCTCCGGCAGGAGAAGAAGATTGTCGGATAAATCCCTTGGCTAGATTTTCATCCAAATAAGTGCGCAATTCCAAGAGTTCAGGCTCAGTTAAAGGATAAATACGTCCGAAGGGGATTTGAGCTCCCGGAAGAAGATTAATGGGACAATCATAAATACGATGGGGAGGTAGCCTATCGGCCCCTCTCTTGTTGAAGACATCAGCGAATTCCCAATACGCCAGAGGAAGTAGATCATGAATTTCAGAAGAAGGAGAAAGGGAACATACTCTAATTGAAGAAGACGAATTCTCTAATGTACATTTAGAAAGGCAAAATTTAGAAGAAAATGTTACACCACCATTGGCCCAATTGATAGAAGGGTTATGTCTCTGTAGCCAGGGTAACCCCAAAATGATAGGGAATAATGGAGACGTAACCACATCAAAATTCATTACTTCAGCATGAATTTTATTAATCACAACAAAAAGTGCAGCAGTCTCTTGAACCACAGGACCCGAGGTAATTAGAGAACCATCCGCCACACGAAGTGCTATAGGGTTCTTCTTGGATTGGAGAGGGATTTGGAACTGAAGAGCAACTTCACGGTCCAAGAAGCACCCACTTGCCCCGGAATCAAGTATTGCTTGAAGTTCCACCACCTTGTCTCCCCACTGCAAGGATAGAGAAATTGTCAGTAAGGACACAGAAAAGTTGCAACCGTTAAAGTCTCTTTCACAAGCCTCCTTACCCGAGGGACGGGTCGGACAATTCCGAAGAAGATGACCCGCTTGACCACAGTACAGGCAAAGATTAAGCCTGCGGCGTCTGAGGCGCTCTTCAGGGGTTAATGCGGACTTAATGGCTCAAATCTGCATCGGCTCTGGGGCAGTACTGATAGTGGCTGTAGGAACCGTAGATGTCATCATAGGAGGCATACGGATAGGAGGTGGAGCAGAAGGTAAGAGCCAAGTAGGAGACACAAGACCAGCTTTTTCAGCCTTTTCCTCCTCCCTACGTTCTCTCAGTCTTTGATCCAACTGAATGGATATATGGATAAGCTCCTCCAAGGTGTCAGGAATGCCTGTACGGGCCAACTCATTTTTCAATTCAGCAGAAAGACCCAGACGATAGCGGTTTTTCAGAGCTGCAGGGTTCCATTCTGTATCCTCTGCCCACTGGCGAAACTCCAGAGTGTAGTCCTCGACAGGACGGGTACCTTGCCTCAAGGCATGCAGGGCGGCTTCGGCAGTGGAGGTTCTGTGTGGGTCATCATAGACCACTGCCATGGCGTCAAAGAAAGAGTCCACTGTGGCCAAAACAGGACTTTGCCGATCCAAAAGACGGAAGGCCCAAGTCTGGGGCTCGCCAGTCAGGAAGGAGATGACAACCCCCACTCGTGTCTGTTCATTCGGATAGGTGTGGGGTTTAAGAGAAAATAGCAACTTGCAGCTACTTCTAAAGTTGCAAAATAACTTCCGGTCCCCAGCAAACTTTTCGGGTAAGGCGACTTTTGGCTCCGAAATCTCGGAAGTGATTACTTGTACTTCAGCTGGAGCAGAGGAAGAGGATGCTGCAGCAGAGGAAGGGTTTGCAGCCGGGGGATGTGCTCTGATGTGCTCCTGTAGCTGAGCATAACCGCTCTGCAGCTCCCGAACAGCTTGGGTCAAAGACGACAGCTGTTGCGTCAGGACAGCAAATGGAGAAGCCCCTTCGGTTGGATCCATGGCCTGGTTATACTGTCAGGCTTACCGTCTGATCCAACGAAGAAGGAGCAGGAACTTGTAGAACACGAACCCACAAGCGCCTTGCGCAACACTAACCCACCTGGAGTGGAACAGGGAGAAGTGAAGTGACGAGTAGCCAATGAGACTAACCAAAGCGAAGTACAGAGGGTTCAGGCAGAAGCGAAGTCAGGCAGGCCGAAGTCGGGGCAGGCAGCGAAGAATCGTAAATGTAGTCAGGCAAGAAGATCAGGGCAGGCGGCAATAAAACAATCCGGGAACAAGCTGAGGTCAAACACAGAAGATCAGTAGAATACAATGCTAGGGTTTCAGTCAAATAACCTAATAACCAGGCAAAGAGTCACAGTACAGGTTAGGATTAAATAGAGCTATTTGGCGCCAAACTGGCGTCCTCACGCTGGCGTCGCACAGCTGACGTCAGTGCGTCCGTCATTGGCGTCCGTCGCTGACGCCCTTGCGTCGGCGACCATCGCCGGCGCCTTCGCGCCGGTGTCCAACGTCGCGCGTCGACGCGCATCGGTTCCCCGATGTGCGCGCCTGCGCCTGCGCTGGAAGGAACGCGGAAGCGGATCCTTACATTTACATAGTTAATTTGGGTTGAAAAAAGACCAAAGTCTATCAAGTTCAACCCCTCCAAATGAGACCCAGAGCACATACAGTACCTACACACACCCACTGAAACTATAGTATATATACCAATATCTATATCAACTGTAGATTTTAGTATCACAATAGCCTTGCATATTAAGCTTGTCCAAGAAACCATCCAAGCCCCTTGGTGTTAGCAGTAGTGATGGGCGAATCTCTCCCATTTTGCTTCGCCAAAAAATAAGCAAATTTCCAGCAAAATTCGTGAAACGGCGAAAAATTCACGAAAAATCATGAACTCGGAAAGTTCACAAAAAATTCAAGCAATTCGTATGTTTTCACGGAAAAATCGAGCAATTCGAACGTTTTCACAAAAAAATCAAGCAATTTGAAAGTTTTCACAAATATATTGAGCAATTTGAACTCTTTCACGAAAAAATCGAGCAATATGAATGTTTTCACGGAAAATTTGTGAAAATCGGAAATTGACGCCAACGAATTTTCACCGGCGGGAAACGCAGGAATTCGCTGCAAATTGCGCCAGCCAAATTTATTCGACCTTCACTAGTTAGCAGAATCAGCATTTTTCGGCGAAACGGCGCAAATTCGCCCATCACTAATTTTAAGTGGTTTCTGAGATATTAGTAGTTTTTAATCGTTTAATACTGCAAGGCAGGCTTCCTCCAACAAATTTGTTTTGAAGTCACAGAGTGTCAATATTTCAAACAGTCTAAAAACCCTATATGCACTTTGGGTTGCTGACTCTCACCTGAGCTAAAAGCCTGCTTTTAACAGTCAAAAAATGCAAATCTCAGAAACCGTTAAAAATAGTAAATAAAGTGCTCAGAGGAGCAAATTTGTTTATATAGGAGCCCCAACTCAAATCTACTAAAATATATAAAAGCAAAGATGCAAAGCAGGAATGTTAATATGCTTGGGCCAATTATTTACATTATGTTAATAATTGTTTTAAAGTTTTCTATAGATCTAGTAATTCATAGAAACCATTTTTATGTTTAATTTAAAACTGTGTATAGGTTACTAGAACTGGAGCAATCTTTGAACCTATTTTTACAGTTTTCTTTTTACATTTTCTATTTTTACATTTTTCTTTTCTTCCTTCTAGTCAGATATATATTACGTGGCAGCAACAAGAGAGAATTACTGAGCACATTTTCAATTAACATTCACATAAATGCTAGTGTTCTGTGATTCTGTGATTTAACATTCTGTATTTTGCAAAGGAAGATTCAGTGGGTAGGTGCTGGGCCATTATTAATGCATTAGTTAATATAGATATAGAAAGGCCGTCATGTCCTTTTATGAAGATGATGGAATTGTGGCAACAAAGGAAAATAGAATTAGATTAAGTTTGCATTTAAGCCAAAATATGCTTGATGGATAGGTTTCATTTAATGTATATGGACATTTACTTTGTTCAAGAAAAAACAAGGTTATTACTCTTTCATTACTGTTTTAATAATTGCATGACATTGATTGATATGGCAGAAGATCTGACAGAAAATACCATAGATCATAATAACATTGATCCAACTATCCACTTTATAATCAATTGGAGCCTTTTGCAGAACGTTCTTGTCAAAAATATAGATGTTTAACATTTTCATTACAGCATGCTAGAACTTAAAGTGCTACTGACATATTACTGTCAATGATAAGAAGAGGCAAGTGCATAAATAAGATCAAAAGGTCCAAAGCACTGGTCATTTCAATTGTGGAAGTTATTTATAAAGAGTCAGATGAGACTCATATAAATTAAAATTGCAAAAAAAACAAAATTTGTAAGATTTAAAGAAAAGTAAACCCTCCAAATTTTTTGCTTTGATGATCTCTTTCGCAGTTCCTCCACTGAATCACCAAATCAAGATAAAATCATAGATCAGCAGCACAGGCTATGGAAAAAACAGAACCTAGTGCAATATTGTTATTATTCAGTGCAACACAAATCTACGTGTGTCTTGAAACATAAAAAGTCTATGTACAGACATTTCATATGTGTTCTAAAAGTGTTATAGTGATTTTTACAACTTATTGCACTTATATAAGTCACACTTCTGATCAAATGACAAACAACCACTTTCTCGGGTATTATGGTGCAGATTGTGAAGGTGAACCTTTGCAATACAAAGAGAGAAATTCTGCCGGTGTCTCCCTCTCCAGTATGTTCCACCTGTGCATCCACTCACTGCTATGACGGGAAGTGATGTCACACCTGACGCGTTTTACTGAGGACAGCTTCTTCAGAGGTGGATTTCCTTTCCCTGTGGGTATCCTTATATTGCCTGCATTGCCATGATTACACTTTTTTTTAACATTTCTTTTGCAAGTCCATTCAATGATCTTGTAACTCCTTCCCCATAAAGTCCAGGTTAAAGGAACAGTAACACCAAAAAATGAAAGTGTTTTAAAGGAATGACAATATAATGTACTGTTGCCACACACTGGTAAAAGTGATGTGTTTGCTTCAGAAGGACTACTATAGTTTATATAAACCAACTGCTGCATAGCCATGGGGGCAGCCATTCAAAGCTGAAAAAAGAAAAAATGCACAGGATACACTGCAGATAACAAATAAGCCCTGTAGTACATTATGGGATTCTTCAGAATTTATCTGTTATCTATAGTGTATCCTGTGTTTAAATGGCTGCCCCATGGCTACACAGCAGCTTGTTTTTACAGGTACAGAATCTGTTATCCAGAATGCTCCAGACCTGGGGTTTTCCGGATAACGGATCTTTCCTTAAGTCTTCTAGAAAATCATGTAAACAATAAATAAACCCAATAGGCTGGTTTCGCTTCCAATAAGGATTAATTGTATCTTAGTTGGGATCAAGTACAAGCTACTGTTTTATTATTACAAAGAAAAAGAAAATCATTTAAAAAAATCTGGATTATTTATATAAAATGGAGTCTATGGGAGATGGACATTCTGTAATTTGGAGCTATCTGGTTAATAGGTTTCCAGATAATGGATCCCATACCTGTATAAACTAAAAAAAAAGTTTGTGAACCCGTCAAGATTTTCTATATTTTTATATGAATTTGACCTGAAACATTGTCCTAAAATTAAATGAAGAAATCCTTGTTAAAAACAAATGAAATTGAAATCATTATATTTGGTCATGTATTTATTGGTGGAAAAAAACGATCCAGCAACATATCTGCATGTGGCAAAAGTGAATCCTTAGCACTATCATATAATTTGAAGGTTTGAAATCAGAGTCTGGTGTTTTCAGTCAATGGAATGATCTGATGTGAGTGAGATACCCTATTTTATTTGAAGAACAGGATCCAGCAAAGCCTGATCACACATACAACACATTTGTGGATTTGTATCATGATTCGAACAAAGAAGGTTTCTGAGGTTGATGCCAATAAAGCTGGAAAAGGTTGCAAGACTATCTCTAAAGAGTTTGGACTCCACCAATCAAGTCCAGTCAGAACAATTGTGTACAAATGGAGGAAATTCAAAACTGTTGTTATCCTACCCAGAAGTGGTTGACCATCATAGATAACTTCATAGATAACTCCAACTGCAAGATGTCTAATAGTTCAAGAGGTTTCAAAGGAACCCAGGGTAACTTCTAAGCAACTGAAGGCCTGTCTTACATTGGTGAAAGTTAATGTTAATGACTTCACCATCAGGAGAACTGTCAGGGTCGGCACCCTAAATCCAGAACCCAAGCTAATTTCCCTGGTCTCGGTTCCCACTTCTGTCTGTAGCAGCTGCCTTTGGCCTCGGGAGGAGCCCTCAGCTACTCAGATGCTGCCAGGTCTTAACAGAGAGAGAAGAAAAGCTAATGGTTCTGGACACGCAAAGGGGCACGATCTTCTCGCCAGGATACTGGAATGGAAGAACACCACAGGAGAGCAGGCCAGACAACACAGTGTGGAGCAGGCAGGGCGGGCCAGCACAAGCAGAGTAGAATCGTCAGACAGGCCGGGATCAGGATTAGAGAGTGTAGAATAGTCGATGGTCTGGCAGAGGTCAGGATTGGAGAAGTCAGAATAGTCACAGACAGGCAGGATCAAGATTGGAGAGTTCAGAGTTCACAGACAGGCAAAGGTCAGGATTAGAGAGATCAGCATAGTAAATAAGGCAGGCAAGGGTCAAACACAGTAGATCAATCTGGATTCTCGAGGAATAAACACCCAGGAACAAGCTGAATTGAACCTAACGGGCAAGGTCCTGTAATCTAAATGGGCTTTTTATACCGTTTGAATTTCGCGCCAATGCGTGCTGGCATCATCACGCCAGCGCAACTGCGCCTTTAAATTAAATTAAGACTGCATGCTTTTATACAGGTCATGGAACTCAGAGGTTACTTCTAATATCCTCATATTTTCCACCAAGGGGTACTTTATTTATTATAATACACAAGTATTAGTGAGTCTTGTGACAAAAATGACAGCACTACTCATTGTTTATAACTGATGACTTTACTAGTCACCGTTTGAATGGATATAATTTACAGGATATTCATGGCTTTTGTGTATTATATATGATTAATGTTACAACAGAATCAACTAATATAAAATCACAAATTAATATGCAGATATACCAGAATTTGTTCTCCTAAACAGAGCAGGTAAGTACCAAATCAATAAGTGAAGTGTGTGTGGCACATTGAAAGAAGGTATTCTGGAATAGTTCTGCCAATTCTATCATAACCCTGAACTTTTCTGTTTTCTAACCTTCTAATATTTTGTCTGCAGCTATAAGAACATAATTTAACTTTGTTCTGTCAAAGTTAGGCTAGTTTCTTGCAGGACAGAGCCTGGCACACAAACCATAGTTGGCCTATGACAAGAAAATGTACTGCACATGGGCAGAAGTGCAAGAACATATCCCTTGGTGCTCTTATAGAGATCACTTCAGCCCATAGACTGGCTATACTTTGCATCTCATGTCAGATAAAAAAACATGTGGTGTTAGGTGCAAATCACACCATTGGCAGACATAAGCCAACCCTGTCATTAGCATATGCCATAAAGCAGGCAGTAACTACAAGGACTTGTTCCAGCCTGTGTTTGCTGCTGCTCCCTGACCTGGGCTTTTGCGTTATGTGCAAGTTAGGGATGGTGTTTCACCACTCCTGGCCCTCATGAATGGGGCCAGTACACATAGCCTTCATGTTTGTAAATGAGCCATACAATCTCTACGTATCAGTCATTTTTACCTTCTGAATTTACTAAATTTTGTGTAAGCAAAGCACCCTTTAATTTATATAATCGAGGATCCAAGTATGACTTCATGTTTTCTAGATGAGATGTCCTGCCCTATTATGTTGGCACTTGGATGATAACAAACATATCTAAACATTATAAATTGATTTATGATAAATAAGTTATCCTCAAGTGCCAGTTACTGTCACATGCTTTTTCATAGTTCAGGGCATTGTGGTTAAAGGCTTTCCAGATAATTTATCCTTTGCGGTTATAATGATATTCGTATTATAATGTTATTGGTATTAATGGCTATATAGTGGTTGCACAGCCTGGTGCACTAGCCATTTATAATCACCTTTTTGAGGTCAGGGAGAATCTGTTTGAATAGGGTGTGTTGCCTACCTCTGATTAGTTAAATAGGAACTGCCAGAGTGTACGACTGACTCTGATGGACTTGTTATGTTGTTTCATTACTGTGTAATAGCATTCACAGTAGTCAGGCTTGGTAAAGTGCCTTTCTTATGGTTTAGACTGATTTATACTGTTTAGTACTAAAGAATGACGATGGCTCATTTAACCAGAGATGTGCAAAGCTTCCAGGATTTAGATGTCAGAAGCATTTGTTTTGGCCAACTTACATTTCAGTGTTGCATTGTTACAGTAGCTTGAAACAACAGCCCTGCATTTCATCAATCAGATCAGGCATACAGTACAACTGGATTGGAAGGACTGTCAAATACTATATACAGTTTCATCACTTCCCTTTCACCAGTATGAAAATGGAACTGAAATAATCGGTGTTGACTCCAGAATCTCTTTTCTGAATACCTGAATTTGTTCACGTTACCCATAGATGTGGATCCAGATTGGTTTACACCAATACTATCACAAATACAGTGTGCAAAGTGTCATTTTAAACACTACGCAGCTTTTTTTTTTATACAGACATATCTGATTTCACAGATTCAAAGAAAGCGATAATAGTCTGCCTGTCCTGCAGGGACTCCTTTACAGAGAATCTGTGCACCACCAGCTATGGCTAGTAGAGGAATTCCAACTACTAGAATCCATCACTTTACAATGGAACAAGGTGAAGGAGGGTTTGCGTTACACTTTGAGCTTAAGGGAACTGGGAAATGGTTCTTATGAGTAACATGAATTCCTCCTAGATTTAACTGGCAATAGATACAGGGTGTGTATCTTAATGATTGTCCTGATTTGTTTACATTGTTTACATAAATTAAAAAAATTGTCCAAAAAGTACTAAAATATGATATTCAGACTTGTCAGAAACTTCATTTAAATTAACTAAAACCTCTTCATCCACTTCTTAACTTTATTTCCATAAAATATTCCATTTTGGATTGCCAACCTATTTATTAATATGTTTTGCAGAATGCAAAAACTAGATCAAGCACAAACGAGGAAAAACAACTTAAACAGAGTAATAAAACATTCCAACCTTCATTTAATCTCAAAATTGAAAAATTGCTTGAGTTTTGCTAATACAATATATATATATATATATATATATATATATATATATATATATATATATATATATATAGACAATTACAAGAGTCCTCAGCACTCAACCCATTATCAATATATTTAAGACAGCGACATTTTGTGCATACTGCTACTGAAAAATGCCTTACCCTTTAAACAGAACAGGGATTGTTTGTCCATATATTGCAATATATTTAAGCTGGCCAACTACGTCAAAGTCATCCCATATCTGGCCAGTCCTATGCTCAATTTTCATCTGATTCATTAAGAATTATATTGCTTCATTATACATTTTACAAGGGGACGACTATATTTTACTTGCAACTTACTTGCTGCTTTCAAAGTGTCTAATTAAAGGGCAGCCAAGTTTGGGAGTTTTACTTTGAAAGCAGCAAGTAAGTTGCAGGTAAAACTTGGTCCCTTTGTAAAATGTATAATGAAGCAATAGAATTCTTTATGAATCAAATGAAAATTAAGCGTAGGACTGGCCAGATATGGGATGACTTTGATGTAGTTGGCCAGCTTAAATATATTGCAATATATGGACAAACAATCCCTGTGTTGTTTAAAGGGTAAGGCATTTTTTAGTAGCAGTATGCACAGAATGTCTCTGTCTTAAATATATTGATAATGGGTTGAGTGCTGAGGACTAATTGTCTATATGTATTTTGTGGTCACAGCCTCATTGCACCCCCGCTTAATGGTTTTAAAAACTAGTGGTGAGCACAATATATATATATATATATATATATATATATATATATATATATATATATATATATATATATATATATATATATATATATATATATATATATATATATATATATATATGAATTGTAAATATATATATATATATATATATATATATATATATATATATATATATATATATTATACAGACGCACACACACTTATATAACTGTGAGTAGCTTGTATCTCAGTGGAATTTAGGAAGAACCTACAGAGTTTATTCTTGTGTTCCACAGGTGTTCACTCAATAGTACAAACTATCAGGAAAGTATTTACAAAAAATGTTCAGGCTTTATGTTTTCATGGCTCTGTGGATTTAGGATAAACTATTTATTGAGAAAGGATCAAGAAAGTTATCATTATATAAGCCATAAATATTTCTGCACTTAGTGCCTTTGAAAACATAAGCTCAGTCAGGTGTCTGAAAGCCACGATTAGTGACCAGCAGCAAAACCACTTCAGTAAAAGATAAATCTTAAGATATGGACAAGAAAGGGCCTGACTAAAAAAGATTTGGACATCTCATTCTAAATTCCTACACCCCTGTGGAACTATGTTTAGGTTCTACTTATATAGTGGGTATAAACACTCAACTTAACTCTGCAGTTGTGGATTATATAATGTCCATCAACACTTATCAGCTATATTACAAGAACTTATAGAAGAAAGGAAGAAACAACTGCGCCCTTGTATAAGGATAACTTATAAAGGCAACATCAAAAGCAACTTCTTTTATTCATTAAGTATGCCTAAATAATTAAAAACTGTAAAGGGCAATGATTTACCTCTGATTTAGGTAGTTATTATTATTCTTGTTGCGGTATTTGTAATTATAATTTTGCCATTTTCTTTTCTTGTTTCAGTATTCTTTGAGTGTTTCACTTGCACAACAGACAAACTTTGCTTTAATTTCTCCACATTATACATATTTTTTTAGTTTGCTAAATCACTAAAATATCTTACCTTACCTTATTAAAACCAGTCTGCATTTCCTAGACCTTTCCACCTATTGGCAAATTCAGGTTCTACAAGACAGAAGACATGCCCAACAAATAATTCTGTCTGTCATATCAAAACAGCACAGTGCCTGCTCTGAAACATGAAACTGATGAATTGCAACTATGCAAATGTAATACTTATATATATTACATTACACACAAGGATGTAAGCTTTTTTTATTTACGGTGACAAATGTGTGATTTACATAAATGAGCAACAATAGATCTACATTAGCAAAAGCAATTTGTAGACATTTTCAGGAAACTATGACATTTGTTTAAAGCTCATTTAGCAGCTGTCTAAGACTGGCCAGAAGGAGTTTTGTTGCTTAGTTTAAAAAGAACAAGGGACTGTTTACCGATGTAGACAGTATGGTAAGATTTCCATTTGGCTTCCAGCCTGGAAATGTGATATAAAGATTTCTTTTAAATGATCTTCAAGAAGAAAACAGTGTATGTTAAAACCTGAAAACTGAGTAACTAATTACACTTGTGAATCCTTAGACCAGGAAATGAGAGTAAAAATTAGTATTTTCAAATCTGAAGGAAACCAGCACCATAATAAAGTACAGGTATGGGATCCATTATCCAGAAACCCATTATCCAGAAAGATCCAAATTACGGAAAGCCCGTTTCCCATAGACTCCATTATAATCAAATAATCCAAATTTTTAAAAATTGTTTCCTTTTTATCTGTAATAATAAAACAGTACCTTTTACTAAGATATAATTAATCCTTTTCGGAATCAAATGATAAATGATTTTATAGTAGACATAAGGTATGAAGATCCAAATTATGGAAAGACCTGTTAACCGGAAACCCCCAGGTCCCGAACATTCCCAGGTCCCATACCTGTACATGTTTTTTTTTTGCTTTTACAGCTGTTGTTTTTGCTTAGTTGCTGTCTGATATAAAATTGTGCAAATATTCACATTTCAAACACTACAAGATGCACTAAACCTTAATTTTTAGCCAGTACAAATGGAAACCCTTAATACCATGTGACCTAAAAGGAGGAGTAATGCCACTGATTTTATTGCAGTGTGTTTGGTAACTAAGCAAAGGCATATTCCATAGTACATCACAAAAAAAAAAAACAACTTCCAGATCAGCCTAAAGCAATATAAATGATCATAAGGAATATATATATATATATATATGTAACTGACTGATACCCCTGTTGCTAAACATTTTGCAGTGTATGACCATAATGCCTTGCAAGTTAGATGGCAAATTTTAGAAAAATTAGGCCATCCAGACGTAAGCAAAGGTATAACAAAAATTTGGTACTACTATATGTCTAAATAAAATGATTCTAGTAAACACAGAAATGTCCATACCTAACATTTTTGGTTGAGAAGATAGTGATAGTGTTTTTCAACTAGTTCTTTAGTGAGTTTACTTACAGTCCAATAGCGACAAAAATTCACCGGCACACAGGTAATGCAAGCAGGTTATACCTTGCTAAGTGTTTATTGCGGCATGCAACGTTTCGGGGTTACCCCCTTTATCAAGCATGATAAAGGGGGTAACCCCGAAACGTTGCATGCTGCAATAAACACTTAGCAAGGTATAACCTGCTTGCATTACCTGTGTGCCGGTGAATTCTTGTCGCCATTGGATAGTGAGGTTGCCGTTTCCTCCATTTTGCTCTGCACCAGGGATCTCTACCTTTCGGGAGGGCCAGGGTGTGCGAGTGCTTCTTGGATTGTTTTACTTACAGTCCACCACTTACAGATGTTAACACTTGGCTGGTGACCACTGCCTACTACGTCTTCTCAATTATCTGTGAACATCAAGGCAGCAACAGTCACATTTATGCATACATCTCTATTGTGAATCCAACGTGGCTGTTCAAATTGTAGCCACAGCTAGAAGCCTATCTACCCAAATATACACATCGTCCAGCTGTGCAGGTTGTAAGTGTAATTTGGAATTTTGTTCTTGCAGTTATCCATTCTTGCAATACCTGGCTGTTGCAGAATCTTGGGAGATGGCTGCAGTAGATCAAACAATTAGATTTGGTGAGACAATCATAGTGTAGCTTTCACTTTGTCCAGGGCATAATGTATTTAATTACAATGTCTTGAAGTTTTTTTTCAGGCATTTTCCATCTTCACATTAATACATAAACTGATTACCAATATGTGTGGGGGTTACATGCCAGAAGTTGGATGACTAGATATATGACGTTAAACCTTAACTTGTTCACACTTTGTGGATTTTCATCTGCCACATTAACAGTGTATTTTACTTCTGGGGAATTTCAGTCTGATGCTTGTTAAACTGTAGCCGTATTCTGTTGGAATATCTTTCAGAATGGATTAATAATAACAGACAGCCTAACACTATATTCTGTTGCATAAGCTGTCAAGAATGTACAGGTCTATACTTCACATAATAATGTAAATGCCTTCTCCTGAAGTCTGACCATTAGATCTTGATATTTGACTGATGGATCTGTTTTGTGCAGCAATCTTAACTATCATCACACAAGTGTAAATAACATTTAACTTCACTTGTCAATAACATTAAGGAACACACACTGTAAAAAAACAGAGGAACCTTTGAATTGATAAATGCTTGTGTTATAGAAACCTATTCAGTAAGTACTGTATATGCACACGTATATCTATATATGCCCTGATAGTTTAATTTAAGTGGAATTTCCTCATCCATTATGCTGGGGTTTACTTATTTACAGATGACTCTAAATTCTTTCCTACATCAAAAAAATAATATAACAGTTGTAGATATTTATGGAACATAAGTATCAAAAAGAAAACAATGTAAGTGTAATTTTTCTGCAAGCATGGATCCATCCCAGTTCATATTCCAAAATGCCTTCAATTTCTCTGTTTGGTTAAAAGGTAATAACCTCACATTATGGGGGATATTTATCAAGGTTCGAAATTTATCTCAGTATTTCTAATATCAAACTTTGAGCAACTACAAATTCCCAAATGGACCCTATTTATGAAAAAAAAGCCAGAAAAAATAGAGTCGGGCAAACTTCGGAGCTTTCCCAGAAAACTTTGAAAAAATCATAGTTTTTGCGGAAAACTAAGATTTTTTCAAAGTTTTTTGCGCCAAAACCCCCAAAATCATTGGATATCTGTACAGACATCAGAGCAGACACTGAGACCTTCCCCATTGACTTATACAGGACCTCGAGAGCTTTTAGATGCCGGGATTTCAGAGTTTTTAGAAAATCGAACTTTAATAGATTTAAAAAAATTGGTAGTTTTTTATTGCTCCGAAAACTAAAATTTTTTCAAGGTTGGATATTTGGAGCTTGATAAATAACTCCCTATATGTAGAAATAGAAGTTTCTTTCCTGGACTTTGAAATGCATAATGTTGGAACATACAGGGGCACATTTACCTAGGGTCAAATATCGAGGGTTAATTAACCCTCGATATTCGACTGCCGAATTGAAATCCTTCGAATGCCGTATTGAAATCCTTCGACTTTGAACAATTAAATCCTTCGAATCGAAAGATTCGAAGGATTTTAATCCATCGATCAAACGAAATTCCTCAAAAAAACCTTGTAAAGCCTATGGGGACCTTCCCCATAGGCTAACATTGGCCTCGGTAGGTTTTAGGTGGCGAACTAGGGGGTCGAAGTTTTTTTTAAAGAGTCAGTACTTCGACTATCGAATAGTCGAATAGTCGAACGATTTTTAGTTTGAATCGTTCGATTCGAAGTCGAAGGTCGTAGTCGAAGGTCAAAGTAGCCAATTCGATGGTCGAAGAAGCCAAAAAAAAACATTCGAAATTTGAAGTTTTTTTCCTCTATTTTCCTCTATTCCTTCACTTGAGCTTAGTGAATGGGCCCCACAGTGTATATCCTTCCCACCACATCTAAGAACAATCCCCTTTGGTGCAGTGCAAATAAAGTCTTACACAGTTATTCATTAATGTTAAAGTAACTGGACTATAATCTTCTGACTACTCTGTAGCAGAGAGAATTTCCCCCCTACATAGATACTGTAATGGTTTTACATATTTCCAACACAAAAGGTTTGTCAACATCATCATTTATTTATATAATATCAGTTTGTCACACAGCACTTCATGCCAACTGAAAGCAAATAGGGGTCTTAATAGTTTAAAAATGTAATAGTGATAAATGAATTTTTTCACCAAGTTTCAATGCAAAAATTATGCCCATAGACTCTAATAGGTGAAAAATTGTGCAGTTCATCAAAAATTTGTTGCAAACTTGTGTGCAAAAAAAAAAAAAAAAAGGGTCAGATTCACCCATAATTATAATTTAACTTACAAGGGTTACAGCATCAGAATGGTATTGGGAACCCTGCTCACAAAAGCGTACAATCTAAAGGGTTAGCAAACTTTGAGAAATAAGGATGATGAAAACCATTGGCGATTCTTTATGATAACCTGATTGCTAATTAATCAAGATTCATTAAATATGCTTTTGTAAACAGGTACTGTAAGGGGGTTATTCATCAAAGTCCTAATTTATCTCAATATTTTCTGCTACCAACTCTGATCAAATCCGATCGGGTTTTCTACTCTTATTTATCATTTATCATTACATTTTCATGAAACTTTGCTTTTCTGGGAGAGAATTCTGGTTTCCAAGTTTTTTTTGGAGTTTTCATCCAATTTTCAAAATTTTTTGGGGGTTTTTCACCCGAAAACTCAGATATGAACTCGATATGAAATGCTACGAAAAGTGCTAACAAAGTAACGCTAGTGAAACTTCGCCAATGTTCGGCTACAGATATGCAACTTGATACACAACTTTGCATTTTAGTGAATTAGCGTAATGGTAACGAGTTTACGCCTGGCGAAGTGTGAAAGAGCGTTTGCTGGTGAAAATTTGCCCTTTAGCAAACCCCCCTTATGAGCCTTGAATGTAACTGTTAGTAATTTGAATTTGGTTTGAGTGGAAACTGAAAACCAGTGAAGGATTTGCATAGGGGAATAGCTGATGCCATTCCCTAAACCCAATCCCATCCATGCTTGCCCATATTTTGTTGACTATAATGGCAATAGGCTACTCCAGTTCCTCCTATTACACTTAGTATGAAGTGATCCTTGGTTATTTCCAATATGCAATCTATGAAATATATCTGCTGACGTATACACTGTGACTGTTATTAGATTACATAAATTCTTGGGTAATAAAATAATGTGCCCCATTTTTACTAGTTCTAATAGACTAGATTAAATTCAGGTAGTATTTATTGGTCTGCTGTTTAAAAACAAGCATAAGTGGGTTTCTTTTCACCTGATATTGCAATGATTACAACTTGTTACGAAAAACTGACAGGGAACAGGGATGATTGTAGGCTTGGGTTGCAGGCTTGGCCAGAAAGCCCATTTGCCCTGAGCCCTAGAATCAAAGAGCCCCTGTGAAGGAAACATATGAATAAGAGCACAAAGTACATTGTATATCGCTGAACCTTTGTAAATATTTTCAAGGACAATATGGAGTAGTGCAGAATTACATTCTAAGAGAACAACTTCATAAACAAATCTAACTTTCAGTAGATATAAAACAAACCCAAGTATTTTTCTAAACAAAGATACTTTAGGGATTATCTATGACATATTGAGCTATGAAAAGTCAAGAGCAACACAATTGAAAATTGATGAGCCATCCAACTGAAACAATAATTGAGGGTCCTTGGCATTGTGAGATATGCGTTCATGTCATTATGTGAAAGCAGTAGCTAATTCCCACTTGCTGGTGACATGTATTAAGATTTTACTGAATTCAGATAGCATTTTCTATATATACAATGCTTATGGATTTTACAGAAAAGAGAGATGATATCCTTTTTTCTCCCAGTTTATGCCTGTTATTTACTGAACCACCTTGTACCAGTACTCAAAGAAAACAATATACAATGTTGAGGACTTTTTTTATAGTCATATTTATGTATTTCTTCTGTCTTCAGCATATGGCATAAATGCATAAACTGCATTCACTAGATTGTAAATAATGTATTTTATTATTATGTAATAGTTTAAATTTATAGCACTGGCAAGCAGTGCTACGTTGCACTCTGAAATTTGCCCTGATAACAATACAGGTATAGGATCTATTGATGGGCGAATTTGCTCCGTTTTGCTTCGCCGAAAAATTAGCGAATTTCGCAAACGGAGAAAAATCCACGAAACGGCGCCGGCGTCTCGTTTTTGATGCCGGCGTCCGTTTTTTTGGGGTGAAAATGCGTCGGCGTCCGACGTCCATTTTTTTTACGCCGTCGAATTTTCGACAGCGAATTTTCGCGAATTTATTTGCTTGCGGCAAATCGCGCAAATTCGCTGCAAATTTGCGCCTGCCGAATAAATTCGCTCAACACTAATAGGATCTAGAAAGCTCTGTATTTCGTGAAAGCCCTCCTCCATGACTCTATATTAATAAAATAATTAAACATTTAAAAAATGATTTCCTTTTTCTCTGTAATAATAAAACCGTACCCTGTATATAAAGTATGGTCATCAAACTTACTGAAAGTCCCCTTATCAAGAAATCCCAGGTCCTGAGCATTGTGGATAACAGGTCAAATACCTATACGTACACATGGTGATTATGGAGTGCACATAATAAGACACAGTAGTGTCTGATTGTGCTACTATCATTATGCTCTCACAGTTTATTCATTGTAGCACCATTAGTGGCACTATTGTTGCTGATTTATTAGTAAACCTATAGCAGTATAGATGTTAGCTATTAGCGCTACTCTTTCCTGTCACCCATAGCTGTATTTACCACTGCTTCTGTGGGTGCTGTTTTTTTTAGATTAGATAAAGGTTATTTTACCCTTGATACAAATCATTATGGCTAATAGAAGTCACTTTGGACTTCCATGGCCTTTATTAAAGGGGTCGTTCACATTTAAATTAACTTTTAATATGATGTAGAGAGTAATATGTAAAGAAACTTTACAATTGGTTTTCATTTTATATTATCTGTGGTTTTTTAGTTATTTAATTTTTTTTTTCAGCAGCTCTCCACTTTGCAATATCAAAATCTGGTTGCTAGGGTCCAAATTCCCCTATATTTTGCATGTATTTTTAATAAGAGACTGGAATATTAATAGGAGAGGCCCTGGATAGAAAGATGAGTAATAAAAAGTAGCAATAACAATACATTTACAGCCTTACAGAGCATTCGTTTTTTAGATGGAGTCAGTGAAACCCATTTGAAAGCTGGAAAGAGTCAGAAGAAGATGAAGGAAAATCCTTTAAAAATTATAAAAAAAATAAGAGAAGTTGCTTAGAATTAGCCATTCTATAACATACTAAAAGTTAATGTAAAGGTGAATTACTCCTTTAGAGGACCTGGTCTGCATCCTTGTGCTTAAATACAGTCACAGAGCTTTTGTTTTCACATTCATTGAAATGGAACCCAGACACTAGTAATTTTACAGTAGATTGGCTGCCGTAAACTGGATTGCTACTACCAACTGGTGCAGATAATTGCTCCAGTTGGTAATGGGGGTCCAGTCTAGCGGTAAAGAAATTGTATGGTTTACACAGACAAGTTGATAATCCATGTCTATAGACCTTGTCCCTAGGTGGTTTTGAGTGAGTGTACAAAGTGCTACTGGTTTGATTAAAAATATACTCTGTCACTTTGTCAATGAAGAAGATTCTATGTTATAAATCATAAATAATGATTGTGCTTGCAAAACAATATTACAACAGTATGAGACCTATTTAGCAGCATTCAAATGTGTGAGATTTTAGTTTTTTTCTAATTTGAATTTTGAGTACATTTGAATTAGCAAGAAATTTTACAAAACTCAAATGTTTGCTTATTTATGAACATTTAAAAACATAAAGCTTGATCGAATAAAACTGAAATAAATCTTGAATGCATCAAATTTGTATTCTGCTCATCATTTTCAATGGTTCTACAACTTCTCCCAAAATTTTGAAAATCTCAAAAATCACAAATTAAAAGATATAAAAGAAAGTTTTGCTAGAACAACTCCCAGTGAATTCTACATGAATTTCCAAGCTTTTAGATGTTGAATTTTTACATTCATGTTTTGCATGTTTTGTTCCTTATAAATTATAAGTATTTGTTTTTTTAAACTATTAGTCAAATTCATGAGTTGTAGCTAAAAAAATTCAAATTGAGGCAAACAATTTAATTTGAGCATTGATAAATCAGCCCCTTAGGCTATGCATTATTTCAACTGAATTTATTTATTTTTCTTAGGTCATAAAACTACAATATACTTGAAACAAATCTGTGTGATAATTCTGTTATCTGGTAAATAGGAATGAATAGCATTATAAGAATTCCCAGGCACTTTTAATTTTAAATGAATTGATTACCATTCACTCATTTTAGCTTGTTGAAATAATTATATAGGAAATGTGCTGCTATTTTATATCCTGCCAATGTTTAGACAATGTGTTTTGGAAGTTAGATGCTATTGTACTGTATATTGTATATAATAAGTGAACTGCTTTTACAGGGAAGCATATATATATATTGTTTTTAATGAATGTAATGTGTAAATCACTTTTATGACACAATATGCAATCAAGTAATTGTGCTGCAAAAGAAGTAGAAAATGGAAAAGCTATTAAATCATTTCATTATTTCCTTTACTGCATCTCTGATAAAGATTAAAATATTTTCACAGAGGATGGATTTGGAAAATTCAAACATTATGTTTTTATACATTCTACAAGAAAAAATAAATACTAATACTGTGTGGGGATCCTCCTGAATATGGAAACAGAGTATGTAAAGACAGGCTTAATTTCCTGTTGATTGAATTGCTTCCAATGGGAAAGGAAATATGGGAATTACAAATGATCATTTAGATTGCAAGCACTTTTGGGTAGGGCCCTCTTTACCTCTTGCGTTAGTTGTATTTTTATTGTACAGCTCTACAGACTATGTTGCCACTTTATAAATACATGTTAACAATAACAATCTATGGGGTAGATTTATCAAAGAGTGAAGTTAGAGATTTCCACAGTCTGCAGTGTGAAATACCGCCTATCTCCATTCATTTCTATGGGATGTTTAAAGGCGTATTTATCAAAGGGTGATAGTGAAAGTTCACCATTCGATAAATGCGCCTTTAAAAATACCATCGAAATGAATGGAGAGAGCGGTATTTCACTCTGCGGACTGTGGATATCTCTAACTTCAGCCTTTGATAAATCTAGCCCTTTATATTTTATCAAACAGTAGCAATGGTTACTGCTCAGTAAAATAAAAACCAACCCTTCCAAATTCATCATCTCAAATGAAAAGTTCCAGCATGTAAGAGTCAGCGTTGTTAGTCTCTCTTTGCAACTTTTGTTAGGAATTGAAGATTCTGAGGGCTCAGAACTGCTTCTAACAACCCACAGATCATAACAGAGTTGAACTGCTCATAGCAGCTGAACGCTATCCTGTGAACTGATATATTCATATTTTCCTGACCATTCATAACATTTTAAGAATTGAGGAATAATACAAAAATCTGGGAAACCTTCTGTACTGATGGTTGAGACAGTGAGGAGAGGGCATGCATGGTGTGTCTCCATGTTCTGATTGGTAGGGTTAATGACGTTCACAATCTCCAATTAGCATTTGGTTTGTGCTCAGAAGCCAAAGAAATAACAAACTCAAAGTAATTAATATCATTGTAACACTAAAAATGACTTGACAATGATAAGGAAAGGTCAGATGTCTCCATGAGCAGTAAGCAGTTATGTAACAGGATCTCATTAACACTTTTTGATGTAGGCAATAGTGACAATTACTTTATAAACATTCTGTGAAGTCAAACAGCAAATTACTCATGGTCCTAGGTGACTTAATGTAAATCATGTAATCAAGAGGGAGAAAAAGTCAGCTCATGTCAAAAGGAACTGCTAAAAAAATTAAATTTGCTCATGTGGGGAATTCACAAATAAGCTGCAGTAATGAGTAAAGATTATTAGTATCCAGCAGTTTGAATAGCAACACTTCTTATAAATGAAGTAACAGCAAAAAAAAAAAGGAAAAAGAAATAGATCACTGTCTTCCACTTCTGACATTCTCACTAATGAGGATAGTGACAGCTCAGTTGGAAGATAAACAGTATTAGTACACTAATCTTAGATTATGCCATCTAACCGGGTATTTATTTAGATGGATTTATGTTTTCCAAAAATGAATGACAATTGCGTGCCGCATATCAGTATTCAATTGACAGCAGAAAAAGTGTGCAAGCTAAATCCTTTCCTGTGTACCTCCCTAAAGTATCATTTCCACATATTTGACTTAAAATATAATTACGCGCGGGTTTATTCAGAGTGAAATTGGGTGAAAAAAAAGAAAATGTGAATATAAGACAGCACATCATGCTTTCTTAGTAAGTTTAAAATGCAGCCTGTCATAGCAAAGTCGGTATTTCTAGTGTACATGATTAGCCCAGTATGGTATGGCGGAAAATATAGATGTAGAGAATGAACAGTACTTAAAAATAGATTATCCAAAAGTCCCTGGGGTCTCCCCTCTTTTCCGACTCACAGAATTTGTTCTCCCTCGACTGCAGTAAAAGACAAATGGGGGAATGTAATAAAAGTCGCAAAGAGCAAAACAATTTGCACTAATAAGAATAAAAATCCACATCTTGTAATGTAATATTGTTCCTTAAACTGTTATTTCATTGCAAATTTTAATTGAGCACTCAGTGGAGCATGGAATAGTGTAAAAAAAACATTTAATACTTTTAAAACCCTTTTTAAAAATGTACTCACAAGTGTGATGTTTGCATAAGCATGTCAAGTCTACCTTTTTGTAGTCTGCCCAAATGTTTGGTAAAATCCGGGGTTGAAGATCCTACCATGGCCAGCGTTGTCTAAGCTTACCATTTGTCCCCGTCTCACGGGGACAGGCCCGTTTCAGGACTTTGGTCCCTGTCAGAAATTGCCCCGTGAAGTGTCCCCGTGAAGCAGCTGATCAGGGCCTTCACAGTATAATTCTACAGGCAGGGGGTGCAGGAAAGAGCACACAGGCATCAGAGAGCAGGTTGATAACATCACAAGGAGACTGAAAAGGAAAGGCGCGCCTTTGTAAACCTCCCGTGGACTCGGCTGACTGATAAGGCAGGATCCTTTTCCAGTATGCTGCAAATTCCCCCTCTCCCCCCTCCTCCCAGACGATCAGTGGCAGGCTGAGAATGCTGGTAAGGTTCTGTTTATTTTCTCTGTCTGTCTCAAAACTTTCACTCCACCCCCCACAATTTCCTTATCAATGCTCTTACAAAGTTTTAATTGGTTCACCTAGTTTCTCCCATTGTGCCACCATTAACCCTTTCCTTACCTCTTGATTAGCAATATTGTCTCTATGCCATCCTACTATGAATTCTGGGGGTATTGTACATGGAATTGCCTCTATGCCAGCCTACTATGAATTCTGGGGGTATTGTATACGGAATTACCTTTATGCCATCCTACTATGAATTCTGGGGGCATTGTACATAATTTGCCTCTATGCTATCCTAGTATGAATTCTGGGAGTATTGTACATGAATTGCCTTTATGTCATCCTACTGTGAATTTCCGGGAGTATTGTACATGAATTGCCTTTATACCATCCTGCTATGAATTCTGGGGGTATTGTACATGAATTGCCTTTATACCATCCTGCTATGAATTCTGGGGGTATTGTACATGAATTGCCTTTATACCATCCTGCTATGAATTCTGGGGGTATTGTACATGAATTGCCTTTATAACATCCTGCTATGAATTCTGGGGGTATTGTACATGGAATTACCTTTATGCTATCCTCCATTTCCTTTGTGCCATCCTGCAGTGAGTTCTGGAGGTATTATACATGGAATTACCACTACGTTCATTAATATATTCACCGAGGGTGTATTTGTAAAATGGAGAGTGGTTAGTGGGGGGGTGTCCTACAAAGTGGGTGTGATCTAAAAAATTTGCACTGATATCTGTTGGCATACTGAAATATATTTAAAATAACAAACAAAACATAGCAACCTTAGCCACTGCTGCTGAGGCTATTACTTTTTGTGGGGAAAAAATCAGTTGTCAAATGTCAAAGGTTGGCAATCAAATGAGAACAATGCTGTGATTGTTTTAAGTTCTATAGATAAACTTCGCAAACTTCGGTTATCTATTCTTTAGGCTTGTAGGACATGAAGCTGCATTGGATGCAAACACTTCTACACAGGTTTAAAATGCAGTCTGTTATTAGCACTAAGTTTTGACACAAAAGTGCATTTCAGATGAAATCACCTGCCACAAACAGTAACAAGCTGATCCATTCTCTCTAATTCAAGAAAAAAACAGGCAAAGTTACTGAATTTAGTTGCTTCTAAATTAAATATGGTTGAAATTAGCACAGCGATTTACCTAATGAACCTTGTTTAAGGACAATGAAATTGACAGCAGGGCAAACAAATATTGTTATAATATACTAACCACAGCTGCAAAATAATATACAACAGTGTCAAGATCAGCTTTGCAGTGGTGCCATTTATTTTGATCCATTATCAAAAGCAAATCAAGATCAGCTCTAGATGAGCTACAAGGGGATATATAACTTCATGGATCCAGTACATGTATACAGTATGTGCGATGTGGACGTTACAAATTCTGATACTGATAGTTACTACGTTGGTTTGTAGAGACTCCTGAGACCTGCCATCCTAAGTGAACTCTGCATGTTTGTAGGCTGGTAATTTCATCACGTTTGTTCAGTAAAAGGTATAACTTAGCCTACAGCATTCCATCTTTAAACTTCAAAGGACAGTTGTTGCCGCTACAAGCAGCATGCCTTTTCCTCTTCTTTCCATAAATATTATATAAGGCTTTTTCCCTGATACTAAACAATTAGAATAACATCTGTGGAAGATTAAGTGTTCAATCTGCTTTCTTTTCATGTAAACAGAAGTATGTAGAGATGTAATTTTCAATCAAAATGCTTCAGTGCCTTTGGTTTGCTCCTGAATTCATGTTCAACATTGAATACGCTGAAAAACTGTTAATATAAGAAGAAATAAGTAGGTTAATTTTTGCTGTGAAAAGGACAGAGTCCAGTAAAAGCCAGGTGTGTATGTTGTCCTCCCAATTTTCATCATTTAACAAATCAAAAAACATTTTAGAACAACAATACAAAAGAAATGTAGTTTTGTCAGTATTCAGTCTAAATTGGCACAACTGTCACATTTCACTGCTCACACACTGTAGTTTATTCTTTGAATATGATCACCAAGAGCAACAAATGTCATTACAATATTCTGTATGATGGTTTAAAAATACAAAAGCAACAATGAAAAGTAAAAAACTGATGTTTTTTATATATATTATACATATAGATTTTCCCGTCTATAGGTGTTGATGAAGCTTTATTCATGATGACTCATGCTTCCTCTACTTGGGCCACTGAAAAGGGGACTAATAATAATTCACATAATGAGCAATGTTACTTGTACTTACTGCAATTTAGTCAAGTGGAGGAGGTCAAAGCACTGCTCTCCCTTTCTTCTTCCCAAATGTTAGTGGAGAACATTAAATCAAACAAAAGTGTTTACACATTGATTACAACTATATTCCAAGTGGCAATTGGGGCCAAAAATGTAAGAGGATTATTTTTCTAAAAAAAAAAAAAAGGATCTTCTGAAATGTCTTCCTTGTCCTTAACTGGTGTACGCATTGTATTAGGTACTGTATGTATTTGGCAACATAATTATCAGATGGGACTATCTTAAAGGAACAGTAAGACCAAAAAAACCCTGTGTTTTAAAGGAATGACAATATAATATAATATACTGTTGTGCTGCACTGGTAAAACTGGTGTAATTTGCTTCAGAAACAGTAGATTAGTAACAGTAGATTATATTGTCATTCCTTTAAAACACATTACATTTTTGGTGTCACTGTTCCTTTAACATCTTCGCAACTTCGTAATAGAGGTCATCCTGTTTACACTGCTTTATTTATCAAAGCAGTATCGGTGAGAAAACTCCAAGTACCTTACCTTACCAAACCCTTAAAAGCAGTTTCTACCAAGAACATTTAGGACAGTGCTGCATCAGTTTCACAAGATACCTACCATAATTAAAATAAGCTTTCTCACTAGAGATAAAAAATTCCACCCATGAATCTCATTTATAACATTATTTAGTTGTACGTCTCTATGGGATACTTTACTAGTACTTTCTGGCCTTAATAGCCTTTACACTTGGATTCTGTTGCATTTTTATCCACCAGATTTGCATAGCGTGGGTGTTATCTACAGCCTAATTTCACTTAATGCTATTAACCAAGCTCACTAATTATTTTAAGAACTATACAATTTTTTTGTGCTCTAAAATGTGCAGCGTGAAATAAATCATAACTATGTGCTAGACCAAATAGTTAGGATTCTCTTAAAATATATATTTCTTTTAAGTTAACAAGTATTAGAAATGAGAAGCTTTAGAAGTTCCTGTCATGTAACAGTTATTTAATACTTGTTAGAGGTGGTCAAGATGTTATCTAAGCCGTTCCCTCAAGAAGCAACATTTTACACATGGCTAGCTGTGCATTAAATTAAATCACTGCCTGCCCCAGGTGTGTTAGTTAGCTTTGACTTCTGTAAAGTAAGACAACTTAGCTTAATGTACACATCCTGTTGTGCTTGAAAAGTAATCAGAAAAAAACATCTCCATAGGTAGCACATAAACACACAATCCATTTAATGTGCTTTCAGTGAAATAGATGCCTCCCAACCATATGATCAAATGCTAGCAGTTTGCTTTCATGTTATATACGTTGTTATTCTTCTTGCTTTCTTTTATAAAGTCCTTCCTTTTATAAGAGATGTGTGTTCAAGATCTTAGCCGGTCTGGTTCTGTAAGGTTCCCCATGTAATTTATTTATTGAGTGTAATTGTAGACACCAACCTTTACTTGCCACTACAGCTTACAATCTACATTTCTTAAGAAAAAAATCGGAATGTTTAAAGAATCTGAATGTTTATAGTTTGTTCTTTGAAGCTCTTAACAAAAATCATTGAACATGCTAACATAAAGGATTATTATTTATTCTATAATAAAATTATTTTTACAAAAAAAGTAAAATGTTATAGTAATTCAAACTTTTGGCTTTGCAATTGGGAAATAGTGAACCATTATTTGTGTTTACCAATAAATATAATGATCACAAATGCAAAGAAGAGAATAAGATGACAGGGCAAAGCATGTCATTATGGAGCACTTACTGGAACACCCCAAAAGAGATGGTGATTGGTGAATGTTTTCTAGAGTTGATTTTGTTACTGTTATATCCAATATCCATTGATCACCAGGTTCCTTGTACTTCACAATACTTTGATGCTCTTTCAGGAATACAAGTACATAAATACAGAAGGTTAAACAACCAAAAACAACAAAAAAGTGAAATAAATATATCCACAATTTACTAAATTTAAACATTTTACACAGTTTCAGAAATAAAGATCCCCCCCCACACACACACACCTTGACTGTTGGGAATGATAATCTGGCCAGCTGCCGGCTGCCAGTAAGTGCTCCATAATCAAAACATGCTTTGCCCTGTCATCTTATTCTCTTCTTTGCATTTGTGATCATTATATTTATTGGTAAACACAAATAATGGTTCACTATTTCCCAATTGCAAAGCCAAAAGTTTGAATTACTATAACATTTTACTTTTTTTGTAAAAATAATTTTATTATAGAATAAATAATAATCCTTTATGTTAGCATGTTCAATGATTTTTGTTAAGAGCTTCAAAGAACAAACTATAAACATTCAGATTCTTTAAATATTCCGATTTTTTTCTTAAGAAGTGAAGATTGTAAGCTGTAGTGGCAAGGAATTTTTGACACTGTACTCTACTGCCTGAAAGTATGGAAACTGCTACTGTTTGTTTCTCTTCAAAGCTCCTGTTACAAAGCCAAACAAATGCAGTTTTCCTGATTTTCTAGAATGGGAACTTGAGATTCCTCCTAAACAGTACAGCCGACGGCTGTCAGGTCATGGGGTAAAGTGGAGAAGACTTTTCTGAAATGGTGCAAGATTTTTAAAGTAAGTACACTGGGGGTATGTTTATATTTGTCTAGCGAACTCAAAAGTTTTTTTTGACTTATTAAATAAAATGTCACAAGCCATGTAAGCTAAAAAGGTCTGTCGAAATGTTACATTTATCTCAGGAATTATGAAAAGCCAGACAGATGATTTCCAGATGGCCTTTCACTCATAATTGCAGGAAATGACACACATCCTAATAATTAAAATTAAAAAAATCTGATCAAAAAGTGCATTTGAGTTTTTATGAATGTAAATTTTTTCATGTTTATATGCTAAAATACCTCAAATTTTGAGTTAAAAAACCTTGAATATCTCAAATGTATTGTGTTGTTGAGTTTAAAACAAGCGTCAAACACTCAAAACTTGTGAAGGTTAAAAACATCTTTAAACATCTTCAGCTGCCATTGACTTTTACATGAATTTGACAGGTTTTAAATGGAGTATTTTCAGATTCTGACTTTAAGCAGCTTTGGGGCATAATACATTTTGAAAAAAAATCTATTTTTTTTCCTATAAAAATTCAAGTTTTTTTTTAATGAAAAAACTAAAATTTTTAGAGGAAAAAAATCTAATTTTTATAAATAACCATCTAAGTGTGGACCTGCAGTAATAAAGTAAAATCTTAAAATATATCTCTGTATGTTGGTACACTGTGAGACTTTTGATATTGATGAGCACAAAAAGATATTTCTGTTTGTAAGAACACAACAAGCTTTTTTATGGATATTAGTTAGAATGAACTGTTCTCACCATAGCAAAAATTTGTGATAAACAAGGTGTTGTTTATTTTAAAATCTCTAAAATCCCTTATTTTATGATGAGAATTAGTAAATGCAATTACACTATTGCACTTTAATTGTGAAACTTGAAATAGCTAGCTTATATACACTTTTGCGCTTTATTTTACGGCAACTACTAGTCTGCATGGGCAATAGATGTGATGACTATAAGTTAGTAAAACAAACATACCACACTATATATTTTTTTTCTTTTTTCCTTCCTTATTTTTTCTTTTTCTGTCTATTTTTCTTTTTTTGTCTCCATGCTTTAAAGGGCATGTAAAGCCAAAAAAATAAAATCCCATTTTTACTTTTTTTAATGAAAAAGTCTCTGAATCTTTTAATAACATTATGTACTGTAGACAAAGACTTTCCCAAATTCTTTGGAAAGTTATTCTTAAATTGTTCCACTAGGTTTTTTTTTTTAGCATTGCATACATTTTCCAGTATTTTAGCATTGCATACATTTTCCAGTATTTTGCTTCTCTGTACAAGGGGCAAAATTAATCAAATTTAAATCTGAATCCTGAAGAATGTTTTGACAGTCAGAAAAGCATTTAATGTACTGATTCTGTAAATGTCAAAATGTAACTGATATATGTAACTAATAAATGTGTTTATTTTCAATGTTTTCCAACACCATTATATTGAGTCCTATCACCTCTTAGAATTGTAAATCTCCAAAGTAAATTAATCATTTAGATGAATCTTTTGTGTGTTGGTACAACTCATTCTTGCTCAGAAAATGTATGTTAAATTGAAAAAGTACTACAAAAAAATTCAGAGTTTAGTAAATAACCCTCTTAATGTATGAAGATCCAAATTATGGAAAGATCCCTTATCTGGAAACCCCCAGCTTCTGAGCATTCTGGATAATATTTGTTATGTGTAAAAAACACAATAAACTCTAATACAAAACAGGTAAAAGTTGTCAAGGTCCTGTTGAAGTCAGTCGGAGTTGTGCAGACATGTTTTCATCAATTAATCTCTAAGCCTTCTCATCAGATATCTAGTACTTATTGTAGAAACATATACCACCGTCTCCTAAAGAATATTCAGTTTGCCCTTTTAGCTTTTTGCAAACAGGGAATTTTATTCCTATAAGCCACTATTGCGTCAGTGCTACTGCTATTCCCATTCTGTGTAATTATGGCACAATGATTTTAGCTAGGATTTCATTAGCAATGCAATATCTTCATGATGAATCCACACGTGTGAAATACTATTAATAATATATTCCAAAAGGGCCTGCTGCCTATAATTGGAATTACATATTCATTAAAGGAGTGCATATGATTTTTTCATAAGAAATCTGTAATGTATTCATTTCTGGAAGTCAAAACTGCTGAACTAATACAGCTTCTATGTCAAAGGGGAAAGGACGCAGCAGAAGAAGCTCCATTACTACCTAGCACTGCACTCAGATTCACCTCTGCACAATATCCGATTATCTTAATGCAGACATAAGGCAGCTGGGGCATCCACTGAAACGTAATTTACCTTCCATTTTACTTCCATCACTGAAGCATCTAATGCAATGCCAACTGTCAGATGACAGGATTCCTAGATGATGCATTTTATGATACTGCAATATCAATTCATCAGAACAATATTACGTAAACAATGTTTTTTGTGGGGGATGAAAATAATCCCAACAATGAAACATGAGCTAAATGGAAACTCCTTTAATTGTTCCAGGGCAGCTCAGATGTCCTATCTTTCATGCTGGAAAAGGAAAAAGACAATTGCTATATCGTCTGCCAAACAAGATTATAAAACATGTCTTCACAATAAGAAGTGTCCCCTGTTAATCGTATTATTCTCTTGTGATCCTGTTTGCATGGTTCATTATAGCCATCTGTCATTTCCTACTAAACTCTACCAAAACAGCACCTTTTAAAATATCACATAAGGGACTGGTAGATGAGACCATATTAAAACACAGTTTGGCAAATAATAATGTAATGAAGACAATAATAACAGGTCAGTTTTGATAAAACTATTAAATATTATATTTCAAAAAACCATATATAATAAAGCCAAATCTGGTACTGTATATCATTTATGATCTGGCATTATAGGGTCAGTCATGTAATCATTTGGTAAGCCATAGCTATATTACAGGTCAGAATGAATCTGTTTTATAATGCAGTAAACTTACCAAATAACTTAACTAACTAAATCAGTATAATATACAATTTAAAAGAGCAGTTGAGTACAAGAGAGAGGGTTTATTGCATTGAATGTTTGAGCATTGTAGCAGCAAACAAAAATGTAACTAGTGTCTTGTGTAGCAAATGTTAATTAGTTGTTAGAACTTATTACTAATACATTTATTTTAATTACAGGAAGCCTTTACATTGTTCAAGTATACAGAATAGCATCATGTGACCTTCGTATTGTTGAATTAATTTATGAGTTGATCTGAACTATGGTTCAGAATGACATTTTCACCCACTATACAGGAGATTTGCTTTCCTTTAGTGCATATTTCATATTATGTATTTATTTTCTTGTCCCAGAAGACATTCTCTTTAAGCTGTGCCCTTGTACACAAACTGTAATTCCAACACAGATACTTGATACCATATCAAAAAAAAAAAAAAAAAAAAAAAATATATATATATATATATATATATATATATATATATATATATATATATACACAGTATAGTTTAGATATTCCTTTATGAACCCCAATAATCTGGCTATTTAAAGTTAATGGATTTCTTTAACCTTTTATCCTGATTTATCCCTTTCTTTTGTTTTTAATTTTGAACTATGCCCATGTTGGACACGATTTGTTCTAAATCTTACTTAATAAATCTTACAATTTGTCATTATTTTAGTAAAACCACTTTGACAAAACTCTCATCCACATATTTACCTTATTTATCAATAAATGAACTCGAAAAAATCTGGTGTGGGAAAAGATTATTTAAAATCATAAAAAAATCCTCATTGGATGATTTTTTCAGATATGACACCCATAAACTCAGACTTTTTCGGATTATCGGCCAAAAACCAAAAATTTTTTCAGACAAACAAAACCCAACTCAGATCATGATATCTTTCAATTGTAAGGGACATCTGCCTCTGACTTCTATGTGATCTTGGCAGGTATGAGATGCAGTATTTTTTTATTTGGACTTTCAGCAGCCAAGGGTATAATAAATCTTCAAAACTTTTTTTTTCCAGAAAACAATGATGTTTTCTCCTTTAAAACTAAGACCAGTAAAATTCAGACTTTAGTAAATAGCACCATTAATATTGCACATATTGCACAGTATTTCTAAAAAGCTGTTTAACTGCATATTCTTGTGCATATAATCTACTTAAATTTTGAGGGAAACTTGGTTCTATGGACTGATACATTTGTTTATGCAATATCTTTGAAACCCTCAAGCCTTTGATTTCCTCAAGCCAGAGTAAACCTTCCTAAATTGGGCATGTAGTTCTTGCAATCTGTGTACATTAATAAAAGAAGAACAAATATAATATTATAGAATACATACACAGGTATGTCTTTTAGGCATTGGCATATAGGTACAGTCTAGACATAGATAGAAAATAAATGAATGTTTACCAGCAATTCAGCTTCACTTGTACATACATTAAGGGGCACATTTACTTAGGGTCGAATATCGAGGGTTAATTAACCCTCGATATTCGACTGTCGAAGTTAAATCCTTCGACTTCGAATATCCAAGTCAAAGGATTTACCGCAATTCGATCAAAGGAAAAATCGATTCAAAGGATTTTAATCCATCGATCGAACGATTTTCCTTCGACCAGAAATTGGTTAGAAAGCCTATGGGGACCTTCCCCATAGGCTAACATTGATGTTCGGTAGGTTTTAGTGGCGAAGTAGGGGGTCGAAGTTTTTTTTAAAGAGACAGTACTTCGATTATCAAGCTAAGTAAATGTTCCCCCAAGAGAACTCATACAGTACAGAAATTACAACTAATTGAAATTATGCAAAACATTGGAAAACATCTGTATATGTGTGATGGAGTTTAAATGTGGGAAAAAGTATGTAGGTAAAACCATTTGAGAATTTAGAGTCCTTGAACATATAGGAAATATAAAACAAAAATGAGATACTTCAATATATAATTATGTAAAAAGTGTTTGCATAGTCATTTCATGAGTTGTAACTAGGGATGTCGCGGACTGTTCGCCCGCGAACTAATTCGCGCGAACATCGACTATTCGCGTTCGGCGAATGTTCGCGAACGTCGCGCGACGTTCGCCAATTTGGGTTCGCCTTAGCTGGCGCTTATTTTTGCCCTCTCACCCCAGACCAGCAGATACATGGCAGCCAATCAGGAAGCTCTCCCTCCTGGACCACCCCCACACCCCCTGGACCACTCCCCTTCCATATATAAACTGAAGCCCTGCAGCGTTTTTTCATTCTGCCTGTGTGTGCTTGGAAGAGCTAGTGTAGGGAGAGAGCTGTTTAGTGATTTGAGGGACAGATGATAGTAACTTTGCTGGCTAGTAATCTACTTGATACTGCTCTGTATTGTAGGGACAGAACTCTGCAGGGATTTGAGGGACATTTTAGGTTAGGTAGCTTTGCTGGCTAGTAATCTACCTTCTACTGCAGTGCTCTGTATGTAGCTGCTGTGGGCAGCTGTCTGTCCTGCTGCTGATCTCTCATCTGCATCTGTTCTTCAAACAACTGCCACCTAGCTGTCTAAATATCAATAATAATACCGTCTCCAGAAACACCACCCGAGTGACGTTTTTCAAGCAGCAATAATATATTCCGTATCCAACGGCTGTAGTGTATACGTTGCCCTTGCAGGCATTATTTGCCCAGTCTTTAACCAAGTGCCACCTAGCTGTGTGAGCTTTTTCACATTCCGTGTCCAGAAACATCACCTGAGTGACGTAGTGTGATTTCTGCCCTTTACAGCACAAAACGCAGCGCTGTGTCAACAATGGATTTTTCAGATACATTTTTGCCCTTGATCCCCCTCTGGCATGCCACTGTCCAGGTCGTTGCACCCTTTAAACAACTTTAAAATCATTTTTCTGGCCAGAAATGTCTTTTCTAGCTTTTAAAATTCGCCTTCCCATTGAAGTCTATGGGGTTCGCGACGTTCGCGAACTATTCGCATGTTTTGTCGCAAGTTCGCGAATATGTTCGCGAACATTTTTTCCGCCGTTCGCTACATCCCTAGTTGTAACAGTCAGTTTCTCTTATGCTGTAGAACCTGTGAAATTGAGTACAGTTATTGCATCTCCAGTACTGCACTATCCAAGTTCTGAGTTACAGGAAAAAAGTGTAAACTTATGATATGGTGACCCAAATTACAGAAAAAAAACCACCAGGTCCTAGACATCCTGGATAATAGATCCAATACCTGTTACAAAAGGAAGCAAAGTGGATCTAATTTCTACAATATAGATTTCAAGTAGGGGCAGATTTATCAAGGGTCAAAGTGAATTCGAGGGAATTTTCGAAGTAAAAGAATTCTAAATTTGAAGTAATTTTTTTGGATACTTCGACCATTGAATAGGATGCTACAACATTGACTTCGGATTCAATTCAAAGTAAAATAGTTTGAATATTCGACCATTCGATAATCAAAGTACTGTCTCTTTAAAAAAACTTTGACTTCAATACTTCGCCAAGTTAAACCTGCCGAAGTGCTATGTAAGCCTATGGAGACCTTCCAGAGCAGTTTTCTAAGTTTTTTGAAGTTAAAGAAAAATCGATCGATCGCTGAAATCCTTCAAATCGTTCGATATTCGAAGTCGAAGTAATTCAATTCGATGGTCGAATTTCAAAGTATTTTCAACTTCGAAATTCAACCCTAGATAAATCTGCCCCTTGGAGGGTTATTTATCAAAGTCTAAGTTTTATCTCAACATTTTCTGCTTCAAACTCCAATCAAATCTACACTGGTTTTTTACGCTTATTTAATTTTACATTTTCCATAAAATTTGCTTTGCTGGAAAAAAATCAGACTTTCAAGTATTGCACGAAACCCTGCTGGATTTTCTGATTTGGACTTTTCCCATCCTCGGGGTTTAATAAATTCCGAAAAATGTGTGATTTTTTAAAAGTCTGATTTTATTAAAAAAAAAATCACACATTTTTCAGGATTTTTGCATTCAGAGTTTAGTAAATAACCCCCTTAGCTTCTTCTTGTAAATATGATATCTATGGATATTCTATTTTTCCTGTTTTACATTTCTTGAGTATGTTTAAAAATATGATCTTATTAATAAATTATTCAATTTGTTAATAAGTAGAATTGCATAAAATTGAAAAGGTATCCCTTTCCCGAACTTGTCTACTTTGTAGAGGCATTTGGGTTGCTGGACACTAGATCCCACTTTGTGGTTTTTTAATTTCAGGAATGATCCTTTTTATATTAAGTACTCCTATCTATACTAGGTGTCTCAAATTTGCCTCAGAAAAAATAAAAAAAAGGGCCTTCATGATCATGGTACTATGAATAATAATAATAAGTCATTGAAAAATAAAGAAGGCACTTGATGTGGGCCAAGGACATCATTCTGGAATGTTTGCAAGCACATAATGAAACCTGATACTGAGAATGATAAAATAATGCAGATAATTTGAGCATATTTATCAAAAAGTGAAATTAGAGATCGCCACAGTCCGCTAGAGTGAAAATCTGCCTCTCTCCATTCATTTCTATGGCATTTTGAAAGGCATATTTGTCAAAGGGTGAACTTTCACTTTCACCCATTGATAAACACTTTTTTTAAAAAAATCCCATAGAAATGAATGGAGAGGGGCAGGATTTCACTCAGCTTGGTGAATTTGCCTGCTGAAACAGCACAAAAGTTCTCTAGCACTAAGTTTTTTCTCTAGCAAAGTCTCTTATTTGCCTTTTTGTAAATTGGTGATGACGCTATGAATTTTCAGTTTGGCAAATTTTCACCCAAAGAGCAAAATTTGCTCTTTAGTGTATCTCCCCCATAATATAAGAATGTCACTTAGATACAATGTAGAAACACTGATTGAGGAAAGGAGTTCTTTACAGTAAAGACATAATACAGCACTTAATGAGACAAAGGAATATGATAACTATATTGATGGCAATTAAATAGGCAATTTGTTAATTAATTAAACATTGGCCATTACCCAAGCCTATAATTATCTCTGGACTGTGGAAAAACCATATACAATATTGCTATTTTTACATTTCTCATTTGCACAAGCAATGCTGAATACTAGCAAGCAAATTTGGCAAGCATCACAGTAGTTTTTGCTAACTAAAACAAAGTTGAAATCTTTGAGGAGATTCAGGGTAAATTTTGGTAGATTTTACTGAGTGCTAAATATAGTTACTGTTTAGTGACACTTTACTGAGCTTTTTAGATTTAACAATTTATTATTGTGGGTGTTGGAGAACAAACTTTTGTGAGTTCGGTTGAGACGACAGGAGAAAAAAAAGAGATAAATGCAGGTACAGGTATGGGATCTGTTATCCACAAACCCATTATATGGAATGCTCTAAATTACAGAAAGGATGTATAGACTCCATTATAATAAAATACTCCGAATTTTTAAAGGGCATGTAAAGTCTAAAATAGAATAAGGCTAGAAATGCTGTATTTTGTATACACATATTATATGCTTTCAAAGTTAGCTACAGGGGGTCACCATCTTGTAACTTTGTTAAACATCATTGCAAGACTAAGGGGCACGTTTACTAAGGGTCGAATATCGAGGGTTAATTAACCCTCGATATTCGACCATCGAAGTAAAACCTTCGACTTCGAATATCAAAGTCGAAGGATTTACCGCAAATACTTCGATCAATCGATGGAAAATTTGTTCGAACGATTCAAAGGATTCAAAGGATTTTAATCCATTGATCTAAGGATTTTCCTTCGATCAGAAAAAGCTTAGAAACCTTATGGGGAAGATCCTCATAGGCTAACATTGGTGCTCGGTAGGTTTAAAGTGGCGAAGTAGGTAGTCAAAGTTTTTTTTAAAGAGACAGTACTTCGACTATCGAATGGTCGAACGATTTTTAGTTTGAATCCTTCGATACGTAGTTGAAGTCGTAGTCGAAGGTCGAAGTAGCCTATTTGATGGTCGAAGTACCAAAAAAAACCTTTGAAATTCGAACTTTTTTTACTTCGAATCCTTCACTCGAGCTTAGTAAATGTGCCCCTAAGACTGTGCACATGCTCAGTGCGGTCTGGGCTGCTTAGGGATCGTCATAAACAAAGCTGCTTGAGTTCTGCATGGCTGGTAAGTGAGGCGGGGGCTCCCCCTGCTGTTCATAAGTATGATTGTTTCCCTGCTCAGCAGTTAGGGACCGTCTGACAATTCCTATCCACAGCAGTAAATGAAGGGAGGATTTCACTGCATACAGTCAGGTTTCTTATAAAAACGCTACACATTTTTTAATTAAAGTATATTGGAGATGGGTTTCTTTTTCATTAAAGAAAGTAAAAATGGGATTTTATTTTTTTGCCTTTACATGCCTTTAAAATGATTTCCCTTTACTCCGTAATTATTAAACAGTACCTCGTACGTGATCCAAACTAAGATATAATTAATCCTTATGGAACCAAACCAAGGGGTTCATTTAGGGGCAGATGTATCAAGGGTCGAATTTCGAGGGGTTAAATCCCTCGAAATTCGACTGGGGAATAGAATCGAATATGGAATTCAGGTGAATTTACGCGCTGGCGAATCGTCCAATGGGCGAATATTCGCCCGGCGAATAGTCGCATGATCGAATATTCGATCGAATGCCTTTTTATTCGATCAAAAATTTAGAAAAAAAGCTTATGGGACTTTCCCATAGGCTTTTAAAGCAATTCGGTAGGTTTAATCTGGCGAAGTAGGCAGTTGAATGATTTTTAAAAGAGACAGTACTTCGACTATCGAATGGGCGAATAGTCGCAGCGTTTTTTCGCTCTATCTATTCTAATCATTCTACTCAGGCGAATTTACGCCAATTCGAGGAGCACAAAAAACTAATTCAAGTTTTTTTCCCTCTATTCATTCACCTGAGCTTGGTGAATGTGTAACTTAATGTTTACATGATTTTCTAGTAGATTTAAGGTATGAAGATCCAAATTATGGAAAGATCTGTTATCCGGAAAACCCCAGTTCCCGAACATTCTGGATTACAGGTCCCATACCTTTAGTAGTAAAGAGGGACTGAGTATACAGAAAAGAAGCAAAAAAGCAGTAGCTGAGATAAATAGATACTAAGAAATAGTGAGAAACAGATGGGAGGCATTTTTCTATAAAATCCTGATAATACCAATAATAAATTTAAGGATATTGATGAAAGAACTTTATCATCTTGTACAGTTTTGTAGTGAAATTCATGGCGTCCCTAGTTGCAGTGTGGCAAGTGTCAATTAGAGGAAGCAGAAAACTTGCACAAACCCAATAATACCACACCAATCAGATCAACAAAAACATCTTAACCACAATGTTATTTCCATTCCTGTTGACTTCAATGCATTTCAGCAAAAGTTTTGCTTATTTATCCTTGGTTTTTCAATTGAACTCAACAAAGTAAATCAGATTAAGGATTTTTTTCCTGTAAATAAAATATACTGTCAGGGGCTGATTCACTATGGGTCGAATATCGAGGGTTAATTAACCCTCGATATTCGACTAGGAATTGAAATCCTTCGACTTCGAATATCGAAGTCGAAGGATTTAGCGCAAATGCTACGATCGTACGATCGAAGGATAATTCCTTCGATCGAACGATTAAATCCTTCGAATCGAACGATTCGAAGGATTTAAATCCAACGATCGAAGGAATATCCTTCGATCAAAAAAAGTTAGGCAAGCCTATGGGGACCTTCCCCATAGGCTAACATTGACTTCGGTAGCTTTTAGCTGCCGAAGTAGGGGGTCGAAGTTTTTTTTAAAGAGACAGTACTTCGACTATTGAATGGTCGAATAGTCGAATGATTTTTAGTTCGAATCCTTCGATTCGCAGTTGTAGTCGTAGTCGAAGGTCGAAGTAGCCCATTCGATGGTCGAAGTAGCCCAAAAAATACTTAGAAATTCAAAGTTTTTTTACTTCGAATCCTTCACTCGAATTTAGTGAATCGGCCCCTTAGACTTCTATAGTACAGATTGCACAGTTGTTTCACAGACTAGAATATAGTTGCTGTCTGTAGAGCCTTGAAAGCTATTCAATTAAAAATAGGATGATATCAAATTATGGATAATATGGAGTAAAATGATTTTACTTCTTGCACTGGAAGATAAAAAAATAGTCAAAAGGCAATGGCTCTCTACAAAACTATAGAATGATTACCTTTCGTATATTAAGTAGGACTATTTTGCAGAGAAACCGTTTATGTGTAGGTTCTATTTAGACAACTACAAACTTTGGGGGGTTATTTACTAAAATCATTTGACCAAACTCCCATTCACGATTTTACCATATTTATCAATCAGGGTCGGGCCAAGGTGTTTTGGCACCCTAGGCAAGGGCTTCAATCAGTGCCCCCACCCAGTCATGCATTACTATTTCCCACCTTACCTTTTATATTGCCCCATGTACCTGTGCCAGCACCTATCATATTGCCCCCATTTTTACCTGTGCCAACGGCAATCAATCCCTCATATTGCGCCCCAAGCCCCCAATCTATATCTGTGCCAGCATAAGCCAAAACATCTATCTTATTGTTACCCCAATCTGTACCTATGCCAGCGGCAGCCAAAAAAATCCATCATGTTGCCCCTAATTTGTACCTATGCCAGCAGGAGCCAAATATCCATAACATTGCCCCAAACATCTGTTTACCTGTGCAAGCAGCAGCCAAGATATTGCCCACAAATATGTACCTGTGACAGCAGCTGCCAAGAGGGAGGTGAGTGCCCGAATCACAGGCAAGAGAGGGTTAGAACAGGCAGTTTATAAAATTGAAAAACTATTAAAGGCCATGCAAAAAAAATTCCAACACCCAGATGTCACAGGAATAACAGTGGGAAGTGAGGAGTACAAAATATCTTTGCAGACAATGTCATGTTAACACTCAGCAACCCCTTTATCTACTTACCTAACCTACACAATCTTCTACAACTTTACAGCTCGGTGGCCGGATATAAAATAAATTGGGCAAAGTTGGAAGCACTAGCAATCCACATAGATAAAACTTCAATGAAGGCCCTTCAGGCGGATTTTCCTTACAAATGGCAAACAACTCACATAAACTGAGAGCAAAGTTAACACCACATTATCATCAATTATACCAATCAAATGTCACACCCTTGGTGATACAGATCAAAATGGACATGCAGGCGTAGAAGCAATATAATATTTCTTGGCTAGGTCGCAAAGCTGCGGTAAAAATGACTATTCTTCCTAAATTACTATATCTATTTGAAAACATCCCAGTCCAAATGTCTACTCCCTAGTTGGGTCACATACAAAAACTGATATTCAAGTATATTTGGGGAGCAACAAGAGCTACATTACCATGCTCAGTGTTATTAGCAGGGAGAAACCAAGGTGACCTAGCAGTACCAGATATACTAAAATACTATAAAGCATCACATCTATGCCAAACATTAGCTTGGCTACAGCCACAACCACCTACATGGTGGGTTGCATTAGAAGCCACATGGATATACCCCTACCACATCAGTAATTTGATCCTGACTAACAAACCTAAGGTACAATTGCCAGTTTTGGCTCTGAAACCATAAGATTCACTTTAGCAATATGGAAACAGTGCCTTAAAAAATTCCAGATCTGATTCCATCAGCACTAACTATGCTTTCAGCGAATCCAGAGTTTATAACGGGCCAGAGCAAATTATTCCAGGCAGAGTGGAGTACCCATGCTCTATACAGAATCAAAGATTTTGTTAATACACTAGGGGGAAAAATATATGAAAATATGACGAACTCTACACTAAGGGCCCGATTCACTAAGGGTCGAATATCGAGGGTTAATTAAGCCTCGATATTCGACTAGGAAGTAAAATCCTTCGACTTCGAATATTGAAGTCGAAGGATTTAGGGCAGATAGTGCGATCGAACGATCGAAGGATCGAAGGATAATTCCTTCGATCGAATGATAAAATCCTTCGAATCGAACGATTCGAAGGATTTTAATCCAATGGTCGAAGGAATATCATTCGATCAAAAAAAGTTAGGCAAGCCTATTGGGACCTTCCCCATAGGCTAACATTGACTTCGGTAGCTTTTAGATGCCGAACTAGGGGGTCGAAGTTTTTTTTAAAGAGACAGTACTTCGACTATCGAATGGTCGAATAGTCGAACGATTTTTACTTTGAATCCTTCGTTTCGAAGTCGTAGTCGAAGGTCGAAGTAGCCCATTCGATGGTCGAAGTAGCCCAAAAAAAACTGTGAATTGGCCCCAAAGTGTAATTGGAATTCGGATAGAAAAATGGAATATCTCCAAAGTAGACATTATATCACAATGCTATTTGGGCAGCAACCCCAGATCCAGTTAACAACTTTTGACAACTTTTGAAGCTGCTAACTGCGCCCCTCCATCCTTATTGGAAAATATAAGCAGCTTATTAGCCTATGCATTCATCAGTACCTGTCACCCAACCATGCTTTGTGAATTATTTTCTTATGGAAAGGCTTTGTCATACAGCTGCAATAAGATCTCTGTCACATTAGTGTGTGTCATCTTTTACAGCTATATCTGGACAAATTGAGATAGGAAAATTGAGACGTGGCCATGAATATATAGATGAAGGTACATTCTGGCATTTGGTCATTTAAAATGTGCATTATCCTGTGATTATCATTCTTGAGTTTATTTTTGGCTGGTACAGTAGATCTTACATCACTTTTATGTTTGTTATTTTCACATTACCCAAAATAGTCAGCCATTCCGATTAGGAGAAAGTAGGGTCCGCATAAATATTCAGAAGGTGTTTTTTACAGTAAGATCTGTGAAGATGTGGAATTCTCTTCCTGGCTGATATGTTAGATAGCTTTAAGAAGGGGTCACCCATTTCCTGAAAATATACGTAATCATGATTTGATTTGGATGAGCAGTGAAACATCTTCAATAATTACTCCGCAAGTCCAGTTGTTTTTAGATTGACCTAAACTAGATATACCATGACCTGGATGAATGAAAATCTTCATAGTCATTTAAGAAGGGGATGGCTTTTTAGCAAGGGAGGGAATACAGGGTTATGGAATATAGTTCATAGTACAAGTTGATCCAGGTGCTGGTCCAATTGCCATCTTGGAGTCAGGAAGGAATATTTTCCCCCTCTGAGCTGAATTGGAGAGGCTTCAAATGGGGGTTTTTGCCTTCTGCTTGATCAATTAGCAATTAGGTAAGTTAAAATTGAGTTAAAAGGCTGAACTTGATGAAGGTGTGTCTTTTTTCAACCTAACTTACTACTGTATGTTACTGTATGTACTTTTACCCTGGTCAAATGATACACTTTTATTAATTATGCATCCACAAGGAGAGGTGCAGGATTTACCATAAGAGCTATGATTAGTGACAGGAACAGGCCTACTATAACAGAAGCAGCAGAACATTCAATATTAAGTGCCAAGTCTTTGAGCTCTGTGTATATGCTCAACTTAAAGGTAGTGTTAGAATGCTTATTTCTTTCTCTTCTAAAGCCCCAAGTTGCTAAATCAACATTTTATAAATAAATGACTCAAACCATTCCAATACTCTTCAAGCTGGAGCTGCACATCCCTCATGTTATACATTTTTAAAAGCCAGTAACGTTATGTTGAATCTAACTTGCTTGGATATATTTATGGTGCCTATATCCAGGTCTCAAAAATGTATTTGCATTATTTTAGTTAGAGCATTTCTGAGGAAATCGAACTGTGAAACCTTCAGTATTATATTTGTCGACTGTTAAAATATTCTGCTGAAGGTTTATGCTACCTGCTTCAGTTTCTCGAAGAAAATCACATACGTTACAGTTGTCATTGAAGTAGTTTTGATTTTTCACTCAGTTGTATAGGCTCAGTTTTCTCATTTTGTATTTTGGGCATATCTTTGTAGTCTGTGGTTTCAATACTTTTTAGCTGGATAGAACTGAAACTCATGGCTGTTAAGATGAGCTGAAGAAAAAAAATGTTTTGTGATGTACTATTCCGACAGAACATACAGGGGGTTATTTACTAAACTCCAAATGAAAAAATCACAAAAAAATTTAGATTTTTTCCTATAAAATCAGACTTTTAAAAGATCACAAATTTTCTGAATTTATTAAACCCTGAGGATGGAAAAGTCCCAATCTGAAAATCCGGCATCTCAGACCTGTCGAGGTTGCATATAAGTCAATGGGAGAAGTCCCAATGATTTTTTGATGTGCGCTGAGTTTCGAGCAATACCCTGGAGTTTTCGGGTGAAAAATACGAAAAAAATTTGAAAATCTGATTTTTTTCCCCGCAAAGCAAATTTTCGGGAAAATGTTATAATAAATAAGCATAAAAAACCTGAGCGGATTTGATCGGAGTTTGTAGCAGAAAATATTGAGATAGATTGATAAATAACCCCCACATTGTTTATAATCTGCTTGTTTATCTTTTTTTTGTTTTTTTTTGTCTTATGTTTGTTCTGGATTGCCTGGATGGAATTAATAACTGAATGAAAAAATTAATTCTCAACAACCGATGGATAGAATGTAAGTGTGACCATAAATACAATGGGGCTCATTTAATTAGGTTTGAATTTTTGCTTCAGAGTTATTTCGCTATGACCATGTGTGTTCATCAAAATGTAAACATTTTGGCAAATGAATGCCGACATATACTCACTAGTGAAAATTTGTCAGTCACAAAAATTGGAGCGCTCACCTCTCAAACAAACACAGTTGAAGTGCCAGGTGCTGAACTAGAAGACCCAATCCTGTCCTCGGGTCATATCAATCCATAGACAAAAAATAGCAGCACACTGTTAAGTTGCAAAAGTGCTCAAGTGCATAATTTATTTAGCCCACAGCATACAAAGGCCTTTGTATGCTGTGGGCTAAATAAATTATGCACTTGAGCACTTTTGCAACTTAACAGTGTGCTGCTATTTTTTGTCTATAGTGAAAATTTGTCAGCGCGAAAGTATTTTGGCGAATTTTCTCTAGCATTATTCTCTAGTGAATTGTCTCTAGCTCTTCCTATCGAAACTTCGTTAACGCTTATGTCAATTTAAATATGGAGGCTACATAAAGGTCATATGTATGCATTTATTAGTGATGTTGTTGAAATTGCTGGAAGGGGCCACTTATTAAAAACAAAGACAAAAAGACAAAAGAAATCCTATATTGTCTTAAAAATGAGCCTACCCTAAAACAAATGTTGTATGAAATGTAGCTTCAAATGGTAAAAAAGTGTAAATACCATATTTTTAACAGTTAGAACTTTAAAACATAATCCCACATTAAAATTTGAAAAAACACTAGCACTTTTAATTTTTTTATGACTTTATTTGAATAAAGATATGATGTCACTGACATAGTAATGTTGACAATGTAGCTTCACCAGTTAGAATCAGGCGAAGTGGACTTTGGCGAAAAAGGGTAACATATTGGAAAGTTTACACTTTGCCTGGCGCAAAAGATCTCTAGTGCTGAGGTTGTTTCACTAGTGAATAGTCCTCTTCGCTATTTAGTAAATAGGCAATGTCATGGCAAATTGTCTTTTTGGTGAATTTTCACTAAACATCCACAATTCGCCATTTAGTAAATGTGGCCCAATATGTCTAAAGTAAAGGACAGAAAAGCTAGATGCTATAATTATATAACGTTGTCTAAATTTCCTTTCGGGCATTCTCAAACTGCAGTTCTCTGCATTATAACAGTAGAAGATAAGTATGCTATGCTCTGCTAGAAGCATGAGGCCATTCATCCTAAAGTCAAGATCTGTAATGCAAACTTTATTGTGACTGTTGCTATTTAGTTACTTACTTGCAGAAAGTTTGAGCAGTCAGAGTAAAATCCTTCTCTAGGGATGTCCAGGCTACATCTAACAGCAATTGTTGAAGTATGATCTCCATTATTCCAAGACAGTCCCCAAGACTCAGGAACATACTTTAATTGGGAGGCAGCATGCTGTTGATGGATTTTTGAAAAGCTTAGTATTGACTAAGCCCCTTTATCAAAACTTCAGAAAGCTGCCACTAATAACATCTTCATGCCAAGGAATGGAATCTATTTATGGTTCCTTTATATCAGCAAGTTGTTGCTAACATAGCAAACCTTCCCGATTTTTTAATTATTCCATTACATTTTGTAAGGATTTAAAAATTGCTGAACCAAATTCTGCTAAAAATATTTGTTCTATGCCCCTAGAAGACATTCAGATCAGCAGACATATCTATACCTGGATGTACAGTTTTTTCGCGTAGTGCCCAAACCTGCTAGCCTTGAGGTAAACTTGATAATTTTGCCATAATGTTTTGAGCAAAATTGAAAATTGCTTTTGCCATATCATTAACCAATTTTAACATATGTATTTGCCTAATGTCATGCTTGTCAGATGTCCTAAGTGAGGTTGGTTTCCCAATCTAGAAACACTAGCACCTAAAAAACATATATTGAGTAGTCCCTCCTGTGCAAAACTCAACATTTTCTCTCAAACTGCAAAACCCGAGTGTTTTAGCCGTGCACGTGATGTCATCACATTCATTTTGCACGAAATTTAAACGTTTAATGGGGCTTTGCAGCCAAACTCATTGCCGTTGTTAGGTCTAACCTGTATCTGGGTGCAAATTATGTCTGTTTGATTCCAGTTTTGACCCTTGAAATCTGCCAATCCTGACCCTTGCCTGCCTGACTATTCTGAACTATGCTAATCCTGACCCTTGCCTGCCTGATGATTCTGACCTCTACTGCTACTGACCTCCGCTGCTACAGGCTTAAGATTAAGACATGACCAGGAAGCTTAGCACTTGTTCTGAATTTAGGGAGCCCTATGTGACAATTAAGGACCTCTGGGGGGGCCACTCTCTTTGGCCTTCAGTTGTTGATTCAACTGTATGTGCTTCAGTGAGCTTGGGTACATCAAGGCCCAATAAAGCTGTGCTGCCCTTGAAGGACTTCTTTCATAGCACTTTCTAGGAAAGTGAGACAGTGAGACAGTGAGACAGTGAGACAGTGAGACAGAGAGACTAAATAATAAAAGCAGTCTATGCTCCAACAAGGATTATAATAAGGAGTAGCTATCCCCTAGACTCTAAGCATAAAGTGAAGGAATGGCAACTGGATAGAGAATCAGACTTAGATTTATTCTCCCTGATCATTTCCACTGTGTGGGATCCAGACCACAATGGGACATTCCATCCTAGGGGTGCACGTCAAACTTTCCCAGCAGCCTCCACGTGGTGTCCTGGCATATTTACCCTCTTGCAACACCTTGTCTTTGTGGATCTGTGAGTATAACCCTGTGGATCTATTGTCTTGGACAATGAACTTTGTTCTGTTTTGTTGCTGCAAGAACATAGTACCGTCCTTTATTTTATTTTTTTAAGCACCAAAGCATATGTGAGTTAAAGTTCAACTACCTTATTCCATCATTACCTCCACATAGAGAAGGCCCAGCCTGTTCAGTTAGTCAAATGTAACCCATGCTCTATTACTTTAGCTAGGCAAGGCTTATTTTATCTTGCTATTGCCTAAAATAGTATTACAGTGCAATGTATAATACTTTTCTATTAAAGCTAATATATTATTTTGTGGACAAATATATTTTTGTTTTTTATCATTTGTGTTTTCATATTTAACATCTCAGTATTACCTTGATGTTTATGCAAATGTTCTTGTACAGAAATACAATCCTTGTACAAGATGGTAGGAAATTGTTTTGCTGGCCAGTAGCTCACATCCACCTTCTTTAATTAACAGCATGCCCATGGGACATTTTTAAGTACTTAAAACAACTGTTCAAATTTTGAGCATTTGAAACAACAACAGAAACAGAATTGGTATAATTGATTTCTGGAGAGGAGTTTTAACTGCAAGATTGGAGGAATAATATGGGAAAGATTTCACTTCCAGACTTTGAGTTCAGAGATCTGCCTGCTTCAACTGTCCCTCTTCCAATATTCCAATAAAAAACAATTGTTTATTCATTCGTAGTATGTAGTACATTTCTCATAATTCAGATTCCTAGAATGTCTTGTTTTATCTTCTCTCAAGTTACCATGTACTATAACAAACAGGCTATACATATATACTTAAATTATCCACTTGCATTGTAATTACTGTATATTACATATGTCTATCATGCATAATATATACTATTCATCAGTTAGAAAATTAGGATGTTTTCTGTGCAGAGCAGGGTGAGTTAATTCAAAGGAAAACTATATATATATATATATATATATATATATATATATATATATATATATATATATATTTGAAAAGTACTGCTGAAAAAAGGAATTGGTGGCATTGTAAATATACTTACAAATAGATGTAGCCTTTTAAAATTGTACCCATTACAGATGTAGAATGTCAGAAATATTGCCAAATTCCATTATTTGAGTGCTTTGAGAAACTGCTGGTTTTCATAATCATAATGCCTGTGCCGTTGTTGGTAAGTTGGATTGAAAAAAGACCAAAGTCCATATGTATATATATATATATATATATAGCACAAACATAAATCTTCAGCCCACTAGCTTCACATAGGGGATAGCATTCACTTCACATAAGCATTAACAGTCCCAATTCACACCCTCACTTTAACTCATGGTTTCCTTAGCCCTCACTCACTTTTGGCGGACCACAAATCCCAAAATCCTCCCTGGAGCACACTCGAGACACACTTGTCTCCTGGGAGGGGTTTCTCTTTTCCTCTCCAGTCCTTTGGAGCTCTCTCTCCAACTCAGGTCAGCGGGGATCCACTCTCTTTCCTAGCTACACTCAGGCACCTTCCTTCACTCAAGAAGATCATCCAGCTCCAGGAGGTATCCAGGGGAAGAAGCCTTGAGCATCCTTTTAACTACAGCTCACCTGTAGCTTAATTACTTAACTGCCTCTAGTTTGGCAGCTGAAAACCCTTATATATATATATATAAAATATCCAAAAATGAGGTGCACACGGGAACCTTTTAAATAGTTAAAAAGTCTCAAATTTTATTAAATCCATATTTAAAAAATTGGTCAACGTTTTGGTCTGTGCCTAAGACCTTTCACAAGACCATACATACTCTTAAAAACATGGTAAGTGAATAAAGAGATAAAACCATTGAACTGTCATCCAACCCCGTGCAGTCAAATTTTCCCGTTTCACGGTGCATTTGCGAATATTACAATGAAGCAAATACGCTGAGAATTTCTGTGTTTTGCAGTAAAAGTGTAAAATCTGCTGCATCACTTGACTTTAATGCAGGGGTGTCCAAACTTTTTGCAATGAGGGCCAGATTTGGTGAGGTGAAAATGTGTGGGGGCCGACCATTCAGCCCGACATTCTTTGAACCATTAATATAATTTAACTAATTTAAACAAGGAATCGCGTAGCAGTAGTATTTGGGCACATTAGTGAAATAATCTGCCACTCTGCTGAAGGTGTTAGTAACAGACACGTACTGGCACATAGTGACGCACCAATCTCACATACTTCTTTAGGGCTGAAGACGTACTGACCAATACAGTAAACGAAAGACATATGAGAGAGCGGCGCGTCACTAGGTGCCAGTACTTGGCACTGTACTAGAGGGCCGCATTATTATTAATTTCATATGGAGGCTGAGGGCCGGTGTAAATTTGAAAATGGGCCGCATTTGGCCCCCGGGCCTGACTTTGGACATGCCTGCTTTAATGCATTTGGACCAAATAGTCGCACATATAAAAATTGTCGATCGCCTCAAAATTTACACGTGTCAAAAAATTTTCAACTGCTCCAACAATTAGACGGTGAAAAATCCGCTGCGTCAAATCCGCTGCGTCAAAAAAAAAAATTTGGTGCACTTCAATATTATTTCAGCGCCCTTTGACTTCAATGCTTTTCGCAGATTTTTTGCTGTTTCACAAATTTTACAGTCAATTCGCAAATTTCACTGTGAATTTGCGAATTGTTTGACTAAGCGAATTCGAGGAGAATTTCCACATTTTGCCACAAGCGAAATTAATCAGCGAAACTGTAGTGACAATTCACCAGCGTAAAATCCGCTGTATTACTTGACTTTAATCATCATCATTTATTTATATAGTGCCGACAAGATACGCAGTGCTTTCAAGCATTTGGACCAATTAGTTGCACATATAAAAATGTTTAACGCGTCAAAATTGACACGCATAAAAATTATTTTGTTGCCCATTGACTTCAATGTGTTTCGCAAATTTGTATCCGCTTTGCGAAAACGGCACTGATTCTCCCATCACTAGTTACAGGGAGAAACCTCACTGTAATATTGGAATTGGGAAGCAGTACTGACAAATATCTTCCTTTGGGCCAGTATAATTAGGGTTCATTTAAGGTTAAAAGCTTTTACATATTAAGAAAAGAATAACCAAATTTTTTTCAAAAAAGCACATACATTAATTATGTTATATAAATTTGATTTCACATTACATATTAAAGTCTAATCCACAGATTTATTAATATGCTAAACACACAACATCCTGACATTGCTGAATCAAGTACCTTAATATTCTTTCTTCCAATGAACTGTTTATTAAAAGTTAAAATAAAGGTCATCTAAAAGGTGAGTAAAATGTTGTATAAATGACAGGCAACGTGTTCAAGAATGACCCTTTTAAATAAAAAACGGAATATATGTTTATAAAGCCTTCACCTATTAAGTCAGGGTGATCCAAAGGAAAGTAGCGACAACCCAGAGGTGACTGAATTATTAATGCCAAATAGGAAAGGATAACCGCACTTTCAATTTTATGTACTTTTTTTAATAAAGCATTGGCTTGAAACTCTTAAGAATTCATTCAGTTGCTTCACTAGGTATAGCATTTTAAAATGAAAGCAATGAGTGTATCAATCTCAATGAATAATGTGATATGGTTCAAGCACCCGAAGCCAAGAGACCGAAAAATAAAATGCTGAGAAAAGCCACAGTCGATGATTTCATTATAAAAAAATAAAAATAAAATACGCCACTGTATGACATGCCTGGCATGCGTTTAAGCATTTATTTAAGTGCTACTATCTATGGTTGGTAATATTTGTGTCTGCTTTTTATTTATTTAGAAAAGATGAATAGTTAAAAATATAAGTAGAAAGTAGTTTAAGTGATAAAAAAAAAATCCTAGTCTCAAAACTCAACAGCTGATCACAAACAACTGCAGAAGTACATAAAACGAATGTAAATGGGAAAAAAGGGAAACCTAGGAATTGATTTAACTAATTCTATCAAGCGAACGTGAAGCTTATAATTTTAGCAAAAGTGAGAAAGTCGATTACCTGCTTCTGGCAAGGCTGTATTACTTATTGATAGGGATTGGTGTATACAGTAGGGTAATCTTTCTAAGCAACTGATAAATGCCTAATGAGGACTAGCAAGAAGCTTGTGCAGACCACACTAAATGGATAATTATTTCCCTTTCCTTAAAAGCAAACGCCTCCTCAGGACAATTTGTTTGCAACTGAACATATACATTCCAGCAGAAGGACTGTTTGGGAATACATTAAAGTATTATTAGCATTGGTTTATTGATTAGCATTAGCAGTTTTATGTTAGGGAAAAGCAGAATTTATTATTCACTGCAGCCAATTATTACTTTGTTTAACATTTACTTAAATCATTACCTGTATGTATTTTCAATCATTAGATGCTTCTTCTTTGTTGATGTGCCCTGGCTACCCAGTGTATTGGGCCCACCAATGGCCTGCCAACTAAAGGACCATATGGACTCACTGAAGTGGTCCTCTGCTGATGTCCTGCATTTACTCTTGCTAATTATGGTGGCCCAATATTTATAAAGGTTAATAAGCATTACAGTATACTCTCTTGACTAATAAATATATACTGTTTCAGTGTCAGAAAAATGCCTCTGAAACTATAACTAAAGATCACAGACATTTTTTCTGACATGATTCTAGGCAGGGACTCCAGTAGCTTCTATATTAAGGGGCAGATTTATCAAAGATCAAAGTGAAGTTCAAAGTAATTTTTGGGAACTTCGAATAGGCCAAATTCGACTTCGACTTTGATTCACTTTGAATATTTGACCATTTGCAAATCGAAGTACTGTCTCTTTAAAAAACTTCGACACTCCGCCACTTTAAAACTGCCGAATTGCTATGTTAGCCTATGGGGACCTCCTAGAACCTATAGCCAACATTTGGCTAAGTTTTTAGAAGTCAAAGTTTTTATTCTGAAAAATGTTCGATCGATCGATTAAATTGTTCGTAACGTGCAAACGATTTTAATTTGATCGAAAAAACATCTAAATTTAAACAAAAAAACTTTGACTATCGAATTTTTCAATTCGATGGTCGAATTTGGAAGTTTTTTCACTTCGACATTCAGCCCTTGATAAATCTGCCCCTAAGTCATGGCAAAAGTCACCATATATATTCAAGCTGCCAACTCAATATCCTCCAACTTTGCTTGTAAAAACTAAGGGTCAAGTTATAAAGGGTGGATAGATTGTGACAACTCACAAGAGCAGAACTCTACAAATATATTAACTTGTATGGAGTTCTTCTCTGATAAACAGTGGTCAACTTTCTGTATACACTTTGATGAATATGCCTCTAAACACACAAATACCATTAAGGAATTCAGGGTCGTGAAAACCCATAATCACAAGGACACATCCTCATGAAAATTAATTTCTTACTTCTGACCCCTTTTGTTTCAAAGCAACAGGAAATCAACAAAAGGAAAAAACTGTTTGCTCAAAATGTACTGGTGAAAGACTATCTTAAATAATAAAATCACAGACAATCTTCCATTTCCATGAAATACTCTCATATTTATCATCTTTTATTTTTAAAATGTCAACATATTCTGCAGTATGGAGAGAAAAATTATATACAGAATTTTTAAATGTTAAAGGTACATAAAAGGATGTGCACAATCATAGCAACTAAATTATTACTATAAATAAACATGTATTATCTGACATTTTGGTTTGCATTTTATATTTTACTGTGCTTTAAAAAAGAAAAGAAAATTTAGAAAACTATGTCTGAGACATCCTCAAATACATTTTGAGACCAGCCCAGAGAGAAATTAATTTATGAGAATTAAACATAACAGAAAAACATCAAACATATGCTAATGGACTGAACAATTTTGAGAGATAGGGAAACTAGAATTGAAGTCTTATTTTATTGGAAAGAATTGCATGAAAGGTGAAGCCGATCACGGAAGCATTGGAATCTATTGACTTAGATTTATTGACCAGGATATTTGCATTAAAAAGGATCTTTCATACTAAACACAATATTCAATGAGAATAAGATGATGAACAATAAGATGTATTGGATGCTTTATAAGACTTTAGTGAGAGAGTTGAGGGAGACCAAGGGGTAAATTTATCAAAGAGTGAAGTTCCGCCACTAGAGTGAAATTCCGCAGCTCTCAATTCATTTCCATGGGATTTTGAAAGGCGTATTTATCAATGGGTGAAAGTGAAAGTTCACCCTTTGATAAATACGCATAGAAATGAATGTAGAGTGGCGGAATTTCACTCTAGTGGCGGAACTTCACTATTAACTTCACTCTTTGATAAATATACCCCCTAGTGTTTATCCAGACCAATGATATTAATACCAAAAGAGTTATACATACAGATTTAAGATTGAAGTCACATTTTAACCCTGTTTGACATGGGGTCCCTTTGTAGAGAGATTGTATGACCTGGTAATAAATGATCTTAAATTATCAGATGATAAAAGTGAAAATGAACAATTAAAGTGTAAACAGTATAATTTGTCAAGATCGGAATACTAGGCAATAAAATCTTGGAGCACTAATAGTGAATTGGCGGTAAGAAGTTCAGACAAAGGTGGGTCCATTGTCGTATTAAATACGGATTATTATGAATAATAATTATCAAAAATTAAATAGTTATCCTACACCATGTTTTAAGAATAAACTACAGAGATTGTTACAAAATGGTAAGAATATGGGGATTTAAAATGCTAACTCTGAGTTAGTTCAGTGAGGTTTTAATTGATCCTCAGCATTCATCTTAGATTTAAAAGCAACAATTATGGCATATGCCCCCCCCTCAAGTCATTGGTTACTGCTTGGTCACCAGGGTAACCAGTCACTGGAAACCAAGAAAGCAGAAAAGCAGGAAGTAGTGTTCTGGCTATTATATTAGACATCCAGTCACTCCAGCCTTTATACATTACATTTTTGCCTAACTATATTGAAATATTTTTATTTTGCACAGCCCATTTACCCAGTTTTTATTTTTATACTGAACAATTCCTTTAAGAAAACTGGCACCACAGCGTTGTGTAAAAGTAATTGTTCACAGCAATTACACTGGAATTTTTGGTGAAACTCTGCATTCTGGGTAAAAACAGTTTGTACTATGCTATTATTCATTAGGTAAATCTTAAAATTCTGTTTATTTCAGTACACCTTTACTATAATTCTTGTTGTGAAAGTGAATCAATTCAGGTGCATTGTTTTGGGAATTAAACTTGGGTACTGATCATATTGAAACATTTAACAATATAGTCTTTTCACTTATTCATTAGAATAACCATTTTATGTTTAAGCAATTAAGGTTTCTTGTAGCTTTCTCCCCACTGTGGAAGTTATTAGCAGAACAAATTCAATCTTACTTCAAAGCTTTTAATTAAGTGCTTTTAATAATTGTTAATGGAGAACCAGTCTCTCTGGGATTTTGTGGTTTTATTAGTTTACAAGTTGTTAAAGGGACACAATCACAAAGTAGTAAGTTGGCAGCATTCCCTTAGTTATGCCATTTCCACTGGTTTGTTCTGCTTCACATTAAACATGTACTAAAATGTATTGATATCAACGTCTTTGGTAAAGCATCAAGCAGCAGGCTTTCCTCCACAATTAACGACCTGATATTCAGAAAACTGCTAACTACATAGTTCGCTTACGTTAATATGACTTAATTTATTGTCAGGATATTGGGGAAATCATATTTTCCAAACAATATCAACCTTGGATGCTCTGGTCGGGTCAATGGAAGAACGCACCACCATTGCAGGACTGGTGAACTACAGGTGTGCATTAGGAAAATTACATTATTATATATACAAATATAGAGCTGAAGAGTGCCTTGAATGTGTCTTGAATGTAAAATAGTCTATTATTCCATTACAGCAGTGATTCCCAACCAGTAGTTTGCGAGCAACATGTTGCTCTCCAACCCCTTGGATGTTGCTCTCAAAGCAGGTGGTTATTTTTGAATTCCAGGCTTGGAGGCAAGATTAAGTTGCATAAAAACCCGGTGTACTGCGAAACAGAGCTTTAATGTGGGTTGACACTACTAAATGGCCAATCACAACCCTTATTTGGCACCCAGGAACATTTTTCATGCTTGTGTTGCTCCCCAACTCCTTTTACTTCTGAATGTTGCTCACGGGTTCTAAAGGTTGGAGATCCCTGCCTTACAGTCAAAAAATCATTACACACGATGTACTGTATATATATATATATATATATGTGTGTGTGTGTGTGTGTGTGTGTGTGTATACAGGAACAAAAACCTACCAGCATATATCTGAAATTGTTTAAAACTACATCTTAGGTCACGGAATCTCTAGTTGTGGAGCCCGTTTCATTCCAGCGTGTGTTATACCACTAACTATTGACGATTCCATGTTCCAGGATCTATATTACTGGATCTAAGTGATATGAAAAAAGGCCTGTTTTGTACAAATGTATTGTGTAGGCTTAGATAAAGTTTTCTTTTAACTTTTTACATTACTTTAATTCATCCATTAACTAATCATTTACCCATGCTGTTTTATGTGTTTCTCATCCTATGTAATCCATGTACTGTATATATCTCACTACTCATTAACAAAACTACATTTTCTTTTAATTTTTTTCCCAATTTTCTAACTTGGGAGAGATGTCATAACTGTAAAATGTCTTTAAAATGAGTGGCACTAAACACAATTGTTCATTTTTATCCCAGTGCCCAACACATTTTCTTGAGGACATGGTAAAAACCTAGTCAATGTGAACCCAATTGTTTAGATTTCTTGTGGAGACAAGGCAAAGTAGCTGTTCCACCTGCTTGCATCCAAGTATGTTGACAATTGCTGGCCAACTAAAACAATTTGTATTTTGTTTAGTAATCTTCACTGAAATTACTATTGCTGCACTTTTTTGTAATTTCCCAAGTCTATTTACACCCCTTTATGTGGGTATCCCATTTTTGAACTAAGGCCTTTGTTATTGTTGACATCATTCATTGTTTTCTACATTGTGTAAAATAATATTGTTGTAAAGTAAAAAAACTGCCAAAAATAATCAAGGCTGTTAGATGTAGAATTTTGCGATTGCAGAAAGCCATGGAAGTAAAATATATACAAAAGAAAAAAGTATTAAAATTCAAGTAAGAAAGAATCCTCTTATAAGATATGAAAGCTTAAAAGTAAGCTTACTAACATTTCTACCACAATATCCCATCAGTATGTGCCTTCCACCATGCACCACTAATCCCAGATTTATCCTGTTTATACCTAGAAACAATTAAACAATTAAATACATTTGTATAGGTGAGGGACTGTAAGTGTGAAAATATATTTCTTTAATTTACAGAGTTGAAAATATAAGCAAAACGCTCTATACACATGATGCCACCCCTCCTAAGATTTTTAACATCTTTTCGTTGACCATTTCAAATTATATTGACTATTTGAAACCAGGAAAATTTGGAGTAATTGCCTACTTGACCTATCAAACAATTGGACAATGGAAAAATTTCCCTGTGACCGATTTTCCGATGTTGAAAAAAAAAATTGTTAGACATACGATCATTCGGTGCCCACTAACCTCACGATAGTTAGACGGATTTGTGGGAATGCACTAAAATTGGTCGAAAAATCTTGTCTATGGTGACCTTTACGCATTACCCCAATTTTTGATGATTTCCCACAATTTGCAGACAAAAATCTGATGTGCGCTGCACGGATTCTTTGGCTTTAGGAGAGGTTGCGCAGATGTTCATGTTGTCACGTCCAATGACTTTGGACATGACCAACGTCACCAACCCGGAAAAATGATGTACATTCCCTGGCACCCTCCTTCAAGAAGTTGACAGCTCTGCCATAGTAATCATTAAATTCAATCCCTGCTCTATAATACAGAGCAGTTTTCTAGATTCTAAAAGAATGTATTTGTCCTCATTAGTGTAGAGCTATTTAACCCTTCATCATTGATACTCCCCATGTACTTAAACTCATATTTAATATCATAGCACTCACACAAATAGCAAGTAACACATGAATATTTTCTATCATTAAAATCTCATAATCTTGCAACTCCTTACAGGCAAATACACTATTGTTCCCTTTTAATTCTGCAAATACATTTATCCCCCCAAGAGAAAGAGCTAACCACTTAATGATCATCTCTATTACATTAACTGTGCTGTAATGAACTGATGGTGTGCAAGAATACATTCACCTTTTGTGATTAGCCATTTCCATTTTAACTGATTAATGCAATTGTGTACCTTTTCATAAAAAATGCTAAAGCAAAGCACAGAGACAAACTTTGTAATTAGCTAAGGAAGAATTTACAATGAGTATCAAAAGCCATACACTATTAATATGTTAGCCTGCATTAGTAGCAATCATAGTGCTACTAAGTATTTAGATCAGTGTCTTAGCTGCACTTTGGAATGGTCATTCTGACCCAAGGAATATTTAGCTGTTTACAACATAAGACTGCAAGAGCAAAGAGTACTGAACAGTACTTAGCCCATGCCAAATCTTTCAGTCACTGGTACCGGAAGGTATGTCTAGGCCTATCCCTACAGAATTCAAGGGCCACTATATCATGTTTAGGAAATGCACATTGTTGCAGTGTTTAGAGCATAGTGTTTGCACAGTCAACAATAAACTGTGGGGCCAGCATAATGAGTTAATCACCATAAGGGCCATCTTCCTAAGGCCCATAAACACAGGGGGGCGAGCATCAGACTTTGCTAATGGCTGACCTCAATAGCATAACTATAGAGGAAGCAGACCTGAGAGCTGGTGGGGAGTGGGGGACACAATCTGTCAGGAGGGAAGGGGGTGGGGTCATGTGACCCACTGGGACATTAAATTAGCCATTTTAGTCTTTTGGCAATGCAAACTCGACTGGGCAACAGATACAAAGGGCAGGTGCAGAGCTTGACAGTAGCATTAAATGGGCATTATAATCGACCATTTTATTCTTCATATACTGCATAATAGCAATCTTTTCAATAGATAACTTAAAATCAACTGCTAATCCATATACATTTTCTTTATACTGTTTGAATATTTTACATTATTTATATTTTGTCCATTAAACACCATTTATTACTTTCCACCAGATGAGTTGACATCCCTATAATTTGGGCAAATCAAACTATATTTCAGTACTAGCCTAGATGTGCACAACTGGCCCTCCAGAAATTATTTTTGCGGAGGGGCTCTGTCACGAATCGGCACCCAGAATCCAAAATCAATGCTAAGCTCCTTGGTCTCGGCTCTTGCTTCCGCCTTGAACAGCCGCCTTTCACCTCGGGAGGAGCCCTCGGCTAATTGGATGCTGCCAGGTCTTATTAAGAGAAGAGCCAAGCGAAGGTTCTGGACGAGCAGTGGGGAACGATTGTAAAGAAAAGTCTTTGGGCAGAAGGTCACAGTACAAGGATTAGACGAATCGTAGAAATTTAATTTACTGATGTTCCAGTATGCTACAGTATTTTTAAAAATATGACTTATGCAATAATCATTAATCAAAACTTTGTATTTAAGGTTTAACTTGTACATGGAAATTGAAGGAACAAACATGATTTGCGGAAAAATGTTTTAGATATAGCTGGGAGGTAGGCTATTTCCAAGCTTCAGCAATAATTGGAGGCTTGTTTATTAAAGGTTGGATTTTAGTGGTTTTAGAGGTTTTGGAAAACAAGAATACACTCACAAACTAAAAGTTCCTATTGTAAAAAGTATGAATGAAAAAACCACTGAACTTAGACTGAGTTTTTCAGCCAATTGGTACAGAAAAAAATAGGATGAGCTGCTCCCAATGACTTCTATAAGACCTTGACAACTTTTACTTGGTGACGTTTTGCCTTAGAGGTTTTCATGGTTTTTACACTTTATACATCTTGAATTTTTAGAGCTTTTTAGAAATGTAGGAAAACCACTAGTGATGGGCGAATTTATTCGGCAGGCGCGAATTCACGGCGAAATTCACCCGAAAAAATTCACCAGCGTCAGAAAAAAAATGGACGCTGGCGTAAAAAACGGGCGCCGGTGTCAAAAATGAGACGCCAGCGACGTTTTGCTAATTTTTTGCCGTTTTGCGAATTTCCCGCGAAATTCGCAAATTTTCCGGCGAAGCGAAATGGCGCAAATTCGCCAATCACTAAAAACCACCATTTGATTGCTAGTTAATGGGCCCCTTTGGACTGTTAAAATATAAACAGCTTCTAATTATTGATACAACACAGAAATATTACATAGTGTTATACAAGGGTATACTTAGGGGTCCATTTACTAACAATTACATTTTGTTTTATTCCAAGAATGTCAAAAAATGTGTGATGTATTATTTATTATAAATGCAAGCTTTATTAAGTGAGAAAAAACACAAAAGCCAAACTCCGCCAAGTAAAATATGTTGAAGTGCTGTAGAAGTCAATGGGAAAAGAGCTGATCCTACTGGACCATGTTTAAACAAGAATGGTTTTTTTTTTTTGCTATGAATTGTCAGAAAAACTCAGAATTTATTGAGCTTTTTGTGTTATCCACATTTTATTTTTCATTCAGCGTTTATTTTCATTCGCAATTTTTATAATCGGAACTTTTAAGAAATTTGTGGTTTTAAAGTTTGTGAGTTTAGTCATGGTTTCAAAAACCTCTAAAACCACTAAAATACGAGCTTTAATTAATAAGCCACTTAGAGCTGAAAACTTGGAGGAAACAGTATGAAAAAGTCTTACATATAGTAGGATTTACAATAACATCACATGCTTCATTTTCTACTGAGTCTATTGTTTATTATTGTCACTCAGTATGCGCAGAACCACATCTGAGTGCTATATGTTTGTTGTATGTCTATTGAGAATTTTTCTGAAGTGGGGGATTTCTATGCAAGGTGGGTAATAACAGCTGCTGCTAGATCTACATTGTTCATTCTAGGCAATAAGTAAAACTGTACATTCTAGGAATGCACCGAATCCACAATTTTCGATTCACCAAACCCCCAAATCCTTCTCAAAATACTGAACTGAATCTGAATCCTAATTTGCATATGCAAATTATGCATGGGAAGGGAAAACATTTTTTATTTCCTTGTTTTGTGATAAAAAGTCATGCAATTTCCCTCCCTACCCTAATTTGCATATGCAAATTAGGATTTGGATTCGGTTCGGCAAGGCAGAAGGATTCTGCCGAATCCTGCTGAAAAAGGCCGAACCGAAGCCTGGATTCGGTGTATCCCTAGTTCATTCTACCCTACGCTTTTATGAAAATCAAATGCATTACTCTAGTACTGTGAAGCAGCAATGGCATAATGGAGGAATGTGATAAAATTGGTTAAAGAAATCATTTTCCTGTTCATTAATTAAATTTAACTTTGTGAACCCCCATAGTTCTTTAGTGTCTCAGCTGCCAGTGGAAAAGGTTGCAAATGTTATAGTTTGTGCCACTGCATGAATGTCTCACTGAGGGGGCTCATTTAGGAATTCAAGTTGTCGTTATGTGTTCATACAACATATACTAACTGTGCACAAAGGAAAATGTTTTCAAGCAATTTGAATATTTTACATTACATATATTTTTTCCATTAACACCATTTATTACTTTCCCTCAATTGAGTTGACACCCCTGTAATTTTGGTCATATTAATTTGTCAATTTGTATTGAAAAAAAACTTGTTAAACTTGAGTGGTCTGTGTGTTTCATATTGATATATGTGTTTTGTGTGTAGCTGACATGCCAATGAGCCTCTGACTTGCTTCACTGACATCATGTAATGTATAATATGATAAATCATATCCATCACTGTATGTTTACACCTTTGCAGCAGAATGCTCCTTTTGTCTACATGAGAGGTAATTGAGGGAAATTGTTAGATGTTTTATAGCTACTGTGTGTGCTGGGAAGAAAAAAGTTGCATCTGTGTTATTACTTTCAGCTATTAATACATAAAAGTTTACTCTTAAAAATGAAGCAATGAATATCAGTCACTCCTGGAAAAAGCACAGCATTGCAGCACTTATCACAGTAGGCTGCCCTAAAACATAACATAGCTGAACCATAGATTGTTTAGAAATTCTTGTTATTCATCAAAATTTACGAATGAACATCAACCACTCCACCATGTAACAAAAGAAGGTTAATTTAAAACAAGCCAATGAGTATCTGAGTACTCCTATTCTGGATACACATGTATAGTATAGCTATTTAACTAGCAAATAGGGATTCTGGTTTTGTTATTTTTACATTAAACAGAAAAGAAGGGCACAATTTCATATTAGAGAAGATATTAAAGGCAATGCTTTGACCCCTGTTATCAAAATGCACCAGGTACTAGTGGTAGATATGGTAGCAACTGGAGGGGGGCATAAAGGATTTATTTAGTGTTTTTTTTACTCTAGTTTTCTTGTGTTGATCTATCATATATCTTTGTTAATTTTAAGGATGACAATAAACTTGTCAAAATCCTATCAACACAGACAACAACCCCTACACTTACCCATAATTAATTGGAACACAAGGCTTACAAAATACCAACATATTTTCATTATGATCTGCAGATGAGAGCAACCTTGGATCTATATGAGCAGCAGCAGAATTGAACTGGAGGCTGCTGCCTCAGGGTCCTGCACACCCCCATGGGCCCTCCATTTTGTCAGGCTCTGCTGGGATTCGAGCCAGGGACCTTTGGGGTTTTGGCTCTGTGTATTAACCGTAGAGCCAAGTGAGCAGCCTGTTGGGATTTACCTGGCCTTTGCAGCCCTAGCCCAAAAGCAGCCTGATTGGTGGTTTGGGTTTAGCCAATCAGGGCTGACCCTGCCCTATTCAAAGCCAGACCCCCTCACAACCTGCCTAAGCATTACCTACAATAGCACTTTGGCATCGCCCCTAGCTAAGGCTCCTGCTCTAGCCAGCTTCCTTTTCTACCTTGTCTTGCCTGAACCCTTCTCTGCCTTGTCCTGCCTTACCCTGAACGTTGCCTCGTTACCTTGCCTTGTTATGATCCTGTCTTGCTTTGCCTGTTCCTACTCCTGTTCCAGTTCTGCTTTGACCTTGATCTTGCCTTGCATTAACCTTCAAATAGAAATACACTGGCACTCAAGGCAACCTCAATGCAGGGTTACCCCTTGCTGGTTTATTAGGTGCGAACGTGCAATTTTCAGGGCGAACCACTTGAACCCCCAAAATGTTGCGCGTTTGCACCTAATAAGCCAGCAAGGGGTAACCCTGCATTGAAGTTGCCTTAAGTGCAAGTGTATTTCTATTCAAAGATTTACTGGAGGATGCAGTACTCCTAACATTGTGCACCAGGTGTTCTCATTACAATAAGTTTCAGGAGTGTGCTCTGCCTCACCTTCCTTCACTTGCTTTAACCTTACCTTGACCTTGCCCTGCCTTGTCTTCCTTGCTACTCTAAACCTTGCTCTGTTCCTCGCTCCGATCCTGACCTTACATTGTCCTGCCTTGACCTTACCTTTCCCTATCTTTCCTTCTCCTTTCTGTATCTTGTCTGCCTAGCCTGATCCTTATCTTTCCTCCTGCTATCCAGTCCTCCTGCTATCCAGTCCTCCTGCTCCCAATCTATGTCCGCACTGTCCTGTCCTCTCCTTCCAGTCAGCTCCTGTTCTGACTCATCGCCCTCTTCATCTGGTCCAGTTCTGATTCTACGACCTTGTCTCCCTGTTCCTTTCTTGCCATTTAGTTCCTTGTGTGCACAGCCAGTCCCTGACTCACCCTTTTCTCATCTGCCTCCCCAGCGCCCCCTACAGTATCCCTTATAAACTCCAGCTGCAAGGACCCTCCGTTTCCCCAGGTCCCTTCCCCAATCGCAACCCCCCCCCTTTGCCCCCTCTCACACCTACCTTATTATTTTTGCTGCAATCAGGGCCACGTGGGGAAATCAGGGAGCAGTGCTCAGGGATCCAGCTAGGGAGCAGGTCTGGGTCTGCAGGACCCACATGGACCGGGGCCCATCGGAATTTTTTCTGGTGTCCCGCTGGCCCAGTCCAACCCTAATCAAGAATAAAATGTCTTCTTTCAGAGTAAACTGTGTTTACAAATATTTGTTGCGGTTTCCCTCATTATCATTTTTTTCATTATAAAGGTCATGAAATTATGTTTTATTGATGTGTGGTAATTAATATTATAGTTTCTTATACATGATTGAAAAGGATTTATGCTTTCAAATAAATAAATCCATATTTATGAACATCCTGGGGAAAAACTAGATTACTGTAAATGTGTAAACACCAAAGTAATTGGTTTTTAACCTTGTGACCCAGATGGTTTTGGAGTACAGCTCCTAAAAGCCTTTTACATATTGTGAGGCATGACAGCAAATGGTAAGTCATAAGCCAGTGTTATATGGGGACACTTGTGAAAGAAACCTTGTTCTAAGTAAAGCTGCCTATTAAGGTAAAGGATCACATGTATCCATGTGTTTGACTATTTTTGATCCATGCATTTGGTCCTTGGTTAATTGGATCATAGAAGGGTTATGTGCAGTGTGGTTATTTTTGAATCATTGCAATGCATGTATCATGTTTTATAACTTGAATTGTTTTTTTTTATTTTGTAGAAATATATTTTTATTTCAGATTTAGGCGTAACAAAATATAGTTAGTGGGTTTTTACATAAAAAAAAATTAGACATTTTCTGTGCAATGAGAGCCGACCCCCCTACTAGTAAATTCTGTATAGGTATGGGCTGAAAGTTCTTTGGACTAAAAAAATAAGAATCTTATTAAAATCCTCACAGTCAGTGGAGCTCATTTATATCCATAGCAGGTCTCCAAGGTGAACAGCCTCTGGCATGTTAGAACAATGTAGGTAAGGGAAGTCAGCAAGTCTCATAAGGATTGGCTCTAAGGGCTGGGTCGGTCGGGCTGGGGCGCAAAGCGGGGCTGGGCACACGCCGCAGCTGGACGAGGCGCCCCGGCGGCCTCCCTCCTCCGGGCCCGCGGGGGGCCGTGAGCCGCCCGCCGGTGGTGGCGACTCTGGACACGCGCCGGGCCCTTCCTGTGGATCGCCCCAGCTGCGGCGCGCGCCTCATCCCCGCGCCGTCCCCCTCCTCGCCTCCCCCCGTCAGGGGATGGGCCGCGGGCGGCGCCTAGCAGCTGACTTAGAACTGGTGCGGGATCCTGGGCTGGAGGCTAGAGGGGAATGGTCCATCGTCTTGACATATTATATGTTGGCGCTATATAAATACATGTTAATAAAGTGTTGTCTTTTAAAGATAAAGCAATCATAATAGGATAATTATTTTACATATTCATTATGTCCCACCAATTTTTAACTGTAAGGGTCAGATTTATCAAGGGTCGGATTTCGAAGAAAGAAGTTTTTTTGAACTCCCAATAACTTAGAAGTTTTTAACTTTTAGGTTTTTAACAATTAGGTTCTAGGAGGTTCACCATTGGCTAAAACAGCAATTCGGCAGGTTTTAGATAGCGAATGGTCAAAGTTTTAAAGAGACAGTACATGATAAATTTCGATATTCGAATAGTCCAATTTTTTTCAAATTCAAATCGAATTTTGGACTATTCAATAGTCGAAGTACACTAAAAATAGCTTGAAAATCAATTTTTAAATTAGAATTTTAACTTCGACCCTTGATAAATCTGCCCCTTAGAGTTCAAATATGTGGTGAAATATACCAAAATATAAAAAGGAAGCCTATAAAAAAATGAACCATAGAACTGGCCATAGACACACAGATATAGCTGTTACAAAACTTTTTGTATGATTTTTGAACCATCTGTAGGATAATTGCTCCAACAATTTTCGTACCATGGCAATCAGTCGTTTAGATGAATGGACATGTATTGCCTATTTGATATCCATGGGTGACTGTATGTCTAACTTTGGAACGATTGTTGTCTGTCAATTAATGGCCAGAACATCATCTGTCATTTTCCTACTTTAATCCTATAATTTAAATCTGAATGCTTAATTTTAGATCATGGCATTAAAACTAATGGCAACCGAATATTGTTCGTACATGAAATGAAACGTCTATGTCCATCTTTACACAGTGTCTTTTTGTGTCAGTTTATTATATGTAGCTGGTGCAAATATTAGAAACCGCCACATATGGTTCCTTGAGTATTTTGCAAATGACAACACCTGCATCTTCTTATTTTCTACATTATAAGCGCTGTTCTAATAAGCTTGTGGCTGTTTTAATGATGCTATGCAAATGGATATACAGACACTTTTCTCTGCATGATCATAGTTATTGCCCTGATACATAGAGAGGAAACTTAGATTAGAATCTCATTAATGTTCCTATATATGATTATTAATGCATAAAGAAACAGATATCTGTAATACAACGAGTCACTGGAATCACATTTTGTATTTTCCTAATATTTACCATTTATTCAATTAACATAACATAGGCAGATATATATTACTTGACATACCATCCCAATTTAACTCTAAAGTATCAACATAATATAAATTACATACAATAAACTTACTGTATATAGTTGCAGAAATTCACATCTGCTTCATTAAACGGTTGTCTCTAGCAGCATTTTCAAATTGATTTCAAGTATCTTCTTGCACAGCATACTTCTATGATGGGTTTTACATGGTCAACATAAACATTTAGTTCAATATTAATTTTAACATCATGTTTCTCCTGTAGATGAAGACTTTTAGATGTTTATTCATTTTCCTTACATCTTCTCATCAGCGTCTTCTGGAGCTCAGAGCTGCCAAAATCTATTCAAACCAAATGAGCCATCAATGTGTGCTTACTCAAGAAGTCACAAGAGCTGTTCATATTTGTCCAATTGTTTTACCATAAAAGTCGAGAAAGAAATCGAGGAATTACTTTTAGTAAGTGATAAACATCAAAGGACAAAAAAGTATGCAAGAAACACTCTGCACATGGGTCTTGCATGAGATGTTTTGAGAAATACAAGAAGTGTTTTTTATTTTTGATACTTCCACTCCTTAGAGGTTATTTTCAAATGCTGGAAGGGTTAATGTGATACTAGGCTAGTATGTTGTGCATTTAAACTTTAGTTCCAGTTTAGAGTGAAATCTGGGTGTCACTTACAAGTTATCAAATTAACCATCAATATATTGTATGTAGCAATGGGAGTGCTGTAAAATAAAGTTCTTGCTGACCAGTCCATGGACCCATTTATACAAGACTTGTTATTGTCCTTTTGAATTGAGTAGTTTAGTGCAATAAAATCGTAAACTCCCTTACGATTTTTCAGTATGAATTTTTCGCCAGAGAAGTGTGAATATTTCCCTTTTTGCCAAAGTGTCAGATTCAGGCTGGCAAACTCCCTTAATAAAGATAGAGCAGACACTTTTAAGTCACAATCAACATTGCCCTTTACATGCTACTTTTCTCCATAGCAAAAATTCCCCACTACTTTTGTATGGGGGAATATACTGGAGAATTTTCACAGAGAGTTTTCACCAGGAGAAAATTCACCACATTTCTCTTGAAAAAGAGAATTTATGATTTTAATTAAATATGGAGATGTGTTGTGAAAATACACCTGGCGAAGTGAGGTACACTTTGGTTAAGTAAAGCGAAGAGAAAATTTACTCTGTGCCCCATGTTTCCATGCAAAGGAATGGATTCTGGGTGTCATTCTGATTCCTATAGTGAGTAGTGATAGTTATTATTAAAAACAGAGGGACTTCAAGACTCAGAATTAAAATAAAATAATACTTGACAGGTCATATCATTTAAAACACTGCAGGGGTCCTTGTGTGCTTGTTACATCCCATGAATGAAATGCTAGTTAAACTGGACAAGCTTAAACAATCAATTATAAACACTGATGAAGAACCCAAGAGAGGTTACCAGCAACCAGAAGAATAATTCCACAAAGTGGAATAATTGTCAGGATCACTGCAAAAGCAATGAGTCAACTCCAGAGGACAGCAAATATAGTTTAAAGGGATCCTGTCATCGGAAAACATGTTTTTTTCAAAATTCATCAGCTAATAGTGCTACTCCAGCAGAATTCTGCACTGAAATCCATTTCTCAAAAGAGCAAATAGATTTTTTTATATTCAATTTTGAAATCTGACATGGGGCTAGACATTTTGTCAATTTCGCAGCTGCCCCTGGTCATGTGACTTGTGCCTGCACTTTAGGTGAGAAATGCTTTCTGGCAGGCTGCTGTATTTCCTTCTCAATGTAACTGAATGTGTCTCAGTGTGACATGGGTTTTTACAATTGAGTGTTGTCCTTAGATCTACCAGGCAGCTGTTATCTTGTGTTAGGGAGCTGCTATCTGGTTACTTTCCCATTGTTCTTTTGTTTGGCTGCTGGGGGGAAAAGGGAGGGGGTGATATCACTCCAACTTGCAGTACAGCAGTAAAGAGTGATTGAAGTTTATCAGAGCACAAGTCACATGACTTGGGGCAGCTGGGAAATTGACAATATGTCTAGCCCCATGTCAGATTTCAAAACTGAATATAAAAAAATCTGTTTGCTCTTTTGATAAATGGATTTCAGTGCAGAATTCTGCTGGAGCAGCACTATTAACTGATTCATTTTGGAAATTTTTTTTTTTTCCCATGACAGTATCCCTTTAAAGACTTGCTTTCAGAAAAAATAAACACAAATATAATCATGGAAAGAACAAGCTAGCGAGATTTAAGAAGACCTGCGTATGTGAAGACAAGTGAACTAAATGTAAGAATCACAGTCATTCAGTTTACATTGTTTGGCAACTGATGATTCATGGCTGAATTAGCACAGTTCACCAGTTCACAGCCTGATTTATTCCATTAGACATTATCAGATACAGCTGAACGGTTTTATATTACATTTAATAATATAGGTGGAATTATTATCTCCTTTAGGGTGCAGTGGGAGGAGCAGTTACTGAAGTCTGCGATCAAACAATAAATGCTTGGAATATGTCCTTTGGCATTCTGCTAGTGCAATTGCTTCCACCCACGTACCTGAAAATGTTTCTGCTGGGTGTGAACCACCCCCGCTGTTTAGTCTGGGCAAATCCAGCTGGCACCTTGCCTAGCACGGACTTGAGCACTGTGCTTCACTATGTGCCATTCAGAAACATAGTTATGTACCTCTGATACTTGACTAGTGGGTTAGTAAGCAATGAAACAATTCTAGGATTGAACAGGTTGATGTGATTGTTACCAAGGTGACCCTATTTTGCTTCTACGCATCTTGCATTATTCATAATTCCACTTAACTTTATGAGCAACCCTGTTTTTCTACACATCACAAACCATTAGCCATATCAAATTAAATTTAAAAAAAAGAGACTTTTTTGGTGTGCCAATAAGGCATTTTAGCTGTAGGGACCCAAATATCAGAGAGGTATTTTATACACTTCCACCTGTAACTGTTTTGCTCTAAGCAGTAAAGGCTAACTATGTTATAATGAACAGCTGTTAGCCTAAGAGCAAAATATCCTCAAGTGCATTTTCTGCTTCTGAGATTTATAAAGTGCCAGTATAATTATATGTACTTTCACAGAGATATCCTTATTTCAAGTTATTTACCCTTAAAGATACATGAGTAAGACCATCCTGTTTTCAATTACAGTTATTAATAGACACTTAAAGGAGAAGCATAAAGAGAAATAAAATCCTGAATTAAAATGCCATTTATAGCTTCAGCGGTCAATCATCCTAAATAGGCTAATCAGCTGCAAGACATCAGCCATTACATAGCAGAGTGTCATCGATTGCATGATTATGTGTTTTTTCTGGGGAGTCTAATAAGCTTTGTTAGTTATGTGTGCTTCACTTTACTTGCTGACTACCTTCAAAAAAAGAAAATTAGATTCATTCCTCACAAAGATATTTGTTACAGTTTTTTCCACATCATTAGATATATGCAGCTTCACTTTACAGGCATTTCTACAGAGGAAATGTAACTGTCCTCACATAAATTAACCGAAACCACTGAGACTGCTGCTATAAGCCATCAATTTTCTTTATTGTACTTAATGTTCCTGTCTTCACCCTGTGAATTTACACACACAGAATTAGGAAGTAGGAAGAGTTGGTTTAATCAGGAGGAAAAAAAAAAAAGCTACAAACAAACAAATGTAGATTTGTGAAATTTATGTTTTTGAAGAAAAATAGTCCTAGAGCATTAAAGCTGCAATTGTATTTCTTTTCTTTTCCTCTGTGCTTCCAACAGAGTTTTCTACATTGCAAAGAAGGATTCGAGATGATATAAATTGGTTTAGTGCAAGACTAAGTCCTGGGTGTGATTATATTGCTTTATTCATAACGTTTATTCATATTAAACAAACAAAAATATTTAAGTAGGTGATTAACTATGTCTGGTTTGCTGGTTTTAAGAGTAGGTATAAGAGAGTGAAAGCCTTACTACTACGACTACTGCATATATTTTCTGCATGTTCTAAGAGGACTTAACAGTGAGGTGCTTTATAAATTAATGTTTAATATCAACCATGTGGGTATGAAAGGAATACGTTCCACACCAATCATGCTGGGGCAGATACAGAAGATGGTGTCTTCTCATTAATTGACGTAACCTGGTGCATTAACAAGTGTTGTAGATACGTGTAGACGTCCATATTTTTCAGCCATTAAAGAATAGCTATCAATGGTACATTTTAACTTTAGGGGCAGATTTATCAAGGGTCGAATTTCGAGGGGTTAAAATCGAATTGAAATCTTTCAAATTTGAATATCGAATTAGAAGGATTTAGCGCTAAAATAGCATTCGATCGATCGAAAAAAAATCGATCGAACTATTAAATCCTTTGAATCGAACGATTCAGACGATTTTTATCGATCGATCGAAGGATTTTTATTCGATGCCAAAAACTTTAAAAAAATGCACTGGAAGGTCCCCATAGGATAATATAGCAATTTGGTAGGCTTTAATTTGGCGAAGTATTGAAATCGAAGGATTTTTAAAGAGACAGTGCTTTCGACTATCGAATGGTCGAATATTCGAACGATTTTTACTTTGAATCGAAGTCGAAGTAAATTCGAAGTCGTAGTATCCTATTCGAAGTATCCAAAAAATTACTTCGAAATTCTAACTTTATGGACTTCGAAAATTCACTCGAGCTTAATAAATCTGCCCCTAAGTGTTTGAGCATACCATGAAAACATACAGTACTGTACGTGTGTTTTATAAATGTTTAATGTTCAACCACATGACAGATTTTGTTCCTTGCTTACAAGCGACTGGATTCAAAACGCTAATAACCCCATGCTTTGTGTTCTCATAACTATTACCCCTTTATAATTCCAACCATAATCCCAAAAATCGGTCATTTTATTACCTTCCTTCATTACAATGTTTTACACAGATCGATGAAATGAAAGTTTATTTCACAAAATGAGGTTGAAAATGGTCAAACACACTTCAAATACTTTGCATTGTATCATGTTTTCAGGCACACGTAAATACTGTTCCTGATGACACTGGGGCTCATTTCTAAACACTGGGCACATTTGCACCTGGGCAGTAACCCATATGCTGGAAAGTATTTATCAGTAAAGGATAAATATGGGCATCACCCATATATAAGGTCATCAAGAATAGATCTGTAAATTCATTTGAAACACATTGGCTTTATATAGTGTGTACCACATTGCTTTTATATGATGTGTATCATGTTTTATCCATATAATTATCAGAATGTCTCTCAATAAAATATACAGTTTAAAATAAATCAATTTTAATGCATTTTAGGGCAGTTCATATTTATAAATTGCTTTCATGTATTTATAGCTTTGAGTGGATAGTTTTTGTTTTTGAATATCCCCCAAAACAATTGCAATCTCCGTTTGCTAATGTTGCTTTTTGAGGAGGTAAACAAGATTACTCTCCTTACTGCACACATCAGAAGAGACAAGCCTTAGCTCACATATATTGGAAACAGAAGTGTCGGAGTAAGAGTGCCTGAATGATTAGTCCCTTAAGAGTAAGGCAGGAAATAAACATCATCAGTATTTTAGGAATTTAGTGAAGTCATTTTCTGTTCTAGTGGCACATCATACCATTTAGAACACAGAAAAGCAATGCCATTTCTCAACAGCAGGTATATAGAGCATCTACTGTTTTACATTTTCAATACACTGGATTGGATACTCATTCCCTGTATCATTCCTTAATTGTAGGAATATTAGCACATCATACCACTTTTGTTAATGCCTTATCTTCTCACTGTTCCTAATTAAACTATTATTCAAAGCCAAATGAATGTTTATACTAGTCTTACTCCATCTAGAAGTTCTCCCAGATGGAAGTCCATTTTTATTGGTTGATTGGCTCTGAGGACTGAGTATGATTTCTTTTGACCCTATCCTTAACCATATTTATAATGTGCCATGGCTATTCACCATGGTGCCAACATTTGTGCCATGCTGAAGTTGCTGATTGTGCGCTTTCATGTCAGTTATTTGCAGTGTTACTTTTATAATCCGCTCCCTATGAAAAATATCCCTTTCTGTTACAGGGCTATATGTTGTAAATAATTATATTTTATACATTGTAGTACTATAAAAAAAAAACTTACATTATTTTAGCTCTTTAAATATATGTAGTGGTCTTTTACAACAAGTCATAAAAATGATCTAGGAAATGATCTGATTCACATAACTCAGGACGGCAGGTATTTATATCGTACTTTGCTCTATCAAATAACGACACGATTTCAAACAAATGAGAAAGTATAACCTCTGCACAATCTTTCAGCCCTTAAGCAAATACTTTGGCTGAAGAAGAATTGTTTTTCATTTGGTAGTCACAGCTAATTTCTCAATCCTGCTGTGACTGGGCCAGAAATAAGATGTTGCTAAGTATAGTGCAAAAGGCTCCACTATTTAGTGATATAAGCCTGATTAATTTGTTAGAAAGTAATACCAATGGCATATAGAGTTTATTACAGTCATACTAATCATTCTTTTTCCCAGTTTCATTTTGTATAGTAAAAATTTAGTTATTGAATAATTCTAGATTTTTGATATTGATTATTTCTACAGATTTTATCCTCCACAGACCGGCCAAAGAATTTGTAAGTATTTTATCAAGATAGCAGCACAATTTCCCATAATTTAAAAATGTTATATTTCACCAAGATTTAATCCTTTTAGTTATATTTTTCGAGGCCCATTAATCAAAGGTCGAATTTTAGTGGTTTTAGAGGTTTTTGAAATCACACTTGAACTAACCTTCTCTAAAACCCCAAATTCCATGAACGTTATTAAAAGATCCGAATGTAACGAATGAAAAAAAAAATGCTGAACGATGCACTAAAAAACATGAATATTTTGAAAACCTATTAAATGTGAGTTTTTCAGACAATTGCTAGTGAAAAAAATCTGAAAACCCTCTAAAAGTCAGAATTCATTAAAAAGTGTTCAGTAGGATCAGAACAGCTCCCATTGATTTCTATATGATCTCAACAACTTTTACCTGGCAAATTTTAAACCTAATTAATCTTGAATTTTAGAAATTTAAAACAAATATAGAAAAAAATGAATTTCAAACATGACATTCATGAAAAGAAAAGAAATTTGAATGTTATAAATAGGCCCCTTTGTCTGGCTTTGGCCTTCATGATTAGAGATGTCGCGAACTGTTCGCCGGCGAACTTGTTCGCGCGAACATCGGGTGTTCGCGCTCGCCGGAAGTTCGCGAACGTCGCGCGACGTTCGCCATTTTGGGTTCGCCATTGTTGGCGCTTTTTTTTGCCCTCTCACCCCAGACCAGCAGGTACATGGCAGCCAATCAGGAAGCTCTCCCCTGGACCACTCCCCTTCCCTATAAAAACCGAAGCCCTGCAGCGTTTTTTCACTCTGCCTGTGTGTGCTGAAGAGATAGTGTAGGGAGAGAGCTGCTGCCTGTTAGTGATTTCAGGGACAGTTGAAAGTTTGCTGGCTAGTAATCGTTTTGATACTGCTCTGTTATTGGAGGGACAGAAGTCTGCAGGGGTTTGAGGGACATTTTAGCTTAGGTAGCTTTGCTGGCTAGTAATCTACCTTCTACTGCAGTGCTCTGTATGTAGCTGCAGTGGGCAGCTGTCCTGCTTCTGATCTCATCTGCTGACTGCTGCAATAACAGTAGTCCTTGTAAGGACTGCTTTTATTTATTTTTTTGTTGTTTTACTACTACTACTACTACTACTATAAGAGCCCAGTGCTATTAGTCTAGCAGTGTTGGGGAGTGGGACTGGTGTGCTAATCTGCTGCTCCTAGTAGTTCAGCAGCACCAACTTTAATTTTTTTTTTTTAATATTCATTTTTTTTTTATTTTACTTTTTTTTATTTTACTACCGCTGTAGTAGTGTATAAGTTGACCTTTTAGGCATTATTTGCCCTGTAGGCATTATTTGCACACTGTTTTCTTCAACCCGCCATCTAGCTGTGTGACCTTGTTCACATTCTGTCTAAATATCCATAATATTACCGTCTCCAGAAAAAACACCGGAGTGACTTTTTTCAAGCAGCATTCATATATTTTACGTAATCCGTATCCACCGCTGTAGTAGTGTATACGTTGACCTTGTAGGCATTATTTGCACAGTGTTTTCTTCAACCCGCCATCTAGCTGTGTGACCTTGTTCACATTCTGTCTAAATATCCATAATATTACCGTCTCCAGAAAAAACACCGGAGTGACTTTTTTCAAGCAGCCATAATATATTTTACGTAATCCGTATCCACCGCTGTAGTAGTGTATACGTTGACCTTGTAGGCATTATTTGCACAGTGTTTTCTTCAACCCGCCATCTAGCTGTGTGACCTTGTTCACATTCTGTCTAAATATCCATAATATTACCGTCTCCAGAAAAAACACCGGAGTGACTTTTTTCAAGCAGCCATAATATATTTTACGTAATCCGTATCCACCGCTGTAGTAGTGTATACGTTGACCTTGTAGGCATTATTTGCACAGTGTTTTCTTCAACCCGCCATCTAGCTGTGTGACCTTGTTCACATTCTGTCTAAATATCCATAATATTACCGTCTCCAGAAAAAACACCGGAGTGACTTTTTTCAAGCAGCCATAATATATTTTACGTAATCCGTATCCACCGCTGTAGTAGTGTATACGTTGACCTTGTAGGCATTATTTGCACAGTGTTTTCTTCAACCCGCCATCTAGCTGTGTGACCTTGTTCACATTCTGTCTAAATATCCATAATATTACCGTCTCCAGAAAAAACACCGGAGTGACTTTTTTCAAGCAGCCATAATATATTTTACGTAATCCGTATCCACCGCTGTAGTAGTGTATACGTTGACCTTGTAGGCATTATTTGCACAGTGTTTTCTTCAACCCGCCATCTAGCTGTGTGACCTTGTTCACATTCTGTCTAAATATCCATAATATTACCGTCTCCAGAAAAAACACCGGAGTGACTTTTTTCAAGCAGCCATAATATATTTTACGTAATCCGTATCCACCGCTGTAGTAGTGTATACGTTGACCTTGTAGGCATTATTTGCACAGTGTTTTCTTCAACCCGCCATCTAGCTGTGTGACCTTGTTCACATTCTGTCTAAATATCCATAATATTACCGTCTCCAGAAAAAACACCGGAGTGACTTTTTTCAAGCAGCCATAATATATTTTACGTAATCCGTATCCACCGCTGTAGTAGTGTATACGTTGACCTTGTAGGCATTATTTGCACAGTGTTTTCTTCAACCCGCCATCTAGCTGTGTGACCTTGTTCACATTCTGTCTAAATATCCATAATATTACCGTCTCCAGAAAAAACACCGGAGTGACTTTTTTCAAGCAGCATTCATATATTTTACGTAATCCGTATCCACCGCTGTAGTAGTGTATACGTTGACCTTGTAGGCATTATTTGCACAGTGTTTTCTTCAACCCGCCATCTAGCTGTGTGACCTTGTTCACATTCTGTCTAAATATCCATAATATTACCGTCTCCAGAAAAAACACCGGAGTGACTTTTTTCAAGCAGCCATAATATATTTTACGTAATCCGTATCCACCGCTGTAGTAGTGTATACGTTGACCTTGTAGGCATTATTTGCACAGTGTTTTCTTCAACCCGCCATCTAGCTGTGTGACCTTGTTCACATTCTGTCTAAATATCCATAATATTACCGTCTCCAGAAAAAACACCGGAGTGACTTTTTTCAAGCAGCCATAATATATTTTACGTAATCCGTATCCACCGCTGTAGTAGTGTATACGTTGACCTTGTAGGCATTATTTGCACAGTGTTTTCTTCAACCCGCCATCTAGCTGTGTGACCTTGTTCACATTCTGTCTAAATATCCATAATATTACCGTCTCCAGAAAAAACACCGGAGTGACTTTTTTCAAGCAGCCATAATATATTTTACGTAATCCGTATCCACCGCTGTAGTAGTGTATACGTTGACCTTGTAGGCATTATTTGCACAGTGTTTTCTTCAACCCGCCATCTAGCTGTGTGACCTTGTTCACATTCTGTCTAAATATCCATAATATTACCGTCTCCAGAAAAAACACCGGAGTGACTTTTTTCAAGCAGCCATAATATATTTTACGTAATCCGTATCCACCGCTGTAGTAGTGTATACGTTGACCTTGTAGGCATTATTTGCACACTGTTTTCTTCAACCCGCCATCTAGCTGTGTGTATTATCGTTTCCAGAAAAACCAACTGAGTTTTTGTTGTTGTTGTTGTTTTTTAAAAAATAATGCCAGGCAAAGGCAGGCCGCCACGCAGAGGCCGTGCTAGGGGCCGTGCTGCTATGCAATCCTGTGGCCCTAGCAAATTGCCCAGTTTTAAAAAGCCAATGACCCTGAACTCCCAAAATGCTGAAGAGGTAGTTGACTGGCTTACACAGCACACCCCATCCTCTACCGTTTCTAACTTTACCACAACATCCTCCTCATCCTCCACTGCTATGGCCACCCCACGTAACACTTCCTCCACCACCGGTGCCCCTTCTTCACTGGGGTCAGAGGAGTTATTTTCCCATGAGTTTCTTGAACTGAGTAATGCGCAACCATTATTGCCAGAAGAAGATGAAGGAGATGAGGACCTTACACCAGATTTAATTCTGGCAGAGAACACGACAGAGATGGACATAATGAGTGATGAGGAGGAGGTCCCCGCTGCTGCTTCCTTCTGTGATGTGTCAGAAGAAATTGATGCATCTGAGGAGAATGATGATGAGGAGATTGATGTTTTGTGGGTGCCTAGTAGAAGAGAGCAAGAGGAGGGTAGTTCAGATGGAGAGACGGAGAGTCAGAGAGGCAGTAGGAGAATAAGACTTAGAAGAAGCAGGGAGGACAGCCCGCAGGGATCAGTAGGGCAACAACATGTATCGGCACCTGTGTTCAGCCGGCCAACGCACCCGCCATTGCCGCCAATGCCGCCAACTTCTACTGTTACCGCCAGATCGCACACTTCCAAAAAGTCAGCAGTGTGGGATTTTTTTAATGTGTGTGCCTCTGACAAAAGCATTGTAATTTGCAATGAGTGCAGTCAGAAACTGAGCCTTGGTAAGCCCAACAGCCACATAGGTACAACTTCTATGCGAAGGCACATGAGCGGCAAGCACAAAGCACTTTGGGAGCAACACCTCAAAGGCAACAGGCAAACTAAAAGCCACACTCCTTCTGGTCCAGCATCTTACTGCTCTACCTCTGCTCTCCTTGACCCGTCTGAACCACCCTCCACTCCGCCTTCCACCTTGACCACCTGTTCCCATTCCCAGTCATCTGCCACCAGCCAAGTTTCTGTGAAGGCCATGTTTGAGCGTAAGAAGCCAATGTCTGACTGTCACCCCCTTGCCCGGCGTCTGACAGCTGGCTTGTCTGCACTCTTAGCCCGCCAGCTTTTACCATACCAGCTGGTGGACTCTGAGGCCTTCCGCAAATTTGTAGCAATTGGGACACCGTAGTGGAAGGTACCCAGCCGCAATTTTTTTTCTAAAAAGGGAATACCACACCTGTACCAACATGTGCAGAGCCAAGTTACCGCATCTCTGTCACTTAGTGTTGGGCCAAAGGTCCATATGACTACTGACGCATGGTCCTCCAAGCATGGTCAGGGCAGGTATGTCACCTACACTGCCCACTGGGTGAACTTGGTAATGGCTGGGAAGCAGGGAATGGGTAGCTCAACAACAACAGTGGAGTTGGTGTCACCGCCACGGATTGCACGCGGTTCTGCCACCACCTCTACTCCTCCATCGCTCTCTACCTCGTCTTCTTCTTCTTCTTACTCTGCTGCTGGGTCCTCCTTCTCCTCCTCCACACCTGTGCACCCCCAGCTCCCCCTAGGCTATTCGACGTGCCAGGTACGCCGTTGTCACGCTGTCTTGGGGATGACGTGCCTGGAAAGCAAAAACCATACCGGATCTGTACTCCTGTCATCTCTGCAGTCACAGGCCGATCGGTGGCTGACCCCACACCAACTGCAGATCGGAAAAGTGGTGTGTGACAATGGAAGCAATCTGTTGGCAGCGTTGAGACTAGGCAATTTAACACATGTGCCCTGCATGGCACATGTGTTAAATTTAATAGTCCAACGTTTTGTCTCCAAGTACCCAGGATTCCAGGACGTTCTCACCCAGTCCAGAAAGGTGTCGGCCCATTTCAGACGTTCCTACACAGCCATGGCACGCCTTGCTGACATTCAGCAGCGCTACAACATGCCAGTCAGGCGTTTGATTTCTGACAGCCAGACTCGCTGGAATTCAACGCTCCTTATGTTGGAACGTCTGCTGCAACAACAAAGGGCCGTCAACGAGTACCTTTTTGAACTGGGTGGTAGGACTGGATCTGCACAGCTGGGGATTTTTTCCCCCCGTTACTGGGTGCTTATGCGCGATGCCTGCAGGCTCATGCGACCTTTTGAAGAGGTGACAAATATGGTCAGTCGCACCGAAGGCACCATCAGCGACCTAATACCCTTCGCTTTATTCCTGGAGCGTGCCGTGCGACGAGTGACAGATGAGGCTGTAGACCAGCGTGACGAGGAGCTGGAAGCGCACGATTTCTGGTCGGAATCACCAGAACGAACCCAGGCACCTGCTGCAACGCAGGGAGAGGTGCCAGAAGTGGAGTCAGAGGAGGAAGGTGGCTTTGTGGAGGAGGAGGAGGAGGACCAACAGGAGCAGGCTTCCCAGGGGGCTAGTGGTGACCTTTTGGGGACCCCTGGTCTTGTACGTGGCTGGGGGGAGGAGACCGTGGATGATGCAGTCCTTGATAATGAGGAAGCGGAGATGGATAGCTCTGCATCCAACCTTGTGAGAATGGGGTCTTTCATGCTGTCATGCCTGTTGAAGGACCCCCGTATCAAGAGGCTTAAGGAGAAGGACCTGTACTGGGTCGCAACGCTACTAGACCCTCGGTACAAGCATAAAGTGTCAGAAATGTTACCAACATACCACAAGTCCGAAAAGATGCGGCATTTACAAACCAGCCTGCAAAACATGTTGTACAATGCTTTTAAGGGTGATGTCACTTCAGGAACTCATCAACATTCCAGGGGCAGAGGTGCCAGTAATCCTGCCACGAGCACACCTGCAAGGACAAAGCCCTTTGGCCAGTCTGTAACGTCAGACATGCAAATGTTTTTCTGTCCAAGGCAGCGCCACAACCCTTCTGGATCCACCCTCAAAGAACGCCTCGACCGGCAGGTAGCGGACTACCTGGCATTAACTGCAGATATCGACACTCTGAGGAGCGATGAACCCCTGGACTACTGGGTGCGCAGGCTTGATCTGTGGCCAGAGCTGTCACAATTTGCCATGAACCTCTTGTCTTGCCCAGCCTCAAGTGTGCTCTCAGAAAGGACCTTCAGTGCAGCAGGAGGGATTGTAACTGAGAAGAGAACTCGCCTAGGTCACAAAAGTGTCGATTACCTGACCTTTATTAAAATGAATGAGGGGTGGATCTCGGAGGGTTACTGCACGCCGGAAGACTTGTTCTGACTTCTATGCAGCTGTCCTTCTCTTCAAGCCTCATGACTCCACACACAGCTGTCCTTTAGCGTCCTCCTCCTCCCTCCGCCACCGTTACAAACTAGGGTGCAAACCCTACTGGTTTAATTTTTTCTGGCCTCTGTGCTTCAGTGGCTGCAACCAAAAAAACTGGGCAAACAATGTCTACAAGGTCAACGTATGGCAAAAAATGACTATTTTCAGCATTTATATGGCATATTTTTTCTGGCAACTGTGCTTCAGTGGCTGCGTCCAAAAAAATGCATATTTTCTGCATTTATATGGCATAATTTTTCTGGCCTCTGTGCTTCAGTGGCTGCGACCAAAAAAATGCATATTTTCAGCATTTATATGGCATAATTTTTCTGGCCTCTGTGCTTCAGTGGCTGCAACCAAAAAAATTTATATTTTCAGCATTTATATGGCATAATTTTTCTGGCCTCTGTGCTTCAGTGGCTGCAACCAAAAAAATGCATATTTTCAGCATTTATATGGCATAATTTTTCTGGCCTCTGTGCTTCAGTGGCTGCAACCAAAAAAATGCATATTTTCAGCATTTATACGGCATAATTTTTCTGGCAACTGTGCTTCAGTGGCTGCGACCAAAAAAATGACTATTTTCAGCATTTATATGGCATATTTTTTCTGGCCTCTGTGCTTCAGTGGCTGCGGCCAAAAAAACTTGGCAAACAATGCCTACAAGGTCAACGACGTTGACCTTGTAGGCATTGTTTGCCCAGTTTTTTTGGCCGCAGCCACTGAAGCACAGAGGCCAGAAAAAATATGCCATATAAATGCTGAAAATAGTCATTTTTTGCCATACGTTGACTCAACGTATATGGCAAAAAATGACTATTTTCAGCATTTATATGGCATATTTTTTCTGGCAACTGTGCTTCAGTGGCTGCAACCAAAAAAACTGGGCAAACAATGTCTACAAGGTCAACGTATGGCGAAAAATGACTATTTTCAGCATTTATATGGCATATTTTTTCTGGCAACTGTGCTTCAGTGGCTGCAACCAAAAAAACTGGGCAAACAATGTCTACAAGGTCAACGTATGGCGAAAAATGACTATTTTCAGCATTTATATGGCATATTTTTTCTGGCAACTGTGCTTCAGTGGCTGCGTCCAAAAAAACTGGGCAAACAATGCCTACAAGGTCAACGTATGGCAGTTGTTTAAAGAGAACAGTAGATTACTAGCCAGCAAAGCTACCTAAGCTAAAATGTCCCTCAAATCCCTGCAGACTTCTGTCCCTCCAATACAGAGCAGTATCAAGCAGATTACTAGCCAGCAAACTTACTATCATCTGTCCCTGAAATCACTAACAGCTCTCCCCCTACACTATCTCTTCCAAGCACACACAGGCAGATTTTTCAGATACATTTTTGCCCTTGATCCCCCTCTGGCATGCCACTGTCCAGGTCGTTGCACCCTTTAAACAACTTTAAAATCATTTTTCTGGCCAGAAATTTTTTTTTTAGATGTTAAAGTTCGCCTTCCCATTGAAGTCTATGGGGTTCGCGAACCGTTCGCGAACCGCTCGCGTTTTTGCGCAAGTTCGCGAATATGTTCGCGAACTTTTTTTCCGACGTTCGCTACATCCCTATTCATGATCTGAATCAGTTTCCATTTCCATACCCAGCTATACTTTGTAATCATCAAGGACATGTTATAACATTTATCTTTCCTCATCCTTTAACTTCACATTTACTCAATTTATGTATTCACATCTGATATTTGTTATTCTCCTTGTTTATTAATCTTGAGTTTTTACGGGATTATCCGTTTTAGCAATTTTATACAATCATTTTGTCAATTTCTTTATTCCAATAGTTCATAAAAATGCTTCATAAACATAGCTTCATATCATGTAACCAGGCCCTGTACAAATACAATGCAGTCTTGGAATCATTTTTCATGTTACTTTACTTCTCCAGACTCAAATTTTCAGTTTGATTTGTAATTGCTTATTCAGCTAATGCTTATATTTGTTTTCTCCTCTTTTACATTATCTACCAATCCACCTTTACTTCCAGTCACTTGGCACAACCACCTTTGGCTGCAATTATAGCTGAAGAAACATACCTGTAATTTTGGTCCATAACTCCTTTCAAATTCTGTCCAAGTTAGTTGGATGATGAATGTGCACCTCAATTCTACAACAACATCACCTATTCTCAGCTGAATTGAGTTTAGGGCTATTATTGGCCATTCTAGGATATTTACCTTTTCTTTTTTAAGCCACTCCAATGTTACTTTTGCTGTGTGTTCAGGTTAATTGTGCTGCTGAAACGTGAACTTTTATTTTCTTGTAGTTAGTAGACTGAAACAAGTTATAAAAGTGATTGGCTCAGAAGGTTACTATTTATTTAATTAGCATTTGGATCACGAAAATAATTTGCATCTCCAAAGTGTGGAGTACACAGAAAAGTGGTTCAAAGTAGATGATAATAAATAGTTGTGACAATATTTAAGAACTTGGTATTCCAGGACATGTGGTAAATAATGGCATATGCTGGGGAAGCCACGGTTGTTACTTTGTCGAATCATCCTTTTCTTTCAATTTGTTAAATCACACTTTTTTAGTAATTGATCTTAGCAATGGTCTGGTTGACATTGTTTCACAGTGGGATTCAAATTCTCTGAAAGGTCTTAGTTCTATGGTAAGAAATTCAATCAAAACCTGCTGAGAAGAATTAAACTCCAAATCATCTGTAATTGTGCACCTATAGTGCACCCATCAACAGCTTCTTTATTTGAAGCAGCAGTCTAGACAAGTAATAGTGGAGTTTTTCCAAATGGCTAAATCTAGAGTAGCAATTTCATGGGGAACGTGGTTAAATAGTTCAAAGTAATTGTATCAAAATGCAATACAGGTATGGGACCTATTATCCAGAATGCTCAGGAATGGGGGGTTTTCCCTAGCATTCTGGATTATAGGATGTAATTTAGATCTTTATACCTTAAGTCTACTAGAAAATCATGTAAACATGTAGGGGCACATTTACTAAGGATCGAATCTCAAAGTTAAAAAACTTCGAAATTCGACCATCGGATTTGATACTACCATAGTCAAAATTTTCGATTGATGTAAAAATCGTTCGATCGGTCGATTAAATCATTCGATTCAAACAATTTTTTTAAAAAATACTTTGACTTCTAAAAACTTAGCCAAATACTGGCTATAGGTTCTAGGAGGTCCCCATAGGCTAACATAGCAATTCGGCAGGTTTAAGGTGGCGAAGTGTCAAAGTCAAACTTTTTTTTAAAGAGACAGTACTTCGAATTTCGAATGGTCGAATATTCAAAGATTTTTCAATTCGAATCGAATTTTGGCCTATTCGACGGTCGAACTACCCAAAAATTACCCAAAATTTGAAGTTTTTGAATTTCGAAAATTCAGTTCGAACTTTAGTAAATGTGCCCCTCAATAAACCCAAAAGGCTGGTTTTGCTTCTAATAAGGATTAACTACAGTATATATTAGTTTGGATCAAGTACAAGGTACTGTTTTATTATTACAGAGAAAAAAGAAATAATTTTTTGAAATTGTAATAGTTTGGATAAAATGGAGTCTATGGGAGATGGTCTTTCTGTAATTCAGAGCTTTCTGCATAATGGGTTCCCAGATAAGCAATCCTATTCCTGTATAGTAAAAAAAAGAATAAATGACAAAAAAGTGTGTGGAGGGATTTTATACTATACTATTTCTCTGTCATAATAAAACAATACCCTGTACTTGATCCCAAATAAAATACAATTCATCCTTACTGGAGGCCAAACAATCATATTGAGTTTAATTACTGTTTAAATGATGTTAGATTTAAGACATGGAGATTCAAATTACAGAAACACCCCTATTCTGGAAAACCCCAGAAACCAGGTCATATACATGTATAACAAAGAACACAGGTATGCCCATTACAGAATAATATTTCTCTTAATCATAACAGATTAAATAATCATTAGCTCATCTGAATCTCCTGCTATACTAAGAAATTAAAAAGATATACACCATAAAGCACCATACATCATTGCACTTTTTAGATGGTCTGTTACTGGCAGGTAAAAAGATAAGGGTTATATGCTGTGAGGATATTTTAGATTTTATAGTTGGATCCCATTTCACTGACAAATCACTTGTACCTCTCCATGATGTTTAGCCCCCTATCCTTTCAACATGGACTTCCTATTTGTTTACTATCTATGACTGATGCTGACACTATTCAGCTCAATTCAGTATTTCTATATGATGTCCATTTGCAAGAGTGTACATCAGGCAGTGAGTTGGAAAATGCAGTTGACTGTTGTGGATCTACAAGAAGGTTACATGAGTCATAACTTGCAACCTTGCCATGAGCCTAAGAGGTCCAAATCCTAGTAAAAACGTCTTAAATTGCCAGGGGCTTTTACTATATCCAGCTTTAATACTGTTTTTTAAGGGGCTAGTAATGACAGTGAATACATTCTATTTACATCTAAAGATTTACAGCGCTGCAAAATATGTTGGCGCTATATAAATACATGTTAATACTAATTTATACCTGTGTGCAAAGCAGCATCTGCACATAACATAGATCTCTTCATATCCCATGGTTGTGTACAGAGCCATGGATGACATTTTGCTCCTAAAACCATTATTTCTATTTCCTGCAGATGTGAGCCATATACCGCTATTTCAACTTTAATGTTAGTCCCCATGGCTGCATAACAGATTATTTATAGGAAACTATATTAGTGCTTCTAAAGCAAACATTATCTAGTGTTAAGAAACATTACTATATTTAAAAGAAAACTATACCCATGAACAATGTAGAATTCTAATAAAAACAACTTAAAATCGAATTTGGACTATTCCCTAGTTGAAGTACACAAAAATTAGCTTGAAATTCGAATTTTTTTTATTCAAATTTTCACTTCAACCTTTGATAAATCTGCCCCTTAGAGCTGCAGTATTTCTGGTCAGGTGATCTCTGAGGCAGCACACAGACCATCACAAAAAAGGGGCTCATGGGAAATCACTTAAATATACTGTATATATATATATTCTAGTTTGGTAAGATTCTTTAATATGCCACTAAATATGATGTAAACTATCTGTTGCTATTCATTTTGGTGGAATTGTTTTCCTTTAAATGCATATAACACCCCTTTGCTTTTTAATTTTTATGGCCCTGTTAAATAATTAAAATCAACTTTATGTCAATCTGCATTATATCGTTATTTCTCAAAATCTCCAATCTGATTTCCTTTTTTTATAAATTTCACAAGGCCTGAAATTTACAACTGCGCAATTATTTTGATGAAAACGTTTTATTATCTATATATATCTATAAGGAATAAGCGTTAATTACCAATACTGTATATGATTTTACTGCACTGATGTGGATACATACAGTAACTACTTAAGTACATTAAAATCATATATTTTCTCATTACCATTTGAAGAGCACAAACAATGCAATGCTGTTTACTCCAGAGCATACTCAGAAGTACAAGAAAAGCCTTTCAAAGTAGAAAAACTAAATAATTCTCCACTGCAATAAAAGCTAAATAATTCCCCACAACAAAAGCAATCCTCTACAATTTATAACCTTGACGTCTGTTGTGACATGAATATCTGAGTCATGGGGATGTGGATTTCATAACATAGTACTTTTCCTGTTTCAATTACTTCTCGAGAAAACAAGATTCCGAGATGTGTTTTTGTGTGATTAATAAACCTAGACTTTTTGTAGCCCCATGACTTGTCTATAGCAAACAATGTAACCAAATAAAAATATATATTACCTGCACAATTCTTTTTTTTTCGCTCCAGTGAAATGAATAAGTACATCACATTTATAACGTGCATAAGCTTCTTTTACAGAGCTATGCTGACCCTTTCTTGGTACTATACTCTATGTGCTGAATTTCAAAAGCCCTAACCTCTTGCATCCTTTATGACATTCCCTTGAATTCATCCCCGTTTCAAGCAGCTCACTGAAAGCTTGTAAAACAGCACAAAAATTGTTGTATAAAAAACAACTGTCAACCACGTAATTCTTGCTTTAATATTACTTTATTTTAAATGTTTTATGAATGCTTTCCCTTTAACTGATACATATTTCCACAATGTAACTTTTAATATAGTTCCAATTTAAAATCAACAACTAGAGTAGGGGATATTGTCAGAAAGCTGCTGCAATGTGAAGCTCAATGGATATACTGGCTAGAAATTAAAGCCCCAAATGGACTAAATGAAGGGTTCACTTTTACACCTTTTTTAAAAACCTTATCACATTTCATTAATTTGACAGGAGTGTAATTGATAATGGATTAATTATTTATTCTTAAGGTCTAATTCATTTTATATTTATATTTATCTCTATTACATTCATCAAATTTATGTTCCAATCGATTTGATTTTCATCAAGGCACCATAAATTAATGGGCTTATATTATATTAGATCTTTTAAATCACCGAAGGTAGTACATATATTTACATTAGGGAGTAAGTACCCCATCTATTACATTGATAATAAAGTTTCCTTGTGAGAATAAATATGGCGAAGTACTGGCAAAGTAGATACATTATGCCATAGAGAGAGGTAATACTTCCGCATGTAATAGAAATAGTACTAAGAAGCATTGTTTGCGAAACCGGTAGTGATGTCAAACTGCGACCCGGAAATGAAGACTATTGAAGCCCTAGTTTGCAGCGCGGCCAGCACTTATGCCCCTGATGAAGCTGTGGAAACAGCGAAACGCGTTGGGTGGCATAGGTGGAAGGTGGTGTGGTTAGCTCTCACTCTTCCCTACATAGAGTAATGGGTGCACGGAGGGAAAGGTGGGTACCAATGGTGACTTTAATCCTTAAATAATGCTGTTATATATATAAATGGATACTTTAATCCCAAACAATCTGATACTATATCCACCACCGATCCACACTACGTTTTTAATTATGTGTTATTTTAAGGACATGGTCCTGCGCAGCTATGAGGTTCATATGCCGTGAGTCTGTGTTGGTCCGATTAGCAAGCTTTTATTATTAACTATTAACTATATTAAAAGTTACGTTTTTTGTTGCAATGTTTATCTGAACTAGTTTGCTTGTTACAACAAGATGGAAGTGTGAGATGTTCACATTACATCTAGGTTTGTTTCATTTTTGTTTCCTATTACTTGCATAGTTTGTTGCAAACTTGCGGATAAATCGTTGCAAACATATTTGCCTCTACATATTAGCTTTTATTTCCATAATCCAATACGTTGATTTATATCATTGTGTCATATGCCATTATTGAGTGGCCCATTCCCTTAAACATTTGGCTCAGTGGATTTAGGCTGGAGATACTGTTACTGATACCTCCCCCATAGTGCCTTACCACCTGTTACAATGCAGGTCAGTGTTCAGTAGATGAATAAGCTTTTATGTGCCTCCTAATGATTTCTTAACCTCTCTAGGTTGGAGTAGGGGCAGTGTCAGTGAACAAAGTGAAATAAGCAGCTTGATCAGATGGGTCAAGCTTTAAAACAGGGAGATGGCAAATCAGGTCAAGATTAGGGAGCAGACAATATGTGGGTAGATTACAGTCTAGAGTCTGCAAACCAAGATCAAATAAAGGTTCAATGTCACAGAGAAACCTGCACTCAAACAATTAGGAGGTTAAAACTCAAGTTTTCCCAATTTTATTAAAAAGAAAAATACAACCTAACTCCCAACCAGGATACAGAATGGCTTAATTTCCAAAAATTCAGATTGGAAACTGAACATGTGGGAAAAGTCTCAACAGATCCGTTTGACAATTAGTCATGTGACTATCGCATTGTCGCCTGAAAAACTAAATTTTCCGGATTCTTGAAAGAAAACCAACGCCAAACAGCCCGAAACTCTCGACAATCATGAAGGCAAAAAACATTTTTCAATTGTAAAAGGGACCTTCTGCCATTGACTTTTACATGACTTTGACAGGTATTAGCTGGAGTGCTTTTGGATTCATATTCTAAGCAGCTTCGAAGTATGATAAATCTTGAAAAATTTAAGTTTTTGCCCTTTAAAACTTGACCAGAAAAATTAAAGGTTTAATAAATAAGCACTTTATTTATATAAATGCGTAGAGCGCCTAAAAGTTATACTCGAGGTTATGACAAGGTTGAGCCTAACAGGTGAGTTGCAGAAGTGTCCGAAACAGAGTGCAAGGGGCATATTTATCAAGGGTCGAATTTCGAATTGAAAAAACTTTGAAATTCTAATTCAAAAAGACCAACAAAAATTGAGTCACATTTTTTTTGTTGGTAGAATAGGTCTGTTTTCGATCGAATAGGTCCGTATTCGACTGAATTCAAATTGTATGAATCGAAGGAATAGCGCATTTGATCAAATTCGATTCAAAGTATTTCCCAAAAAGACTTAGATATTTCAAAGTCCACTAATTGACTCCAAATAGGTTCTAGGAGGTCCCCCATATGATAAAACAGCAATTCAGCAGGTTTTAGATGGCGAAAGGTCGAATAGTCCAAGTTCGATTTGAATTGAAAAAAATTTGAAAATTCTAATATATTTATCATGTACTGTCTCTTTAAAAATTCGACTTGGACCATTCACCATCTGAAACCTGGTGAATTGCTGTTTTAGCCTATGGGGGAACCTCTTAGAACCTATTTGGAGTCAATTGGTGGACTCTGAAAAATCGAAGTTTTTTGGGGAAAAACTTAGAATCAAATGCACTATTCCTTCGATTCATACGATTCGAATTCGGACAAATATGGACCGTTTCGATCAATAATGGACCTATTCCACCCAAAAAAACTTCAGTTGGTCTTTTTGAATTAGAATTTCGTAGTTTTTTCAATTCGAAATTCGACCCTTGATAAATATGCCCCCAAGTGTCCTTCAGATCAATCAGAAACACAAATGAATGACGTTCAGTGATATTAAAAGAAATGTAGAAGAATGTAGTACAGAAATGATTACAAATAAATGGGCTAGGGGGTTAAAAAATTATCAGAACTGCAACAGTATTTCTAGCTAAACAAGGTTTATTTCTCCTTAAAACAAAATTGCCTTTTTTTGCTAAAAACATTGCCACAATGTTAAATGCTGATTTAATATTTAGTGAACATAATACAGTAACTATGATGGATATAAATATACATAGAGATGGCATCATTCATTTACACAGGCAGCAGTCCCTGGGGAAGGGAATTAATGAATTCTAGTAGCACCAAATATATTTAAATAATACTATCACACTAATGAAAACATCAGCGTATGAATATTTTGTCTGTAAATGGGACTCTCTACAAACACGGATAAGTAATTGATCTGCAATTAGCATTACAATGCCGCAAACCCTGGTAAAACAGAACCAACTCAATTTGTCCTGCAAAAAGGAGTTATTTACCTAATAAATATTGCTTTTAAATATAAATACATTTCGCAATCACGTACACTTATGGTTTCCACTTTTAACTATTGTGGTTCTTTATGAAAATAATACTATGGGGGTTATTTACTAAACTCCGAATGCAAAAATCATGAAAAATTTGTAACTTTTTTTTTATAAAATTGGACTTTTAAAAAAATCATGAATTTTTTGGAATTTTTTTAAACCAAAAGTCAGAATCTGAAAACCCGGCATCTTAGACCTGTCGAGATTGCATATAAGTCAATGGGAGAAGTCCCAATGATTTTTTGATGTCTGCTGGGTTTCGGGCAATATCCCGAAGTTTTCGGAGGTTTCAGTCCAAAAAATTAGTAAAAATCTGAATTTTTCCCTCAAAGCTAATTTTCGGGAAAATGTAATAATAAATAGGTGTAAAAAACCTGAGCAGATTTGATTGGAGTTTGTAGCAGAAAATATTGAGATAAATTCGGACTTTGATAAATAACCCCCTATATCTTCAAAGTTATCTCTATAGTATATGAAAACATGGATATTTTAAAGAAATCTGTACTTGGGACCTATCTTATGTTACATCATAGATGCTCTGTCCTGTCTGAAAAATTTAGGGCTCATTTACGTCCACAAGTGCAGTGAGAATATTGCAATTTCAGGGAAAATTGACATGCTTTCCCACAATGCAGAATTTTCTCCTACACTTCAGTCTCATTGCAGTCACAAAGGGGAATTGCACTGCATCTTGAGAAACTTAACACATCTACATGGGGATTTCATTGTAAATTGTACTCGCTTGTGCATAAGTACACGTGGGGGGTTATTTACTAAATCCAAATCCAATTTTTTTAGGAGGAGGAGGTAGCTCCAGAGATCCCCTGTGTTAATAGGCGTAGGAGCACTTGATTCAGAACAAAAGGCAGTAATAGGGTTGCCACCTTTTTATTCCCATAATGCTGGTTGGTGGGTGGACTTGGGGTTATGATGTCACAGGCTGTGGTATTGGGTGAATTGGTAAGAAAAATCGATGGAGGGGAAATGGGCATGCTGGAAAGTGAAATGGGTGGGGTAGAGGTGACCTCTTCTTTGTAAGGGGCTATTAGAAGTGAAGACAGATTGTGTAGAAAGGGATTTATCAGGTTTGACAAGTTTACAGATAAGTTCATTGCCTGCAAATTTGTAATACAGGCCCCAGCCCTAGCTGGCAATTTGCTGGCTAGGCCAGTTAAAGGGGTTATTTACCTTTACATTTAGTTTTAAATCGGAGAATTTGCAATTGGTTTTCATTTTTTATCATTTGTGATTCTTGAGTTTTTATTAAGCAGCTCTCCAGCTTACAATTTCAGCAATCTGCTGGCTATGGCCCAAATTATCCTAGCAACCATGCATTGATTTGAATAGGAGAGGCCAGAATAAAAAGATGAATAATAAAAAGTAGCAATAACAATATATTTGTAGTCTTACAGAGCATTTGTTTTTAAATAAGTTCAGTAACCCCCATTTAAAAAACTGGAAAGCATCAGAAGAAGTAGGCAAATCTTTGAAAACTATTTTAAAAAAAGAAAACATGAAGAACAATTGAAATGTTTCTTAGAATTAGCCATTCTATAACATACTAAAAGTTAACTTAAAGGGAAAGTCTAAAATATAATAATGCTAGAAATGCTGTATTTTGTATACTAAACATAAACATGAAGTTACTGAAACACAAGCCTAATCAAACAAATGATTTATGCTTTCAAAATTGGCCACGGGGGTCACCATCTTATAACTTTGTTAAACATCTTTGCAAGACCAAGACTACACACATGCTCAGTATGGTCTGGGCTGCTTAGGCTGCTTAGGGATTGTCATAAATGATCAAAACACGGAAACAAACAAAGCTGATCGAGTTCTGCATGGCTGGGAAGTAAGGTGGGGGCTCCCCCTGCTGTTCATAAGTATGATTGTTTCCCTGCTCAGCAGTTAGGGACCGTCTGACAATTCCTATCCACATCTGTAAATGAAGGGAGAATTTCACTGTATACAGCAGGGGTCAGCAACCTTTACTATCAAAAGAGCCATTTTGCCACCTCTTCCAGACTAAAGAAAATTAGTCTGGAGCCACAAAACATAACATAGCTTATAAACTTTTAAAACACTAAATAGCCCTATTAAATGCTAGTGTTTTCATCTGTTTAATGTGACTTCTGTTTCTGAAGCTCCGTGCTGATCTCCCCTCTCTTGTCTTGAGTGTGTGACCGGGGTAAGGTCCATGAGGAATCATCTTGCTGCGGCTTGCATGTCACTCCTGGGACGTCTTTACAGCCCTCGCTCCTGCTGGCGGCTTCTTGAGTGTGCAACCGCGGTAAGTTAACCGCTAGCTTACCGCGGTCGCGCACTCAAGAAGCCGCCAGCAGGTGTGGGCTGTATAGCCGACGTGACAGGCAAAGCCGCAAGACTGAGCCACAGCAAGCAGGATGAAGAGCCACATGAGGCTCCGGAGCCTCAGGTTGCCTACCCCTGGTATACAGTCAGGTTTCTTATGAAAACGGTGCACATTTTTTAATTAAAGTATATTGGAGATAGATTTCTTTTTCATTAAAGAATCTAAAAATGGGATTTTATTTTTTTGCCTTTACATGTCCTTTAAAGATGAACCACCCCTTTAAATACTGGCTTGGTAGAAACCCTAGGCAGGAAGGACTGAGCAGCACTGAGAATAATTATGTGGAAGTGTAAGGAGCAAACCTTAACACAAATACCTTTAATAAAAGTGGTTTTTCATGCAACTGGCTGCAGAAAAAATTAAAAAAATTGAATCACACTTGCGGATGTAAATGAGTGCTCATGTATATGGTCCATTAGCAGATGAGGGAGTTGCATATTTACATACAGTAGTTATGTTGGGTTAAAAAAAAAAGACCAAAAAACCCTCCAAATAAACCCTAGTGATGACGGACAGTTTTCACCAAGTTTTGCAGCAAAAATGATGCCCATAGCCTCTAACGGGTGAAAAAAAATTGTTGTCAGATTTGCCTGAACCCCAGTGCACATATATACACATACATATACAGACCTATCTATACACTCACATATATAAACTGTATATACTGATGCCTATACTTAACCATTGAATTAGGATTTCTCTAGTCTTCTGTCTCTGTTTCTTTGTGCAATTATACTGTGGCAACATTATGTCAAGCTGTATGTGGTTACTAACAGGCCCGGATTCGTAGCGAGGCCACATATGCCCGGGCCTAGGGCGGCAAGACTGTAGGGGCGGCATGCCGCCCAGCCACCTGCCTGTGCACATTTGCACCTGAGGAGGAACAGGGGTTTGCGCATGACATTTATGGTCACTAGAACTCAGCGGCGCGCCGTTAGCGGGCTCTTGGACCCTGCGGCGCAGGGTGGCCTCGGGGAGCCGAAGGCATAAATCCGGCACTGGTTACAAAGGCTAATGCACCACACTTTGATAACAGGATGAATGTCATTTTTAGCTTAATTACATACAAATTGTAATATGGTGTGGGATCATATGCCTTCCCAGGCCCTGCAGCTGAACAATCCTCCCTTGCAATATTTACTTAACTAAGAACTATGAAAGGGAGAAAACATTTATTTTGGCCAAACTGGATACAAATATGCTTGTAAAGTGTGAATATTTCAAATATTTATGTCCAGCAGCAGGTTAGAGTAGCAGTATTCATGTCTGAATTATTATATAGCACAATAGATAGGACATTTATTTATTTATCAGGCTGGAGGTAGAGAATTGCTGTCTGATGCAAAACTTTCTCTGTAAACAAACTATCACATTATAAAGAAACACACCAAAATAGTGTATAACGACTAGAGTACAACTTCTTAGGTTCTATTATATGAATGTGTATCAGTATTCCAGTGACCCAAAGCTCCAGACATACATTCACCAGCAGATACACATCTTTAATTAATGAGATAAAAATATTAAAATCTGTGTAAGGGATTAGAACTATTGGAATATTTTTACAAAGCAAACTATTACTTTCCATAACCATTTGTATTTAGGTATGCCACACGTATGTAAGGGAGCATTATTCAGAACCAATAAAATTCACCTATGTAAGACTTGCGAGGGTCGAGACAAGATTGAACAAATAATGCCGTGACCTTTGGTTTTTTTCCCTCTCCTCACTAATGATGGAATGTAATCACCTTATTACACATGAATGGTCGCAGTGCTGTCTGTGGGTGGCACCGGCTAACACAGCATATCTTTTCATGGCATGCATGACTTTGGCTTTTGTTAATGAAACAGGCACCTGCTCTACCTCCTTATCTGTAATTCCATAAGAAAAAGACAGAACTAGCCATGTACAATAATTGCATTACCTCACAGCAGTATCACATTACTGAAACGCTGGGATACGGGAAGCTTTTTCGCAAAAGTAGGGGATTGGGTCATGTCTCATTTTGCCCAAAATGTAAGCATGAGAATGTAGACCTGTTCCATTACTTTTGGGGTTGTCCACGGATTAAGTTGGTCTGGCAAAGACTAAAAGACTTCATTAGTTCAAAGTTGAAAATATGCTTTAATTTCTCTCCAGCTTATGTCCTCTTAAATATTGGCTCACCTTCTTTCTCTAAGATAAATCAATGCAATGCCAATGTTAAAATGTTAGCCAACTTAATCCTTCGTTTTGTTGCTGCTACGAAAAAAACTTTATTCTTATATTGGCTTTTAGAATCGCCCCCCTCCATGAAAGATATTTTATCACAGATAAATCATTTGTGTTGGCAAGAAGCTATATGGGCAAAAACAGCTGAACCACATTTAAAGCGCAAATTCATGGATGACTGGTCTCTTTTTTTCAAACTAATTGATCCTGGTCAAAAAACTAAAGTCTTAGAACTATTACAAATCTAAATATATTGAAATGTAAGGTGGCTTTATCAGTTCATGCATATTTTGGATACTTGATACTGCCATTTTTGTTGATAATTCTTTTTACATTAATTAGTAAATCCACTGAGTGAAGTTTGGTTTATTATTATTTCTTTACTTCATTATTTTATTTACTATGTTAATTATTTTCCTTTGGAATGTGTGCTTTTGAGTATATATTTATAGATATGTGTTTGTATCTTTGGCATGTTATACAGCATTGTATATTCTTTTCTTTCTTGACATACTCAATCTGCGTAATATATTCTATTGTGTTTATGGAAAACTCAATAAAATTATTGAAAACAGAAAAATTATTGAAAACATTACTGAAACAAGAAACGCCAGAGAGTCATTACTGTGATGTACATAGTTACAGTTACATAGTTACATAGTTACATAGTTACATAGTTAAATTGGGTTGAAAAAAGACAAAGTCCATCAAGTTCAACCCCTTCAAATGAAAACTCAGCATCCATACACACACCTCTCCATCACCTAAATTCTATATACCCATACCTATACTAACTATAGAGTTTAGTATCACAATAGCCTTTGATATTATGTCTATCCAAGAAATCATCCAAGCCATTCTTAAAGGCATTAACTGAATCAGCCATCACAACATCACCCGGCAGTGCATTCCACAACCTCACTGTCCTGACTGTGAAGAACCCCCTACGTTGCTTCAAATGAAAGTTCTTTTCTTCTAGTCTAAAGGGGTGGCCTCTGATACGGTGATCCACTTTATGGGTAAAAATGTCCCCTGCTATTTGTCTATAATGTCCTCTAATGTACTTGTAAAGTGTAATCATGTCCACTCACAATCGCCTTTTTTTTCAGAGAAAACAACCCCAACCTTGACAGTCTACCCTCATAATTTAAGTCTTCCGTCCCTCTAACCAATTTAGTTGCACTTAGTCTCTGCACTCTCTCCAGCTCATTTATATCCCTCTTAAGGACTGGAGTCCATAACTGAACTGCATACTCCAGATGAGGCCTTACCAGGGACCTATAAAGAGGCATAATTATGTTTTCATCCCTTGAGTTAATGCCCTTTTTTATGCAAAACAGAACTTTATTTGCTTTAGTAGCCACAGAATGACACTGCCCAGAATTAGACAACTTGTTTTCTACAAAAAAACCCTAGATCCTTCTCATTTAAGGAAACTCCCAACACACAGCCATTTAGTGTATAACTTGCATTTATATTATTTTTGCCAAAGTGCATAACCTTGCATTTATCATCATTGAACCTCATTTTCCAGTTTGCTGCCTAGTTTCCCAACTTAGACAAATCACTTTGCAAAGTAACAGCATCCAGCATGGAACCTATAGTCCTGCACAATTTAGTATCATCTGCAAAAATAGAAACAGTACTTTCAATGCCCACCTCCAGATCATTAATAAACAAGTTGAAAAGCAAGGGACCTAGCACAGAGCCCTGCGGTACTCCACTAACAACACTGGTCCAATTAGTAAATGTTCCATTTACAACCACTCTTTGTAGTCTATCTTTTAGCCAGTTCTCTATCCAGGTACAAATACTATGTTCCAGGCCAACATTCCTTGATTTAACCAGTAACCCTTTGTGTGGCCCTGTATCAAATGCTTTAGCAAAGTCAAAGTAAATCACATCCACTACCATCTCAGAATCGAGGGCCATGCTCACCTTCTCATTAAAAGAAAATAAATTAGTCTGACAAGATCTATTACGCATAAAACCATGCTGGCACAAACTCATAGTTTTATGATTTGCTATAAAGCCCAGTATTGTATCCTTTATTAACCCTTCAAAAAGGTTTCCTACATGTGTCTTTCCCACATGTGCAATGATATGGCTGAAAATTCATGGGACATTTAATACGGTCAGAAATACACAGCTAAAAAATGGCAACATCTCCAGAATAGTGATGGGCGAATTTGCGCCGTTTCGCTTCGCTGGAAAATTCGCGAATTTCGCACGAAATTCGCGAAACGGCGAAAAACGGCGCTGGCGTCTCGTTTTCAATGCCGGCGCCCGTTTTTGACGCCGGCGCCCGTTTTTTCGACGCTGGCGCCCGTTTTTGGCGCCGGCGTCCGTTTTTTGCGCCGGCGTCCGTTTTTTCGGAAAAAAATTTTGACGCCGGCGAATTTTTGACGCAAATTTTCGCGGGCGTTTCGCGAATTTATTCGCGGGCGGCGAATCGCGCAAATTCGCCGCGAATTCGTGCTTGGCGAATAAATTCGCCCATCACTACTCCGGAAATCTTACTAGTCAATTTCTATGAGTCTCAGTTTCATCTCTGCATAATCAGGTGAATTTACAGTGTGTCTCTCCACCAACAAGGTCAGACTTATGTACATGGAGATATTCTCATTCAAGTCAAATGTACTGTATTTAATTATCTGAGAAGAGTAAAGCTTTTATTCACTGGCCTGTCTGTACATTAAAATTATATAGGGCCAATAACAAACAAGTAGGAGGTGCACAAATACCTGCAATTAAGCATTTTTTGTGCCTTTCTACTTTCCCTTCTAACAATAAGCAGTTTGGACGTGACGGTGGGCAAAAACAGCATAATGGCAGGCAGTAAAATTGGGGCTGGCCTGTGCCCCCCAGTGCTAAGCTATGAACATTATGTCAGGTTTTTCTATCCAGTGAAGTGCTCTGTGCATGGGCAATATGGAGTGCACCCTTGGGACTCTTACTGCTCTTGTAGTTCTGCCCCAGGTCTACATAATTAACCCTTGTATTAGAACCTCTGATCTTTTAATTGGGAACTAGCGACTGAAGATTAAATAAGTAATTATGAATTGGCAGGAGGGGAAAGAAATGATCTGGAACAGACAAGGGAGGTAGGTAGGACTGTCTAGACAGGTAAGGCTGGCAAAGTCTGATAAAGAGGCACAAAGAGCTTCATACAAAGTTCCTGGTTAAAGTCCAAGCACAGGGCAAAGCTGTCAGAAGAAAGACAGAATAACAGACCAAAATTAAACACCATGAGGTCAGAAACAGCACAGCTCAAGCTTTTTTTGAACAAGGCGTTCAGGTTAAAATATAAAATCTATTTAGCACTTACCACTGCATCACACTAGTTACATCACTATAGACACTTAAGATTTCATTCTGCACCAGTACTTAAAGGGATCCTGTCATCGGAAAACATGTGGCAGGCTGCTGTTTTTCCTTCTCAATGTAACTGAATGTGTCTCATGAGATATGGGATTTTACTATTGAGTGTTGTTCTTAGATCTACCAGGCAGCTGTTATCTTGTGTTAGGGAGCTGCTATCTGGTTACCTTCCCATTGTTCTTTTGTTTGGCTGCTGGGGGAGGGTGATATCACTCCAACTTGCAGTACAGCAGTAAAGAGTGATTGAAGTTTATCAGAGCACAAGTCACATGACTTGGGGCAGCTGGGAAATTGACAATATGTCTAGCCCCATGTCAGATTTCAAAATTGAGAAATGGATTTCAATGCAGAATTCTGCTGGAGTAGCACTATTAACTGATTCATTTTGGAAAAAACATTTTTTCCCATGACAGTATCCCTTTAATATATCGGCAAAGAACACAATCACATTAGCACCGCTTGGCTGGTGAGAGAAAAGAGATGTTTGCAACATTTGACTGCTCCTTATGTAAGTGTGCAAAATAGTTGGAGTACAAAAGTCAAACTTTATTAAATTGTGTTAAAAAAATGTTAACTGATACAGAACAGAAAATGTTTTGTTTACTAAATGATTTACTTACATATCCAGTAAAGTGATCATTGACCTTCAGACTTGCCTGGCACAAAAGCTTTGCCCAGGGGAACAGTCTAAAATGATTGGGCATCACAACTGAGAAATGGTTGAATGCAGGGCAAAAGCTCATCTAAAAACCAACTTTACTGATGATTTATACATTGCTAATATATGTTAATATCTATGGTATTATATGTGATATATATTTTTTTTTGTTTTTTAACTGCTTGCCTTTAAAATCTGTCTCTTTCTAAACTGAAATATAAAAGGCTATGGTTAAAGCAAATCCTCTTCTGTACCATTAAATACGATCCTATATCTCTTCTGCCATTTTCCTATACCATCCTGCCTTGCATACTGTAGCTTGCCACTGCTGCTGATTTTTTCTTAATCCCTGTGAATTTTACTCCTGATCCCAACATCTAACAGAGACTCCTCTCACCAAAGTAGGAAGCAACCTGCTCTAGCTTTGTTAAAGTATCTCTTCTTTGAGATTATCCTGTTAAAGCCATGTCTGCTTTTGTCCCTACATACTACACTGCATCTTGGACTAATCTTTACTTAAGTCACAATATCCTATTGTGTTCAGTCATTCTACCGCTGTTCCTCTATGTGGAAGTTCCCTGCCACTTAAAGTGCTCAAAAGGACTTCAAATTCTCTCAGTTCATGATACAAGTACTAACAATAGCTCTTCCAGACAGTTCAAAATACTGGCTCAACATGAGCATTCGTTATCTTCTTATCCTCCTTTCATTATATCCACACAAAGGACCAGCCAGTGTTTTGCCACCATACTGAACATGCTACCAGGACATTGAATGAGGAGCAGGAAATTTTGACCAGGTTTTACTGACTTTCAGAAAAAAACCTAGAGAAAACGTGCAGGTGATTTGTCAAGGAAAGTCATCAAAACCCAGGTCAAATTCAGATCAATCAATGAAATGAGACCATACAGAAGCCAAATAACAGGCAGAAATTTACAAAGCACAACTTATCCAAAAACTGTTTTCTGCAAAGTGGGGAAAAAATGTAATTCTAAGCAACTTTACAAATTGTCAGTTATTTGTAAAAGTAACTACAGTTGAAATCAGTATTAGTCTGTCTGTTTATATTCTTGGCACTCCTGGGTCTGCAAGCCAACTGACTCCTGTTATAATGTTTTAAGAATCATCCCCAGAGAACAGAAATGGGTAGACAAACACTGTTTTCAGTTGCAATTACATTTACAAATAGTTGTAAAACCAACTGTTTTTTACATTAATGTATATCGGAAAGTGCTTTAATATTTAATTTTCTTTAAATATACTGTATATAAATAATTTTTTTGGTGTGGAGGACCCATTTAGGGATTAATCCTAGGTAGATACTTGAAAAACAGGCCAGAAGATGGCTTAGATAACAAAGCAAGTAATGCAGAAATATTAAAGCTGTTCAAAATTAGCTGCCCTGTTACTGTATCAACCTGCCTGGAGTTGAACCAGGGACCTGATGTTCCCGTGCTGTCTGCATTACCACTCCTATAGCTATGCTTTGTAACTGCAAGTAGACATGGCTTGTTTCACCTGTTGCCAATCTGACCACAGGTGATCTATTTAAGCCATTAAGCTGCCTATAAAACCTCCAACTTTGCACTGACTCATTGCCCAAAGTAGGTAAATTTCCTGATAGTTCCTGGGTGTGATTCTCATCTGATTTTCTATTCCTGACCTTTGCCTGTTTTGACCTTGCTGTATCAATGCCTGAACTGTATCTTGCCTGTATCTTGCCTGTTTGACCACTCTTCTGGGTCCTGACTTTGTAACATGTTACTGGTTTTGACCCTGACCTGTGTATGCTGACTATGCTCCTGGTTGGTTCTGTCACAGCCTGTTCCACAAATTCACCCTCTGTTCCTCCTGAATACGTTATGGTTGCCTTGCCTGCCCAGAACATTCTCCCTGGTCCTCTCACTTTAAGTCCTGGTGGCATCTGAGTAGCAGAGGGCTCCTCCGGAAGCCAAAAGGCGTCAGCTAAAGGCAGAAGTGTGAGAACCTTGGGGTTTGTTCTGGATTTTGGGATATCATACATTACAGTTTCTAATCTACAGACAACAACTCACCAATTTAAGGTTCAAAATACACAAAATAGAGCAACTAATTAATTAAAGTAACTAAAAAAACAGTGAAAAAAAAACATTTTAAATTGTCTCAGAATTCTAGATTTTTTTCTTTGTTTTATTTAATTTATGTTTTTAGTTATAACATTACCACTGCATGAAGTATTAACCATCTGAATTACCTATTGCCTTTCCAGCTATATTTTTATTACAAAGTCTACTGGAAACTTTTTTTGCAAGAAATATTGCATTTCTATGTCCACCCATCCTTCAGCCGACAATCAAAACAACCATGAATCTCTTTAGCTGTCACAGACTCGGTGAGAAAGAACATAATTATCACTATGATATCATTTTGGGTTTAATGTAGCTGTCATCATTCAAAAAAGAGGATGAACAAGGAAAACATTGTTAGATCAGTTAAAGCACGAAGAAATATATCTATCATTAGGGTATCATTATGCTTTCATTATTGAAGGGAAAGTATTTTCAGATTTGTTTGCAACCCTGAAAAATATATGATAATTGGCCAATCTTACATCTGATGTTGATTTGGAGGGCACCCAAGCCGTTGACAAATGATGGCATGTCTTAAATCATCCGTTTTCTTTTTCTCAGGTTTAAGCATCACTGCCAAGTCACCATTCACATGGATTCTTCAAGATATTTCTCTTGCAGCATATGTATATTATCATATAGTTGTTCAAGAGCATTTTTGCAGAACACAGGCCAGAATAATTTATATGGGGTTATATATACCGTATATTCTTTAATATGCACACTGGAAGACATTTCCAAATTATGTCTGAAAAGATATTGCAGATGTGTACATTTCCACTGTATATCTATGGCACTTGTTTAAACAGGAAAAAAATGACTGTTATTCTGGTTGGTTGCACTTTTGGTGGGTGTTGGTAATCAAAAGAGCCCTTTTAATAAATGGTGCACATTTTTAAAGTTTTTTTCTGTCTACAGTACACCATTTATCCACACACAAGCCATAACTATGCTTTTTGCCATATGCTGGAGGTGTATAGTCTCCATGTAAGGAGCAGCTCGAGAACAGACTATGGGCATGCAGCTGTCTTCAGCTCCATTAGAGAGGAGTGATGGTGGGTGCAACGTACTAAGAGAGCCCTTTACATGACTTTGTGCAGTGGGCATATAAGAACAGAGGTCTCCTTTACTGCTCTCATTTGTATGTATAAACTCTCTATTACTTTGGAAGGAATGCGATTATGGCATGGATCATTTTTTTTGTGTAACCCAGATAATATTGCCTTTTGTAATAAAAGTCATAAAACTGTGAATATTTCTGAAATATCCTGCATTGAGCCACAGCCCTTTAGCAGTAAAGATCTATGTCTCCAAAGATGCCCAGTAGCTCCCCATCTTCTTTTCTGTTAATTCACTGCACGTGCTCTGTGGCATTTCGGTTAGCCGAATAATTAGCGAATTTCCCGCGAAATTTGCAAAACGGCGAAAAATTCACCAAATGGCGCCGGCTTCTTGTTTTTGACACCAGCATCCATTTTTTTTACACTGGTGCACATTTGCCGACGAAAATGTGCTGGCTTCCATTTTTTTGGACGCCGCAAATTTATGCACCAGTTGCGAATCGCAGGAATTTGCTGTGAATTCGCACCTGCCGAATAAATTCGTCCATCACTACACCTGCTTGATGGTGGCATAAACTTTTGGAGCAAATGGAACAAATTTTGCATTAAGAAGTTTTATTACATACACTGCGTACGTCAACTATACAATTCACAAATGCTATTCTACTGTAGTGTGAGGGGCACACTTTTTCCCTTTGTGAACGTTTATTCACATTGCAAATAAATTGCAAACGATCTTTGTGTTAGCAACCAATCCTTAATCCCCCCAATAGTCTATTACATATGATAGCTGCTCTTCAGGCGACCTTACATTTTGTCTGTTACAGACATCCAAGGGTTTTCCAAAGGAGTTGCGAAGGAGACTTTAAAATTGCACTGAAAATAGAGGTCAAACTGATCTTTGCTTTAAGTTTCAGAGTTTCTTATGGATTAAATGCAACGTTGATGTTTCTGTTGGCTGCCTGATTTTTGTTACATGATTTATAAATATTATTTACTGCATAATTTCTTTAGCCAAACGATTATAAAGATTTAACATAGGTTAACTTAGTGCAATCATTTTTTCTCTTTACAGTTCTTAATTTATCTGTCTGGGATAAAATTGTCTATTATGTTTCCCTTATGGTTGCACAGTATTATGGGGAAACATTTGCTCGGGTCCATTAGCAAAGACATTCTCCTGATGTTTGCATGTGCTTCTTACAGGTTCCTTCAGTGTACTCTTGTCTTCTAAAAACAGACTGGTACTATAGGTTAATTACATGGGGATAGGCCTACAATGACCTCATGCTTTGAATTGCTAATAATCATGAAAAATTCTGGAAAGCTTTGATTTGTTAAATATGTCAGTCTTCAGTATAATTAACCAATAAAAGCTAACAACCCTGCATGGTTTCTTGCAGAGCATCTGCCTCCAATGGGACCTGCACTCAGTTTGCTTCTAAATACCTACCAAGTTGTCCACACATCTCACACGCTTCCATGTTGATCTCAGATCCATGAAATCTCCTAAACATTAACTATACTGAGCAAGCCCAGATTTGTGGCAAAGCCACAAAGGCAATAACGTAACTAGAGGGAGGCGGGCCCTGGCACAGGTCGTGCAGCCGGGGCTCCTGCCCCCCTCCGTACGGCTGGAACTCTGTCAAAGTCAGTGGCCCGCAAGTTGCCGGGGGGCCCTGAGGGGGTGCGGGCCCTGGCCCAATCGCACCCCCTGCTCCCCCGGTAGTTACGCCACTGCACAAAGGCCTTGTCCTAGGGTGGAGCATTTTTCATGCCACCCAGTTCCATCTATATTTCCTGACACCAGGATCGCAGTTATAGATGAATAGTGATGGGCGAATTTGGGACGAAATTTGCGAAATGACGAAAAATTTGCAAAGATCTGCCGGTTACCGTTGAAATAGTAAATCGTTTATACAACAGTCGGCCAGGCTCAACCCTGACATCTATAACAGCGGTCCTTGGAGCTGTTAATTAGCGGCCCCTATTAACTTGTTCCTTTTATGCTACTCCCTACATGAGTATTTAATTTAATCTCACTGGACATACCTGATTTAAATCGATTTTATATAAAAGTTAAGTCTTAATTCACAATAGAGAACGAGTGACAACCTTGGTAGGAAGGTACAATCTTTTTCCCTATTCTACTCAATTTACATATGTTAAACTACTTGACCCGGCACACCACTTTAGGCTTCTCCTTTTGATGGTAGGTGCTCCCATTCCATATCATTTGGATCCCTCTTTTACCCAAATATTTGTATAATATATTTATATTGAACATATTGGTTTGGATTTATGCTCAGGTTTGACTGCAAGGTGCATGCCTCTGCATGGAGAACTGACAGTTATGGGTTGTAAAAGAAAAAAAACTGCACAAAACTGAGGTATCATTATATCAGGAATTAATGCTGTAAATAGAAGTGTCAGTATATCCTAAATTGTACAGTAAACTGTCCTTTAAAAAGCAAAACTATTTGCTATATATAACAATTTTAAAATGAATTTCTCATTCTATTTATATATAGAATATATATTTATTTATATAGTGTTAAATGGAAAATGAAGAAAATTCCCCATCCCCAGCCTTACATTTTGCTAGAAAATATGAATCTATTTACTCAGTTTTATGAATTCATATATCATGTTTATTGTTTGAATCTTACAGAGATTCTTGGCAGTTGCTCTCTGGGAGACCAGTGTCCTGAAAATACCCTTATTCATCACATCTGGAATAAGATTTGTATTGAGGATTCTCTTTTGTGCAATTAAACTCAGCAATATTTTCAGCCTTTAAACTAAAGATTTCTGATGCTTTAGCACATTTTTCTGTTGTCCCATTTGAACATTCTATGCTAAAAGAACTTCTGTCGCATAAAAAAACCGTGGTGTTTCCCATGGTTTCCTCTTTATCCACAAAGAAATAATTACAACCTGTGAAGAAATAATTACAACCCATTTGCTACATTGTAAACACATTAATTTATTTAGCTCTCAAAAAGATGCCGGTGTTTCAAGATCTGGGAGGAGCAGGCATTTTACTGTTTACAGCCCCACAGGAAACATTTGACATTAATTAGCAAAATAAAAGATAGTTAAAAAAAAAAAGCAAATAAAGCAAAAATACTACCATATAATACTTGGAGCAAAACTGGCACCATTAGGAACTGTTTAACTGTATTGTGCATTATTCTATTAAGCCGACATCACCAACCTTCTATACCCACGAGCCACATTCTAATGTAAAATGCATTGGAGAGCCACAGAAGCATGAAAAATGTTCCTGATGTTTGCTGAATAATCACTATTATTGGCTATTTGGTTTGACCTGTATCGAATGCCAGCCTGCAGGAGACTGTTTAGAATAAACCTGGGTCATATTGCCTGCAAAACTTTCCTCAAGCCAAGCATTTTTAAAGACGCACCTACTCTGAGGCCACTGGGAGCAACATTAAAGGGGGTGGTGAGCAACATGTTCCTAGCGAGCTTCTGGTTGTGGATTACTGAATTAAGTTGCTAGACTCTGGATTCATATATGGGGCTGAGAAAAAGGGAAATCTGTAGGAATGGATATGAATTCACTGGGCAAAGAGAGACATCTCTATATCTGGTAATTAATTCACAGGGGCTCAAAAACGGGTAGCAGTGGGAGTTAATCATGGCACTAAAAGAAAAGGGAAGCTCTGGGGCAAATTCAGAGGGCTGAAAGAAAGGGAACACTATGGAGCTTTAGTCATAGGGCTAAGTATGTATTAAACTCCTATTGTTTGCGATAGTGCGCAGTGTATGTATTAAACTTCTATAGTTTGTGATAGTGTGCGGTGTATGTAATTAAACTTCTATAGTTTGTAATAGTGTGCAGTGTATGTAATTAAACTTCTATAGTTTGTGATAGTGTGCAGTGTACTGTATGTAATTAAACTTCTATAGCTTGCGATAGTGTATGGTGTATGTAATAAAACTCCTATAGTTTGCGATAGTGTGCAATGTATGTAATTAAACTTCTATAGTTTGAGATAGTGTGCAGTGTATGTAATTAAACTTCTATAGCTTGCGATAGGGGATGGTGTGTGTAATAAAACTCCTATAGTTTGCGATAGTGTGCAATATATGTAATAAAACGTCTATAGTTTGAGATAGTGTGCTGTGTATGTAATACAACTTCTATAGTTTGAGATAGTTTGCAGTGTATGTAATTAAACTTCTATAGTTTGCGTTAGTGTGCAGTGTATATATAATAAAACTTCTATAGTTTGTGATAGTGTGCGGTGTATGTAATTAAACTTCTATAGCTTGCGATAGGGTATGGTGTATGTAATAAAACTCCTATAGTTCGCGATAGTGTGCAGTGTATGTAATTAAACTTCTATAGTTTGCATTAGTGTGCAGTGTATGTAATTAAACTTCTATAGTTTGCGTTAGTGTGCAGTGTATATATAATAAAACTTCTATAGTTTGTGATAGTGTGCGGTGTATGTAATAAAATGTCTATAGTTTGAGATAGTGTGCAGTGTATGTAATTAAACTTCTATAGCTTGCGATAGGGTATGGTGTATGTAATAAAACTCCTATAGTTCGCGATAGTGTGCAGTGTATGTAATTAAACTTCTATAGTTTGCATTAGTGTGCAGTGTATGTAATTAAACTTCTATAGTTTGCGTTAGTGTGCAGTGTATATATAATAAAACTTCTATAGTTTGTGATAGTGTGCGGTGTATGTAATAAAATGTCTATAGTTTGAGATAGTGTGCAGTGTATGTAATTAAACTTCTATAGCTTGCGATAGGGTATGGTGTATGTAATAAAACTCCTATAGTTCGCGATAGTGTGCAGTGTATGTAATTAAACTTCTATAGTTTGCATTAGTGTGCAGTGTATGTAATTAAACTTCTATAGTTTGCGTTAGTGTGCAGTGTATATATAATAAAACTTCTATAGTTTGTGATAGTGTGCGGTGTATGTAATAAAATGTCTATAGTTTGAGATAGTGTGCAGTGTATGTAATAAAACTTCTATAGATTGCGATAGTGTGCTGTGTATGTAATTAAACTTCTATAGTTTGCGATAGTGTATGGTGTATGTAATAAAACTCCTATAGTTTGCGATAGTGTGCAGTGTATGTAATTAAACTTCTATAGTTTGCGTTAGTGTGCAGTGTATATTTAATAAAACTTCTATAGTTTGTGATAGTGTGCGGTGTATGTAATAAAACTTCTATAGTTTGCGATAGTGTGCTGTGTATGTAATTAAACTTCTATAGTTTGCGTTAGTGTGAAGTGTATATTTAATAAAACTTCTATAGTTTGTGATAGTGTGTGGTGTATGTAATAAAACTTCTATAGTTTGCGATAGTGTGCTGTGTATGTAATTAAACTTCTATAGCTTGCGATAGTGTATGGTGTATGTAATAAAACTCCTATAGTTTGCGATAGAGTGCAGTGTATGTAATAAAACTTCTATAGTTTGCGATAGTGTGCAGTGCATGTAATAAAACTTAATAAAACATAATAAACTTAAAGAAAAGTTGTTACATTTTCTGCAAAAGTTTATGCCACCTTCAAGCAGGTCATAAAGGTTCACAATACACAATTTAGATTCTCAATGTTATAAAAGCCTTTTGTCCTTCCTTCTTAGTAACTTCAGTAACCTCATTTTTGTTTTAGAGTTTTTTAATCCACCTGATTTTTCAATTGCTTGTTGGTTCTGTCCTGCACTCTGTTACTGAAGGATCCCTTGCCAGGTAGTAGGGATTTCTCTGTCTGTATGTAATCCCTAGAGCAATATCTGATATGTACAGGGTGCAAGGAGAGCTACTGGCAAGTGTCCATAGACTGTTTAGGAGGTGTTAGAAGAAATGCATTAAAGGTAAGGAGAATTTACTAACTTTCTTTAATAATGTATTTCCTAATTTCACAGACACATAAGGATCAATCACAATTGGAAATAAATAGAGAAGAAAATAAACCTTGTCCATTATCCATTTTGTTATACTGGATATAGTCCCTGTATCACTGCTATATTCCAATATAGGGCTTAATATTAGGCTTGACCAGTTTAGTTTCGACAAAAATTTGCCTCTGGCGAAATGATGCCAATGCCCATTAAAGTCTATGGGCGTCATAAAAATTTTGACACGCCGTCATTTTTTTTTCCTGCCCATCCATACATATTTATACTTCAAATGCAGTTTCTCTTGTCTGTTTCCCTTCCATAAAAATAAGATATAGGAGGAGTGTTTAGTGGTGATGGACGAATCTGTGGTGTTTTGCTTCACTGAAACAATTTGTGAAGTTACTGCAAAATTTGCGAAACAGTGTGTCAATTATGACGCAAGCGACAATATTTATACGCGTGACTATTTGGTCCAATGGCGTCCAAACAATTTTGACGTGTGACGCGTAATGCAGAAATTCACCGCAAATTTGTGTCTGGAGAATTTATCACTAGTGTTTAGGGCAACAAAACTATATGAATCCAGGTATCTTCACATACATAATACTAGAAGAAGGCTGGATACACACATGGAGGTGATGCGCATGCTTGGAGGTATTGGTACATAAGGGTCAACAGAGTGAAAAAGATTGGAGAATTCAAACACTTTAAAGACACTTTAAAGACAGAAATCAAGTTAGGACTTGATTTCCTTTTTGACCATTAACAAAAAAACATCAAATTCTTCTGGGAAAACACACATCCTAATTTGACGAAGTAAGGATGGCACATTTATACAAAAAGTAATTTTTTCATTCTCTATATTACAGACATAAACAGTCGGACTGGGACACCAGGGGCCCACCCAAAAACCTTTGACCAGGGGCCCACCAATTAATCTTAGACCTGGGGCCCACTCTCAGTTCTATTTTTCTTCCTCCCCTCACTCAACCTCTATTCTCCTAGTCTCTTTTCTTTACATGCTATTCTCTATTTTTCCAACTAATTAGCCTCTCATAGAAATAAAGAATGACCATGAAATAGGTCAAATGTTTAGCAGCATGAGGGCCCACTGACACCTTGGCCCACCGGGACTTTTCCTGGTATCCCGGAGGGCCAGTCTGACACTGGACATAAAAGTATATTATTGTGGGTGCAGAGGAACATACCACTTTCCTTAGGTCAATTCCAACCAAAATGGAAGAAAATACACATTCTAAAATAGTCCAAAGCAAACCTTATTAAATTTAGCACACCGTGCTAAACATCCTACATTGAAATTTAGTTATCTGTGATATCTTTATTTCATAACACAAACACTCAAAATTAGTTCTTTTTAAATGAGACATTTTTGACATAAAAAATAACCTAAAATATGTTGTTGGTATAAGTATTGGGGGGAGGGGGTAACTACGTCAAAGCTTTCCACACTGTTCAGAAATGAGTTTGGCCCATTCTTCCAGAATTTGAATTTTCTAAAGGTTCTTCAGGTTAATGACTCCATTTGACTGAGATCAGTGATGTGACTGGCCCTTCATTGTTGGACATTCATCTGTTTTGTTCTGGAGCCACCTGAAATTCCGTAGAGTTTCAGTGCTTTGATAAGACATTTCAACATATCGTTTTTTAGTAAAATGAAGGGAGATTGGCAGTAAGCCCAGTAACATTAGCTATAACAGTAGCATTGAAGAAGATACCACAGAGTTCAGAGTGGTTGGTTTTTAATATCTTTATATAGAGAGACCGTTTCCAATGGTAATGAATGTATGGTTGACTGCACAGTTTCCCCTATGCCTCATTAAATTCTGCTTTATACAGACAAACACAAAGTGAATGCATACAAATACCATATTGCACATGTGAGCAGGTGCAAATTACCTTCTAAGTGCATTAGCAAACACATTTAAATAAGCATTTAATTCTTTAAATAACAATGTTTACATATGTGCACAGAACACAAGAGCATCCAGGGTCTAATCACAATCATGGAGTTTGGGCGCACACAGTACAGACTGTAAAGGAATCAAGGTCTAAATACAAGTACACAATGTTGAAGCATCAAGGTCGAAATACTAGTTTGTATCTAGTGTCTAAATAGAAATACAGACACACCCTTAAATGCCATCATTTGTTTTGCAATTGCTTTGATTTACATTGGTTAAATAAAGGATTTCTTCACTTCTTTGTTGAGAGTATTTTTTAATCCAAGTTGCTAGCAATATTATGTGATTGCCTATTTTATTGCTGTCGATTGTTCTCCCATATAAGTGCTACACAGTATGTGCTTTTATTGAATAGTTTGCCATTCAATACAAGTTCAATTTTACACTTCATATCCTTTATCTAAATGCACCCAAACAATTAAGCCTGAACAAGAAAAAAACAAAGTCCTTCAAACAAGTGGATATTTAAAGCACCAGAGGCGTTCAGTTCACAGTTTTATTTTTACAATGTTTGTTATCAAAAACAAAAAATATAAATATTTGCCTTTATATTCCAGTATTACAATATAAAGTACTTTTTGGAAAAATAATAGATGCCTGCAAGAAAAGCAGTGTTATTGTGCAGAACCTTCAAATCAAAAACAATGAAAACACTGGACCATTTTTGAGTTCTTTGCTGCTGATGTCTAGCACCTTTGGTGGTGGCCGGTTATGGTAATTGTCTGACTGCCATGTAACATAGTAAGACAGGTTGAAAAAGAACACTAGTCCATCAAGTTCAACCTTTTAAGTCTATCTATATCTTGCCTAACTGCTATCTGATCCAGAGGAAGGCAAAACAAAATGTTTTCCTCAGAGGGGGAAAATTCCTTCTTGAGTCCAAGATGGTAACTGAACCAGTCCCCCAACTACTACAAGCTATCTTTAGTAATCCTGTATTCCTCCTTAAAGCTATCTAATGTATCAGCCATCACAACTGATTCAGGGAGAGAATTCCACATCTTCAAGGCTCTCACTGTAAAACCACCTGCCAAAATATTTAGCCAGAACCTCCTAATCTTAATGGGTGCCCATGTATCAGCTAAAAGAACCAACTGGTAAGTAAAGAGATAACTATATGACTCCTTTATATATTTATACATAGTTTTTACATAACCCCTAAAGTTCCTCTTCTCCAGTGTAAGCAACCCCAACTTAGCCAACCTCATAGCTGAGATTTTCCATACCTTTTACCAGCTTAGTTGCCCTTCTCTGCACTCTCTATAATTCAATAATGTCCTGTTTGAACATTGGAGACCAAAACTGTACAGCATATTCTAGATGGGGCCTTACCTGCTCTCTGCACAGTGGAAGAATGACCCCTCTTCCCGCGAATCTATGCCCCTTTTCATACAGCTCAAAACCTTGTTTGCCCTTGATGCTGTTGACTGCCATTTTGCTTGCTACTTCCATGTTTATGATCTACAAGGACTCCAAGGTCCTTTTCCATTATGTATTTGCCTAGTGCAGTCCAATTATGGGTTTAAGTGACTGCCATATTTTTACATCCCAGGTGCATGACTTCAAATTTATCAACATTGAATCTCATCTGCCACTTAGCTGCCCAGATTGCCAGTTTGTCAAGATCCTGTTGCAAGCATGTCACATCCTGGATGGAATTAATTGGGCTGGATAGTTTTGTGTCATCTGCAAACACTGATAGATTACTTCCAATACCCTTCCCTAAGTCATTAATGAACAAGTTAAATAAAAGTGAACCCAATACTGAGCCCTGAGGGACCTCACTAAGAACCTTACTCTAAGTAGAGAATGTACCATTAACAACCACCCTTTGTAGTGTATTCTGTGGCCAATGCATGTATTTAAGCAACAATTGCCTGATAAGTGATTATACTAGTTTTTCATATTACTCCATATTTTGTGCAAGTGCAAGTAATGTGTCCCACTAAGAATAAGGGGACCTTAGAGGATAAGTACAGTATATTAATTATATTGTATATCCAAGTTTATATTCAACTGCTTTTATGGCTTCAAAAGAAATAAGGGTCATTAAATAAGTGCAGGGCAGGGTGGAAAGTGCAAAAAAACAGGCACAATCTGCACTTCTTTGAATCTTCACCTCATAACTCCCATGTTAGATGTAACTTGGTACCTGCCACATGGAAGTCATTGAGAATAGCAGACTATGCAACTGTAATGCTAATGCATCATAGCTAAAACTTTCAGAATATTGGCATAAAATTAAAATATAAGCATACATAATATTACATACATAAAAACAGCAACAAAGTTTTATTTAGCATTATTATAATTTTACCTAGAATACTGAATCCAGTTCTTAGCAGTACTGCACTCTGCAATGGATTTGTAAAGTGATGCACAGTGCAGAGATTGTTGCCTCAAGCACAAATGCTTTCTCCATGGGACCTAAAGGCAGGGCCGGAACTAGGGGTGGGTAGAAGAGGCATGTGCCTAGGGTACAATACTATACCTTTTCTGTCTGCCTACCACTAGTCCAGTACCCCTACTGTCCCCCTACTGCACCATTACCAACTGTGCATGCCTTCCTTTCCTCAAGGGGATAGGTTGGCCTGGTACTGCCTAAAGGGCATTTGGAACGAAAGCTTTTTGATGTCCATAAAATATTTTTTACTACCATAAAATGTATGGAAATAATGCACCATATATAAGTTCTGCTGTGCAACACCTGGGAACAACCAGTAGTTTATCCACAGAGTTTGGAAATAGATGGTCAATGTTATGCTCAATGATTCTTCAAGGTAAATCACTTTCCCCTTGTTCTGGATCAGCATAATGTAAATAGTGAGTCAGCAATTAGATGACCTTTATTGTATGACTTTATTGACTTTGTTAATGTCTGCCATAATATGCTGGCTGACCCGCCGAGGATTTGGTTTCCCCTCTCCATAGCCGAGGCATTGCTCCTTTAGCTGCACGCTGTGCTAATAATTTATCCATGCTTGATAAATGTGTATAGTTCTAGTCATTTTGTGATCTCAGAGCTCTTCAAAGAGGCTTGAATTACTATTTGACAATTTTGAGATTTTCAGTTGCAAATTCCCCCCACTCTATGCAATTTTGTGTTAGACTTATACTACATACTACTTTACTTGTCATATACCCAGTTTTGGCATTTCATCTTTTAGAAAACAGCTGCTTTTAAGCCTTAGTCTTACAGATTTTCTCCATGAGATTGTAGTTAAGTTACTGTTATTATTGTTTGCTTTATACAGGTCATTTTCAAATGTGTGGCCTTATTATTAACCTTGAAATCCAAGACAAGTTGCATCCTGTGCTACATGGACCTTTAAATGTGTTATTAATGGCAACTGAGTCTTTTCTTGGAACATGAATAACCGGGTAATACCTTCTTGTACTTTAAAGCAGCATTAGCCATGAAGGCAATACAGGGCTGTATGCCATTATTTTTGTTATATAGTATATATAGCTCTTGTAAATTATAACGTTTTTAATTGTAGAAAGAAAAGGAGACAGATCTAGTATGTAATTGAACCATTTATGCCATTTAAATATTCTTTTATCTGTAGTATTATTTTCATCAATAACAGGTAATGGCACGCTTCAATCATAACTGGACTGGACTAATGTTTAATAAATCTGGTTCACATATATCTATACAGTTTTTATGTATTTAACAATATATCTGAGAGTTCTTCAAATGAACGTTTGCTTCCAGTAGACAACACACTCATGCTGTGAGTCACTCATTAATTTCCCTGCTCTGATTTGCATGATTGGCATGACACTATAATTGAGTTGTGTTCAGTAATTTAGATTAAGGACGCACACGAATACCAGTGTGTTTTTTGATCCTAGTCTTTTTAATGGTCCTATTAAAAGTTATTTTTTAATATCTATTTTCAATTGACTCATAGTGCCTAACTAGTGAGTTGAAGCCTGAACTGGTTTGCTAGTGGGTGGGGGATTGCTGTCCGACTACTGCGGAACTGCAACTCCCCACATCACAACATTCTCTATTTTGCACACGAATAAACCATCTGCATCTTCAGAACTACCCAATCACCTACTTAGGTGGTGGCTCACATCAGGCTAATCTGTTGGTTTTCCAGGCCACAGGTCAAATCGCATAGGGGGCCAAGCAGATCACTTGACTACCTAAAGAAGTCATCAGTTCAATAATGTAAAAATGATTGGTGAGGACATTATATTGGACCTGCACTTGGGCTAAGAGATTGCCAACTCAGGCAAGCAATGTTAGCACTCAATATCTGCCCTTAATCTCAATCCAATCAATTTCTGTTTAGGAGGACTCATTTGGGTCACACACAGGTCCTCTATCTAATCTCACTGTTGGCAATGTCAACTATTATGTTACTTTATAAATACAGGTATGGTACAGGTATGTTACAGTATCTGGAAACCAGTTATCCAGAAAGCTCTAAATTACAGAAAGGCTGCCTCCCATAGACTCCATTTATCCAAATTATCCAATTTTTTAAAAATTATTTACTTTTTCTTTGTAATAATAAACAGTATATTGTACTTGATCCAAACTAAGATATAATTAATTCTTAGAGAATGAAGAATGGAAGAACCAGCCTATTGGATTTATTTAATGTTTACATGATTTTCTAGTAGACTAAGGGGCAGATTTACTAAAGGGTAAAGTGGCTAACACTAGCATCAATTTGCTAGTGTTACCACCCGCAGGGACTTTGCCAATATACTAACGGGCGCAACCATCAATTCGGTAGCGAAAGAAACAGGCGCTATTGGTCATTCATACTCTATAGCTAGGCGACAATTCTCGCTCTGGCAAATGAACGTTACTCCTCAATTTCACTAGCATGCGGATTGTACTGAACGTTACCTCTTTCACCAAACTTGCCTTCACCAGCTCAGACCAGGTGAAGTGCAATGGAGTGCATAGATCTTCCTTAATCTTCTGTCACTTACATCATATTCTGTGAGTGGAAAATGCATCAAAGTCCAAAAAACCCTGGTGACTTTTCAGTGATAGACTGCAAAAGTCCTTAAAACATTTTTTTTGGTAACCAGTTTTCTCCATACATTTTCTAACATACGGAACATTTACTATACAGTGGGCTCATGTGTAGGGCATTATAACAACTCTATTGTCTTTATTAAGGTTCCCTGGACACATGTATATGCACGAACATTTAACATTAAGACGTCCATACAACTTTAAATTTCCAGCACTATGCAAATTGACCTGAGCGCAAGATCCCTAGCGAAGTTTCGATAGGCAGAAATGAATGCTAGCGCATCTTTACTATCAAATGCTTGCATTGCCAAAGTAACGCTAGCGAAAAGTCGCCAGAATTCAGCGCCCACGATGAATAGTGAATTAGCGTAGTCTGAGTGAATTTTTGCCTGGTGAAGTGTTGCGCTGGGTGCAAAGTGGAAGCTGGCGTATTTTCGCTGGTTAGTAAAACTAAACCCCTTAAGGTATGAAGATCCAAATTATGGAAAGATCTATTGTCTGGAAAACCCCAGGTCCCAAGCATTCAGAATAACAGGTCCCATACCTTCTTAACAGGGGGAACTCTTTCTCAACTCAAATCTAATCCTGTAAATTCATTTGCATGTGCTATTGCTACAGATATACTTTAATATTCAGAAATAATATTTTAAAAGCACTAGTTTCAGTAATAACTGCTGATTAACATGGGTCAGATTACATTTATAATTCTATACAGACAAAGGATGAAACCTTTCTTACAGAAAATTACTTTGCCAATCAATATTTATTTGCAGTGGCTGGACACAGGCCCGGATTTGTGGAAAGGCCACCTAGGCCCAGTCCTAGGGCGGCAGGATTTTAGGGGGGCAACATGCTGCCCAACCACACCCACAATGGTTCAAAAACACTGAGGATGCACTGGAGGTACAATCATTGTTTAAATTTCCTGTGCGCCAATCCAGATGATGAAAATTTGCAAGAATAAAGGGGAGGGGACATTGGTGACGAATGGCAGTGAGCCTAGGGGTGCCCACTATGTAAATCCGGCCCTGGCTGGAGAAGCATGGAGGATCATAGCAGTACAATAGGACTGTTTCAAAATAGTTGATTATATTTACAGATTGCTTTTCTCTGTCATTCCCCTATTCTGCTTATTATACGCAATGGGGCATGTTTAATGAAATGAGGGACATTATCTACATTTCCTGCTCCATTTTCCTTATAGACTTTTTCTACAAAACATTTTGGCATTGTATGAAACGTCTCTGAGATTAGGGAAGAAATGTAAGGAGAATTCAAGTTTTGACGGCATTGTAGGTACAGAACTTGACTGTTGATAGAGAATGGCACTGGAAGCCAGAACAGCTACTGAGAGGTTGGTAATGGTGAATAAATGTGTCTGAAGTATTTAGAAAGTACTGTAACGAATAGGGATGAGCAATGTCCCCTCTAATTCCTTCTCTGGTATGTACATAAAAAAATATTTTGCGCGCACAATTTAAACTTTTAAAAACTGTGTGCTCAGGTTAGAACTGATACAAAATTTTGTGTTTCCATGCAAAATTCTCTGTGCGCACCACAATTTGTTGCGTGCGTTGGCCTCAAAATGTATGTATATGCACATAAGTGCACACTATAGTGGGGAATGAGTAAGGGTTTACACCTGGTACAGGTGTGCAATGAACATTTTTGTAAATCTGTGTTGGAATATAGCCAGTCCCGGATTTGTGGAAAGGCCACCAAGGCCCTGGCCTAGAGCGGCAGGATTTTAGGGGGGCAGCATGCTGCCCAACCACACCCACATTGGCTTGTTAGCTTTAGTGTTGCTCATGAGATACATGAGATTATTAATTATTCGATTTTTAAATTTCCTTTGTGCCAATCCTCAGGGCTCCCGAACTGATGATGAAAATTTGTGCATATGCACGAATGAAGGAGAGGGAACAGGGGTGATGAACGGCATTGGGCCTTGGGGTGGCTGCTATGTAAATCCGGCCCTGAATATAGCTATGTGTTCTATTTATAGAAAAAATGTGAACGTCATTATTACCCACTCCTTGGCTTCTACACTACCCAGTGGGGGTGGCAGCCCTCCCACCTGGAGGTTTCTTAAACGTTTCAACAAAGCAAAAATTGTTAACTAGTAATGAGAATCATTATTTTAAGGGAAGAAGTGTAAAGAGAAGATTGAACCCATTGTATTACGGGATACAATTTATGCTGCTGTTGTATGCAAATCTTCTTTTAAAGATGGTGAAACAGAGTATCATTTAGTGGGTAAGCAGTGTTTAAAGGAGAATGAAAGTTAAAAAACAAGTAAAGCTCTATGCATTGCTTCTTAAAGGGCATGTACAGTCTAAAATAGAATAAGGCTAGAAATGCTGTATTTTGTATACTAAATATAAACATGAACTTACTGCACCACAAGCCTAATCAAACAAATAATTTATGCTTTCAAAGTTGGCTACAGGGGGTCACCATCTTGTAACTTTGTTAAACATCTTTGCAAGACTAAGACTAAGTGCACATGCTCAGTGTGGTCTGGGCTGCTTAGGGATCGTCATAAACAAAGCTGCTTGAGTTCTGCATGGCTGGTAAGTAAGACGGGGGGCTCCCCCTGCTGTTCATAAGTATGATTGTTTACCTGCTCAGCAGTTAGGGACCGTCTGACAATTCCTATGCACAGCAGTAAATGAAGGGAGAATTTCACTGCATACAGTCAGGTTTCTTATACAAACGGTACACATTTTTTAATTAAAGAATATTGGAGATAGGTTTCTTTTTCATTAAAGAAAGTAAAAATGGGATTTAATTTTTTTGCCTTTACAAGCCCTTTAAGTGAAGAACGACTTACAATAATGCTGCCTCTATACAAGTTGCCCTTCAGCTGCATGTGGAGATTGATGTTAAAAATATTGAAGAGTGCATAAAATATTGATGACATCCCTCTGCTGATATAGAATACTGCTCAATCAGGGCTTGCACATGCGCAGAATAAATCATCCAAGCCCTGCGCATGAGCAAATGATCACTCTACTTCCTCCAGGCCAGCGATGATGTTAAAATCATCATCACTGACCTCCTTCTCCTCCCCTTCACAATTTGATTGTTGTTCCATGTGATGGGAAGAGGTCATGAGTGAGCACATGGGTGCTTTCGGACCGGGAGACAGAGGATATGACGCGTACTTCATCAAGATGGCAGTGCAGTTATTTAATTCAATGTGCTGGTGGAAGTAAACTATAGCAAATTGAGTAATTAAAGTATGGCGTTTCAGGAGGGGGGCATGCAACCAACAGTTTGCAAATAATTTAAAAATACCTTTCGTTCTCCTTTAAACTAATAAGAATAGTATAAGCTTGCTCTTTTCAGATATCCTCTGTATAACAATGTCAACCTGTTTTTGGTGTACCCACAGGATTTGTTGACCTATGTAAATGAGTTTATATATGACAAGCAAGTGCATGACCCATTGTTCTTTGCTTTATTTTTAGTTAATACACAACATCCTATCCTGATCCGAAACCTATGATGTGACTTGTCCTTGGGAAAATAGGTGTAGGACAAAGGACCCACATAGTATGTCAGTATGTGAAGATGGACTAAAATTGTATAAACATTTTCCATTAATACTGGTTATTATGTTTCCTTCATGAAAGCTTGTGACCTTCTAAACTGATAACCTGTGTTCCCAGGGCTCATGTTTTAGTTATGGAATTAATGTCATTTTGACATCATTCTATTTTTTTAGTATTATGTACGTCTCTATCCTTTGTCCTACTGTAAATACATTGAGCTTCCTGCTAGGAATTTCTGTAACACTCAGATGTGTTAAAGTGCACTCCAGATAGCATTCCTTTTGATAAATTCTCTAATCATGATCATGCCCATAGCGAAACATTATTTTATTCAAAGTCCAAAATAATTATTCCATGGTTTGGGAGTCATCATGATTAATTCCTAAAGTATTCCTATAATATTATTTGAATTAAACCACTCCTAGAGGAATATTTCAAATTAAAATTTGGATCCATTACTAACGAAGGTACTATTTTGGAGGATCATAAAAAGACGTATTAGGAGATGTTATTCCCACAGCTTTCCTTTTCACAAATTGCAATTAGTAAATGAAACAGAATTATTTAAGAAAAAAAATCAAAACTATACAAATGTTAAATTAAGGTTAACTTTCATTGGAAAAAATAGTAAAATTAATTCAAACGCTAAAGCTTTATTTAAGGGAGACTGAGTTTTTTTAAACTTAAGCTAGAGTTATTCACTGTAAAAATAAACAAATCAAAGAGACTTGTAGGCAAAACATGTTCTATTTAAGAATTTCTGATTTTACAATTTTCAAATGAAAGCTACAGGTGGAGCTGGAGTATTAAAAGCATTGAGGACTAACCTCGTTGATGAACTACAGTTCTGACCTTGCCATATTGTAAGAGTTTTGACAACCAGGGGCAGACTTAGCAAAGTCCGAGGTGAATTTTCAAATGAAAAAAAAATCGGATTTCGAGCTATTTTTGTGTACTTTGACTAAGGAATAGTCCAAAGTCAATTCGAATTTAAAAATAATTGGAAATTTCGAATATCAAAATTTATCATGTACTGTCTCTTTAAAAATTCGACTTCAACCATTCACCATCCAAAACCTGCCGAATTGCTGTTTTAGCCTATGGGGGACCTCCTAGAACCTATTTGGAGTCAATTGGTGGACTTTGAAAATTCAAAGTTTTTTTTTCGAAAAACTTCGAATCAAATATGGACCTATTCGACCAAAAAAAAACTTCGACTTAATTTCGGTTGGTCTTTTTGAATTTGAAGTTTTTTCAATTCGAAATTCGACACTTGATGATGCCCTCTAGTTATCATTAATTGCATGGTTTGCAGTCACTACTTAGGGGCATATTTATCAAGAGTCGAATGTTTAATTGAAAAAACTTTAAAATTAGAATTCAGAAGGACCAACCGAAATTATGTTGAAGTTTTTTTTTGGTTGAATAGGTTTGTTTTCGATCGAATAGGTCCGTATTCAGCCGAATTCGATTCGTAAGAATTGAAGGAATATCGCGTTCAATCAAATTCGGTTCTAGGAAGTCCCCCATAGGCTAAAACAGCAATTCGGCAGGTTTTAGATGGCAAATGGTCGAAGTCGAATTTTTAAAGAGACAGTACATGATAAATTTCGATATTCGAAATTTCCAATTTTTTTCAAATTCGAATCGAACTTGGACTATTCCCTAGTCTAAGTACACAAAAAATAGCTCGAAATTTTTTTTCATTCGAAAATTCACCTCAACTTTTGATAAATTTGCCCCTTAATGTATTTGTGTGTTATACAGTTACATGACTGCATTTCTGTTTTGGAATTGCAGTTTTCAATGTAACAATCAGAACAACAAGCCCCATCTTTTAAAATCTGAAAAATTTTAATTCTTATTATTCTCATCAAATTTTTTCTCTAAAAATGTTTTTTTATTTCTCTAAAACTCTAAAGTTTAGTTTTTTTTAGTGTAAAAACAAATATTTGCCAATTCAAAGTAGTTGAGGTCCTATAGAAGTCAATGCGAGCTGCTCTGATCCTACTGGACCATTTTCAATCTATTCAGACTAGAGGTTTTCATGTTTTTTCCCTAGTAATACTAATGTACGGAAACTAATTTTTTTAAAGGTTTACGGGGGAATGTAATAAAAACGGAAAAACTATTCGCAATGCGAAAAGTTATGCCTTTGCGCGAACAAATTTTGCTTTGTGCGAATTTAATATAGCTTTTGCGAGCCCGGAAACTGTTTAGCGACCACTTCCGACAGTGAAAGACCGTTTGCGAATTTTATAGTTTGCGCCAATGCGCAGTCAATGTAATAAAACTTCTTACTGAAAAAGTCGTTATGTTTGCTCCAAAAGATTACGACACCTTCAAGCACTTCTTATGAGTGCGCAATTAAAATTCGCAATGCGCAATTAAAATTCGCAATGCAATAACAGTTTAAGGAACAATATTACATTGCGAGATGTGGATTTTTAGTCTTATTGGTGCGAATTGTTTTGCTCTTTGCGACTTTTATTACATTCCCCTGTTAGAGGTTTGAGGCATCCATATTTTTTAGCACATAATTTAGCTTTTTTCATTCATCCTTTTTTATATTGTGATCTTTTAATAACTTTCATGACATTCTTGGTTTTATCGAAAACCACTAAAATGAGAATGTTGATAAATAGGCCTGGCTAAGATTCAGATTCATTAAAACAATATATATGGGTTACCACTTGGTTACTTTATTTCAGAACATGCAGTGTAATGCCTTTTGAAAATAGAATGTTCATGCCTTATGCTACACATATAGCACTGCCTTCATACCAAAAAATTAGATTTTAACTCTCACATAAAGAAAGCACTCCATTATGTCCCTGTGGCGAACTATGCATCCAGAACCATTGGTTTTATAGCAAAGATACAGCCTAATAGTTCAGAGCCATATATCCGAACTTGCAGACAGCCTGTTTCAATCTTGTTAGATCTAATACAAGATATTGGAACGTGGCTTCCGAGTGGGTAGGACTTGGAGAGCAGTGAAGCAGAGAATGTGAGACGTTAAGGTTAGGGTTAATCCTGTGATTCCAAAGGCAAGTAATATTTTTCGAACTTTTATTTCTATTTATAACTTTTAGAAATGACCGCTTGCTGTAGCTGTCAAGCACGAGGTTTGGAATTATGTGCCAGAGTGTTCCTGGTAACAATCAGACTAATCACCCTAATTATTCTCCCCCCATTAAACTGCACATGCATTCAGATATAACTACACATGGAATCCTATGATGAGATGGGTATGACATTGTGAATTGCTTGGGACGTGGACAACACAAACACAACAGACTTCTTGATTGATATCTATTCGTAAGCTGCCAACACCAATTACCTTTTCCAAGATATAATTGAAATACACTGCAGTGCTTACATGCTCCAAATGTTACTTTAATTTTATTTGTTATTTCTCTTTGCCAAAGGTGACTATAAAGTATTGTTGTACAGAGGCAGACTTCTAAGTACTTTGAATTGCAGGACTAAGTGAAAGACAAACAGTTTTTTAAGATCCTGCTAATGTCATACATTGGCACAATTAAAGGTTTTATTGTGTTCCAAGTAAACCCACTAAGAATTTTTAAATCCCTCTGTAAACCTGTCAAGCAGTCAAGTGGTTACAGTGAGATAATGAATATTATCCTTGGGGGTATATTTATATTTTTACCAAAAAACAATAAAATAATGTTCAAATGTTTATTTGTGGAAATAACGAATCACAAATATATATATATATTTTTCCCCTTAAGAAAAGAATATATTATCTGGATACTCAAAACATATTAGAAGAAAGCCTTACATAATAAAATGATCCCTAATGACAATGTAAAGGTTTAGTCCATTACTAGAAGTAGAATTTAAAATTCATGTTAAAAAATATCTGGTATTTATTTAAAAATCTGTGGTAATACAATACATTTCTTAGAGTGGGGCTTAGTTAGTCCAGTAGAACTGTGACCACATGGGTGGCTGTTGCTTTTGTGGCATCATAGAATTTATCAATGGCAGCTTACTTGCCTGAGATGGCTCATAGAACTTTGTTCTACATGGTAATCATGATGTTTTTGATAATATAGGGAGGGATCCCCAAAGTTTTTCACCTATGAGCCACCTTCATCTAGTTTTTATGCAACCAAAACTTACCTTCAAACCAGTAATTGAAAAGTGTCTGCTTTGAGGCTACTGGAACAACATTCAAGGGGTTGGTGAACATATTGCTCATGAGCCTCTGGTTGGACGTTAGTGGTATAGGGCTTGATGAGTGGAGAGCTGAACATCAGAGAGTTGTTGAAAGTTATAATACATAACATTTTATAAAGTTGACACTGTCGGCAGGCAGGTTGATATCCTTTGGTTGCAGAAAACAAAAATGATGCATTTAGAATTTTTTCATGAAACTGCTGCAAAATTAAATTCCGCCACGAGAAATTTGACAAACAAGTCACCGACACAAAATTGTTGCAAAAAGTTGGTATAAGAAAAAACACCCATTGACTTTAATGCATTTGGAAAAAAAAGTCACTGACAAAAAAGTCGCCACAAGAAAAGCACTCATTGACTCGAATGCATTTGGAGTGAGAACATTTTTTTGCACACGTAAACATTTGTCGCGCATAAATAAAATGTTGATGCCCATTGACTTCAATGCATTTCGTGAATTGTTCTTCACTACTATTGAGCCTATAGCACTTTGGGAAGGCAGTGGGGTCAGAAAACTAGCAGAATCTCTCCCTGTCTTACACAGTCTGATTTGGCTTAATAAATAACTTGTACATTATTATTTATTGACACGGAGACATGACATACAAACTAACATGTAAGCGAGTGTGGGGAGTGTGGCCAGTTGGGTACCTGTATCAAGACAACCCTGCCTCTCCTGGCCATGTTCCATGGCTTCAACCCAAATGAATACGTTGATAATTTCTTCTTACATAATGTTAGGGTTCTGCCAGTTTTTATTCATGGCATTCCAGTAATGCAGTGGACAATTAATACAAGCAGAAACGACTGCCTTTCCCAGTCATTCAGTCACTGTATATATGTGAATGGAGTAACCAAAATATAATTCTGAATTTCATCTGTGCACTAAGGCTCTAATTTAATGCTAACAATATCTGCGACCTTGGTGGGGGGAGATATGTTTAAAGGTCATGATGGCACTTTTGATATTTCCCAATCATGCATAAAATCCCTTTGTTCAATGCTGATACATTTACTGTATATGATTTGCTGTCATTTCATTATGTTATTCAGAGGTCATTAAATGTGAAGCTTTGCAGTAATGTTATAAGACAGTGCTTGCATGTAGCCAAGGCATTCACCAAGCATGCATGTTCCATGCCAATGGACTCAATTTACTGCGCAAGCAAATGTATTTGTATGCAAATGTAACTGGGTTATTCCTAACATTTAGTGGGGGATAGCACAAAAAGCAACATTATTATCGAACTCACATCACTGGAGCTGCCTGTGCAGCAGTGTCTGAGTAGAATAAAATGAACTCTTCTCAATACACAACAAGAATATTGCTTTGGTTAGTCAGGTCAGAATAAATGTCAAATGTGTTTTTCTTGTTTCATTGCATAAACTAATTGAAATGAACCTGGCTTCTGCGATACTCATTTGATTTTCTTATTGTACTAATTTTCTGCAATTGATTTGTGTGCATGTGCCTTGCATCCTTTTAACGGCCGTGGTTATTTGCCCAGGCACAAGTACATTGTGTTCATGATGTTTATTGCAAGTGTAATATAGAGTAACTATAATGAAAGGACAACTGCCAACAAAAAGATACAACTTGTGAGGTGCCTTATGCCAAGTGTTGTTCTAACCAATTCCAAAATGACATAAACGCTTCTGAAAAATTGAAGCTGAAACTCCCAAGTTAATTAATAGCCAAGTGCGGTGGTGTTGTTTCACAAAATAATTCATATTAAACAGTAACTGTTCATTTATATTTTCCATATGTCTTCATGGATATAAGTATAGTATAGTATAGTGGTGGTTTTTGAAACCCAATTAAACTCTATTTCTCTAAAACCACAAATGCCATGAAATGTATTAATATATCCAAATATAAAACGAGTGAATGGGAAAAAATGCTGAACAAGGCATTAAAAAACACAAAAACGTCTAAAACCTCTAAAAATTGGATATTTTAAAAAATTACTAGCAAAAAAAAATCCGAAAACATAGAAAAAGTCAGAAAGTCCAAAAATGGTCCAATGGGATCAGTGCAGCTCCCATTGACTTCCAATGGAACTCAACAGCTTTTACTTAGTGCAGTTTTATAGTTTTTCGTGCTTCTTCCACTTTTACTTAGGGTCGAATATCGAGGGTTAATTTACCATCGATATTCGACCGTCGAAGGATTTACCGCATTTCCTTCGTTCGTACGTTCGAACGATTAAATCCTTCTAATGGAACGATTTGAAGGATTTTAATCCATCGATCAAACGATTTTCCTTCGATCAAAAAAAGCTAGTAAAGCCTATGGGGACCTTCCCCATAGGCTAACATTGATGCTCGGTAGGTTTCAGGTGGCGAAGTAGGTGGTCGAAGTTTTTTTTAAAGAGACAGTACTTCGACTATCAAATGGTCGAATAGTCAAACTATTTTTAGGTCGAAGTAGCCAATTCTATGGTCAAAGTAGCCAAAAATGTACTTCGATATTCAAAGTATTTTTTATTCTATTCCTTCACTCGAGCTAAGTAAATGTGCCCCTTAGTAAAGTGTGAAAAAAATAGAAATCGGAATTTTTATTGTTGCATAATATCAGTTTCCGACATTTCATCCGAAACGTCGGAAACTGATATTATGCAACAATACAAATTACATTTTTTCACTAAAGGGAGTGCTGGTCTGGAAACTATTGGTGTATTTAAGATTACTGTGCAACCCTTTTTTTATCTAAATTGGCCTTGGAGTGCGGATACTCATTGGAAGACTATATATGTATGTGTATATATATATATATATATATATATCTATATATATATATATAGATATATATATATATATATTTAAACCATGGCTTGTTACACTACAATATCCTTGAAAAAGCTCCCCAGGTGGGACCGAAACGTCGGATAAAAATGTGTTTTGTTTGAAACTAAACAAATTACTTGATTACTTCACTAAAGAACAGTGTGTGCTGATCCTTCATAAGACTAGATATATATATATATATATATTTTATTTTTTTTTTATCTCCACACCTTAAGTCTAATAAAAAATCATGTAAACGTTAATTAAACCCAATAGGGTTGTTCTGCCTCCAATAAGGATTAATTAAATCTTAGTTTGGGTCAAATACAAGGTACTGTTTTATTATTACAGAGAAAAAGGAAATATAAAATCTGAAATGAAAATGATTTGATTAAAATAACGTCTATGGGAGATGGCCTGCCTGTAATTCCGAGCTTTTTGGATAAAAAAACGGACCCCATACCTGTATTCGATTTGTATCAATAAAAGATGAAAGAGTAATGTAAATACATTTTAGTGCCTTGACTACTTACATGAGTTTATTTCCTCCAGTCATGTGACTGTATTGACTTCATGTCAGATAAACTGGAGTATGAGTCCCAAATAAGTCATGGCATGATCAATGATCTTCTAATTGAAGCACAGTGTTTCTGTCACTCACAATATACCACACTTGCAAGGATGGGAACCAGGGGTGCTTCGCCAATGAGGCGAGTTGAGGCTGTCGCCTCAGGCAGCAGCGCCCCACTAGGTACCAGGGGCAGCAAAAATGCTGCTCCTGGTATTTTAAGAGCGAATTTCCAGGGGAGGGGGGCAGCCGCAACTGCTGCTGCCTCAGGCGGCGGATGGGCCAGGATCACCCCTGATGGGAACTAATATCATATTTGGTATGTGGATCTAGCAAATACAACCACTGGTAGTTAAAATTCTATAAGATGAATACATCTGCAATACTTGTGCAATGGCAAATTACATTATCCTGGATGTGTCTATGAAAAATGTACCGGCATTTCCTAAAGTGATATTGACACGTTCCAAGTTTTTACAGCAACTCCAGCTGGAACTAATCTAACCAAATGATTGCTCTTAGTTTCGCAGCTACATGCTTTTATCTTCATAAGGCTAGTGTAAAACAAGAGGAAAGAATTTTGAAAGTTAAAAGATTCCCACTGCATGCTCATAGAATTAATTAGGAGAGTTTTGATACTGATGATGGGAATACAAAAGCACCTAGGAAATTATGGTTCAGTGATACTCAAGAAGGCTACACAAGCTCAGGGCTATCATTTAAAACCAGGAGTCATAATTTTAAAACAGATGGAACTCAACAGGTTGGATGTCCTTGTTCTGTAAGATCTGAAAATACAATTTTTAGAAATGTTAGGATGTATAAAATAAATAGATCATTCTATTAAATCCAGTTTCAGTAAAATGTCATCATTTGGATGGCCTTCAGACAGCTACTGCAAATAACTAACATGTGGAGAGGTAGGCAAAAGGGTCAATATTTAATCATAAGCTAGTGGTTTATTCAGTATAGAAATTCATGTAGCACAGGAATTCACATACTATGAATCTGATAAAGAAAATATAGGAGAATCAAGGATATATGATCGGGAATGTAATAAAAGTTGGTAACAGAAAAACTATTCGCAATGACAAAATTTATGCCTTCGCACGAACAAATTTTGCTTTGCACAAATTTAATATAGCTTTTGTGAACCCAGAAACTGTTTAGCAACCACTTCCGACAGTGGAAGGCCGTTTGCGAATTTTACAGTTTTGCGCCAATGCACAGTAAATATAATAAAACTTCTTACTGTAAAAGTCGTTATGTTTGCGCCAAAAGATTACGACACCTTCAAGCACTTCTTAAGAGTGCGCAATTAAAATTTGTAATGTGCAATTAAAATTCGCAATGCAATAACAGTTGAAGGAACAATATTACATTGCGAGTTGTGCATTTTTATTCTTATTGGTGCGATTTGTTTTTCTCTTTGCAACTTTGATTACATTCCCCCAATAATGTTGTATCTATTTGTTTTCGGAACAGAGTATAAAATACATACAAAATAATTATAAAAACATACTTAACCTTCCAAAACTTACCTAACCTTTTCATCTGGGAAGTGGAATGGTGCCTTCTTTATAAGAACACGCATGGTGGCCCAGGAGGAACTAGCAAATATACCCCTGTATGCATACTTTCAGATCTGCAACATTTTCTATGCACAATTTCAAAATAACTGCCAGCGTATACAGTATTCCACACTTGAGAATGCTCTTCTAAATCCCATCAATTAGAAACAATGTCCTGCTTCTATATAGTCTTGATGGGTAGCTTGTAAGATCCACTAACCTGAGTAAAACTCAAATGGGACCCCATCACCTTAATGAGTATGATTGTGAAGAAATAGCAAAAACCAGCAGCGCAAAAAAACAGACTTATGAACTTCAGGGTTCTACATCAAACATTACATATATCATACCTGTAAAATTGCACCATATTGGGAAAAATTGCCTCTTCTAACCTAAAGGTGTCCATACACTATAAGATCCCCTTGTTTGTTGAGGTCACAAAATGAGCTATTTCCCAATATACCCAATATGCCCACCATTTTGCAGGGCAAAATCGGGCTAATCTAAACATTCAGCACTAGGACCAAAGAATTGGATTACAACAATGGGAATGGGCACAGACGGGACGAGAACTGCATCAACTAGTCAATGCATTACCTGCTGGATTGATATCTGACCTATTTTTGGCTAGATATTGGTTGGGGAGGCATGTCAGAAGGCCCCATACACAGGCAGATAAGCTGCTGAATTGGTCTACAGGACCCAAATTGGTATCTTAAATCTGCCTGTGTATGGCCACCTTCAGGTGTAACACAGAGGTAGGGACTTAATCTGGGAATGTTGCTATATTCAGAAATGTTGGTCTCAAATCATAAATGTTATGGTGGAAGTGGAACTAAATCTTCCACAGATTAATGACCCTAAATTTGTCTGTTGGGACCTGTGTATTCTACAACACCTTTCAATAGAACTTATATGGCTCCTCGTGTTGTATGGGGAAAAGACTATAGCAATGCACTGGATGAATTTACCACCGACTACTATTCAACACTAGAAAAATTCGGTCATCACACAACTCTAACTTTATAAGCTGACATATCTATCTAGAGGAATATTGGATCCATGCAACAAAATATGGGAACCCTGCATTTCATCTCCTGTGACAGAAATTACCCTTTGTAATGTTCCCTCTAAGGTGTGCTCTCATGCACGCAAGAATTTTGTATCAATTCTGACCTGAGCACACAGTTTTTAAAAATTGTGCACTCAAGTTTAAAATGTGCGCACTAAAGAATTTTTGTCACAAACAGTCAAGAAGGAATGAGACGGAACATTGACCCTCTGATATTCTGTATTGTATAACACTGTAAAAGCTGGTCTACCATACAGATGGAGCCAGAATGGATTATACATTTGTCGCGCTGTAACGGTAGATAAGCGCAGCTAATGCGAAATCCTACGTTGTCTCATCTCATGCGTCGCGTTTACCTGCATGTAATACAGAGTTGTGGCCACTAGATGTCACCAAATGCTAGTTATAACAAACCACATTACATATGGTGGCTTAGTGGGTAAAGTCCCTGCCTTTGACCAGTGTGTTTAGTGTTCAATCCCCAAAGTCAAACCAAGTTAAATTCTGTTGTCACTTTCAGTGCAATGAACCATGTCCCAACATTAAAAAAAAATATTTTTTTGGTGGGGGGTGGGAGACAAATAAATGGAAAAATAATCAATGGGCTTTTGTGACCATAATTCTAGGCATTAGTAATTTGCATAGTACTGTATTAATACTTGGTTGAGTACTTTACCCCCCTATAAAAACAAATAATAATTATAAAAACAAATACATACATCAATGTTTTATAGAACCTTAAATACAGCAATATTTATTATTATTTTTTTTTAACTTTTTAATAGCTGTATGTATTAGCCTAAAAGAAACGTTTTCAGCACATGCACCAGATCAGAGGCTTCATAGCCTTGTGGTTAAGTGACTGAACTTTGAAACTGAAGGTCATGGGTTCAAATCCTAGATTTTCTTTTCCCCCTTCACAATCATGATTTTTTTTTTTTTGGTGTGTGGGACACTGCTAAATCAATTGAAATAAATGAATGGGAGTTGTGATAATAATTATCTTATAAAATAATAAGCCTAAATATGACAATGATTTTTTTTTAATTTTATTATGCTATTAGCCTTGAAAAAATGTTTTCGTCAGCCATAACCGCCAAAAGGCTTCATAGCATTGGGGTTAGCTCACTGAGCTTTGACACACAAGGTCATATGTTCTAGTCTTGCTTTTCTTTTTTAATTTGTACTGTTAAATGTTCCACAGTATATGTATTAGAGATTCTACCAGTTGATTTATTCATGTTAAAAATAATATTTATATTTCTGACAGCACAAAAAAAATATTCTCCTGTTATAGATTGGATTTGTGATATACACAGCAACAGAATAAACATTGCTTTATAAAATGCACCCCATGTCCTGCCAGAGAGAGAGAGAGAGACAACATTTCCAACTTAATTGGCTTTTGGCAGAGAGGCCAGTACAGCTAACAGGTGCAACTAAGATACTTTGTAACAATTTTGAATTAAGAAAATAAGTAATTGTAACAGTTTAGATAAGGCCAAATTTTGTAAAATGAACATGGTAATTAGGGGGGTGTGGCCACAAAATGGGTGTGGTCAAAAAAAATTTGCCATGCTACATGCGAAAAAAATTTTGTCCCTCTTTTTACTTATAAAATGTTGGGAGGTGTGCTGAAAGCACTCTGACCAAAGCTGCTGGGGCCACCTGTTGTTGGACCCAGTACACCCTGGACGATAAATATCCTGACATCTGGGTATGTGTTGGGGGGGTTCTCTGCAGCTCCACATGAGCCCCTGACTGCTGGTTTATGTTTTTGATATTTTCACTGCCTTTGCCAATCACCATTATCGGCTTCATTCATTAAACTCGGCTGGACAGCCTTCCCGCAGCTCCCCTGGCTGTTCCCGTCACATCACACAGCCTATAGGAAGGAAGTCACGCTACAATGCCAGTAGCTGCCCAGCTGCACACCTACAGGCAGGGCCGCCATCAGGGGGGGACAGGGGGGACAAGCGTACCGGGCCCGGGCATGAAGGGGGGCCCGGCAGCGCTGCATTTTTTTGAAGATCCGGGCCCCCCTTACGAGCGCCCGAGCCGTACGTCTTGCCTCTTCAGTGCCGAATGCGGAAGTGCCGAAAAGCCGAAGCCGATGCGACGAAAAGACCCGAAGTCACGGAAAAAGCCGAAGTCCCGAAGTCACGAAGCGCCGAAAAGACCCGAAGTCACGAAAACAGCCGAAGCCGAAGTCCTGAAGCAGCGCAAAGACCCGAAGTCACGAAAACAGCCGAAGCCGAAGTCCTGAAGCGGTGAAAAGACCCGAAGTCACGAAAGGAGGCGAAGTTGAAGTACTGAAGCCATGAGTTCAATTCTACTGAACACCAGTTTGTGGTTTTTTTTTTTTTAATCCCCTGGCCACCAATGTATTATTTTAATATTCTATAGGCCCCTGCCACCAATCTTTTTTTTAAAACTTTTGTTTTTGGGGCCCCAATTTTTTTTTTAACTCGTAAGGGGCCCCTTGCCACCATTGTTTTTTTTTGGGTTTTTTTTTTAAAAAAAAATTAATTTTCTTTTTGGTGGCCCCAAATTTTTTTAACTTGTAAGGGGGCCCCTGCCACCAGTTTTTTTTTTTTTTTCAAAAAAAAATTATTTTTTTTTTAAATTTTTTTTGGGGCCCCAATTTGTTTTTAACTTGTAAGGGGGCCCCTTCCACCATTTTTTTTTTTTCAAAAAAATTTTTTTTTCTCCAAATTTTTTTTTGGGGCCCCAATTTGTTTTTAACTTATAAGGGGGCCCCTGCCGCCAATGTTTTTTTTTTTTCAAAAAAAAATTAATTTTTTTTCAAATTTTTTTTTGGGGCCCCAATTTGTTTTTAACTTAGAAGGGGGCCCCTGCCACCAATGTTTGTTTATTTTTTAGGTTTTTTTACATTTTTTTTTGTTGGGGCCCCAAGTTTTTTTTAACAGGGGGCCCCTGCCACCAATGTTTTTAAAAAAAAAAATTTTAATTTTTATAAGGGGGCCCTGACCATCAATAGCTTTTTACAACTTGTGTGGGGGGGGGTTACTTTTTTAGCGCTGATGTCTGTGTGGTCTTTTAACTGCGATGTGGGCAGGATATGGGGCGGAGCTTGGTCGTCAGTGTGGGCGGGGCCCAGGGGGCCCCAAAAATTTTGTTGTACGGGGCCCCGTGATTTCTAATGGCGGCCCTGCCTACAGGACCCAGAGCGGCCGATCATGGCTAAATGGCTGAATAAGTACTTCAACATGGGTAACAATAACAGCAAGAGCCCCCGCAACCCCCCAGATCGGATTCCAAGAAGAATGGGGGGCCGAGAGCTCTTTCCACCTGCAGTACTGCAGGTAAGCTGGTGCTTGGGGGACACCATGCTCTTGTGCTCCGACCCCTCTGTCAGTTGTTGCCTGGCCGATCTCCTCTCGCTGTTGCTGCGGTACAGGTGTGGAAAAAGCATAAATGGAAAAAAAATCAATGGGCTTTTGTGACCATAATTCTAGGCATTAGTAATTTGCATGGTACTGTATTAATACTTGGTTGAGTACTTTACCCCCCCATAAAAACAAATAATAATTATAAAAACAAATACATACATCAATGTTTTATAGAACCTTAAATACAGCAATATTTATTTTATTTTATTTTTTTACTTTTTAATAGCTGTGTGTATTAGCCTAAAAGAAACGTTTTCAGCATACATAATAGATCAGAGGCTTCATAGCCTTGTGGTTAAGTGACTGGACTTTGAAGCTGAAGGTCATGGGTTCAAATCCTAGATTTTCTTTTCCCCCTTCACAATCATGATTTTTTTTTTTTTTTTGGTGTGTGGGACACTGCTAAATGAATGGAAATAAATGAATGGGAGTTGTGATAATAATTATCTTATAAAATGATAAGCCTAAATATGACAATGATTTTTTTTTTTATGTTATTTTACTATTAGCCTTGAAAAAAATGTTTTCAGCCATAACAGCCAAAAGGCTTCATAGCATTGGGGTTAGCTCACTGAGCTTTGACACACAAGGTCATAGGTTCTAGTCTTGCATTTTTTTAAAAAAAAAATTGTACTGTTAAATGTTCCACAGACAGCTGCAGCAACCTGCGCTACTAAAGACACAAGAGAGCAGGGCTGGACTGAGAGTCCAAATAGGCCCTGGCATTTCAGGTAAAACAGGCCCAACCAGCCTACACAGAGGCCCAAACAGACCCCACCAGCCACTAAATACTGACTTTCTATGGGACCTTATAGCAGCCCCTCTGGAATTTGCCAGAACCCACAGATTGCCAGTCCGGGCCTGCAAGAGAGGGGCCCCGGTCATAACTAACTAGGATTGCAGACACCTGTAGCGCAAAGTAATTAGGGACCCGGCTTACCGGGAACTAGTGTTGCCACCTGCCCGGTATTTTACTGGCCTGGCCGGTACATTTCATGGCTGATCCCAATGTTATTAATAGGGAAAAAAATTAAATATATAAGGGGGAGGCGGCCGACATTGATCCTCTGCTCCCCCCACCACCTTCACTACCAGGGCTTCCTCCAGAAATCACTGACAAGGGAGAGAGATTTCAAATCAGCGGCCTCGTTCTTCACAGACTCGCAAGACTCTTCTTCACGGACTTAGACCCACTAGAACGATCTCCGGAGTCGCTGGAGTCACATTTCCACTGTGCCAGTGCTACGTGCTTCTTACCAAGGACCACAGCTCCTTCACACACTGTCACGATATATGGGATAGAGCCAGGGAGGAGAAATCCAGTGCCAAACGATTGATCGTCGCCATTTCTGAAGAGGACAGGAAGTGGAGTTTCAAGTTATTTATTAATAAAGGATTTGCGATTTTAAACTTTAATTTGTGTTTGTGGGTTTTTTTGCCGTATACTAACAAATTTTTTTAAAAAAATTTTGATGTTACTTGTCCTTTAACACAGGGGTCCCTGAACTTTTTTGGACCGGGGCCGGATGCAAAATTTTTTTTCGAGGACCAGGGGGTGGGGTGGGATTGGGGTCAGCGGGGTCAGGTTGTGGGGGTCAGCAACATAGTTGGATGCGCTGGCGTCCAATTCGGGGCGCGTCGGCATCCAATTCGACGCACTGGGTTCAGTGTCCACAGGCTGCTTCTGGGCTGCAGCCCGACAATTGGGGAACCCTGCTTTAACAGACCTTCCCCCCAACAAAAGTCCTACATATGTGAACACTGTAATATAAACAAACCCTGGTGCTTTTTAAATGCAAATGAGATGAGGGCATGTAATTAGTACAAAGCTCCTAGACTCAGTAACTGGAATGCACAATTAAACAATGAGGCAGGAGTGGGGGTTGGGTGTGCTGTACTATACCATGTGCTAAGTAGGGAATTGTCAGACCATTCAAATTAATTTACAATGCCTTCAATTCTTTGAGCAGAGATTCACCTGAGATCACTAAGGGCTCATACAGAGAAGCAGGTTTAAGCTGTATAACAGAGCATTCTGTCCCAGTGGCTGCACAGATCCTATCTGATCCCCATTGTAAGCAGCAGTGCTGCCCTGCTTTATGGCTGAGATTCTAGCTATCTGTATAACAGAACATTCTGTCCCAGTGGCTGCACAGATCCTATCTGATCCCCATTGTAAGCAGCAGTCCTGTCCTGCTTTATGGCAGCTGAGATTCTATCAATCTGTATAACAGAGCATTCTGTTCCAGTGGGGTGGGGGGCATTACTATGCACATATGCTCATGTTATTGGTGGGGGATGGGGTGCCTATATATTATTTACCTACCAGCTGACATATTTGCAGGCCCCCACGAGACTGAAAAAAGCAGGCTAATGAGGGATGTCACCGAGTAGGCCGGGACTGGCAATCTGTAGGTTCTGACAAATGCCAGAGTCCTGACCAGATACTACAAAAAAGCAAAGCATTGCGTCTGCATGCGACAGTCGCGTCGCGTCGGAACAACGCTGCGACACGATGCGATGTGACAATTCTATCTATAACCTTATTTTTGACGCATGCATCAAATTGCATGCGTTTTGACGCAGCGCGTATTATTGATGTTACAATGGAGTTCAAAAAGTAAACCCTCATCTATATTTAAGGTTTGATTTTTTGTAGTATCTGGTCAGGACTGGGAGTCAAAATAGGCCCAAACATTACCCAACCAGCCCACTAAAGAGTGACTTTCTATAGCTTGTTAGAGAAGCCCCTCCTCTGGCATTTGTCAGAACCTACAGATTGCCAGTCCCGGCCTACTCGGTGACATCCCTCATTAGCCTGCTTTTTTCAGTCTCGTGGGGGCCTGCAAATATGTCAGCTGGTAGGTAAATAATATATAGGCACCCCATCCCCCACCAATAACATGAGCATATGTGCATAGTAATGCCCCCCACCCCACTGGAACAGAATGCTCTGTTATACAGATTGATAGAATCTCAGCTGCCATAAAGCAGGACAGGACTGCTGCTTACAATGGGGATCAGATAGGATCTGTGCAGCCACTGGGACAGAATGCTCTGTTATACAGCTTAAACCTGCTTCTCTGTATGAGCCCTTAGTGATCTCAGGTGAATCTCTGCTCAAAGAATTGAAGGCATTGTAAATTAATTTGAATGGTCTGACAATTCCCTACTTAGCACATGGTATAGTACAGCACACCCAACCCCCACTCCTGCCTCATTGTTTAATTGTGCATTCCAGTTACTGAGTCTAGGAGCTTTGTACTAATTACATGCCCTCATCTCATTTGCATTTAAAAAGCACCAGGGTTTGTTTATATTACAGTGTTCACATATGTAGGACTTTTGTTGGGGGGAAGGTCTGTTAAAGCAGGGTTCCCCAATTGTCGGGCTGCAGCCCAGAAGCAGCCTGTGGACACTGAACCCAGTGCGTCGAATTGGATGCCGACGCGCCCCGAATTGGACGCCAGCGCATCCAACTATGTTGCTGACCCCCACAACCTGACCCCGCTGACCCCAATCCCACCCCACCCCCTGGTCCTCGAAAAAAAATTTTGCATCCGGCCCCGGTCCAAAAAAGTTCAGGGACCCCTGTGTTAAAGGACAAGTAACATCAAAATTTTTTAAAAAAAATTTGTTAGTATACGGCAAAAAAACCCACAAACACAAATTAAAGTTTAAAATCGCAAATCCTTTATTAATAAATAACTTGAAACTCCACTTCCTGTCCTCTTCAGAAATGGCGACGATCAATCGTTTGGCACTGGATTTCTCCTCCCTGGCTCTATCCCATATATCGTGACAGTGTGTGAAGGAGCTGTGGTCCTTGGTAAGAAGCACGTAGCACTGGCACAGTGGAAATGTGACTCCAGCGACTCCGGAGATCGTTCTAGTGGGTCTAAGTCCGTGAAGAAGAGTCTTGCGAGTCTGTGAAGAACGAGGCCGCTGATTTGAAATCTCTCTCCCTTGTCAGTGATTTCTGGAGGAAGCCCTGGTAGTGAAGGTGGTGGGGGGAGCAGAGGATCAATGTCGGCCGCCTCCCCTTATATATTTAATTTTTTTCCCTATTAATAACATTGGGATCAGCCATGAAATGTACCGGCCAGGCCAGTAAAATACCGGGCAGGTGGCAACACTAGTTCCCGGTAAGCCGGGTCCCTAATTACTTTGCGCTACAGGTGTCTGCAATCCTAGTTAGTTATGACCGGGGCCCCTCTCTGAGTCTCTTGTGTCTTTAGTAGCGCAGGTTGCTGCAGCTGTCTGTGGAACATTTAACAGTACAAATTTTTTTTTTAAAAAATGCAAGACTAGAACCTATGACCTTGTGTGTCAAAGCTCAGTGAGCTAACCCCAATGCTATGAAGCCTTTTGGCTGTTATGGCTGAAAACATTTTTTCAAGGCTAATAGTAAAATAACATAAAAAAAAATCATTGTCATATTTAGGCTTATCATTTTATAAGATAATTATTATCACAACTCCCATTCATTTATTTCCATTCATTTAGCAGTGTCCCACACACCAAAAAAAAAAAAAAATCATGATTGTGAAGGGGGAAAAGAAAATAGAGGAATTGAACCCATGACCTTCATCTTCAAAGTCCAGTCACTTAACCACAGGGCTATGAAGCCTCTGATCTATTGCATGTGCTGAAAACATTTCTTTTAGGCTAATACACACAGCTATTAAAAAGTAAATAAATAAATAAATAAATAAATAAATAAATAAATATTGCTATAAAACATTGATGTATGTATTTGTTTTTATAATTATTATTTGTTTTTATAGGGGGGTAAAGTACTCAACCAAGTATTAATACAGTACTATGCAAATTACTAATGCCTAGAATTATTGGCACAAAAGCCCATTGATTTTTGTTTCCATTTATTTGGCTGTGTCCCCCCAAAAACTGAATACATCAATGTAGTAAAATATTATTAATAGAAGTTGCTGACCGTTTTTACCCACTCCATATCACAGTTAGGGCTCTTACAGACGAGCGTTTCTTCATGCGCTCCCCTGCGCTCCGTTTGGCTGCGTTCAGCCGCAGGGGAGCGCAGGTCTAGACGCTGCTAATGTCTTTCTATGTGCCTGTACTGACACAGGCGCATGTAAGCGCTGAACGCAGGAAAAATGCAGCATGCTGCATTTTTCTGCGTTTTTCAATGGTTCAGCGCTTACATGCGCCTGTGTGAGTACAGGCACATAGAAAAATATTAACAGCGTCTAGACCTGCGCTCCCCTGCGGCTGAACGCAGCCAAACGGAGCGCAGGGGAGCGCATGAAGAAACGCTCGTGAGTAAGAGCCCTTAAAAGACTCAAAACTGCCACTACAATTGAAAAAAAAAAAAAAAATCTAATGACTATAAAACTGCTAAAATGGGAATTGATCCACCAACCTTTTGTATCATAAAGCAGAGCATTAGCCAACTGAGCCATTTCTTAGAACAAGAGTAAAGCTGAATCACTTTATATAAGACACTGGTCAGGCTGCTACAGAACCCAAAAAAAAAACAAAAAACAAATGCACACAAGGGAAAGGGGGACTGTGGTCACTACTTAATTTAGCTCTTCTACCTTATAAGAAACTGCTACCCATTTAGCTAAGAATGTCAAGCTTAAGCCTAAAACTTCAATCACTAAAAAGGGTGATTGCAAATCACTCTGCTGTCTACAGTCAAATATTTCAGCTCAGGAAGAGGAGAGTAAAGGTACTTTCCCCGCAGAAGCCCTGTTTCTTCCCCTCAAGAGATCCTTTCTGAAATGATCTCTGCCTTTTTGTAGCAAAAACAAATAATATAACGCTTATTAAAAAAAAAAAAATAATGGTGGGCAGATTCAAACTAATAACCCTCTATTTCCCTCTATTTCCTAGACCTACACCTTAACCACTACACTATAGGTGCTGCTTATGGGGCTTCTAATAGCTCAGGCGCCACCTGGTGTCCATTGCTTGAACTGCACCTATTTAAAATTTAAGAGCAATCCTTTCTATACGCTGGGACTGTGCGTTTCCCTGCGCTTAGTGCGAACAGCGCATTTATCTTGATCCGTTACAGCGCGTCAAACGTACAATCTATTCTGGCTCCATCTGTACCTTTATTTGTTATACTTGTCTATATGTTTAAATGGTTTACTGAAGCAATTTTAATTACATAATATAAAAAAAATTATCCAAGAGGAAACAACAGATGCAGGAATACAAAGTGGAAAGCAAATGAAAAATGGATAAACATAAACTTCAGTAAAGGAAAATCTTGCATTCTAGCTATGCATACTATAAAGTCAACATATACCAAGGCGTCTGAGGTTATGAGGTGAGCACAGAAAAAGTAAAATAATCAAAATAATTTACTTAATCTGTGGATATTCTACAAGTACTGTTGCTCAACAGTGTTGCCTTGCACTTCAGTGTCCTGGGCTCATTTTGACCAAGTCTACCTTATATGCATGGAATTTGTATATTTTTGTACCTTTGCCAGGGTTTCACATGGGTGTCCCAATTTACACCAACATCCCAAATATCTAAAGTTAGTTTGTAGACTGAACTTAAGCATCTATAGCTCAGAATGATTAAGCATTCAACCAGTATGTAGGTGCTATTTATATAATGTGGAGATAATGTGTAGATTCATCTGTATAAGAACATTAGTGATGAGCAAAAGTTTGTGAAACATCAATAAAATTGTGAAACGCATTGTCAATGGTCGTTCAAAATATTTTTACGTGCAACAATTTTTTATGCATTAAAGTCAATGGCCGTTTTTTCTTATGTCTTGGCGACTGTTTAGTCACAGCAATTTTTTTGTCCAAATGCATTTGAGTTTTTTTCTTGTGGCAACTTTTTGTCTCAGTGACAATTTCGTTCCGGCAATTTTTTTTTTTCATGGCAAATTTTTGCCACAATTTTGCGAAAAAATTTGCAGGTGGTGAAGTGCAGAATTTTGTGGCAAATCCATGCCTGGAAAATAAATTTGCTCATTACTAAAGAACATACGGGGAATGTAATAAAAGTCGTTAAAGAGCAAAACAATTCGCATGAACAAAAATAAAAATCCACATCTCGCAATGTAATACTGTTCCTTAAACTGTTATTACACTGCAAATTTTAATTGCGCATTGCGAATTTTAATTGCGCACTCTTAAGAAGTGATTGAAGGTGTCGTAATCTTTTTGAGCAAACATAATGACTTTTTCAGTAAGAAGTTTATAATACATTGAATGCAAATTGGCGCAAACTATAAAATTCGCAAACAGTCTTCCACTGTCGGAAGTGGTCGCTAAACATTTTCCGGGTTCGCAAAAGCTATATTAAATTTGCGCAAAGCAACATATGTTATAGATATAGTTTTATCTATTAAACATACAGACATATTTCCATGGAATGGATTAAAAGTTCTCTGACCTTATGTTTTTTTTTATCCAGGCCATAAAACTTAAATATGCAGTTAAAAATGCAGTACAAAATATAAAGCAATAACATTCTAAAATTATGGCTTCTAACAATGCATATAGGGAAATGTAAGCTTCCAGTGCAGTAGATAAATCTATCCTTGACTAGAGAGAAAAGCTGTTGAAAATAAGAGGCACAATTGTAACAGTCATTGTAATAAACATTTTTCTAAAGCTGATATTATACTTGAAGAAATCTGTCAGGCTAATGGGTCACTAAAAACAGTTGTACAATAAATATGGGTTTTTTTATAGCTGAAAATTTCTCACTTGCCACTCGCAGATGAGACATTTTTTTGTATGCACCATAGAGAAAAGTACATGATGGTTAGCAATGTTAGGAACCCCAATGGAAATAACATAATATGAGATGAGGCTTTAAGACCTGTGAGAAAAATCAATTTGATGGAAAATTGACAAACTTGTTTAATATGTCGGCACAGGATTCAAGAGCCGACCCACAGAGACCTCTACATAGGCACAACGTGAAGTTACTGTCAGTTCTCTTAATCTGCTCAGTTACGCCACAGAATCTCAAAAGGGACTTTTAACTAAACATCACTTTAAATTATCAATTCTCCTTCATGTTTTGAAGTTTCTAACTCCCCTCACCAGAAAGGCTGGCAAATATCTTACATTGGGAATTACAGAAAAAAAGTTTTAATAAAGAAAAGATTAAACCATGGGAATGACCAAGCCATTTGTGTATTCTTTTCATGGAATTTATTTGATTTCTCGGAATTGGCAAACATTTAGTGACAAACTCCACAGACCCTTTTACCTAGACTGATCATTTTTCAAACAAGTTTCCCAGAATTGCTTAATTCTGTTGGGTCAAACAATGAGTACTGCTTGACTTCAAGAAGACAGAGATCTGTTGTCCACTTGTAAAAGGAAAGTGGGGGGAGAAAAAATGCTACAACAAGAACCTTTTCTGAATAAATAGACGTGCAGCATGTCAAAAAGGAAAGTTGTGTTACCTACAACTTGCTTGCATGGTTAAAACTCGCACACAATTGGCCATGCAGGAATCACCTGATGAAGCTGGGGATTATGGGAGCTACAAGTTGAAGGTAAAACTTCTTCCTAATGAATCAGATGAAAGTGAGTGCAGGACTGACTGACGTAGGTGGTTTTGCAATACATAGACAAACAATCCCTGTTTTGTTTAAGGAGAGGAGATGTATTATGCACAAAATAATATAGTGACCTAAATAATTGAAAGATTTCAGAAGATTTTTTGTTTGTTTACAACATAAGCCACATCTCTTCTGATAAATTACAAAAAGTTCCTAGCCAGAGAATCCACACATGTATAGGGAGCAGGAATCTACTATAACCACTATCTGAATAAAGGATCTAAGAGGCCTCCATTGGTATTTCCTCTTTCACCCAACCGCAGTTTAGGGGAAAATTGTATTGGAAATTTTCACATTTATGCTCTGTACAGTGAATAGGGCCCAAGTTTATTAAAGGGAAATATGCACATAACATTTTTATATGAACCAGTCAATTAGTCACTACTAATTGTTAGACATTTTTCTCGACAATTTTTAGTTTAGAACGCACAATCATGCTCATCGGCCAATAATTCCTTTTCCATGCTACAATGTTTAACCACCCCCGACAGCATAGAGCCAACAGAAAAATGTATATCAAGAAGCACCAAGGGATGGCTTCTTTAAATTATCATAATATAAGCAAAAATTACCCATACGAACATAAACGACCATACGCTTTACTTGTTTTGTGGCATCAAGCTACTTCCTCAGAATCATAAAGCATATGTCCCTTTAATAAAATCCTGTATGTATGGATACAATAGAAACTATCACCCAGTGCACATATAAACATCACAGGTGCCTTAACATCTCAACAGAAATGGGTATTAGATCCAAATGCCATAGCCAAGTTGGGATATAGTGTGCAGATTCTTACTACTGGGATAGTGTTGGGAGTCCCTCTAGTTGCAGGTATTTAAAAAGACACAGATATTATGCTCTCATTGGCATCGTAGTACTTTTCTTATGAAAGCTGGACCTGCATATGGTTGTCTTCCTTGCAAATCTCTTTACATAATCTCTTCCATTATAAGCAGCTGTTGTCTTTCTTCCAAGAGCAATTAAAAGGAAGAGACCATCATAAACATTAGTACTTAATGGTTAGAACAAGCAGTAATATCTGCAGCAACATTCATAATATATAACTCGAATCTTACTTCCAAGACCATTTGAAAAGAAAAGAACATAATAAACATCTCTATGGGTAGAACTAATTGTAATGTCTCCAGGCAACATTTAAATTAAAGGTACATCAGGACCCTTTACAAAATACACCTGCATGTTTTTAGTGGCTTTTAAGGGTTCATTTACTTAGGCAAGTGCTAGAAGCCAAACTTCATGCAAATGGTCTAGCAAGTAAAGAGTCAGACAAAATGTCTGTAGTCAATAAAGAGATATGTATGTGAATGCTGCTATAGCCACATGTAACATTGTTTATTCCCTCTGTACGTGTTCTTTTTATTTGAAGTCACAAGCGGACAGAACAGGTTACATTAGTGCATTTTATTACACAATAGAACATCAGGTCATGCTTATTGACTTTTAATATTGGCCTAGTAAATCGCATAAGCAGCATGGCACCTCAGAGCCCTAGAGCAACAATCCTTCTAATAAAAGTCGGGAAACAGAGTCCCTGTGAACAAGGTTTTCTCAGTGACAGAACTACCTTTGTCAGGAGTACATTCTAGGAACATAAGAAAGGAAGGATAGCTGGAGGTGGCTCTCCTTAGGTATCACTGACCTAAAATGAAGGGACCACAATACTCAATAGGGATCCAGGCTTAGTACATTGCTCCCTGAATGGTTTCCACTGTAGGGACCACTAGCTGGTAGCCTTAAAGTGGTGTTCCAAGAATAGCTCCTGGACTCCCTCAAGGACATTAGCGTTTAGGACAACACTTACCTGCCAAGCATCTCCATAGAGGTTTCACAGAATCCTGCTCTACCTATGAGTGTGAGTGATTGTATATAATGTAACCTCATTGATTAGTATTAAGCCTATTGTGTAGTTTCAATAAAACCACTTTTTTTTTGTTTGCAAGAACCTCTGGCATCCTGTTTTTGTTCATACACAACAGCAGAGAGGTGTAGTTGCATATCACCCTCTCCCCTTACTCCCATCTGAGTAAGAGAGCCATGTTCTTATTGATTAAAAAGACTGTGCTGAGCTGAGCTTGCTGATAAATAACTGCTAGTGTAAGAGATGCAATGAAAAATATAATTTTTACATATATTTTTCACCAGTGTTGAACTTGGTAAACATAACTCCAGGGAAAAGGTATAGTGTTGCAGCAAGTAAGGCTGTGTTTGTTCGCTGACTTAGGAAAAGCGAGGAAAAGCCAAATACATGGGTTCCTGGAGTGAATGGAGGAAATCAGGATGAGCAGCAAATAAAAGAGGTGTGGGACTACACATCAGTCCTCCTGGGATATCTCCTTGTGTTGGAGGAGGTTGTGAGGCTCCCTGGATACCTCCTTGTGCTGGAGGGGCATGTGGTGCAGCCAGGAGAGCCAAGGCAGAGGCTGGTGAATTGGTATCTATGAGGGGGAGTCAGAAGGGTTTAGTGAGAAGCCTGAATGTTCCAGAGTCAGAAGGGTTTAGTGAGATGCCTGAATGCTCCAGAGTCAGAAGGGTTTAGTGAGAAGCCTGAATGTTCCAGAGTCAGAAGGGTTTAGTGAGATGCCTGAATGCTCCAGAGTCAGAAGGGTTTAGTTAGATGCCCGAATGTTCCAGAGTGTGGAAGCCAAACTGTATGGTGTGAACCCTAGAGAGGAGCAAAGATTTGAAAGTGTAATGTTGAAACTCTAATGAACTGTGTTCCTGTGACTTTATGTTGTGTAATGTTTGCTGAAATAAACCTGTGTTTTGCCTTAAGATCTGGTGTCCCTGGCTTTATGCTTACCTGCCTACCATTGCTAAATTCCCAATCCCCAATAAACTGCATATACAAAGCCAGCTTGTCAGATTTGACATGAGATCAGCTTTGTGTCAAATTAGACTTGTTTTGTTTGTTTTAATGGATTATATGATACTGAACAATCCCTTTCACCTGCAGTTACACTTAGAACATGATTTTCCAGTGTGGAAACGAATTACTATGTCCCTGTTTAAAAACGTTTCCTGGCCAACATTCTCAACAGATTCTGTTTGTATTGAAACAGACCTCACTGGTCCACTTTTGCATGGGCACTGGCCATTTGCCTACATATCTCCTTGCTCACTCTTTTGGTGCTCACAAAGTGCCAGGATTTGCTGATTATGTTGATAAACAATCAGAATTTGATTGATTTTCATAAAAGGCAGTGTGTTATGCAGTGGTCATTAAGACATTATATACAATATCAAGAAATAATATTCCTCCATACACTGTATGTATTCAGTTGTTGTCATGTAAGATTCTGTGTAAAATTCCCATAAGTGGTATACAGAGATATAAATCCATTTATTGGTCTTTTACTAAACCTGCCAAAATAAAAAAAATGAATGGAATTGGCCAAAATTAAAAAGATAGGGTCCAGACTAAATGTACCTGCATTAAACTGTCTATATAAATTAAGATTTGTTATTGCCAATCAAATGTAGATCATTTAGCTCTAGCAATGGCACATTTTCAGCATTCATCAATTTATAGTCAGATCCATTTAGTCATGGATATGTATTACTTCTCCTGCCAATGGGTTTACTGACCTTCAACATTATGACTTTCACTTCTACTAGATGTTGTATATAGTCATATGCATATAGCTATTATGTAGAGAACGTTACTACAGAAGCTGCTAGTAGAAAACATTTAGGCAACTGCTTGTTATTTACTTTTTTATCAATGTATTCTATTCCCCTGAGCTTGACAATCAAAGTCTACATGCAGTTACATATACATATGTTACATAGATACTCATCTTTCCTATAGGCATTACTGAACTGCACTTTCAATGATCTTCTTGACAAAAGGAGCCCCTTTTCATGCAATCATTTTCACACTTTTATCCCATTTGAGCATTTCTATTTGAGCCATTCATTTGTACATTGTGCCAGACAGCAGCAACTGCTATAAGTTACAGCATTTTCTTTTAAATGTTCTTGACATTGACAACTGACCCTGTGGTGTATATATATATACAGTGCGAGTGGATGGTTGAAGTTCTAGTCTATACATTTCAAGTCAATATATGATCTCCAACCTTTATAATTGTAGTTGTTGTTGTTCACTATAAATCTAAACAAGCCAAATGATGTCAGAGTATGCAGCTTATTGTACGTCATCAATAGCTACCTCTAGCTACCAGCAGTAGCAGAACATTATCCAGAATAATCACAAACTGAAAACAAGTCATTAATTCACATTGTAAACTATTTAGATGTATGCCATTTGAACTCCATTCCTGCCTGCCCTGACCCTTGGCATACTGTTTCATTTCTACAGCCCTTGACTTTGTTTTTCTCCAATACAGTCTCTTGGGCTTCCTAACAGTATCTTCCCTTATTCGCATACGCTAGTTGCCTTGGGGGGATTCAGCTATAATTTGGCAGACACCCAGAACTGGAGACAAAGAAGAAGATGGTGCAGAGAGATCATGCGTCACTTAGCACCAAGCACTCATTTAATTGACTTTTCTGTCAAAATGAATATGACTTTATGTAGAATCTGCCAACTGATGTATCATATGAATATCTAATCATTGTCCTCTCACTCTCTACACGAAAAGGCAGATTGGGGTCCATGGTGGACACTTTAGTTTCTCGAATACTCTACCATGTTATTATTTTTACACATTGATTTCACAGATGTTCACTATTAACACTCTTATATTTAAATGTTTTATCCCCGCATGAGCCATTTGCATTCATATTATTATTCATATTATTATTCACTGCAGCATAAATTTAATTTTAAGAAATGATGGGAGAAACATGTAATTTAACTGCTGACTGAGACATTCAGGACCTGGCAAAAGCGATTAACTATTAAACGAGAACAAAATACTGCATAATCCCATCTCCCTTCTTCCAGGGCCATCCAAATCCCCCTCCTGAACACTTAGGACCCATGAAAGGCCACCAGTTGCTGTACTTTGTTCTGAAAATCGGAGAAGATCCAGGTTGTTTTCTCATGCACATATTAAAGGAGAACTAAACCCTAAAAATTAATATGGCTAAAAAAGCCATCTTTTATAAAATGACCTTATGGCACCAGCCTAAAGTTTCAGCTTGTCAATAGAAATGATCCAGGACTTCAAACTTGTCACAGCGGGTCACCATCTTGGAAGGTGTCTGCGACACTCACATGCTCGGTGGGCTCTGAGCTGCTGTTGAAAACTAAGGTTAGGGGTTGTCTCAAATTATCAAACAGAAAATGAGGTTGGCCTTTAAAATAAGCTGATGCTACAGGGCTGATTATTAAATTCTGATGCTAATTGCACTGGTTTCTGTACTGCCATGTAGTAATTTACTGTATTAATCATTAATCAGCCTTTAATTGTGGCATTTATATTCTATAGAGGTCATTTACTAACAATCGAATTTCACATTTTTCAACAAAGCTCTAAGATTTGTGTTTTTTTATAAATCTAAAAAAACACGAATAAATTAAAAACCACGATTTTTCTCTCCACAAAGAATTGTCCAAAAAAACTTGAATTTTTCTAGGTTTTGGATTTATTAATATTTTTTAGTGCATCACTCACCGCTTTTTTACATTCTTATTTTTTAAGTTGGATTTTTTAATAAATCGCACAAAATTTGTAGTTTTAGAGTTTGTGAGTTTAGCAATGGTTTCAAAAACCTCTAAAACGACTAAAATTAGACCTTTATTAAAGATGCCTCTTTGTGTAATGTATATTTTGAGTCTGTTCTTAAGCTCACTAAGTGACAGCAGCATAGAGCATGTGCAGAAGATGGGGAGCTACTGGGGCATCTTTGGAGACACAGATCTTTACTGCTAAAGGGATGTGGTTGCCTTGGGCTGGTATAGAAACCCAAAACATACAACATAGCTACCCTACCTCTTTAGATAAGCTTTAGTTTTCCTTTAAAACAATTCAGCTGTGCCTCATCAGCAATCAGAGAAAAGTAGACCTGAATGACACAAGATGACTCACAAACCCCACTGCACTCGTTTCTGAGAACATGGTACAGCATATGATGTGCAGTTCAGGAGAGGTAGGCAAATTTATTCGAGATTTTAGTATTTAGTAATATTTATATCAGAAAGATATTTTAACATCAGAATTTGAGACCAACGTACAATTTAGGGAACAGCGTTTCTTACTATAAGAAGGATTTACAGATACTACAATCTACGGCTTATGAATTCTAAAAGGTCATGGTTGACTGTGTCTCATAATCACGCACAATTGTAGAAATCACAATCTCTAAATGGCTTAAAAACGAATGGAAAATGGCATTATCACAACTTATTTTCCATCACAAAATGTTGATGCATTGTACTTTAGGGAATCTGTTATATAAAAGTTGATTTTAATAACAAAATGATGATTGCATTGATTGTTACTGTTCTGAAATAAACCATCAGTACTATTGAGCAACCAGAATAACATGTTAATACTAAGGATTTTGAATTCTACATTTTGCTGCAAAATAAACTTCATAACATAGAGCTGCAGTAAAACAGAACTTTCGTTTTTTGCTTCTTGTCAGTTTCCCTGAATTTTCTACCAAAATGAAACCTTTAAAAATATAATTATAAAGGCACTACTATGGCCTTCATAATTCATTTAAGATTTAACAGTAAACAATAATGCATTTTAAGAGAAAGTTCAAAAATGTTTTATTTAGAATGTTTAGGGAAAGAAAATAGCCAAAACTTGTATGGGCTTATTTATCAAAAAATCTAATTTGTGAGGTTTTTTATACATCAAATATACTCACAATTTAGAAAAACTGTAATGTTTGAATCAGAATGTTATAAACTGGATTGAATACAATCATGACAAAAACTCAAATACCTTGAATTTTTCGAGTTTATAGACTAAAATTTGTGAGTTTATAAACTCGAAAACTTGAATTTAAAAAATGGCTTGAATTTTTCCTAGAACAACTATACATGAATGTGCCTGTTTTTAGATGCAGTTTTTTTTTTTACATTTGAGTTTTCGAGGTTTATTTGCTTAATAAATACCAGACATTTCAGTTTTTAAAAAATATACTTTGAATTCGTGAGTTTTTGTGCAAAAACTTGTGGCTCAAATTCAAACCTTGATTTATCACCCCCTAAATTTCAATTTTTATATTGAATTCTGAAATTGGTATTATCCTATTGCCCATATCCAAATGCCAAATGAAGATTGGATTCCTTTGAATATTTGGCCATGCTCCATCTTTTCAACCATGTTCCTTGGCTGGTTTACTGTGGCAGGATTATCTCATATAACTAAGATTGACAGAAAGGTTTTAAAGGTGGAAAGGAGGATTATAGGCCCAAAACACAAATAATCATTCTCTTTGGCAAGGTGGGGTAAATTTTGGAAGATTTGCAATATGAATATTATTATTATTAATTATTTCCTTAATAGTTCTATTAGAAAAATACTTGATATATGTCCTAACCAATTCATCACTAAACGGCTTGTAAACACTTCTGACATATAAACTTTTTTTTAACATATTGGTGCAATACTTGTATACTGTATCACGAAACGCGTAAGGCTGTGGACACAATAAACTTCACTTTGATATCTGCCTGGTGTAAGACTGCCTTCATTGAGTGCCTGCTCCACAAAGTTTTTTTGGCTTGTCCGCTTCCCATGCTGAGGGCTCAGGGCAGTGCACCTGAGCCTCTTCCCAAGTGTGGTGTAGTTGTTAAAGTGATATATTCACTTTGTTGACAGTGCCATTTTGGTGCACCTTTTTATATATGTAGAAACATTGGTACACCATAGCTAAAACTTAGATACTAACATTCTCTAGGTTAAACATTTTAGACTTTTGATGGGTGCTGTATTAGTGCACCCTTTTATACCTTTAGAATAAATTGGTTACACCAATAGATACATTTTAAGCACATACTACACCCATGTCCTTTAACTACACCTTTGTGAAATATCCTTTAGAGGTGCACCAAAAGGGCACCTGCCAAAAAGAGGAACGGACCTTTCTAATTTTCCAAAAGACACACACCTGAAATAATTGGACATGGGGGTTGGTCTGATGTGGGGGATTCAGGGATTGGATCACATTTTATTGTTGCAGTGTTGTGATTGGTGCACTTTTGTTTAAATATTGGTGTTTGAGCTCTACACACTCAGCCTATGATTAAGTGTTTGTATACACAATAAATCTCTTTTACTTGATTTCAACAATTTGATGGAAGATTGCCTTTATTTGAGTGCCTGCTCCAGATTTATTCACAGTTGTCAGCTCCCCATGCTGAGGGCTCAGGGTGGTGCACCTGGGTCACTTCCCTAATGTGGTAAGTAAATACTCTACTGTATGGAGACCCCTTCTTCATCTTATCATAACTTTGCCTAGGACAACTCCCATTGGCTACTACATGACTTTGGTAGCTTTTAGATGGCAATTTTTTACGTTCAATTTTTCATGTTTTTTTTACTTAATAAATACCAGACCGATTTTTTAAAAATATAACTTGAATGTGTGAGTTTGGGTACAAAACAAATTTCGAATTGTGGAAAAAATCTAATTCAATTTTTAAACTGGCCCTTAAAGTGCACAGGATTAGTGATGGGCGAATTTGCGCCGTTTCGCTTCGCCGAAAAATTTGCGAAACGGCGCCGGCGTCTTGTTTTTGACGCCGGCACCCATTTTTTGGACGCCGGTGCTTGTTTTTGACGCCGGCGCCCGTTTTTGACGCCGGTGTCCGTTTTTTCGGAAAAAAAATTATGACGCCGGTGAATTTTTGCAGCGAATTTTCGCGGGCGTTTCGCGAATTTATTTGCTGGCGGTGAATCACGCAAATTCGCCGCGAATTCGCGCCTGGCGAATAAATTTGCCCATCACTACACAGGATCTGACCAGGCAACTTTGTCTTTAACTATATTAATGATTTCCTGAATGGAAAACAAGATTGTGTGGCCATTTTTGCATGTCGCAGATGGCTCTGCATGTTTGGACAAGAAGTCTAGACTATGACAGATCTGGGATTAAAAATGTGAGATATAAACAAGCCTCCTGTTGTGTATTTCAATTAATATATAATTTGAGATGGTGAACCTTTTCAGCAACTATGGAGGTAAATTTGAGAAGGGGGACATATACTGACAGGTTACTCACATCTATAGGGTCCGGCAATAACAACAAGTAAGCCTTTGTATCACTAAGTTGGTGCTGCCTCATTTAAGTAGCCCAGAGGTTGTTGTAATGCCAGATCAGATGACAGAGGTAGGCCTATGCGACAAATTTATTGTACTATTAACAACTAATAGCAGAATAGTCTGGTTTTGTCCATTAAGGCTAAATAGAAATATCTGATGTCTATTATATTAGTGGTATTCAAGATGTTCTGGTGCATAAATATAAAGGGATAAATTCTCAAAGTATTATCTGCTGCAATACTTATATACATTTTAGCCATAACAAAAGAAGAATGAATTTGTTCCTTCAGTGTTCGTTTTCAGTAAGAATTGTTGCTATTCAGATCTGGTTTTCTCTTTAGTACATTGTGAACCATGAACATCATAACAATTTCTAATCTAATCTTCATTTAGTGCCTGTATAGTTTTACCATATAAATATCACATCAGACTCAGAAGTAAAAGCTTGTTAGAGATTACATCAGCCAGTTATTGACTTTTCATTTTGATTTCTAAAGGTTGAAAATTCTGAGTTTTTAATGGATATTTCGGATGGCTTCTCATTCTTATAAAGAAGTGTAATGAACATTTTCATGTGGCTTTCCCTCTTCTGAATTTGCCCTATTATTATTACTGGGCCATTACCTGCAGGAAAAGAGAATGCATCTGCATTTACACATTCAATTTTGAAATTTCTATATCATTTCAAAATGAACAATACAAAGTACAACTAGCTTTGGGGGTTTTTTTTGTGACAAAAGACCAAGAAAATTACTTTAACAGTGACTGGGATCATTAGAGTAATTACAATAAATAGAAAAGTTATTGTACATTTTCAACAAATAGATATTCTCCTCATACGATTAACATGAAGGGATTCATTAGTAACTATTTTAACCTGATTAAAGGGACATGGGGCTAGAAATGTAGTTGGTTTCCCAGGTGCCCCAGCACCCTGTGTGAGGGTAATCATGGGAACATATAGGTTTTCTCTTCATTCTATTAACATGAAGAGTTCATGGATAACTATTTTACCCCTGAATTAAAGGGACTTTGGGCTAGACATGTAGTTAGTTTACCAGATGCCCCCAGTCATGTGACTTGTGCTCATATACATTTCAGTCACTCTCTACTGCTGCACTGTAAGTTTGAGTGATATCCCCCCCCTCTACCCGCCCCCTCCAGTAGAAAAGTAATAGAAAGGTAACCAGACACAAGATAACAGTTCCCTGTTAGATGTGAGAATAGCACTCAAAAGCGAAAATCCAAGTCCCAGTGTGACTCCTCCATTTACACTGAGTAGGAGAAACAATATCTCATCGGAAAGCAGTTCCATTGTGACCTCATGCACAATGACCTGAGATGGCAGCCTACACACCAAAATAAAATTGTTGGTTCAGGAATAAAATTTTACATGGTAGAGTGAATTATTTGTAATGTAAACAGTGTAATTTAGAACTAAACGCCACACCATAAAAATCAAGACAGAACTGTAGGCAAAGCTTCCTTGAAATGCTGCCCCAGTTTTAAAATAAGGTGAGAGTTCCCCTTTTGGGCTCTTTTCCCACTAAAGCCTACATATAGGGGGGCAAATAAAACATTTCTCATTACTTAACACAATGGTAATTTTGCATACCCTAAAGCAATTCTTGCACAGTACATCTACCTTGTATTCACACATCTGGTGTATATTTCAGTACTGAAGGACAAGGGCAGGTTATTTGTTACTGACATATATAAACAGCTTTGGATGTGTTTAGTCAACCTGCATACTGTACATAAACGAGCATTGATTCGTCATATTTTTTGCCGGCGAATTTTCTCTGCAGTTTTGCAAATTTATTCGCCAGCTGCGAAACGTGGAAATTTGCAGTGAATTCACGCCTGCCGGATTTATTCGCCCATCACTAGCAACTACTATGGGCTTAACTACGAAATTTCATGCTTCTCTGTGCAGGTCTTTGTTGTTTTTTTTTATTTTTGTAGACCTGCAATAAAGGTTTTAAGGATCTCCACACATGAGCACAGTCGGATCAGTCAAAGGTTCAGTCACGTTGACAGATCCACCTGCTCTAATTATAGAGCCAGCTGTGCTTAGGGTACTATATCTGTAAAATTTACATTGCTAAAGAGTCTTAATCGCCTGGGTTGTGAAATGATGTTTTAAACTAGTAAATGAAAAGAGGTTAAGAAATTCTAAATTGATTTCAGAAGAGTCGAAAATGGCTTGACTGCGCAGTAGTAAATGCAGAGAAAACTTACATTAAAGACAAAAATGTTTAACTGTAGCATTAATAATCATAATAGACCCTATTTGACTCTGTTTAAAAAACAATCCCTAGGGAAAGAATGTAAAAATGGCAACTCGCAAGCATCAGATTAATAACAATGCATAAACACATATGGTTAGCACATAAAGATGTACTGATATTTCATGACTATGGTTCATGCAAAGGCAGAATTCTGGGGTAAAACCATGTACAAAATTTAAAGTACATATATAGCAGCACAATGGTTTGTCCCCATCTAAATGACTCAGTGTCCCTATACCATGCTTAATACTATCAATTTCACAGAGAGATTGGATGAACTTGACAAAACCACTATAATAAACCTCTGATATGCATATGAAGTGCATACACACTTACTTGTTATCTATAAACATAAAAAATATATAGAATTTAAATGTTTTTACTCTTAGGGGCATATTTATCAATGGTCGAATTTCAAATTGAAAAAACTTCAACATTCGAATTCAAAAAGACCAACCAAAATTAAGTCAAAGTTTTTTTTTTGGTTGAATAGGTCTGTATTCAGCCGAATTCAAATCGCACAAATCGAAGGAATAGTGCATTCAATCTAATTCGATTCAACGTTTTTCCCAAAAAAAACTTTGATTTTTCAAAGTCCACCAATTGACTCCAAATAGGTTCTAGGAGGTCCTCCATAGGCTAAAAACAGAAATTTGGCAGGTTTTAGATGGCGAATAGTCGACTACAAATTTTTAAAGAGACAGTACATGATAAATCTCGATATTAGAATCCCTTAGGGGCAAATTTATCAAAGGTCGAGATGAATTTTCTATTGAAAAAAATTTGAATTTCGAGCTATTTTTTGTGCACTTAGACTAGGGAATAGTCCAAGTTCCATTTGAATTTGAAAAAAATTGGAAATTTAGAATATCGAAATTGATCATGTACTGTCTCTTTAAAAATCCGACTATTTTCCATCTAAAACCTGCCGAATCGCTGTTTTAGCCTATGGGGGACCTCCTATGACCTATTTGGAGTCAATTGATGGACCTTGAAAAATCTAATTTTTTTGTGGAAAAACTTTGAATCGAATTTGATTGAATGCGCTATTCCTTCAATTCGCACAATTCAGATTCGGCTGAATACGGACCTGCTCGATAAAAAACTGACCTATTCAACCAAAAAAAAAACTTTGACTTAATTTTGGGTGGTCTTTTTGAATTCGAATTTCGAAGTTTATTCAATTTGAAATTTGACCCTTGATAAATATGCCCCTTAATGTTATACTAAGATAGTAAATTAACTGCATGTTTTGTAAACATTAAGGATGATAGCTTTAATAATGTGAGATCAAGAAAGCTTTTGGCAATAAGTATGTTACACAAATAAAGATCAAGGAGCATATTTATCAAGGGTCAAATTTAGAGTTTATGGTAGTTTATAAAAACTCCCATAAACTCGAAATTCGAAAAATGACCAATCGAAAATTATTTAAAAATTCTCATTTTTAAATTCGGGTACCGTATATACTCGAGTATAAGCCGATCCGAGTATAAGCCGAGGTACCTAATTTTACCTACGAAAACTGGGAAAACTTATTGACTCTAGTATAAGCCTAGACACAACTACAGCCCTGTCTCCCAGCAGCGCACCTTCCGCCAAAGAGACTCCCCCAGCGATCAACCTTCTTTGCAAAGTTGATGGTGACAGAGAATTGTGCAGAGAGTGCTGTGTGATATTGCCATCACTGTTAATCTTTCGTATAACCAACAGATGGCGCTGTGTGATATTGCCATCACTGTTAATCCTTTATACAACCAACAGAGGGCGCTGTGGGATATTGCAGTTACTGTTATTCTTTCATACAACCAACAGATGGTGCTGTGTGATATTGCAGTCACTGTTATTCTTTGATACAACCAACAGATGGCGCTGTGTGATATTGCAGTTACTGTTATTCTTTGATATAACCAACAGATGGCGCTGTGTGATATTGCAGTCACTGTTATTCTTTCATATAACCAACAGAGGGCACTGTGTGATATTGCAGTCACTGTTATTCTTTGATACAACCAACAGATGGCGCTGTGTGATATTGCAGTTACTGTTATTCTTTGATATAACCAACAGATGGCGCTGTGTGATATTGCAGTCACTGTTATTCTTTGATACAACCAACAGATGGCGCTGTGTGATATTGCAGTTACTGTTATTCTTTGATATAACCAACAGATGGCGCTGTGTGATATTGCAGTCACTGTTATTCTTTGATACAACCAACAGATGGCGCTGTGTGATATTGCAGTTACTGTTATTCTTTGATATAACCAACAGATGGCGCTGTGTGATATTGCAGTCACTGTTATTCTTTGATACAACCAACAGATGGCGCTGTGTAATATTGCAGTCACTGTTATTCTTTGATATAACCAACAGAGGGTGCACTGTTATTCTTTCATAAAACCAACAGAGGGCATTGTGGGATATTGCAGTCTCTCCCCAAGTGAACTGTTGGTATAGGAATGATTAAAAGTGACTGCAATCTCAGCTGCTGCCCGCTGACCCGAGTATAAGCCGAGGTAGACTTTTTCAGCACATTTTGGATGCTGAAAAACTCGGCTTTTACTCGAGTATATACGGTAAATAGGATCAACTCTAATTAAATTCGATTCCAGTATTTAACCAAAAAATTCTTTTCAAAATAAAAAAAACCACTAAACAACTCCAAATTGATTGTAGGAGGTTCCCCAATTCGGCAGATTTTAAATGGCGAATATTCTAATTTGTATTCTTGAAGGGACAGTACATGATACATTTTTAAAACTTGAATTTGAATCCCATTTGGACTATTCACTATTCAAATTACACTAAAATAAACTTGAAATCCAAATTTAAAAATTTGAATTTTCAATTCGAACCTTGATAAATCTGCCCCCAAATGTGTATTCATGAGAAACAGTTGAATATTATTTTAAGGAAATGTCATGCCAATACTGAAAACATACTAAAAGCACGAGATGGTTTTACATACTGCTTAAAATAATATTAAAAAAATGTACCCTATATATGAATTGGAAAGAGTTAATAGTTGTCATTTGGGGGCTAATGAGCACTGGGCAGTTAATCAGTGCTGCAAAGAAGAAAACACTGGTAAATATCCACTACAGAAGGAAACATACAGGTCAACAGTCTGTCATTATTGCTTGCCACTATTGCTTAAGCTCGAAACATAGGTCTAAATTCCTCTAATTTATCAGTTTACCTAGACATTAAAATTCATTACAGGCTATGAAATTAATTTTACTATAAATGAAGACATGAAGGATCTCATATCACTGGAAGATGGCACTAAAGAGAGACACTCCAAAATGAAAATCATGGCTAAAAGCTACTGAATCGCATTTGAAACATAAAGGGGGTTATTTACCAAAGGTAATGTTAGAGTACTGTGAATTTTTGAAGCTCTAATAAATTAATCGTAGTCACAATTCAAATGGTATGTTATGTATGAAAAAATCATAAACATCTAACATTTAATCAAATTGTTCTAACCCAAAAACTCGAATATACTTCGAATCTGGTTCGAATCGACTTTTCCTCTGAAAAAAATCTCAAAATTTGAGCGGCAAATTTTTTTCAACAAATTTTTCTCTATGATCTCTATAGGGCGTCAGTTTTGGAAGTGAAATTTTTTTTTGGCTAATGGCCACTTACATCTTCAAATAGTTCGAGGGACCTCTGCCATTGACTTCTACATGAACTTGGCAGGTTTTAGGTGGAGAATAGTTGAATTAGAACTGTTTCCAGGGTCGAGGTGTTATACATCTCACATTCTAATTCAGATCGAGTTGGTGGTTTTGAATTCCAATTTGTGAGCTTTGACCCAAAAAAATTAAATTTCGAATTTACCATTAGTAAATCTGCCCCAAAAAGTAAGTGTTTTTTTTTGTGACACAGAACATATAAAAGTGTTTTTTAAAGCACCAAATAACGTTCAGAAAGTATTCTTTCAAACTATAACCTGCCATGAGTAAATGAAAACCAGTCTTCTGATACTAAAGGTTCTTATACTTTCTTCCTGGCAACAAAAGGGATATTTTATTAGAACATAGTACCATAACTTGGCTGCATAATACAAGATTTCTCTGTAGACTTCTTCAGTGTGGTCCAGATAGATACAGTAACATAGTAACATAGTAAGTTAGCTTGAAAAAAGACACACGTCCATCAAGTTTAACCTGCCTAACTGCTAGTTGATCCAGAGGAAGGCAAAAAAACCAATATACTAGAAAGGGGAGTTGTGGGAGAATTCAAAGGCTAAGTTAAAATATGTTTAAGTACAATGGAAGTGCTACTGATTTGGCCAATTAATCAATGCACATTCCTTGGTCCCCTGTCTCATAAGTAATTAAGTATAAATGCAAGTGCATGTGTTTACAAAACAGGGGTTTTTAATTACAAAGTTATGATCATAAAGCTGATAAGCCACCATACCACTTCAAGGTAAACCCCGTACGGTGGTACCTATAACTTGTTTATCTCTGGTCATAGTATAAAAAGTCTTGTACTTCTCTACATAGTTTATCATCTACAAGGTCTCCAAGGTCCTTTTCCATTATGGATTTGCCTAGTGCAGTCCCATTAAGGGTATAAGTGGCTTGGATATTTTTACATCCCAGGTGCATGACTTTACATTTATCAACATTGAATCTCATTTGCCACTTAGCTGCCCAGATTGCCAGTTTGTCAAGATCGTGTTGCAAGGATGTCACATCCTGGATGGAATTAATTGGGCTGGATAGTTTTGTGTCATCAGCAAACACTGATATATTACTTACAACACCCTCCCCTAAGTCATTAATGAACAAGTTAAATAAAAGTGGACCCAATACAAAACCCTAAGAGACTCCACAAAGGACCTCCAAGTAGAGAATGTACCATTAACAACCACCCTCTGTACACAATCCTGTAGCCAGTTTCCTATTGATGTGCAAACATCTTTATTAAGCCCAGTATTGAAAAAGAAAAATATAAATAGATATACTGTATATAAGTATTTAAAGAAAAATAAATAAAAAAAAGACACACTGTTAAGATTTTTCAAAAGGAGAAGTGTCCTTAAGTAGCATTTTCCATGACAACTGCTAAATACATCAGTTTTCTCCATGAGTTATGTGGCAGGTGAGGCATGCGGCGTCCATCCCATCTGATAGGCTCGCTCTAAAGTCCTCTTGCAGTCTTGGAGGACAGTTCTAAAAGTAACGTGAGGAGACTGCTGAACCAGCTGCTCCACTGTGGCTTCATTCACCTGGAAAAATAAAAGGAAATATTCAAGAATTCAACCTACACAACTGCAGCGTGAAATAAATGTACAATAAAAAAAAAACCTTGGAAAATACAACTACACATTTACTTGGAAAGCAATGTAATATCAGACTGGAAGAAATAACAGGATGTTAAAAAATAAAGCTTCCTAAGTAAAATATATTGTATTTAAATCTTTTCCACAAAATGTGAAACCCAGATGAAGTTAATATATTTACAGGACCATCTCGTTTCTCCTTTTGCTTCGAGACCAAGATCTACACTCAAAAATGTAATGTTATTCTATACTGTCCAAACAGTATAAACCATATGACTGATGAATCACTCAGAATTCTATTGCTTTGAAGGGTATTTATCTTAAGATAGTAGAATACAATTTATGAATAGATAACTAGGCATCATGTAAATTGAGGAGGAAAATAATACACAACAGCAGTGTCTAAAAAAGATATTTATTCTGACTTTTGTAAAAAGTATGCAATTCAATGGAATGCTTTGAAGAAAACTTAGCTCAACAAAATACTATATACATACAGAGGAAGCCATTGGGATTTCACATTTTGTCACGCCGTGTCATCATTTTATTGCTGAATTCTGGCTACAGATGGCGCTAGAGTGCAATGCCCTTAGTCCATCAGAAGAAATGTAGTGACAAAATTGCACTCTGGCACCCTCTAGAGCCACTTTGCACTAAAATTGATGTTTAAGGATTGGCGAATTTGAACCGTTTCGTTTCACCAAAAATTCGCCGCCAGCGGAATGACGCCGATGCCCATTAAAGTCTATGGGCAAATAGAGAGTCCTCTGCACTCAACCCATTATCAATATATTTAAGACAGCGACATTTTGTGCATACTGCTACTGAAAAATGCCTTACCCTTTAAACAAAACAGGGATTGTTTGTCCATATATTGCAATATATTTAAGCTGGCCAACTACGTCAAAGTCATCCCATATCTGGCCAGTCCTATGCTCAATTTTATCTGATTCATTAAGAATTCTATTGCTTCATTATACATTTTACAAAGGGACTAGGTTTTACCTGCAACTTACTTGCTGCTTTCAAAGTAAAACTCCCAAACTTGGCTGCCCTTTTATTAGACACCAGTGGGATCACCTGACTATAGCTGGGAAGGGTGGGAGCTACAACAAAAGTCTAAGGTCTATGGGCGTCAAAAAAATGTTGACGCACAACTTTTTTTTTGTCGCACACGTCATACAAGTCTTTGAGCGTAATTTTTACGGCGAAACAAGGCGAAAAAATTCGCTCATCCCTATTGGTGTTACTATGGATACAGAGGTCATCATAGAGAAGACCAAACAAATATAATGAAGCAGGTCCGGACTGAGAATCAATATAGTCCCTTGCATTTCAGGTACACAGAGGCCCAATCAGCCCAATCAGCCCAATCAGCCCACACAGAGGCCCAAACAGCCCCAACAGCCCCCTAAATAATGACTTTCAATGGCACCTTATAGCAGCCCCTCTGGCATTTGCCACAGATTGCCAGTCCGGGCCTGTAATGAAGATCAATTGATCAAAATGAAGGGGGGGGGGAGTGTAACAGGTGCAATAATTTGAATACAGAATCAGATAGAGGAAGTTACATGGATGGCAGCAATAATTTTTACTCCAAGTGGTTTCTTGATAATACAATGAATGGAGTTTAGTGGCCTGAATGATAATCATAGTTTATATAAATGCTATTAATAGGGATAAATTGTAGCAGAGAAACAGGCTGCTATATCTTTTCAGTTAAGGGTAGTAACACCACAGGCTATAGGCAACCATTTTTAAAGGAAAACTATACCCCCTTAAATGAGTACCACTGAATATAGCTAGAAAAGCCTTATTTTTATATTGAATATATTGAACTAGCCTAAAGGTTTAGCATTTCAATAGTAGTAATGATCCAGGCCCTCTGAGTTGACACAGGAGTTTGCCATCTTGGATTTTGTTAGGAGTTTATGTGACACACACATGCTCAGTGTGATTTGAGCAGCTTTTTGGAAGCTAAGCTTAGGGATCATTGCAAATCATAAAGTAGAAAATAGGTTTGCCTGTAATATAAGCTAATGCTACAGGGCTGATTATGATGCTAATTGTGCTGGTTTTTGAACTTTCATGTGCCAATTATAATTTACTAGTCAGCATCATCCTGATATTGTGACATTTATATTGTATATATTCAGTATATTGTGAATTGGTCCCTAAGCTCAGTGACAGCAGCACAGAGCATGTACAGTGAAAGGGATGTGGTTGCCTTGGGCTGGTACAGAGGCCAAAAATATAATGTATTAGTATGGGACCTGTTATCCAGGATGTTTGGGACATGGGATATTCTGGATAACTGATCTTTCTGTAATTTGGATCTTCATACCTTGTCTACTAGAAAATCATTTAAACATTACATAACCCCTATATGCTGATATAATTAATAAGGATTCATTATATCTTAGTTTGGATCAAGTACAATGTACCGTTTTATTATTACAGAGAAAAGGGTAATAATTTTATAAAATTTGTATTATTTGGATAAAATGGAGTCTATGGGAGAGGGCCTTTCTGTCATTCAGAGATTTCTGGATAACGGGTTTCCGGATAACAGGTCCCATACCTGCATATTTCTGTCCTACTTCTATACGATTCTTGCAACAAAGATAAATTATACTGTATGTTAACCACAGATAAGGGCATTTGAGGGAAAAATACATCAGATGGGGCTTTTGAAGGAATTGAAGACACTTGTCTTGGAGTCTTGCACAGTAATAAGGTTCTGGTGAAGAAATTGTGAACTACACTGTGTGATTGACTATACACTGTTAATAGTACAGTAGGACTTCTAAGGGTATGGGTAATGCAGCCATATTTTACTAAAACATGATTTTACTTTCAGAGAATTTTGTAGTAAACCGATGGTGTGCTTAATATCTCACAGAAAAACCTTTAGTGTACATCAGAGTTACTATCACAAACAGCTTACTGGGGCTTGAGTTATGTTGTGGCATATTTCTGTGCTCTAAAACATACAATAAAGCTAAAACACTTCACAGCTGCAATAAAATTCTGAAAGAAAAAAAACAGACACTGTTAGAGACAAGCATTTAGCTTTGAATATTGCCAAGCTAGGACAGTTTTTCACGGTTAAATAAAATGCTGAGATGCCTGATTCACACTGGGATAATCACTTCAATTACAGGAAAATCCGTGCGTTATGCAGTGGTTCAATGGTCTATGTTTTCCAGCTTTTGTATTGATGAGCTGCATATTGACATTGCATTTTAAAATAATAACATGAATGTGTTATAAAACCTAAAAAATATTTTTTTAGAATCTAAAAGATAGTATTAGACTCCATATCCTTTTTGTTTGAGTATGGAATAGACAGCAACAACATTGCTATACTGTACATTGCTATACGTATACTATACATTGCTATACTTATAAATAATTATAAATACATACATATATTATAGAGTTTCCCCTAGTAAAGAACACAATAGCATGTTTTATATGTGTCCTATGTGAATTCTGAGAGAGAGCTCGAATGTTTCGTATTTACCTCTGCCATAGTAGGCCAATGTATTTTTTTTTTTTTCAAATTTGTTTTTATTGAATTTTAACAATCCCACATACAAACAAACAAAAAGAAAAGCAAAAAAAAAAAATAAAAAAAATAAAACACAGATACAAAGTCACACAGTTGTATATAACAGTCAGCATAGAATTCAGGTGTCGTGCATCATCGAGACGCTGTCCTGTCACCAAGACAGTAAACATGAATCATATATAACCAACAGCATGACTGTCCCCATGGTATACTATTGCAAAAAGCTGTGTGCATAGCTATTGTAAACAATAAAGACACAGTATTCCCTCTATGTGCTCCACTGTCATTCTTGACCAAGGGAGGGCGGAGGATGAATTACATGCTCATCAATTAGTCGGAGGTGAGAGGCCTGGTAGATGCTCAGAGATCCACAAGGACCAAATTTTATCAAACTTTTTAGGGCAACCCCTGCTGAAGTACGTAAGCTGATACATAGGGACGGAGGCATTTACCATATGCACCCATTGTTTCTTTTTTGGGGGTTGTTTCGACTTCCAATGAAGAGCAATAAGTCTCTTTGCCTGAATTAGGAGAAAACACATTAATGCCCGTTCTGACAGGTTAGGGGCGGTTTCCCCCACCTGGTTCAGTAGTAAAATCAACGGGTCAAGCGGGATTATAAGAGCCATCACAAGACTCATTTCCGTAACCACTTTCCCCCAAAATACCTGTAAGTGCCGGCAACTCCATACCATGTGGATGTAATCCGCAGGGGTATGACCACATTTTGGACAGATGTCCGGGATGTCAGAATTAATGAGATGCAATCTGTGTGGCGTGAGGTAGGACCTATGCAAGTACCTAAACTGTATCATTTTATCTTTAGTACTAATCAACAGTGCACTATGAGTGTCTAAAATATCATCCCAAACTGCAGGGGTGAGGTCCGGTACATCCTGGGTCCATTTGGCATACAGTTTAGGTAACACTGGATTAGCTGGTGTGTTTAATAAAGAATAGTATTGGGAAATTGGTTTCGGGAGCGCGGGGGTAAATATCATCTCCTCCAACCTCCGAGGGGAAAAATCTAAGACCGAATCTCCGAATTGGGCCTTCCAGGCATGCCTGAGTTGAATGTAACGAAAAAACATCTGGTTCCGTAAGCTATATTTGGCCTTCAGTGAGTCAAAAGACAATAAAACACCATTCTCCGTAATATGGTCTACATATTTAATACCGTATCGGGCCCAAATTCCGGGGTCCGGAATGGTGAGTAAATGTGGGAGGTGTGGGTTATACCAAAGGGGGGTAAATGTAGAGGCATAAGGGTCTGTCCTAGGAAAATGAGTGAGGGCCAGCCTCCAAATTTGTACGTTAGCTTTTGTTAGAGGGGATATGGCCGATTTCCGTTTGGTACCCCGATATAGCAAGTTTTTTAAAGTTTCATATGATCCCACTGTTTGTGCTTCAATAGTCGTGGCAGCATTTTGGGTGGTAGGGGCAGCCCACCATCCAGATGTCACCAGTTTAGTGGCCAAATAATAATAAAATAAATTAGGAGCCGCCAACCCCCCCTTGTCAGTGGGGTGTTGTAGGGTGGCAAGGGAAGTCCGAGGAGCTGTAGCTGCCAGTAGTGGGTAGAGAGCAGAGATTTCAGTCTATGGAAATACCTACTAGGGAGTGTGAGAGGGGCCTGGCGAAATAAGTAAGTGAATTTGGGGAGTAGGATCATCTTAAAGAGGTTTATTCTGCCTAATAGGGTTAACGGGAGAGAATTCCACAATTTGGTCTTGTTTTCTAGCAGGGGCAACAGTGGGTCCAAATTTAGTTCCATGAACTTGCTTAGATCCCTATGTATGTGAACACCAAGGTATTTAAATGTAGGAGTCCATTGCAAAGGTGCTCGATAGAGATGGTTGTCTACCGTAAACGGATCAATCGCAAAAATTTGGGATTTGGCCCAGTTTATCTTCAGGCCGGAGTATGAGGTATAGGTGTTAATCACAGTAAGGGTGGAGTCTAAGGCTCCATAGGGATTTTCCAAAAACAAAATGGTGTCATCTGCATACATCCCAATCGTTTCTGTAATCGGTCCTAGTCTAAGTCCCCTCACCTCTGCGGTATGCTTCAAAAGGGAAGCCAAAGGTTCCATGGCCAACGCAAACAGAAGAGGGGAGAGAGGACACCCTTGCCTGGTGCCTCCACCGAGTGGGAAAGGGTCAGAGATGGTGTGGTTAGTTTTAAGGCGAGCTATAGGGTTGTGGTACAGTGCAGCAACCCAACTTCTAAAATTGGGGCCTATACCCATGGACTCCATGGTGGACCAGAGAAAACTCCACTCCACAGAATCGAACGCTTTCTCATTGTCAAGCGCCACTATGACTTGATTTCCAGCATTGTCATGGGTTATGGTCATGTTAATATATAATCTGCGGATATTTATATCAGTCGTACGACCAGGTATAAACCCTGTTTGATCGGGAGAAACTAGTTTCGTGATAACTTGGTTTAGTCTTTGGGAAAGGATTTTGGCAAGAATCTTGGCATCAACATTTATCAATGAGATCGGCCTATAGGAGGCACAGTCCAAGTGGTCTTTCCCCGGCTTAGGAATAAGTGTAACAAGAGCCTCATGCATAGAGGGGGTAAGGTGTCACCATCTTGAACGCCATTGTAAAGGGAGGTGAGTATGGGAATCAATTGCTTCTCGTGTTTGGAATAGAAGTCTGTTGGGAGTCCATCAACTCCTGGGGTCTTGCCTGGGGCCAAATTAGAAATCGCCTCTCGCACCTCTGTTTCCGAGATGTGGTCGTCTAACAAGGCAACCTCTGCAAGGTCTAGTGAGGAAAGGGGAATAGTAGCAAGGTAAGCAAGTATCTGTTCTCTGGGGCGGGATACCCGTGAAGTATACAAATGTGAGTAAAAGTGGGAGAAGGCTGTATTGATGTCTTTGGGATCTGTACATATAACTCCCTTACTATCAGCAACCGCTGGGATATTAGTAAGAGGAGAGATTTCCCTAGACAACAAAGCCAACAGTCTGCTATTCTTATCCCCTGTTGCAAATACGTTAGCCTTACTAAATAGTATTGATTTCCTGACTTGTTTAGTTCGGATTACTTGTAGAGTGTTCCGGCTTGTCAGCCAGTCAGCCTCGGTTCGTGGGGAAGGGTTCTGACAAAATAGCTGTTCTGCTGCAGTGGCCTGTTGTTCTAGTTCGTCTACTTCCTCTTGCGTTTTTACATTAAATTGTTTGATTTGTTGTATATAACCGCCTCTAGCGTATGCTTTTAAGGAGTCCCATACGACTTGGGGCGACGCTGTCCCTTTATTAATGTCAATATACATTTCTATGTCCTTTTCCACTGAGTCTGCTATGCGAGTTTGACATACCCAAAAGCTGTTAAGTCTCCATATCGTATTGACGGGAGAGGGGTGCACCTCTAGCTTTAAAAGGAGGGGGGAGTGATCTGAAATGCCCCCCGGCAAAATTTCTATTGAATTAGTTTGCATCTCAACATCAGGGGTTGCTAGGGCCAGATCAATCCTAGACATTGTATTGTAAGAGGCTGAGTAACATGTATACCTCCGTTCTCCCGGGTGTTTCACCCTCCAGAGGTCCTGAAGGTGATAAGTAGAAACCCAATTCGTCAGTGAGTGATTGGGTTTAGTGCTGGGGTACAACCTATCCATATCCTCACACAGAACTGCATTAAAGTCACCCATAAAAAGTAGGGGCGCTGATGGAAGGGCAAGTATCTTATCCATAATAAGGGACAGCATCGACCCACTAGATGGAGGAGGTGCATATACATTCACAATAATATACGGTTTGCTATGCAAAGTACATGACAAAATAATAAAACGACCATCAGCATCAGTTATCAACCTGTTCAGGGAAAAGACACAATTTCTCTTTACTAGTATAGAGACCCCCCTAGCAAAAGAGGAGTAAGTGGAGTGATAAGATGCCCCCAACCAGGGTTTCTTCATAGCCAGTACCTTATTACCGTCCAAGTGGGTTTCCTGTAGCAATATCAGATGGGGTTTAACTTGACGAATAGTTTTAAAAACCAGGCCTCTCTTTATGGGACTGCCCAGTCCTCTGACGTTCCAAGAGAGAAGTACGACTTCAGCCATTATCTCTGTGGTAAATGGAAAACCGAAGACAGAAGCTCCGACGTTTGTAATCCAAGGTCAAAAAGCAGGTTTCAGGTTGAGCAGCAAAAAAGCATCTTCCTCTCAATGAAGAAGGGAGGGAAAAATGAGGGAAAAAGACAGTGGGGCAGACTAGCTGCCAGGTTAACGTACAAAAAACACCCACCCTACCCGCCTGTCCCCAATTTGAGCAGGCTTGGATCCCAACAAAAATCGCCATAACTAGGTTAAACTTGGGAGTGAACCAGCGGACTTTCTGGGTAGTTCCTTGGTTCTCAGGCTATCGTCCTGCTTTGATCTGAAGGGGGATAAAACTTGCTTTGCCGTGTCCCGTGCCTGGGACCATCCAGGTGAGTACCCTCGTGCAGAGCTGTAGAGTCGACAGAGGAGCCTCCTCGGCACTAGTGCGGGGGAGGTCTCCTATCCTTAGCCTCCAACCAAGAGAAGACTTCTTCCGGCTTCTCAAAGAAATGGGCCCGACCGCCCTCCTGTACTCTGAGCTTTGCCGGGAATAACATGGCATAAGGCATATTTTGCTGTCGGAGTTTCCGTTTGGCCTCCGTGAATTTGGAGCGCTGCTTGCGGACTTCCATAGAGAAATCCGGATAAATGGAGACCCTCACATTCTCATGCAGGATCTGCTGTTTCTTCCGGGCTTCCGATAGGACTCTGTCCCGATCTCTGTAATTGAGAAGCCGTGCAATGAAGGGTCGTGGTGGGGCCCCAGGTGGTGAGGGGCGGTTAGGAATGCAATGTGCCCTCTCCACTACAAAAGAGGGGGAGAAGACGTCATCACTCAGATGCTGACGGAGCCAGGCCTCTAAAAACAATTCTGGGTTGCTCCCCTCTCCGGAAGGCCCACCAGCCTGATATTGTTCCGTCTCAGCCTGTTTTCCAAATCGTCAGATTTCGATTCTAGGGTTTGGATCTTGCGAGTAAGGGCTGCAATGGCTTCAGGCATAGGCGCCAGGGTGTCCTCCATATCACTGATGCGCCTCTCAGCTTCAGCTGTGCGCTCCCGTATATTTTGTACGTCGTGCTTTAAAAGTGTAAGATCTGTTTTAAGATCATCAAATTTGCTGATCGTGACAGCATGATTACTGGTAATGAGCAGCATAACTTCTGCAAGTGTAGGTTGCACAGGGAGAGCGTCCTGTAACATCTGGTCTCCCTCAGGGGCAATGAGCGGGGAGGGCACAGGGGAATCATACGGTGTGTTGCCTGGTGATTCACTGGCCTGGCTGGCCTGACCGTTTACATCCCCACCCGGTTCCCTGGCATACCTCAGGAGTTTCTGAGCGGCCGTTGGACCAGTACTGTGGCGGGCCGAAGTTCCCGCCTTGGCCTGGGGGGATCCCTTGTTGCGTCCCGCCTTGCTCATGGCGTTGGTATCGGCGCCATTTTTACTCACAGAGGAGGAGGCCTCGCCATCTTTATCCCCTTGGGCTCGGTTTCTCCGCATCACGGACCGTCGGAAATAGCAGGTAAATGAAGCGGTTGAGGTAGAAAGAGTCTCTGCCGATTTTTATCACCGGAATCAGGGTGAAAAGCAGTATTTTTGAGGCACGGGTACGGAGCAGCGTTAAGACACATCTGCCTTGCTCAGCTCATAGCCACGCCCCCCCAGGCCAATGTATTTTAGTAGCTCTATTTCAGTAGCAGCTGTAAAGCTATTTGCTGAATAAATTGCCTATTTTATGGATGCAAACTGAATGGGCAGGCATTATATAATATGCAACATACACTGTATGATGGTGTGGTTAGCACTGCTGCATGCACAACTGGGGGTCTGTTCTAGTTTCCGCCAACATTCCAAAGACATTCAGGTCCCAGTGAAATTGGCCATATTCACAGCCGCCTACTTATACTGTAAACTGCCCTAGGGCAGTGAATGATAAAGAATGATATGAATGATACAGAATCTTTGCTATGGGGTGCATTTAGGTACATTTGTGAGGCACAACAATAATAAAGACTGCACAACTTGCAGGGAGCAGTAGCCAACATTATGTTAGCATGGCATTCTACAGCAAAGCAAGGGCAACTCGAGACAAAAGTATACTCCTATGGCAGGGATGTACATGAACAGATACGATGATCAAGCTACTGTATATAAAGTAAATCTCTTTTTATCCTCATTTAATTGTGCCCTACAAGATTTTAAAATGCTGTAGAAGTGATTTAATCTCCCGCATCTTCGCGCCCATTACATCTGGTCACAGTCATTTTGCAGAGGAGAATATCAAGTCTATAGTAAAGTAAGCTGGGCAGCCTCTGCCTCACGTGACAACAGGTCAAAATTGCCCATGGCTTCAGAGCAGAAAATGTCTATTTAAAGAAAGATATAGCTGCAGTGAAAGCCAAAAGAGGATATATTTTAATATGGCATCCTATTTCTGACCTCATATATGAATAGCTGCACAGTAAACTTCTGCTAGGCCAGTGGAAAAATTGCTTGGATACCATGTAGGGTCAGCCAGTGGATGGGCAGTTGTAAGTGCTCCTATAAAGTTGGGTCAGTAGTAGTAGTTTAAATGTTTTATAGAAACAATACCGTGTGTAAGTAAAGACTGGGCTCCAATTTTTGATGAAGTAGGTTATGAGTTCAAAAGGTAGAACAGGTCATGTGAATTGTAGTAGGTTTTGACCCCTAATTTTGACACCTGCGAGAATTGTTATTCGCACGTCTATTTTGGCCAAATGCATTAAAGTCAATGGGTGTCCAAATAATCTTTCCACGAGACAATGTTTATGGGCGCAACTATTCTGACTTACGTCTGTGAATTTCCCTACAGTTTCGCAAAATTATTCACTGCCGGCGAAACGTGGAGATTTTCAGCAAATTCGCAACTGGTGTATTTATTCGCTAGTGTAAATATGAATTATACGTTCACGGGAGCCTGGAAATTATTATTGAGCCAGTATGAAAGAAGAACCATACCCAGAAAAATGTAGGTCTCTATAAAAATTTATTGCATAAAAATGTAGAACCCTGCTTCGTGTAAAAAAACATTCACAATTCTATACTTTTTTAGTAGCATATGCAATTGGGTAATTGTAAATAGAAGATTGCTATTTTAAAGGAGAAGGAAAGCTACCAAAGCAATTTATTGCCAATAGATTAGCCAAAATAGTGCAAGCTATAACATTATATGTATTCTGCAGTATGCTTTACCATACTGGAGTAAACAGCTCTACAAGCTCTCTCTGTTTGTTTAGGAGAGCGGCTGCCATATTAGCTTGGTGTGACTCACTTCCTGTCTGAGTCTCTCCCTGCTCACTCATAGCTCTGGGCTCAGATTACAGCAGGGAGGGGAGGAGGGAGGGGGAAAAGGGAGGGGGAGAGAGGAGCAAACTGAGCATGTTCAAGCCCTAGCACTGGAGGTTTATGTTGACAGCAGGAAGTCTGATACAGAAGCCCATGTGTACACAATAGAAGGAAAGAAACGCTTTGTTTCTTTTGGCAGAGGACTCAGAGCAGCATTACTTTGAGGGTTTACTGTTGTATTTATATAGACCTTTCTGATAAAGCTTACTTAGTTTTAGCCTTTCCTTTCCTCCTGTAAGGACTAAGGCCCACCCCTGGGATCCTACAATTCACGGTGCACATAAACAAACATGTTAGGTCACATAAGCCAATTAACAGGCAAAATTCTGTCTTTTGCTCCCAACACTTCTTCCTGTGACAGTTAGAGCTGCAGTATTTCTGATTAGGGATGTCGCGGACTGTTCGCCGGCGAACTTGTTCGCGCAAACATCGACTGTTCGCGCTCGCCGAATGTTCGCGAACGTCGCGCGACGTTCGCCATTTTGGGTTCGCCTTACCTGGCGCTTTTTTTTTACCTCTCACCCCAGACCAGCAGATACATGGCAGCCAATCAGGAAGCTCTCCCTCCTGGACCACCCCCACACCCCCTGGACCACTCCCCTTCCATATATAAACTGAAGCCCTGCAGCGTTTTTTCATTCTGCCTGTGTGTGCTTGCAAGAGCTAGTGTAGGGAGAGAGCTGTTACTGATTTCACTGATTTCTTTGAGGGACAGTTGATAGTAAGTTTGCTGGCTAGTAATCTACTTGATACTGCTCTGTATTGGAGGGACAGAAGTCTGCAGGGATTTGAGGGACATTTTAGTTTAGGTAGCTTTGCTGGCTAGTAATCTACCTTCTACTGCAGTGCTCTGTATGTAGCTGCTGTGGGCACTGATCTCTTCTGATCTCATCTGCTGACTGCTGTAATAACCCAATAGTCCTTGTAAGGACTGCTTTTATTTTCTTTTTTGTTGTTTTACTTTGCTACTTTAACAGCCCAGTGCTATTAGTCTAGCTGTGTTGGGGAGTGGGACTGGTGTGCTGCTGTGCTGCTCCTAGTAGTTCAGCAGCAGCAACCCAAGAAAATTTTTTTTTTTAATATACATATATTTTTTTTTTCTTTTACTTATCTTACTGTTCTTTAACGTGTACAGTGCTGTTGCTGTTCTTCATAGTAGTGCACCAATAGTAGTGCACTTGCAGGCATTATTTGCCCAGTGTGTTCTTCAAACAACAACCATCTAGCTGTGTGAGCTTGTTCACATTCTGTCTAAATATCAATAATAATACCGTCTCCAGAAACACCACCCGAGTGACGTTTTTCAGGCAGCAATAATATATTCCGTATCCACTGCTGTAGTAGTGTATACGTTGACCTTGTAGGCCTTGTTTGCCCAGTGTGTTCTTCATTTTCAAACAACGGCCATCTAGCTGTGTGAGCTTTTTCACATTCTGTCTAAATATCAATAATAATACCGTCTCCAGAAACACCACCTGAGTGACGTTTTTCAAGCAGCAATAATATATTCCGTATCCACTGCTGTAGTAGTGTATACGTTGACCTTGTAGGCATTGTTTGCCCAGTGTGTTCTTCATTTTCAAACAACGGCCATCTAGCTGTGTGAGCTTTTTCACATTCTGTCTAAATATCAATAATAATACTGTCTCCAGAAACACCACCCGAGTGACGTTTTTCAAGCAGCAATAATATATTCCGTATCCACTGCTGTAGTAGTGTATACGTTGACCTTGTAGGCATTGTTTGCCCAGTGTGTTCTTCATTTTCAAACAACGGCCATCTAGCTGTGTGAGCTTTTTCACATTCTGTCTAAATATCAATAATAATACTGTCTCCAGAAACACCACCCGAGTGACGTTTTTCAAGCAGCAATAATATATTCCGTATCCACCACTGCTGTAGTGTATACGTTGACCTTGCAGGCATTATTTGCCCAGTGTGTTCTTCAAACCACTGCCACCTAGCTGTGTGAGCTTTTTCACATTCTGTCTAAATATTAATAATAATACCGTCTCCAGAAACACCACCTGAGTGACGTTTTTCAAGCAGCAATAATATATTCCGTATCCACTGCTGTAGAAGTGTATACGTTGACCTTGTAGGCATTGTTTGCCCAGTGTGTTCTTCATTTTCAAACAACGGCCATCTAGCTGTGTGAGCTTTTTCACATTCTGTCTAAATATCAATAATAATACCGTCTCCAGAAACACCACCTGAGTGACGTTTTTCAAGCAGCAATAATATATTCCGTATCCACTGCTGTAGTAGTGTATGCGTTGACCTTGTAGGCATTGTTTGCCCAGTGTGTTCTTCATTTTCAAACAACGGCCATCTAGCTGTGTGAGCTTTTTCACATTCTGTCTAAATATCAATAATAATACCGTCTCCAGAAACACCACCGGAGTGACGTTTTTCAAGCCGCAATAATATATTCCGTATCCACCACTGCTGTGGTGTATACGTTGACCTTGCAGGCATTATTTGCCCAGTGTGTTCTTCAAACCACTGCCACTTAGCTGTGTGAGCTTTTTCACATTCTGTCTAAATATCAATAATAATACCGTCTCTAGAAACACCACCCGAGTGACGTTTTTCAGGCAGCAATAATATATTCCGTATCCACTGCTGTAGAAGTGTATACGTTGACCTTGTAGGCATTGTTTGCCCAGTGTGTTCTTCATCTTCATTTTCAAACAACTCCCATCTAGCTGTGTGAGATTGTTCACATTCTGTCTAAATATCAATAATAATACCGTCTCCAGAAACACCGCCTGAGTGACGTTTTTCAAGCAGCAATAATATATTCCGTATCCACTGCTGTAGTAGTGTATACGTTGACCTTGTAGGCATTGTTTGCCCAGTGTGTTCTTCATCTTCATTTTCAAACAACTCCCATCTAGCTGTGTGAGATTGTTCACATTCTGTCTAAATATCAATAATAATACCGTCTCTAGAAACACCACCCGAGTGACATTTTTCAGGCAGCAATAATATATTCCGTATCCACTGCTGTAGAAGTGTATACGTTGACCTTGTAGGCCTTGTTTGCCCAGTGTGTTCTTCATCTTCATTTTCAAACAACTCCCATCTAGCTGTGTGAGCTTGTTCACATTCTGTCTAAATATCAATAATAATACCGTCTCCAGAAACACCACCTGAGTTGTTGTTGTTGTTGTTTTAAAAATAATGCCAGGCAAAGGCAGGCCGCCACGCAGAGGCACTAGGGGCCGTGCTGCTATGCTATCCTGTGGCCCTAGGAAATTGCCCAGTTTTAAAAAGGCAATGACCCTGAACTCCCAAAATGCTGAAGAGGTAGTTGACTGGCTTACACAGCACACCCCATCCTCTACCGTTTCTAACTTTACCACAACATCCTCATCCTCCACTGCTATGGCCACCCCACGTAACACTTCCTCCACCACCGGCGCCCCTTCTTCACTGGAGTCAGAGGAGTTATTTTCACATGAGTTTCTTGAACTGAGTGATGCGCAACCATTATTGGCAGAAGAAGATGAAGGAGATGAGGACGTTACACCAGATTTAATTCTGGCAGAGAACACAACAGAGATGGACATAATGAGTGATGAGGAGGTCCCCGCTGCTGCTTCCTTCTGTGAGCTGTCAGAAGAAATTGATGCATCTGAGGAGAATGAGGATGAGGAGATTGATGTTTTGTGGGTGCCCAGTAGAAGAGAGCAAGAGGAGGATAGTTCAGATGGAGAGACGGAGAGTCAGAGAGGCAGGAGGAGAATAAGACTTAGAAGAAGCAGGGAGGACAGCTCGCAGGGAACAGTAGGGCAACAACATGTATCGGCACCTGTGGTCAGCCGGCCAACGCACCCGCCATTGCCGCCAACGCCGCCGACTTCTACTGTTACCGCCAGATTGCCAGCCTCAAAAAGGTCAGCAGTGTGGGATTTTTTTAATGTGTGTGCCTCTGACAAAAGCGTTGTAATTTGCAATGAGTGCAGTCAGAAACTGAGTCTTGGGAAGCCCAACAGCCACATAGGTACAACTTCTATGCGAAGGCACATGAACGGCAAGCACAAAGCACTTTGGGAGCAACACCTCAAAGGCAACAGGCAAACTAAAAGCCACCCTCCTTCTGGTCCAGCATCTTACTGCTCTACATCTGCTGTCCTTGACCCGTCTGAACCACCCTCCACTCCGCCTTCCACCTTGACCACCAGTTCCCATTCCCAGTCATCTGCCCCCAGCCAAGTTTCTGTGAGGGCCATGTTTGAGCGTAGAAGCCAATGTCTGCGAGTCACCCCCTTGCCCGGCGTCTGACAGCTGGCTTGTCCGCACTCTTAGCCCGCCAGCTTTTACCATACCAGCTGGTGGACTCTGAGGCCTTCCGCAAATTTGTAGCAATTGGGACACCGCAGTGGAAGGTACCCAGCCGCAATTTTTTTTCAAAAAAGGGAATACCACACCTGTACCACCATGTGCAGAGCCAAATCACCGCATCTCTGTCACTTAGTGTTGGGCCAAAGGTCCATATGACTACTGACGCATGGTCCTCCAAGCATGGTCAGGGCAGGTATGTCACCTACACTGCCCACTGGGTGAACTTGGTAATGGCTGGGAAGCAGGGAATGTGTGGCTCAACAACAACAGTGGAGTTGGTGTCACCGCCACGGATTGCACGCGGTTCTGCCACCACCTCTACTCCTCCTTCGCTCTCTACCTCGTCTTCTTCCTCTTCTTCGTCCTCTGCTGCTGGGTCCTCCTCCTCCACACCTGTGCACCCCCAGCTCCCCCTAGGCTATTCGACGTGCCAGGTACGCCGTTGTCATGCTGTCTTGGGGATGACGTGCCTGGAAAGCAGAAACCATACCGGATCTGTACTCCTGTCATCTCTGCAGTCACAGGCCGATTGGTGGCTGACCCCACACCAACTGAAGATCGGAAAAGTGGTGTGTGACAACGGAAGCAATCTGTTGGCAGCACTGAGACTGGGCAATTTAACACATGTGCCCTGCATGGCACATGTTCTGAATTTAATAGTCCAATGTTTTGTCTCGAAGTACCCAGGATTCCAGGACGTTCTCAGGCAGTCCAGGAAGGTGTCGGCCCATTTCAGACGGTCCTACACAGCCATGGCACGCCTTGCTGACATTCAGCAGCGGTACAACATGCCAGTCAGGCGTTTGATTTGCGACAGCCAGACTCGCTGGAATTCAACGCTCCTCATGTTGGAACGTCTGCTGCAACCACAAAGAGCCGTCAACGAATACCTGTTTGAACTGGGTGGTAGGACTGGATCTGCAGAGCTGGGGATTTTTTTACCCCGTTACTGGGTGCTTATGCGCGATGCCTGCAGGCTCATGCGCCCTTTTGAAGAGGTTACAAATATGGTCAGTCGCACCGAAGGCACCATCAGCGACCTAATACCCTTTGCTTTCTTCCTGGAGCGAGTGACAGATGAGGCTGTAGACCAGCGTGACGAGGAGCAGGAAGCGCACGATTTCTGGTCGGAATCACCAGAACGAACCCAGGCACCTGCTGCAACGCAGGGAGAGGTGTCAGAAGTGGAGTCAGAGGAGGAAGGTGGCTTTGTGGAGGAGGAGGACCAACAGGAGCAGGCTTCCCAGGGGGCTAGTGGTGACCTTTTGGGGACCCCTGGTCTTGTACGTGGCTGGGGGGAGGAGACCGTGGATGATGCAGTCCTTGATAACGAGGAAGCGGAGATGGATACCTCTGCATCCAACCTTGTGAGAATGGGGTCTTTCATGCTGTCATGCCTGTTGAAGGACCCCCGTATCAAGAGGCTTAAGGAGAAGGACCTGTACTGGGTCGCGACTCTACTAGACCCTCGGTACAAGCATAAAGTGGCAGAAATGTTACCAACATACCACAAGTCTGAAAGGATGCTGCATTTACAAACCAGCCTGCAAAACATGTTGTACAATGCTTTTAAGGGTGATGTCACTTCAGGAACTCATCAACATTCCAGGGGCAGAGGTGCCAGTAATCCTGCCACGAGCGCACCTGCAAGGACAAAGCACTTTGGCCACTCTGTAACGTCAGACATGCAAATGTTTTTTTGTCCAAGGCAGCGGCAGAACCCTTCTGGATCCACCCTCAAAGAACGCCTCGACCGGCAGGTAGCGGACTACCTGGCATTAACTGCAGATATCGACACTCTGAGGAGCGATGAACCCCTGGACTACTGGGTGCGCAGGCTTGATCTGTGGCCAGAGCTGTCACAATTTGCCATGAACCTCTTGTCTTGCCCCGCCTCAAGTGTCCTCTCAGAAAGGACCTTCAGTGCAGCAGGAGGGATTGTAACTGAGAAGAGAACTCGCCTAGGTCACAAAAGTGTGGATTACCTGACCTTTATTAAAATGAATGAGGGGTGGATCTCGGAGGGTTACTGCACGCCGGAAGACTTGTTCTGAGTTTCTGATTCTGACTCCCCATGCAGCTGTCCTTCTCTGCACGCCTCATGACTCCACACACAGCTGTCCTTTAGCGTCCTCCTCCCTCCACCACCGTTACAAACTAGGGTGCAAACCCTACTGGTTTAATTTGAATCCAGGTAAATCCTGAGTTTTTCTGGCCTCTGTGCTTCAGTGGCTGTGACAAAAAAAAAATGAATATTTTCAGCATTTATATGGCATATTGTTTCTGGCCTCTGTGCTTCAGTGGCTGTGACAAAAAAAAGGAATATTTTCAGCATTTATATGGCATATTGTTTCTGGCCTCTGTGCTTCAGTGGCTGTGACAAAAAAAAATTAATATTTTCAGCATTTATATGGCATATTGTTTCTGGCCTCTGTGCTTCAGTGGCTGTGACAAAAAAAAGGAATATTTTCAGCATTTATATGGCATATTGTTTCTGGCCTCTGTGCTTCAGTGGCTGTGACAAAAAAAAGGAATATTTTCAGCATTTATATGGCATATTGTTTCTGGCCTCTGTGCTTCAGTGGCTGTGACAAAAAAAAAGGAATATTTTCAGCATTTATATGGCATATTTTTTCTGGCCTCTGTGCTGCAGTGGCTGTGACAAAAAAAAAGGAATATTTTCAGCATTTATATGGCATATTGTTTCTGGCCTCTGTGCTTCAGTGGCTGTGACAAAAAAAAGGAATATTTTCAGCATTTATATGGCATATTGTTTCTGGCCTCTGTGCTTCAGTGGCTGTGACAAAAAAAAGGAATATTTTCAGCATTTATATGGCATATTGTTTCTGGCCTCTGTGCTTCAGTGGCTGTGACAAAAAAAAGGAATATTTTCAGCATTTATATGGCATATTGTTTCTGGCCTCTGTGCTGCAGTGGCTGCGACAAAAAAAAATTAATATTTTCAGCATTTATATGGCATATTGTTTCTGGCCTCTGTGCTTCAGTGGCTGTGACAAAAAAAAGGAATATTTTCAGCATTTATATGGCATATTGTTTCTGGCCTCTGTGCTTCAGTGGCTGTGACAAAAAAAAGGAATATTTTCAGCATTTATATGGCATATTGTTTCTGGCCTCTATGCTTCAGTGGCTGTGACAAAAAAAAGGAATATTTTCAGCATTTATATGGCATATTTTTTCTGGCCTCTGTGCTGCAGTGGCTGCGACAAAAAAAACATAATTTTTCAGGAAAGTACACATGCCTAATTTTTCAGGGTTCTGCAACAGTGGCAAAATCGCATCTTTTATGGTCACCGCAGGTGATCAATAAAGTAGACCAAAACTGGGCCCACACTGCAGAATCTGTGTTTTTTGGTTCGCTTCACTGTACATTGAATTACCTCTGCCTGACCGTGCACGTGCGCACAAGCACGGTGACTGCTAAACACACCACTACAGAAATATTGCCACCAACAGGACGAACATCCTGGAGGTGACAAGCTCAACTAGTAATTAACTATTATTTGCTCACTTGACGGTATCATTCATTAAAGCTCTTTGCGTTTTTTTGCGTTGCAGTAAGCGCCGCGTTTCGTCTTTGCGTGTGAACAGGCTGTAACCTTTACACGACTTGATTGGCATGTAGACGCCGGACGTTTTAAAGCAGTTTATTACACAAGTTTAGAAATGTAGTGTGATTTCTGCCCTTTACAGCACAAAACGCAGCGCTGTGTCAACAATGGATTTTTCAGATACATTTTTGCCCTTGATCCCCCTCTGGCATGCCACTGTCCAGGTCGTTGCACCCTTTAAACAACTTTAAAATCATTTTTCTGGCCAGAAATGTCTTTTCTAGCTTTTAAAATTCGCCTTCCCATTGAAGTCTATGGGGTTCGCGACGTTCGCGAACCGTTCGCATTTTTGACGCAAGTTCGCGAATATGTTCGCGAACTTTTTTTCCGACGTTCGCTACATCCCTATTTCTGATCAGGTGATCTCTGGGGGAGCAAAGAGACCATCAAGAAATGGGAATCAAGGAAAAATATTTACTTAAATTGTTTGGAAAGATTCTTTAACATACCACTTCATATGGTATAAACTATCTTTTGCTTAAGTATTCATATTGGGGATATAGATTTCCTTTAGCTCATGTGTAGTTTACAGCAGGATGGTCCTTCTAGAAGTACAGTAGGTCTGGCTGAGTCAGATAGGTAGAAGATATGAAATACAGTTACGATTTAGGTAGTCCCTGGCTATCAAAAAAGAGAAGTATGGTCCAATCCCAGGCTATTACATTGGACAGGCATACATACAAATACACCAAAACATTGAGGTGTCTCAAAACTAAATAGAGATGTTAGTAGATAGTTAGCTTCGCAGAAGACTTTCCAGAAGAGGCTGGGACCATTAAAAATAATAACAATGCTAATAGAGTCTGCTGAACATGACTGATGAGTGTGAAGAATGTATACCTCTAGCATGGCTGAGAGGTATCATACAGGCCTGGGCAGGCAAATGCCAGTGGGGCGATACCCTGTCATAGACTGGCACTATATATTGGAACTGTTCGTGTACTTGAAATGTACGCTGTGCTCAGATTTTGAATCTGAGTCTGGGCATGGTGGCATACCTTAACTGGAGAATTGCCATTACAAACTTTGAACTTTGGTAAACATGATTGTTCAATAATAATTATATATTTTGTGTATTTTGTGTAGTATAGCTCCCACAGGGGAGTAATTGTACTCTGAATAAAGACTTGCCATTTTCTTTAACTGTTTAATCATTTGTTGATCAGTGCATATATTTTGTATTCACATTAGGGTCCGCAGCATTGTATTTGAATTCAAAAATAAATATATATATCATATCTTTTGTAAATCATATTGAGAAACACTTCTGAACAAAATTCTCAGAGCCAGAAATGGGTCAGCTGTAACAATTAGCAATTATGGAATATCTGAAGATGCCCCCCTTCTCAGTAATAAAGAACAATAATGTTCAAAGAGGCATTTTTTCAGCATTTCAAGGCAGAGGAATTACAAAAACGTAGTTGTGAGGCTGACATTTCAAATGTATCACGGAAAAACAAAATGGCATTTATATTAGGCAGCAAACACTTTGCTCTTGCACCGTGCTGGCAAGTATGCCAAGCTCAAAAAAACAAGAGCTGCAACAATAGCAGTTTGATGAGAAATGAATGCATTTTATTTTCATCATTTGGATCAATAACTCTCTGCTTCTGCTGTGTCCCGTAGCCTAAAGGCAGTTGGGTAATCAATGGAATCAAACAGAAGAGGCCTTCACCCAGCTCAACATCATCTCTGATCTTTTCTGGGAGGACTCTAGACGCTTGTGAAATTCTAATTCATGGCAACTTCATATCAAAGAAATTCCACTGAGATTTGGTCATAAAGAGTATCATAGTAATAACGATTTCACATCTATTTTCGCTATAAGTTTTTTTTATGTAATTTAATGCTTGCGTGTTTGCCGTCCACAATGACTAAAAGTAGAAAACACTGAACCAATACTTCTTTCATACCCTTGAGAAAGGCTTAAAAAGATATGAAAAAAGGGAAAAATATCAAAAAAGCATAGAAGCATCTCAAAAAGCCATTTGAAACAAATTAGATAATTACCATGCACATAAGAGGTTACATGATTTCAGTTGAAAATTGCATTTTTGTACTGTGTCCAAAATCTTCCTTAGATTCTTTTATAAGTTAGATGGGAAATGTTAAAAGAATCCCCTGAATTTACACTTGTGAAAACAATCTAAAGAGTCAGAAGAGGATATTTGGCTTGCTGGGAAATTAAGTGTTAAAATGAAAATGTAAGATTAAGACTAAAGTTTAAAGACTTACTTTGGTTATTCTGCCACTAGGCATTTGTTACTTAAGTTTGGAAAATTTAAGTTAAGGACTATAAGGTGGGGCCAATATGTTAGGCACTCCCCAGTATATTTTTCCAAGTAAGCTCCATCATTTTAGAAGCATTTACTTAATATAGGTAAGAGAGGGATTTGCTGGGGGCCCATCTAGACAAAGTTCCACCATTAAAACTTTCATCAGTTGTAACCTTTGACTGACGCATGCCCTAGAAATGGCAGACAGCATAACAATTTTAATTGCCTTTTTACATCATGTTAACTTTCTCTGACTGAATACGGCTATGGGATCTTTCTAATTAATACTGCTAAACTTAGTTTGTTAGTTAGGGTTGTATGAGATCAATAATATTGTTGCTTAAAATACAAACAGTTACTTTTTCTAGAAATCCAGTACATGCCAATTATTGTTTACTAACAACATAGACAAAAACAGAGCAAATATCTACGTATATGAGTCCATTTTCATAAATGTCTTGTTGCATTCACTATGATTTAAAAGAAAATAAAAGCTTGGAGCAGGTTTGCACAATGCACTTTTCCCTTGAAGGGTGATGATTAGCGATAGGCGAAATTTGCAAAACTGCAGGGAAATTTTGCAGAGAAAAATCCACTGTGTCAAAAAAATTTGGGCGCATGTCAGAGTAGTCGCACGCAGAAGAACTGTCGCTCTTCAAAATTATTTGGACGCCCATTGACTTTAATGCATTTGGACAAAATAGGCGCGCGGATAAAAATAATTTTGACGCCCATTGACTTCAATGTGTTTTGCAAATTTTTCGGCGTTTCACGAAACGGGACAAATTCGCCCAGCACTAGTGATGATTCTATGCTTTCGGTTCTCTTTCTTCTCTAAGGAAAGCAAATGTATTACATTGCTAGTATACCTTCAGAAAAGTTTTCTAATTGCCTTTCCAGACTGTCATGGGATCACTCTCAGCCTTAATCAAATCACTGTCTTTGGACTGTGGAAACGGTGACCCTTTCATAGTTACATAGTTAAGTTGGGTTGAAAAAAGACCAAAGTCCATCAAGTCCATCAGCCCCTCGAAATGAAACACAGCACACATACCTGCATAAACTCACTGAAACTATATATACTAATATCTATATTGTTGTAGATTTTAGTATCACTATAGCCTTGGATATTATGCTTTTCCAAGAAATCATCCAGGCCATGCGTCAAACAATTTTTTGTCTCCACAGCAATTTGCACTAATAGTGTAGAACATCATAGAACAGTGACTGTGGCTCACTAGCAATGGCACCCAATATATCCACTTCTGTTTCTGTAAAGGTCTGTACAAAGAATAAGACCCAATCCGTTCTAAGCAAATACTAACATGCTGAAAATAATGACTCTATACTATACTATAATTTACTATCAGTTAAGTGGTCTGCAATTTTCAGCCTGAAGAAGAGACTTTGTAGTCTAAACATGTAAAGGGTGGCAAATATCTCTTGTGCTATACCCGTGTCAACCCTTGATGTACCACTGACCTTTTGTGTGGAGGAAACCTTCAGTAAAACATACGATGCAGAGAGTTGCAATTCAAACACGTTCACTTTTTTGTCACGGCCTTCAGTTAAGCAGCAGCACTTTCCCAGCTTTCCACATGACACTTCCCATAACTGCACACTGCCAGGGGGAACACACGCTCACAGGCATCCCTCTTGGGTCCTGGCCGGCTCACTCTCCAGACCTAGCCCTTCCTGCTGTAAACACTATGCCCACTAACTCCTAGTTCGGGCCATAGCGGTCCATGCTAGTTATCTAGCTATCTTACACCTCCTAGAGCATACTGCTATACCACTAGACCTCTCACTACCTAGGCTCAGTAGCTTTTCCAAGAGATGACTCTACTGCTGCAGTGCCCTCTGCTCATACCTCTTGCCATCTCGAATATCACTTCCTGAAATCTTCCCTTATATAATTTACTATTCTCCACCCACTAAGGCCTCTCCCTTACAACTTTTATCCTCAAACCTGTGTATTAACCATTGCATAAACATGTATAGTAAACCATTACCTTATTACAAACAGCTTACTTTTTTATGTTACTCTCGGATAAACATTAAAATTTAGACTTTTTGGACTAAATGAAACTGGCTTAGTTGAAAACCCCATCTGAAATCTTTCTAATTTGAAACATTGTATTCACTTTTATTAAAAGGACAGTAACAACAAAAAATGAAAGTGTTTAAAATAAATGAAATTAAAATGTACTGTACCCTGCAGTGTGCAAACACAAGTAGATACACAGTAGATAACAGATACGTTCTTAAGAATCCCAATGTATACTACAGAGCTTATCTGTTATCTGCTGTGTATCCTGTGCCTTTTCTCCTTTTTCAACTTTGAATGTCTGCCCCCCATGGCTACACAGCAGCGTGTTTATATAAACTATTTTGCAGTTTATGCAGCAAACACGCCAGTGTTACCAGTGCAGTACACGAGTACATTATATTTTTATTATACTTTAATACACTTTCATTTTTTGGAGTTACTGTTCCTTTAAAGGTGTAAAACTGTTCCACTTGCTCAGTATGTGCTCTACTAAAGACACAACAAGCTTAAGGATGCTGTAAAACATTATATATAACAGATTTATGCCTAACAGAAGTTTGATGCCATCTTCCTTCAAACGGGATGATATGGGATGTTTAAGTTTAATTTTCCCTTTTTGTAGCAATGATCTATTTATATTTAGATTTGACACACCCGGTAAATACAAGATACATAAGCAAATATTTATTGGGTTGTGAAATACTTAATTGTTTATTTACAAAAATTATGTGGGAACAGGAAAAATTATTAAAAACTATAGATAAATGCGTAGCCACTAACAAATTATAATCTAGTTGGATCCAGCCAATTACCCCTGTTGGCCTCTGGTTTTTAAATGTCACTTAAGCATGGCTCTAACATTCTTTTCCTATAATAACATTTGTGGCTTATTACAAAATGGAAAAAAGCAACCTTAATAATGCTGCAATACATAGTGAAAAATGACCAAAAGTTATTGCACAAATTACGCAGCAGCGTGGAGATTATCATAGCTAAAAGTACAGATATCTTCTTTTTACGGTAATATTTGTCGTTCTTTAATTACACTCATACATCTCCACCATGGAAATTTTAATACTGCTTGCCTAATTTACCAAACTAATTGTTTTTTGTGTCAAACATTTATTCTCTGCACTCAAATACTTGTCTATGCTAAACAGAAAATATATTGATGACGATGCCTTAGACGTGAATATGAATAATTTTACCCATATAATAACCATATCACTGTTTGATAATTGCTAAATCAAGTAAAATTAAGTGAAATGTATCACATTTAAAAGTAGATATGTTCTGGTTTTGAAGTATTCTGTATAATTACATAACCCATCTTCTAATAACGTAACTCTAAGCTAGGAGGCCAAGGTGTAGGCCATGCAGCCAGGCCCCACAAGCCCCTCCCGAGACATTTTTCACTGTGGTTTTGTGTGCACGTAAAACTGCCATCGCACCCCTGAAAAATCTCTAAATCCTGCTTTTCACAAAATAAGGTGTAGCTTTTGAATGTCCCCTGAACACAGAAATTGCACAGACATGGTAACGTTGTAGCCCACCCAAATCATATCATTATTTCTCAAGAACCTGTATTGTTTTATCTATGCTTCTTTTTTGCCTTTCTGCATATGCAACTGCAACAGCCTTTAGGCTCAATGGTGGGAGAGTTCAGCATGTACCTCTTCTGTCAACTACCCCTGGTCTAGGCTCTTGTCCTCACATCACCATTTGTTGTCCCCTGCCCTGACTTCACCAACATTTCTGTGCGCTTATTCGCACATCTTCATTTGTGTGTGTGTGTGGGGGGGGGGCAATGAGGCTTGCCGTTTGGCACCCGGCTACCTTGGTCTCCCACTACAATATGACCTATCGGTAACTTTTAATATACTTTCATATTTAAAAAGTAGTTTGTTAGTGTCAGTATCACTTTAAGGTGGATTTCTGATGTACTTTTATACAGAGCCACTACCTCCTTCCATCCATGGCAGGCTCACTCCAAAATCTTGCACATGCAGAATAATAGAATCACTGGAAAATAACAGGAGTAGCAACATATGCCAGCAATGGAAGGTAGCAATGGAAGCAATACACTAATAGCTTAACAGCAAGGGTGCCTGTATCAAAGTACAAACACAATGGTCACACACAGGTTACTGACCCTTTGGCACTAATTTTATATATTTTAATTCCTGTAATTATGTAGGGGAGAGGGCAGTACAGAGTCTCAGTAGGTGGCACTGCTGCCTTACAACACAACGGCGATGAGATCTATTCCATTTTATTTGTAGGGAGCGCATATGTTCTCCTTGTTTCTGTGTTGGTTTCCTCCAGGTGCTCCGGTTTCCTCCCACACTCCAAAAACATACAGGCAAGTTAACTGGCTCCTGATAATATTGACCCTACTGTGTGTGAATGTAATGGGAACCTTAAATTGTAAGTGCCACAGACGCAGGGACTGGAGTTAATGATGTATAAGTAGTGATGAGTGAATCTGTCCCGTTTCGCTTTGCAGAAAAATTCGGAAAAAAAAATTTGCACTTTGAAGTCAATGGGCGTTTTTACACTCAACAATTTTTATGTGAATGACAATTTTTCTAACTCCAAATGCATTAAAGTCAATGGGCGATTTTTTTCTTATGGCAACTTTTTTGTCCTACAAAGTCAATGGGCGATTTTTGTTATGGCGGACTTTTGTCACAATGCATTAAAGTCAACGGCTATTTGTGTTCATCAGTGCACATGAGGAAGGACGCAGGGTGCCCCTGCCATGGGTGTGATGGGTGTCCCTGTCGCATTGCTACTAGACTACCAGGGTGAGTTCTCACAGTGAATTTTTGTCCAAATGCATTAAAGTCAATAGGCGTTTTTTCTTATGGGTATTTTTTCTAATAGTCGTTTTTGCTTATGGACATTTTTTTCCGCTGCGAATTTTCGCCACAGTTTAGTGAAACAATTCGCACATGGTGAAATGCGAAATTTCAGCGCAAATCCATGGCTGGTGAATAAATTCGCTATTTACTATGTATAAATTCTGTAAAGCTCTGCAGAAATGTGATTTACAAAATAGAAAACAAAAGACACATTTGATATATATTTATTCTTTCTTCAGTTACTCTTACCACATCTCATTTAACCAAGATATCGGATAGGTTTGCTGCCTTGTGCAATTTGTTTGGCTCCATGATCTGTAATCTTTTTGCACCATCCAACGTCCACTGTCTCTATGCTCTTACTGTACCAACCAATTGCTATCAAAGCTGCAAAAATAATCAGCAGATAAAAATATTGTTAATATGTATTCAGGGATATCAGGCCATGAACATCTAATGAATTCAATCAAATAAAAGTTTGTTTTTGCAGAAAAATGTGTTGTGTTTAGTGCAGAATAATAACACCATGTCAAAGATATACAGTAGGAGCACAATTCACAATACAACCATCTAAAATATAAGGCCAAGAAAATATCTGAATTTAAAACCCAAGGAGAAATGTGATTTACATGTTAGGGTAAGAGAATTTCCTCCCTTGAGACAAATACATTTTCTTATTCCGCACTATGTTCAAATTGAACTTGATAGATCTGTGTCTATCCTTAAACCTCCGATGCTGCATTATTATGCTGAATAAATATCATGAAGTCTTTGTTAGCAAGTATCAGTGTAGTCATGTATTTTTCTGCCTTATAGTCCAGTTCCACCCTTAATGAGTCATAGCTTAGAAATTTCCAAATGTGCCTCTGGTCACAATGTAATGAAAACAGTATCTCAGCAAATCACAGGATAGAGTATCATAACAATGTAGAAGCCACAGCAATTACTCCCAAACTTAAAAAACAGAAGTAAAAAAAAAAGATAAATCTAGTCAGAATATGTAAAGAATTGTCTTGTCCATTAAAATAAAGTAGAGGACAATCTATAGAAAATCTTTTTGGCCATCACTAGTAAACACAATCTAAAACTATAGTATGACAATACTAATATTATGAACGTCCCTAATTGACTCAAGAATAGTTGGCTTGATCATTACTTCTCAGCAACCTTACATACATTCCTCCTTCCTTTAATGGTTTACTAAAGCAATCGGACATGGGTCTACCCTGTTTGACAAATCAACATTACGGCCTCTGATTGACAGCTGTACATAGTTTAGATCTGTAATCTTCAGCCAGTGGCTCACAAGTAACATGTTGCTTTCCAGCCCCTTGGATGTTGCTTTGAGTGGCCTCAAAGTAGGTGCTTATTTTTTAATTTAAGGCTTGGAGGCAAGTGTTGGTTTTTTACAAACCAGGTTTACTGCCAAACATAGCTTCATGTAGACTACCAGACCACTTAGGGGCTACCAGATAGTCAACCACATCCCCAAATCATTTTAGATTTGCATGTAGCTCACAGGTAAAAAAGGTTGGGAACACTAGTTTAGATGTTGATCGTGAAGGCTGGAATATGTGTCAGAGAAGGATCTCTTCTGGCCATGGATAGAGTGGATACAGAGGCAACACAGGCCCCAAGTGTTCCACTCTGGCTCACTGAATTGATGGACAAACTATCAAAGAAGGCCAATATGGCCCACCACTGGCCAAACTAGGAAGTAATACTATCCAGAAAATATAGAATAGATGATACCTTTTATTGGTTAAAGTAGAATATTATAAAATGTAAACTTTCAGGACATTTATGCCACGACCGGCTCCATAAATCCAGAACAAGTGTTAGCCTGGTCTCTGCTCCACCTTTCACTTTTGTAGGAGCCCAATGCTAATTGGATGCTGCCAGGTCTTAATAAGAGAGGAGCCAAGCAAGAGTTATAAAGTCTTCGGTGGAAGGCACAGTTCTTGGAATAAACAAAAGAGTAGTCAGACAGGCCGGGGTTGGTGCGGGCAGAGTTCAGGGATGGTCAAACACAGGCAGTGGTTTGTTCAGGTGGAGTTCAAGCCTGGTCAATCAGGCTGGGGTTGATACAGGCAGCGTTCAAGGATAGTTGGGCAGGCAAGGGTCAATACCAGTGGAAACAGAATAGTCAGGCAGGCACAGGTCAGGATAATCAGAATTCAGAGGCAGGCACGGGTCAGATTTGACAGAGTTCACAATATTCAGGAAGGCAAGGGTCAAAAACAGGAATCAAACATGAATCAAACACACCCAGGATAATAGCAAGTAGACCTAACAACAGGCAATGAGTTTGAACAAGCAGTCCCTTTAAATATTTGAATTTCATGCCAGTCGGGGTGATGACGTCACACGGCCGACACATAAATCTGGAAGAGATCGGCTATGCACGCCATTGCACCTCAGCGCTTGAGGAGAGAGGACTAGTGCTGCAGGCGTCCCCACTAGACCACCAGGATGAGTCGCTACAATTTATCTCTGCTACACAAGAGAACGACCATGGCAAGTTTTTATAGCATTATAAATTCCACTGCCATTATTATTTTTGGTTCACCTTTACACATCAAGCCTGTTATTTTTTGTCGTCAAGAATTTCACAGGAATATGCTAAGCAGCTGACATGGTATTACATTTTCTTACTCTGAGAAGATAACGTTTAGCATGTAGAAACATTAGAACTGTAGATGCACAGAAAAAGATAAGAAATGTCTCTAGGCATCGATCTTCTAAAGCAGCATGTAATAGTAAAGATCCAATATAGATGTTCTCGCCAAACTGCCTTTTCGGTTTAAAGAAACTCACATCTTCTATAATACATACCAGTATTGCATTCACTCACACTGGAATTTAACAGCATAATCTTGAACAAAATAATAAATTAAAATTAGGGATGCACTAAATCCACTATTTCAGAATTTGGCTGAATCCTGGATCCTTCAGGAAAAAATCATCTGAATCCTGAACTGAATCTGAACCCTAATTTGCAAAAGGCTGATGCAAAAAAAAATCTTGTATTTTGCAGAATCTGAAACCTGCTGAAAAAGACAGAATTCTAAATTCAGTGCACCCCTTGTAGGAATCAAAAAAATCAAGATGAAACAATAAACCAATCAGTACAGGAGCTATATTAGAATATATTCTGTTAGTGCCACTAGTGGATTTTAGCATGTTCGGCCTATGTGATTAGATAAGGCATTAAAAAATAACTTAGCTCTTATGTTATGTAATCCCCAGAGAATGTGCTAATAGTGATACATATATGTAAGCTGACTGCTCACATAGGGTTGGACATTCGCAGGCATTTTTAGCACAATGTACCATTCAACCTAGTCATAGTAGAATTTCTCCCGTTTCGCCGAAAAATGTGTGAAATTCCCACGAAAATTTTGATGCCTGCGTCAATTTTGATGCTCGCGTCAATTTTGACACCGCATCAAAGTCAATGGGCATCCGAATAGTGTTGACACGCAGCGGTTTTGAAATGAGATATTTTTTCGACGTGCGTCCAAATTGTTTTTAAATACCCAGTGAATTATCGCAGGAGTTTTGCGAATTTATTCACTGGTGGTGAAAAGCAGAACTTCACGGCTAATTTGCGCCTGGTGAATTTATTCATCCATCACTAATTCAACCTAGAACACACAATGATCATGTACCATTAAGGAAGCAGCTCATCAGTTACTTTCATAAATCCTGACGTCTTTTAAGCACCCAGGCCCTCAGCTTGTGCATGTGTAGGATTAAGTCTTAAAACGCATACAAAGTCAACTCTAAAACATATTTATCATATTCACTTATGCTTGGAATATAGTTTATTATGTCAACTGCTTGTAATATCCGATAACAGTGAGAAGAAAAGCCATACATTTAGCAGTAATGGTAACAAATGATAATAAATAAAACAAACTATTTTTTAGCTGAATTGCTACTGGTAATTAATGCAGAAGAGTTATATATACTATACAATTGACTGTAAGGTTGAAAAGAGGCCAATGGGAGTTTATTCAGTGAAGTATAACAAATTGATTAACCCCTTCTGGTCTAAAAAACATTTTATAGCAAAGCCATTGAACCTCTAAAGGAATTAATATCTTGATTTGGGCATACCCATCTCTCTGGGCTAAAGAGGAGGAAACTGGAGTTCAATACATTTAAAAGGAAACACATGAGCAAAGGAAATGATATTTCAAAGTGTATGGTAAACTGATACAGGGGATATAAATTAGGCGATGCAAGAAATAAACAGAGAAATCTGGAAAGAACTTTGCAACATTCAGTAGGGAGGGGAAGGAAGACAAGTAATCCTTACATCCCATTATGATTTGATATAATCAGTATATATCAGTGCATTCAACTCTTTCACTTAGGAGTATGATCATTAACCTTGTTCATAATTGCCCACGTCAATTTCTGTAAACTCTTCTTTGTTACAATTTGCAAGGCATGTCATTGCTTAAAAAGATCTCATTAGCAATTCAGGAGTTTCGGTGTGGGGCCAGTTCTACTTACAGAATATTAAGGTACTTAAGGTTGAAATAGCATTTATTAAATCACATTTTGTGACTGCTCATTAAGGGTGAAAAATGTCCTTGAAATATGGCATACTTGGTTGCCTTTGAGCTATATTTTCAGGCCCTTCATGTTAAACCTTATCAAATATTACTTTAAAGAATGACAGGTTAACATTTGCTCAGCTTTCTTGCAAGCAGTATATCGTTTGGAATTGAGCAGTTAAAATCTGCTGCTTTTTTTTAAAATTTCATAATTCTATATTTTTGGACAAAAAAAAACAAAGACCACATGGGAAATTGACGTTAATGTTATGTGTCACTAATAGCGTCTGACTTGAGTATGTTTTTATAAAGCTTCCTAATATGTTCAAAAAGGCAAAGTCATATAACAAACCTTTATAGTTCTGGATAATAGATCCCATACAAGTTATCCAATGTGTTATGGGTTAGTAACTTTGGAACAGAACTCAAAAACAAATTTTGGCCAGACAAGATCTCGGCAGTCAGCTACTGTAACTACTAATGGGCTATGTTGGGGGAACAATTATTATATATGAGAAATAGAAATCCCTAGAGATCACAAGTGACAAACAGATGCATAATATGAACTTGAAATCATTTTAATATAAAATAAGAACTACATTAGGGGGCCCATTTACTTAGCTCGAGTGAAGGAATAGAATAAAAAAAACTCTGAATTACGAATGTTTTTTTTTGGCTACTTCGACCATCAAATTGGCTACTTCGACCTTCGACTACAACTTAGACTTCGAATCGAACGATTCGAACTAAAAAAGGTTCGACTATTTGACCATTCGATAGTCGAAGTACTGTCTCTTTAAAAAAAACTTCGACCCCCTACTTCGCCACCTAAAACCTACCGAGGTGCCATGTTAGCCTATGGGGAAGGTCCCCATAAAAATTCTTAATAAAACCAAACTTTTAAAAAATCACACATTTTTCCGAATTTATTAAACCCAGAGGATGGAAAAGTCTGAATCAGAAAATCCGGCATCTCAAACCTGTCGAGGTTGCATATACCTGTAAGCCAATTGGAGAAGTCCCAATGATTTTTTATGTACGCTGGGTTTCGGGCAAAAAGCATAAAAAAATCTGAATTTTCGGGTAAAAAATCTAAAAAAAACACTTAAATCTGCTTTTTTTTCAGCAAAGCAAATTTTTGGTAAAATTTTATAATAAATAAGTGTAAAAAACCCAAGCAGATTTGATCGGAGTTTGAAGCAGAAAATGTTGAGATAAAATCAAACTTTTTTGAACCCTGTTTTTCCACAGTTCACACTAAAAATGTTGTCCAAGTTTTCCTAAGAATGCCTGTCCACTGTGAATGATTATATTCGGAAAATCTACAAATCATTTATGGTGGGACTTACTGGTATTTACATGGTGAGGATCTAAGTGCAAATCTGTGCAGTAAATTGTATGTCACAGTGACTTTTAAAGCCACTACTTTTTTGTCAATGTTTAAAGGGCATTCTTATTTCCTTTTGTTGCTGGGAATTCAATGTACTGTGGTTGCTTTTTTACTCCTGGCAGAATTCATTAGCAGCCTAAGGACTGTGTCATTACAGAGAACCTTTTTCTTAGGAATCTTCTGAAACGTCCCTTCTCTTTCCCAAACGAGCGCTGGCCTATGGATAAGTAAAACTGGCACATGAATTCCAGTCTCTCTCTTCCAAATGATTCCAGTAGTAATTGAGCAGATAAAATCCTGATGGCCTGTGCATTCTGTTTCACCACAAGGTGGCTTCTGTGCCAGAGTCTCACTGGTTTTATTTCATTTTCTGAAATCAGTAAACACCGCTAAAGGAAATGCAACATCTGCTTCTCACAAAGCACTAACAGCAATAGCAGGCCAATTTTATTAAGCACTCACACAAAGAGCACAGTAAAACAATAGCCTGGCACTGCAGGAAATATACACAACCCACATCTAACTGAGAGCATTGTTATTGCAATTAGCCTACACTTTGTATTCTTCATTTATAAATTATAATGGCTTTCTTCAGATGAATTCAGATATTATTCAATTTCAGCGATTCAAATGTCATCCATTATATTTACTGACTTATGTTTTTCAACACTAGGGGTTTACAGACCCCTCGTGTAACACGAATAACAACATGGATAAAAACTATGGGGTTTACTATGGAGGCAAAGTAAGTTGCATTTCACATTCAAAACAAAATCTATAACTATAATAATGTAAATTTTGGCGTTAGTAAGACTTTCAATTTATCAAGGGCTTATCGGCTCCTAGCGGAGAAGTCCGGACAAAGGAGGAAGCTTCAGGACAAAGTTCAAGTTCACGGTAATCAATAAGGGATCAGGAGTAATTGTTGTCAATTCCAGGCAAAAGATCAATAGGCAGGCAGGTGAGTAGCAATATCAAAATTCAGGTAGGGTCAAAAGGTTCAGGAATCAGTCAGTAGTAAAATTAGAAGCATCCAGGAAACAAAAAGGAAATCCTATCATCGGGCATCAAACCCATGACCTGGAAGGGCTTTTATATTCAAATTTTCTGTTCCTCAGCGCGCAGAGATGAAAGAGAAACCCGGGACATTTCAGTAATAAGCTGGGACTGTGGGTTGAGCTGTCAAAAATGGGACTGTCCTGCTAAAAACGGGACAGTTGGGAGGTATGGTGATGCACCTGTCCCAGGCACTAAGTTTGCCCAGGTGCATTTACTAGGGATGTAGCGAACGTCGGAAAAAAAGTTCGCGAACATATTCGCGAACTTGCGCAAAAATGCGAGCGGTTCGCGAACCCCATAGACTTCAATGGGAAGGCGAACTTTAACATCTAGAAAAGACATTTCTGGCCAGAAAAATGATTTTAAAGTTGTTTAAAGGGTGCAACGACCTGGACAGTGGCATGCCAGAGGGGGATCAAGGGCAAAAATGTATCTGAAAAATCTGCCTGTGTGTGCTTGGAAGAGATAGTGTAGGGGGAGAGCTGTTAGTGATTTCAGGGACAGATGATAGTAAGTTTGCTGGCTAGTAATCTGCTTGATACTGCTCTGTATTGGAGGGACAGAAGTCTGCAGGGATTTGAGGGACATTTTAGCTTAGGTAGCTTTGCTGGCTAGTAATCTACTGTTCTCTTTAAACAACTGCCATACGTTGACCTTGTAGGCATTGTTTGCCCAGTTTTTTTGGACGCAGCCACTGAAGCACAGTTGCCATAAAAAATATGCCATATAAATGCTGAAAATAGTAATTTTTCGCCATACGTTGACCTTGTAGACATTGTTTGCCCAGTTTTTTTGGTTGCAGCCACTGAAGCACAGTTGCCAGAAAAAATATGCCATATAAATGCTGAAAATAGTCATTTTTTGCCATACGTTGACCTTGTAGGCATTGTTTGCCCAGTTTTTTTGGTCGCAGCCACTGAAGCACAGTTGCCAGAAAAAATATGCCATATAAATGCTGAAAATAGTAATTTTTTGCCATATACGTTGAGTCAACGTATGGCAAAAAATGACTATTTTCAGCATTTATATGGCATATTTTTTCTGGCCTCTGTGCTTCAGTGGCTGCGGCCAAAAAAACTGGGCAAACAATGCCTACAAGGTCAACGTATACACTACTACAGCGGTGGATACGGATTACGTAAAATATATTATGGCTGCTTGAAAAAAGTCACTCCGGTGTTTTTTCTGGAGACGGTAATATTATGGATATTTAGACAGAATGTGAACAAGGTCACACAGCTAGATGGCGGGTTGAAGAAAACAGTGTGCAAATAATGCCTACAAGGTCAACGTATACACTACTACAGCGGTGGATACGGATTACGTAAAATATATTATGGCTGCTTGAAAAAAGTCACTCCGGTGTTTTTTCTGGAGACGGTAATATTATGGATATTTAGACAGAATGTGAACAAGGTCACACAGCTAGATGGCGGGTTGAAGAAAACAGTGTGCAAATAATGCCTACAAGGTCAACGTATACACTACTACAGCGGTGGATACGGATTACGTAAAATATATGAATGCTGCTTGAAAAAAGTCACTCCGGTGTTTTTCCTGGAGACGGTAATATTATGGATATTTAGACAGAATGTGAACAAGGTCACACAGCTAGATGGCGGGTTGAAGAAAACAGTGTGCAAATAATGCCTACAGGGCAAATAATGCCTAAAAGGTCAACTTATACACTACTACAGCGGTAGTAAAATAAAAAAAAGTAAAATAAAAAAAAATGAATATTAAAAAAAAAAATTAAAGTTGGTGCTGCTGAACTACTAGGAGCAGCAGATTAGCACACCAGTCCCACTCCCCAACACTGCTAGACTAATAGCACTGGGCTCTTATAGTAGTAGTAGTAGTAGTAGTAAAACAACAAAAAAATAAATAAAAGCAGTCCTTACAAGGACTACTGTTATTGCAGCAGTCAGCAGATGAGATCAGAAGCAGGACAGCTGCCCACTGCAGCTACATACAGAGCACTGCAGTAGAAGGTAGATTACTAGCCAGCAAAGCTACCTAAGCTTAAATGTCCCTCAAACCCCTGCAGACTTCTGTCCCTCCAATAACAGAGCAGTATCAAAACGATTACTAGCCAGCAAACTTTCAACTGTCCCTGAAATCACTAACAGGCAGCAGCTCTCTCCCTACACTATCTCTTCAGCACACACAGGCAGAGTGAAAAAACGCTGCAGGGCTTCGGTTTTTATAGGGAAGGGGAGTGGTCCAGGGGAGAGCTTCCTGATTGGCTGCCATGTACCTGCTGGTCTGGGGTGAGAGGGCAAAAAAAAGCGCCAACAATGGCGAACCCAAAATGGCGAACGTCGCGCGACGTTCGCGAACTTCCGGCGAGCGCGAACACCCGATGTTCGCGCGAACAGTTCGCGACATCTCTAGCATTTACCCATCAGCAGGTAGCATTTGCTAGGCTATGGGTGACTGCTCCTGGGCAAACTTAGTGCTTTTTATGACATATGGGAAAAAGAGTTGTTTCTGTGCTTTTGAACACAGTCGGAATGTCAGCAACCCCTTGAATGCCCTTTTCTTGGATAATTGCAAATGGAGGAGTACCAGAGAAATCATGGGCTTGCTGCAGATCTTAAAAACAGGGATCTGTTGTGTTTGCGTCTCTCTCCGTCTAATGTCAGATGCATCATTAAAGGCAAAGCTGGAACAAAGGTGCAAAGTACAGCTGCTCTACATTAATGCCAGACACAAGTGTAATAACACCCTAACAGTCATTAGAGTGTATGTTATTTGTGTGTGGAGGGCATTACTTTAATCATCTTTACTACAAAGTGCCTGGGCTGCCAGAGACCTGCTACATTTTGGTGGGGCACAGACTCTCTCTCCCCCCCTTCTCATGTTATTGCTGGAAACAATTATTTAGTCATAGCTGTGGCCCCCAACTGTAAACGCCAACTGCATATTCCACTGACAATCTCACAGTTTCAAGCTAAAGGGCTGTGCAGGTTGAGCTATCAACAAAGAACTATTGTTAGTGGCATATTTACTATGCTGTGTAAAACAAAATTCGCCGAAAAAACTGTGTAAGAAGCTGCGTAAAATATTGCATGGTGTGTGTGTAATTTTACGCCATGCAAACACCAGATTTGCTGCCGTTATTTTATATATATGGAAGTCACTCTTTTTTTTGTCAATCGGGTATTTGAAGTCAGCACTTCTGTGTAGTTAAATGTTAAAAGGTGCAAATGCAGGTACTCACTCACCCCATAATTGAAATGTATATATATATATATATATATATATATATATATATATATATATATATATATATATATATATATATATATATATATATATATATATATATATAAAATCACAAGGGAAGGGAAGTGCTGGTTGTGAAGTGCTGCAGTTGTGATTGTGTATTCAAGGCTTGCTGTGCAACCCGTAAGTTAATACATCAGAGTGCAGGTATATGAGGACTCAAGAATCGAAATTGTATGAGGGTTTTTCTACCTCGAATAAACTTGAATTTTGAATGTTTGGGTATTTATTAAAAATTCAGAAAGTCAAAAACTCGAATGTATAACGGACAGGGACAAAAACTAGAATGAGCGAGTTCATGTCCTGAAAAAACTCAAATTGCTCAAATTTATGTCCCGGAAACTCGAATTGGTTGAATTTTCAGGTAAAATCCCTCAAATCAACCAAAAAACTTGAGCTTTGCCTAGGATAACTGGCATTGACTACTACATGACCTCGCCAGCTTTTAGATGGCAAATTTACATTCAAATGTTCACGTTTTTGTTTTTTTTGCTTAATAAATACCCTAAAAACTTGAATGTGTGAGTTTGGGTGCAAAAATATTCGAATAGTGGAAGAAATCAAATTAGATTTTTGATAAATCTGCCCCCAAGTGTTAGAGCTAGGGTCTAGAGAGACACCCTTGGAGCTCCACTTAGGGTAAAGGCTGAAAGCTTGGAGTATGTCCGTTGATGGTGTGTATTCTCTCTTACCCTGAGGGGATATATATTGAGCATTGGTGCTGTGAGTATATGCCTATCCACTGATATTCTATGTCGTTGCTTTTCTCAAATTCAACTCCTATATGGATTATGTTCGTTAATAAATAAATTCTATGGTTAAGTTACAAGAACCACTGGCGCCCAATTATTGTGCACTACATACAGTTACAGTTGTGCAACTCCCTGCCTCCACATCGTTGCAAGGGCTCAACCCCTGAAGGTGATAGGTCTCATAGCAGCATACGTTGTAAAGCTTCTTAGTTGAAGTAATGGTGCTGCTTATTTTACTATAACTAGTGATGAGCAAATTTATTCCCGCAATCCGCGCGTCAAAAACAAGGCGCGGCTTCGCAAATTTTTCCCATCGCTAACTATAACCGTACATACAGTATATACTGTACATCCTTCATGTAACCTATGCTCTGCTTCTGCCATTTGCCTCTCTTCGGCATCAATTCATCCCATTCTTAACTGCAAGGCTTTTCTCAAGGCATCTGAAAGCTTGCAAGTGTAGGGACTCATAGGGTTAATATGCCCCTTTGGCTTTTAATCCCTATCCTATATCTAGTTTAACATTAACATTTCCCAGTTATTGGCCAAGAGGCTTTATGACCACTTCCTGTCAAACTTTAATATACAGTAGTGTTTGGAAGGGGGTGGGTCTTCCTCTTAGGCTTCTGGTGTTCTAATCATCTGGATGTTCCCGCAGAGCCTGGGTACACCATGGCCCAGTAAAGCCCTTTTGCCCTAGAGGGACCAGTACCGCTAGAGATAAAATTCAGGGAGCAGGGACCCTGTGAATGAGGCCAGCTAGAGACAGTGTTAGATCTGTAATAGTACCCTCTAGAAGAGTAAGATAATGAGGAGGCAAGAACGAGCAGCTTTGTGCTCCATCAAGGAGGTGTAGCAGGGAGTAGCTTCCCAAGGCTCCTAGATTTGCTTACAGTAAAGGGACCACAGTGGATAGGTGTCAAGTTTAGATTCTTCTCCCTGACCACTCTGCTGGGTGAGATCCGCATCACTTTTGAGGTAAATCTGCCTGGAGATACAAACTTTTGTATGTTTTTATTTCCAAAAGGCTTCAGGATTCATAAATCAGCCCCTCGGGGTGTCTTGATTGATCAGACATTAATGTATCATAAACCAACAATTTGTTTCTAATGTGTGCCCTAACCCTTAAGATTGTAATCTCTTGTGAATAGTGTCCTCTAATCCTATTCTTACTCTGTAAACTCTTTTATTAAATTATTGTAAGAAGATTTGCTGGCACTATATACATTAAAAATGATAATGATGACGACATACATATGTAAACAGCACTCCAAGTTCATTCACCAAAAAAAAGCCCTTATTGTATAAACATAAAAAATCACTTAAACCCTCAGAAAGCAAGTTATATAAGTAGACATGAGACTATGTTTATTTAATGCTGCTCTGTAAAAAAGAATTTATACAAAGGCAAGCATTTGGGCAGATTTAGTCTTATTGAGTGTAGCGGTGTCCATACAAAAGGACAAGTAAATCTAATTAGGTTAATATTTCAACATGAACACTCACTATTTAGCTTGGATTTGTTTAATGAACTAGGGTGAAAAGGCAAACTGGAAAAACATAGCCTGTACATAGTGGAGCTTATTTAAACCAAATGGTATTTGTAGAGTAGATTCAGTCAAAGGTGTAATTCACTTGTATTTGATACCAAACTACTGTATTTAAGAAAGAAGCAATGGAAAGTCAAATATATGTTAAAATGTTATTTCTATACAATAAAAAAACATCAAATGATTGACATTAGAGGTTTATATGAATAAATATGACATAAAGGTAAAAGCCCAGTGTCCTGTACAGGGTATTATCTTGAACTTCAAGTTGGAATACAGCTCCAGCGACCTCCTTAGGACATAAAACTTCTGGAGGCACAAGAACTTATCCATTTAAATGACATAATCCCCATTCCGACTGCCAATAGACGATATCTGTTTTAAATATGGTGTCCAAGTTGTGTGGCCTGTAGATACATATTCACATAGTAAATGGCAAAAGTGTCCCAGTAAAATTGTCCCACTGGTCACTTAAAGAACTCACATCAGATCCAATCACAATTTCCCCTAATTTAAGCTGCAGACTGCACTTAATCAGACACACACACACGCACACACACTGTATCCTCTTCACAAGGCAGAAATACATTTATTCTTCTTCCCAATTTCCTTCCCTGGTTCTGAGAGTTTTCTATCTGTCTTGCTTAGTCAAAATGTACTTTTAAGAGGGGTGATAAGTAACAGACAGAGCACAGCAGAAGAAGAGTGATTATGTTTTTAACATTAAACAATAGAAAATAAGATGTTGGGGCGATTATAGACTAAAACTATAAGAGGAGAGACGTTTCAGATACAATAAATGGTGGAAGTATTTAAACAAAAAAATATTTGCTTTTGACTTAAGGGCTGAGGGCTATTAAAGGATATAGAGACCAGTAAAGGTTTTCACAGACATTTTTAAGGCAGTCTCTTGCTGAAATATTAAAGGGATACTGTCATGGGAAAAAACATTTTTTCAAAATGAATCAGTTAACAGTGCTGCTCCAGCAGAATTCTGCACTGAAATCCATTTCTCAAAAGAGAAAACAGATTTTTTTATATTCGATCACAAAGAGGTGATGTTTGATGTAATTGCACTGCACCAATTGGCAAAAATGTACACAACAGCACAAGCGCTTCATCACAAAACTGACACAGTTGCAATAAACTTTCCAAGTCTTTCCAGTGTTTGTTGGCACCATTTCAGGCGATTGCCATGTGAGTGATTTGTGCTCCCTACTCTGTAACTACAGTGATTAATGCAGAGCCAGAGGGAACCCAGAAGCAGCACTCAGTTCAGAACGGAAGGCAGGAAGGACTGAACTGCACTGAGCACTATACAGAAGTGCAAGGAGCACATTTTGAAGCAAGTACTGTACCTTTAATGAAAGTGGTGACTGCAACTGCATGTGTGGGCGTACAAAAGCCCTGAAAGTCTCTAAAGTCTCTAAAGTTCCACTGAGAGAGGTACTTTTGGGAAAGGTAGGGCTACCTGGGGTATAAGAGTCCTTGGGAAAGGACATTTCAAATTGAACTGAACTGTGTGGTCATTAACCCCTTCCAGAGGATTGGGACTGTGATAATAAAAAGGACTGTGTGGAGAGACAGTCAGAGTGATACCTAACAGTGAATTAGGTAGGTCCAACATGTCTCAGTGTAGGAGTGCATAGTGTATTTGATTGCCCAAGTTCTTTTATTTCAGTTTTACATAAGGTTTATATTTGTTTTACCGCAATCTGTGTTTTATTTTTCCTAGTGGAGGCACTGCACTGTAATTCCCAGTTCCCAGTACTTTTCATATGCAAAAGGAATTCAGGGCCTTGATAGCAAAGAATTAATTGCTATTTAAAGAGACAGAAACCAAATGAGGGTTATATTACATTGCTAAGCAAAGTTTAGCATTAACCTGCTCTGGAGTTTCTATAAATATTTTGTCGCAAAATACTCTTTGCAATTGGGAATTTTTATTCCATACACTGTGAATGTGTGCTAAAGTCATTTGGTCACAAACATTGCGAGGTCTCTAATTAGTCAAAAAGGACGCAAACTTGGTCCCTAACATTCACAATGGTTTTTGCGCTAACCACACATATTACATTCCCCCATATGTGTTTATAACTAGTGATTGGCGAATAAATTCGTCAGGATCGGAAAAGTCACTTGCGTCACAACCACATAGACTTTAACGCCAGCATCAAAATTGACACGGGCATCAGAATTGTTGCCGGCGTCAAAATTCCTGTTTCACAAATTTTACAGGAAATTTACACATTTTTCGGCGAAACAGGACAAATTCGCTTATCACTATTTATAACTTGTGTTTTTTTTAGGACTGGGAAAGGTTATAGTAAGTATGTAGACCTACCCCACCTTCATTGTCAAATTCTTTTTTATTGTTGTAACTTATGACTACAGGTATGGGACCTGTTATCCAGAATGCTCGGGACCTGGGGTTTTCCGAATAACAGATCTTTCCATAATTTTGATCTTCATACCGTAAGTCGACCAGAAAATCATGTGGACATTAAATAAACCCAATAGGCTGGTTCTGCTTCCAATAAGGATTCATTATATCTTAGTTGGTATCAAGTACAAGGTACTGTTTTATTATTATAGAGAAAAAGAAAATCATTTTTAAAAATTTGGATTACTGTATTTGATTATAAAGGAGTCTATGGGAGGTGGCCTTTCTGTAATTCATAGTTTTCTGGATGACGGGTTTCCAGATAATGGATCCCATACCTGTACATGTAGTCTGTGGTGCAAATAAAAACATTAGCATGAAAGAAAAAAAAAACACAACAAATGCAGAAAATCAAAAGTTTAAGGCAGCATAAAGAAATCTGCAAAACAGCTGATCGCAATGCTAATGAAAAGATGAAAGATAAAGGCATTTAAACTCAGTCACTTCTCATGGCAACCCCAGTGGTGCCCCCTGCTGGGCTCTAGAAGAATGCAGTGGTGTATAGGGACCTCTCCCATTGACATGTACAACCTCGGCAGATCTGACATGGCAGATTTTCAGATTCTGACTTTTTGCATCTTCAGGGTATAATACATCTCAAAAAAAGTTTTTAGCATTCAGACTTTAATAAATAACCCCCTAAATATTGAAAGTATGAGTAGGCAGCATTTGGAAATGGTACACACAATACAGCATCTGCTCAAATAGGCTCACATAGTTTCCAATGGTGTTTCACTTGTAATTCAGTTAATAAGTGATAATGTCATCCAGACTAGCACAACAGTAATCCTTACTCTTGTTTTAAGAAGATATTTCTCTGCAGAATGTTAGTTCATCTGGAAATATTTTCATTACTGGATTCCATTCCTTTTTCATTCTTTTTTTAAGGGGGGAGGTTGAGGAATCAGCTATTTAATAAGACCATGGTTTGTATTTTCATTGGGCCTCATCTGCCTAAGGCTGCATGAGGCCCTCTGTGTAATTTTGTTGGTATATCTTTGTGTGTCTGTGCCTATGGGCAACATTTCCTGAGAATGAAGCTTGGGACTGCAATCAAACTCAGCAGGAATATAGGGGCATGACCACTCTAGGAAAGCAATCTAACGAGATGCCCTGGAGAAATGGAATGAAAACGAATAAAATGGTATCTACACAGCTAGTGTGTTCTCTACAGGGGTTTAGCAAATCAGGTTGAATTTTCAATGTTTGAATAGAAATGCATGCTTTCTATCAAAATAAAATGCCAAACAGCAAGAAAAACATATTCTTGAAGTTAGGAGGAAAACTGAGGCAGTCTAAGATCAGCATTTGTGCCCATCCATCTCCCCTAGCAATGGTTGCTTCCCTTAGTAGTTAGTACAAAGACTGAAGGGCTTTTGTGCATTGCCTACTAACCTTGCAGAGGTCTGCATACATCCACATGCAATAATACATTATAATCTCCATCTCCCTTGTAGGTCAGTAACGCCTAAAGAGCCATCTAAAAGAACTTATTGTTTCAAGTACAGTGAATAAGATGTCAGTTATAGAATAAACTACAACTTAAAATCTGTGTGCATTGAGTATATGAAGATGACATGGAAGGAACATTGCCAGCCATGTGGATTTCCTTTTTTGCTGTTTTTTTGTTGAAAGGTAAGCAATGGTTTGGGTCATCAGGGTGTCCAATAAACTTGTACCCCACACCATTATAGTCTTTCCTTATACTTTTAATATATCAGCATTGCTCACCCTTTAAATCAAGCAGAATTCAATCCAAAATTCTCAAGATTCCATGTCTCCACTGGCCCCTGAATCTGTCATGGCTACTTCAATTGCCCACCCTTAAATAAACTAAAACAGCTGGTAAGCCTTACATATTATAAGTACCAGAAATGTTCCAGCAAAGCCCAGCCCTAAGGATATTGATCCTGTGTAAGTGTGCATAGCTTGAGAAGCAGGAATAATCCTAATGCATTCGTTATGAGACAGACAGAATGTGCAGCCCAGATTAATGTTTTCTGATGTCCTCAATTAGACGCAGGCTTAGCATTGTCACATTGATGATTTGCTGCCACAATCATTGTCTAATTCACTAAAAATAGATGAGCATTTTATCTCTAATTTCTATCCATTGTGCAGAAGAGAGAAAGAGGAGCCTGACATTATTGCTCACGTCTCTTTTTCAAAATGTATATCCCAAATAAATCGAGGGGGTGCATCAATATTCAACATCTTTGGACAGTAAAATAGATCTCCACAAAAAAAAAAAAGAACTTGAAAGTTTCCATACTGTCTACCTATTAAATTTATTATGATTAACTAACCCTTGGTTTATCTTGCCTGTACACATAAATCAGCATAAATGGATGCTTAGGCTGCATACTAGAGAGATTCGTGCAGGGAGGAACAAAATTAAGCAGGGTCTCAAGCTGTGAGCTATCAAAAACAAAAATGATGAGGCAACATCTCCTTCAGACAACATATTTGGAATAGTCATTATTATATTCTTAAAAGTCTTTGGGACATCACGTTAAAGATGATATCAAGAGACTGAGGCAAGGAGCAATTGCGCAGTGTCGCCATCAAATATTCAATGCAAATACGGCTCCGACAGTGCTGCACAGTATCCAAATTCAAGAGATGATGAATAAAACAAAATTTCCAATTCTAGCATTTGGCTTCTAATGTAGTTATGAATGCACAAACAACCTTCACACAGAGGACCGAAAGAGAATGGGATTTTAAATGTGACACAAATCTATAAATCAGAAACATTGAAAAATGTCAAGTATATTATGGTCATCAAACACTGTTATCATTATATGACGAGGTCTAAAAATAAAAATGCTGACATCAACGATGTCAACTTCAAGGCATCTCCAAACAACAAAACTTTGGACTTTTTTTTCCAGGTTTCAAATAACATAATAAGCAAATGATACAAACATGATTCTGTTCTAGCAGCCTGGATTCTACATGGAAAAGTCTTTAAACAGTGCTGACAATTATTGACAGAGGGAACATAAACATTTCAAGCACCATATACATTTTAAAAACAGAGTTCACAGAGCTTCATTAATAGATATATTGATGTAACATTTAGGGGGTTATTTATTTAAATCCGATTTTTTTCTGGTCTGACTTTTAAAGGGAAAACCCACAATTTTTTCATAGAAAAAAAACCTTGAATTTTTCGAGATTTATTAAACCCTGATGGTGTTAAATATCCAAATAAAAAAGTTCTCCATCTCAGACCAGCCAAGTTCATGTAGAAGTCAATAGCAGATGTCCCGTTGACATTTTGAAGATAAGCTGATCTGTGCTGGGTTTCGTTCAATAATCCGAAGATTTTGTGGTTTCAGGTGTCAAATCCAAAAAAGTCAGAGCTTTCGGGATTCAAATCCAAAAAAGTTGATAAATCTGAAAAAAATGTCCGATTCTGATTCTTTTCACGATTTTAATGAGTCTTTTCCTGCGCAAGGAATTTTCATGAAAATGTATTAATAAATACGGAGGAAAAGTCCGCGCAGATTTGGTTGTAGTGGTTTTCAGAAAATAGTGAGAAAATTTTGGATTTTGATAAATAACCCCCCCCAAATGTGACAACAGCACAGTTTAAAGGCTACATTGGTAAGATAAGCAATTCCAACATTAAACCTACATCTAAAATACCACCCACTTACAGGTAAGTCTCACTTGGTCCACAATTAAGGATGTCAATAGACTAATCAGAAACAATGAGTGTTGTACAAATACAGAATTATATTAAGAATTCGATTATAAAAATGTAAACCTAAAAGAAAAAAAATAGTTTTACAGAAGGTGTTCTAGGAAGCACAGTGCTCCTTTTTCCCCAATAGACCTGTTTGGCTCCACTATATGAATTCATTTACTGTTCACAAAGAAGCTATGATATCTTTATTTCTCCTTTGCCAGCCTAATGTTGCATTTACAGTGAGTTGCAGGTGTTGCTTAGCAGGGTCGGACTGGGCTGACGGGACATCTGGAAAAACTCGGTAGGCCCCCTGCCGGCCCAGACCCGTTCCACTATTCTGCTGAGCACCCAAAAAAACCATGAACAATGTGCGCCGGTGTTCGGTCATGTGCGGTTCACATCAGTGTTCACATATGCGCGGGGGGCCCCGGAAGTTTGGAACCCAGGTGAAAGCAATCTCAAACAACCTCCCTTCCTTACTGAAGATGGAATAGCCTAGCTATTAATAAAGATATTTATTTTTGGATATAGGGTACAAACTAGTCCCTGAACCTTAGCACTCATAGACATAGACATACAGAATCATAAAATAGAAGATATGAGACATAGCTGACTGGGAAACTGCATTTTGAGGTGTAAAGACAGGCTACCAATTGTGCCAAACATTACACTAAACCGGGGGTCCCCAACCTTTTCTGTCTAACAAGAGTTACATGTGTTGGAAAAGGGGGAAGCTTTTCTTACTCACCACTTATTTTTTGTGGTTACATCTCTCATAGAACATTTATGGAAATCTACCTCTACTCCGACCCTTTCCCAGGGTCCTACAGTTAATGTAAAAGAACATTCTAATGGAAGAAAGCCTAGATACTGACATACTATGTAGATCCCAAAATAACGTACTGTTGATGGTTTAGAGCAGAGCCCAATATCTGGTTTTCTATTGGTGATCGAATAGCTGTCACCTAGCAGAAAGCCAGGTGGAGCTGCCAGTCTTTCTACCCCCAGACCATTAACCTCTACTAACACTTTCCCAACCCACCCCCTATACTATGTAGCGTAATTCTTTGGAAATGTATTTACAGATGAATAGATGATATGATGACTGTAGCTTGTAGAATGCATTGACCAAAATGGAGAAGGACAGGATGCAAGCTTTTTTTTCAAAGCTGTAACACAACAAAAATGGAGTGCTGATGTATGTCTACCAGCTATTAGCTGGTCAGTCATCTGTGTTGGTCACAAATGACTCCACAAAGTGAAGTACGGCAATTTGTCACATTGGTTTTGTCCTCCTAAATCGAATGCATCAAGTTACTAATGGTTGATTGGGTCTAACAAAATTCTTCATAAATTACTCTTTGTCTTAAAGAATAACTTAATGCTTCACAAATTTATTTTGGATATGCATGAAAGGAACAAGTTCCATTGGATACCTGTTTTTAAAGTGTTATTAACTTACCTCAACATACTTTTTCTTTGGTTCAACAGAATAATTTGCATTTGGAAAGCTCATCAATCATGGACTATGCCTTCAACAAAGCATAACGCCCATTATATCACAAACAAAATGCCTATGGTGGAGAACACAAACATTCACCACATACAAAAAAGACTATTTGTACAGTGAATCCATTAAACTTTTCTACTATAATCTGATGCATTTCTATAGATAAGATTAAAACATATTTGTGCTCATGGGTTAAAACTAAAGGACACAATATCTGAAAAGTTCAAATCTATACTAATAAGCCATAGATATATACATATATGGCTGACTTCCTGACAACAGCTCAAAGAGAACCGAAATGCTTTGATATGTGGGATTATGTGAAACTCCAAAAAAAAACACATTATTATGCCCGTAATATTTTTATGAGATCCATTACCCCGGAAACTCGTTATCCAGAATGCTCCAAATTACAGAAACAGGAAAGGCCCATTTCTCATAGACTCCATTTTATCCAAATAATCCAAATTTTTCCATTTTTTTCCCTTTTTCTCTGTAATAATAAAACAGTGCCTTCTACTCGATCACAACCGAGTAACAATTAATCCTTATTGGAAGCAAAACCAGCCTATTGGGTTTATTTAATGTTTACAAGATTTTCTAGTAGGCTTAAGTGATGAAGATCCAAATTACAGAAAGATTTGATAATCGGAAAACACCAGGTCCCAAGCATTCTGGTAACAGGTCCCATACCTGCATATATAAAATACAGTTATGGGACCCTGTTACCCCACTTGGGATGTGGGGTACATACATATTACATACCTTAAGTCTGCTAAAATCATTTAAACATTAAAGGAAAACTATAACCCACAATGAATACTTAAGCAACAGATACACTATTTAAAGGTGTTGTTTACCTTTGAGATAACTTTTAGTATGATGTAGAGAGTGATATTCGGAGACAATTTGCAAATGATTTTCATTTTTTATTATTGAAGGTTTTTGAGTTATTTAGCTTTTTATTCAGCAGCTTTCCAGTTTGCAGTGTCAGCAATCTTGCTGCTAGGGTCCAAATTACCCTAGCAACCATGCATTGATTTGAATAAGAGACTGAAATATGAATAGGAGAGCGCTGAATAGAAGGATGAGTAATCAAAAGTAACAATAACAATACATTTGTAGCCTTACAGAGCATTTGTATTTGTATTATTAGAAGGGAGTCAGCGACACCCATTTGAAAGCTGCAAAGAGTCAGAAGAAAAAGGCAAATAACTATAAAACTATAAAAAAATAGATAATGAAAACCAATTGAAAAGTTGCTTAAAATTGGCCATTCTATAACATAATAAAAGTTACCTCAAAGGTGAACCACCCCTTTAAGTAAATATTGCCCTTTTACATCATTTGCCTTGAGCCACCATTTCGTGATGGTCTGTGTGCTGCCTCAGAGATCACCTGACCAGAAATACTACAGCTCTAACTGTAACAGGAAGAAGTGTGGAAGCAAAAGCCAGAACTCTGTCTGTTAATTGACTCATGTGACCTAACATGTATGTCTTCTCTTGGTTTGTGTGCACCGTGAATCGTAGGATCTCAGGGGGGCGGCCTTATTTTTTAAAATGGCAATTTTCTATTTATGATTACCCAATGGCACATACTACTAAAAAGTCTATTATTATGAGAATGGTTTATTTACATGAAACAGGATATTACATATGAGTTGTTTTATGCAATACATTTTGAGAGAGACCTACATTGTTTGGGGGGTATCGTTTTCCTTTAAATAAACACAATAGTATTGTTTTGCCACTCATACTGATTCATACCATTAACTAAAATCTTCTGCTTTATTATTACAGAGCAAAAGGAAATCATTTTTAAAAATTAGAACTTTTTGATTAAAATGGACTCAATGGGAGATGGCGTTTCTGTAATTTGGAGCTTTCTGCATAATGGACCCACTCCTGTTTAATAGCAGAATATACCAAGTTTCAATTGCAATCATGTACCTTTTTCTGCCAGAGCTAAGCTGTACTATATCTTACATTTTCTATAACTACTAATATTTTCCAAACATCAAAGACAAATATTTTGCGGTTAAGCAAAGGAATATATTGCAGAGAAACACCACATGAACTTTAACTAAAGCTTGAGGTGACCTTATCAAGTTTTGAACAGTACAGCATAATGCATTTGCTTTTTCCCAAAGAATAAATGCTACAGTTTTCACCTTGCTGAACTCAGCTGTGAATCTGATTTACAGAATCAATCAGTCTGCGACTTAGCATAGGGCAGTCATATTGAGGGAGGACTCAAAACTCCACTTCAAAAGTACTTTGATGAATAATACAAAACAAATGTTTATTTCTGATCCAGAGTGCGGAGCTTGGTATAGATTAATGACATTTATGCAAAATTTGAAAAGCAGATCAGACAAGGATTTTAAATTGACGATCTGGACCAAGAAATATGCATAGTAATTATTTAGCACTGAAAGCAATTATACAGTAAGAAGATCTTTAGTCCCAAACCAGTCCTGTAGCATTCAGGCCAATACCAACTTTTTATTAGAACGTACAAACAGTTTGTGCTTAATGGGAGGTTTATTAAAATACAAGTTATTGACAGTAGTTTACTGCCAGTCAAGTTGTTCAAATGATACTATGTCCTGTACCTATCACTCAAGTAGAATGTCACGGTCGGCACCCAACACCAGAACAAATGCCAAGCACCCTGGTCTTGGCTCGTGCTTCACCTGTAGTGTGACTGCCTTTGGCCTCGGGAGGAGCCCTCAGCTACTTGGATGCCACCAGGACTTAAACGAGAGGTGCAAGGCTAGAGGTTCTGGATAGGCAGAGGGGTACGACTGTTAGCAAAGTCTTCCGGCAGAATTTCGAGGTGCAAGGTGTTAGACAGAATCGTAGTCGGAACAGGCCGGGTTGAGGCAAGCAGAAAGTGAGCATAAACAAAGCAGGCCGGGTCTGGGCAGGCAGAGTTCGAAGCATGGTCAGGCAGGCAAGGGTCAAAACCGGGAGATCAATTAGATGGATTAAGCAGAAGAGATAGTCAGAATTCAGGCAATGGATCAGGATACAGAGGTCAGAATCGTCAGGAACAGGCAGGGATCACAACTGGTGTCAGAATCAAGATAAATAACAGAATAGCAAAAGCTAACAGCACCAGGAACAATCCTATAACGGGGAATGAGAACCAGTATGATGGCCCTTTAAATATTTGAATTTTCGCACCGTTGCGCTGGCTTCAGCAGCAGAGGCACGCTGCGCGCGCCCTTAGTTGACCGGCGCAAGAGGAAGAGGACGTACATGCGGTGGGCGTCCTTGCCGCCCCCCCACTAGACCACCATGGTATGTTACATAGGGTCTCACTTCTGGGTTAAGGCCTAAAAATATGTCCTCATTTGTATGTCAGGGCTCGCCATATGTCTTATTAGTTAAATGTGAGTGTATTTAAGGATCTGCCTTACAGCCATTTATTGTTTGCCATTGATTCCATGGAAAAATCCAAGCAACTCAGCCAAGACCTAAAAAACATCCAGATCCAGTTTCAATTAAAAACAAAATTAAAAACAATTTCTGAAGAGCTGAAGGTCCCATGAGCATCTGTACAAAAATGATATAAATACACAATGTATCCACTGCAATGGAACATATGATTCAAGCATTGATTTAATAGGGCCTTCCATATACTGTAGTGTGTGAGGAGCACTACAGCCATGACATAAATACAAATGAGAGGGATGTTGTGAGTACAGAATAGGTTAAACAGAGATTGCAAGATTTATCGCCAAATGTCAACAAATGTTAATTCAAACTTGTTGAACTAGCAGCTAGGGATTATTCTGCCTCCCTTTAAGATGTTAGCTATCCCCCAACACCTTAAACTGAATGGCACCCCATATGTATCAGCCATATGCACTTTAATAACTATTGCTGGTCTTTTGAGCACTGTTTTTGAAGGCAAATTTAAAATTGTGCCCAAACTGCTTCAAAACAGACAAAACAATTTGATGTGTGCAGGGATCTAGACTAAATATTTGACATGAGATGATTCTGGCCTATTCTAATCTATCTACATTAAGATAATGATAACGTGCTGTTTGATCCAACATTCTTTCTAAGAGCTTTAGTCCCCTGTGACTCCTGATGTTTTGTGCTTTTAGTTCAATCTATTTTTATGGCACTACATGTGCTTTCTATTTATTTGTTTCATTTATAGCTAATAAATAATACAATATTCTTTTGGTGCTTGTGTGATTGCCAAGGCTCTTTACCAAACAATTTATGTGACTGGCTCTTGACATGCTGTCTATTTTCGTTAGCGTTCTGGCCCTTCTTTATATTTCTTCTACAAAAAATCAGCTGTAGGAACCTGTAGGGTCACTACATTTCTGGGACAGGTTATTGGGACTTTGCTTCATTTAAAAAAACGTTTCATAATTAACAATATAAACTACCACTTGTCATTGTTTTTCATGTAGCAAAAATGACTCGCTTCAGTGAATTCATATTAATCAGCAGGTTTGGTAGACTGGACATTCTGCAACTTTACAAATACAGCCTGTAGCACCTGCTTACTATTTAATGAGGCTTATTAATGAAAATTGCTGATCTTTATAATTTAATTGCATCAACTTGTTTATAAGTAGTGATGGGCGACTTTATTCGCCACCAGCAAATAAATTCGCTGCAAAAATTCGCTGGCGTAAAAAATTTTTTTTTGGAAAAAACGTACGCCGGCGTCAAAACCTTTTCGCAAATTCGCGAATTTTTCGGCGAAGCGAAACGGCGCAAATTCGCCCATCACTATTTATAAGGAATGGAGGGCCCAACAGAACGGAATCTCTGTGCTCTGCTACTGTAATTTATGCTGGAACAAGAGTTGTTCAAGATGAAACAGATGAGACATGATGGTGATAGTGATGGACAGTCTTTATATTACAGTTTTCAATATTAAACTGTGGAAAAATAAAACAAAAGCATTGTTTTCTGTTCTTTCAAAAGCATTAACACAAGCCAAATGTACAGCATCACTGCTTTGGAAACTGATCATCATGTATTTTCATAAAGTTCAGCTACTGAGATCTTTGTATTCTCTTAGGAAGCCGTACATGATCTCATAGCTGGCAAGTCATCCCTTGTCTGTCACACAACTTTCCAAAATCCTAGCACAGAATTATATCCAGGTTACTTCACTGGTATTGTCACACAACTGAAACGATTGTTTTATTCATTTAGACAATCTCCCCTAGGATATCTTCTATAGTTAATAGTTGCACAAGTATTCAGTTTACATTCAATCCTTTCCCACCAATAGGATTCAAATATTTTTGCTACAGATGCCATACACTAATCAGGCAGAAACAGGGTCATTAGAAAATAACATACAAGAGATTATTCAAAGCAACTTTTTATCATCTATGATCTATATTGTTTTGAAAGTTAATGAGGGAACTCGTCAAAGTGCAAAAAGTGGAATTTCACTGGGAAACCATTGAGGGGTCTCACACATTGCTTACATCAAGGTTAGCTGATTCATTTGAGGCTTGATTATGCATCTAATTTGGGGTTAGAAAGTAATTGTTCTGGTTGCTAGGAGATAAGATCACAGTACAAGTACAAGTGAAATAAAAAAAAAATGTTTTCTCAGACTGAACTAAATAGTTGAGTCCAGCTCAGCTTAGCTCTATGGAAATATGCTGTAATGCCAATGAAAACCCATAAATCCCAGATAATGTCATGGCAAAGACTGTTGTTATCCTAATAAAAGTGCCAGAAAGTTGGTCAGATGACTTGATGCCTCCCTGGAACGCCACAGAATGACCCTAAGCTAACTTTTTTCTGATACCAGTGAATCATTCATTTTCTGGCGACCTTATGTTGGATCCCTTCTATACCTTAATACATCCAGTATGTTGTAGTGTCCAGGTTCATGGAACCAACTACATAAGCTCGTCCAGGTCACAATGTTCCCATTCCTTGTTTAGAACATCAACTGTGTTGTGTCAGCACATGCTCTAAGTATTAAACAGTTTGGCCAAAAATTGATTAAACTTTATCAAGATCATTTATGCATGCAAGCACATTAAATAAAGACAATAGAGAGTGTATTTGGACACGGTTCATTGAGGTAAATGAACCCAAACATATTCCTGCATTTCCACATGGCTGCCAGTCAGTGATGAGCAAAATTTTTCTATATGTTTCGCAGCGAAAAAGACTGAAAAAAATTGTCGCCCGTAAAATAAAAACATTTGTTGAGCGTCACAAAAAAGATTTGTCACCCACATACTTCACTGCATTTGGAGAATTTTTGGGCCACTACTGGAATTTTTGGTGAAACAGATCAGATTCACTACTGCCAGTATGTCCATTCTGTCTCTTCTAATCAATGGTCGGTGACTGGGTAACTGGGTCTATTGATACTGGGGAACCCTGGAGTTACTACCACACTGGACCTGCTGGGTGCTACAAGGTTCCAACAGCAAGCTGCATCAAGAGGTTCAATTGGTATTGCGATCAGTGAATTGGATACAAATTCTGTTTTGAATGCACACTGTGGAAGCGACACACCCCCAAAAATCAGAAACACAGACTGCATCTGAATTGCTTTAAAATGTTAATTACAATTGTGTCCAAGTTGTTCTTTCTTTCTTTCTTTCTTTCTTTCTTTCTTTCTTTCTTTCTCTCTCTCTCTCTCTCTTTCCTTTTATGGGGTATATTTCTCAAAAAGTGAAGTTAAAGATAGCCACAGTCCTCTAAAGTGAAATTCCTCCGCTCTCCATTCATTTCTATGGGATTTTAAATACTCTTTTAAAAATCCCATAGAAATTAATGGAGTGGAGGAATTTAACTCTTGAGGACTGAGGTTATCTCTAACTTCACTTTTTTGAGAAATAAACCCCAATGGGTTATATTTATCAAAAGTGAAGTTAGAGATCGCCACAGTCCACTAGCATGAAATCGCCTCTCTCTGTTCATTTTTATGAGATTTTTAAAGGCGTATTTATCAAATGATGAACTGAGGTGATCTGTAACTTCACTATTGATAAATATACCCCATAATGCTGAATTGAAGATGCAGTAATTGACCAGCTTTTACTTTGTTTTTGATTAAATGTTAGTTTAAACAGCAGGTAAAGCTAGGTGGAATATATTATAAGCAAATGCTCCTTGCTGTTTTTTCAATTACTTTAAGTCTCTCAATTCATCTATCCGTTCCAGTTTTCCAAGTCTAATCTGCTTGTGTAAAGTGCTGGAAACTGATGAATATGTTTTTGTGCTGGTAACACTGCCCCTTCTCATTCTTTACTTGCTTTTTCTTATGGTGTTTGCAGAAACATCTTACAGAATTGTACTTTAATCCATCATATAGCATTATCTTTAAGGTTTCCCATGAATTACAATATACATTAAATCACACACCTTAAAATAGCATTTGAATTACAAATAGGGCAGATTCACTAAGGGTCGAATTTCGAAGTTAAAAATACTTCGAAATTCGACCCTCGAATTGAAATCCTTCGACTTCGAATATCGAAGTCGAAGGATTTAGCGCTAATCCTGCGATCGATCGATCGAAGGATTTTTCGTTCGATCGAACGATTAAATCGTTCGAATCGAACGATTTGAACGATTTTAATTCAACGATCGAAGGAAAATCCTTCGATCAAAAAAAGATTAGCAAACCTATGGGGACCTTCCCCATAGGCTAACATTGACTTCGGTAGGTTTTACCTGCCGAAGTAGGGGGTCGAAGTTTTTTTTAAAGGGCAAGTACTTCGACTATCGAATGGTCGAATAGTCGAACGATTTTTCGTTCGATTAGTTCGATTTCGTTCGAATTCGAACGAATTTAACCAATTCGATGGTCGAAGTACCAAAAAAATACTTTCGAAATTCGAAGTATTTTTCATTCGAATCCTTCACTCGAGCTTAGTGAATCGGCCCCCTAAAGTTACATACTTTTCTCAATATAGACAAGAAATCCCATTACATAGAGTATTTAAAAAAATCTTTGTCTTGCATTTCTTTTCCTGAAATGCCTGATATATATAAGGTCATAAGTGACAAAGCTAGTGGGTAGTGGTGGGCGAATAAATTCACCTGGCACAAATCCATCGTGAATTCCAGCGTTTCACCGCCAGCGAATAAATTCGGGAACCTCCTATGAAAATTCGCCTTTCTGATTTTCACCTTCTGATTTTTGAAAACCTTCAAATTTCATGATTTGTTTGTGAAATCCTTCAAATGTCAAGATTTTGTAGTGAAATCCTTCAAATTTCACTTTTTTTTGTGAGAACCTTCGAATTTCATGATTTTTGAGTGAAAACGTCTGAATTTTAAGATTTTTGAGTGAAAACATTCGAATCTCGCGATTTTTTCAGGGACTTTCCTATTTCATGTTTTTTTGCAAATTTTTCACTGTTTCACCAATTTTGCGGGAAATTGGCAAATTTTTCAGTGAAGCAAAACGGGACAAATTCGCCCATCACTATTAGTGGGCACTGTTTCTCTATAAGGCTAATCACATTTTTTCCAATTATTTAAAAATCAATCAATGGGCTGTTCTTAACTGAATGCAGATGTTTAGGTTTTAGACTCAATTCACAGGTAAATAGTATCTGACTTCCCTCCAGTGAAAGCTGCAAAGTTTGCCTATTCTCTTTCCATATTTCACCAGGCAGAAAGTTTTTTTCTGTTTTTGTATAGAACGCAAATATAAATTTGGCTTGTGAATACTTCTATTAAGTATATTGGTTTCTGGGACTGTAAAGGCTGATATCTGTTTATTTACATATTTTGCCACCACTTTTTGTTGCCCTGATCTACATTAAAGGGGTTGGTCATCTTTACAATAACTTCTAGTAGGATGTAGAAAGTGATATTCTGTGGCAATATGATATTTTTAAAAAAATTTATTATTTGTGTTTTTTGAATTATTTTGTTTTTTTATTCAGCAGCTCTCCAGTTTGCCATTTCAGCAATCTGGTTGTTAAGTTTCAAGTTACCCTAGCAACCATGCATTGATTTGAACCATGCATTCATTTCGTTGTTTTGGATGGGGTCAGCAATTTGTTTGTTAGGGTCCAAGTTACCCTAACAACCATGCATTGATTTGAATGAGTGACAGGAATATGAATAGGAGAGGGTCAGATAGAAAGAGGAGTAATAAAAAGTAGCAATAATATTAATAATATGTAGCTTTGCATAGTATTTGTTTTTTTTGGTCAGTGACCCCTGCTGAAAGTTGGAAAGAGTTAGAAGAAAAAGGTAAATCATTCAAAAACTATAAAAACAAAATTAAGGAAGACCAAATGATAAGTTGCTTATCAATCCCAGCAACTCTCACAGAGATTGCACAAGTTAGCTACCTCCCACAAATGACACCCAAATCCAAACACCTACAAAGAAATCCAGGACACGAGACCATAAATGCTATCCGTACCCCTACGGGGACTATAACCAGGGACACCAAACAAATACTTCATACATTCAGGACTTTCTATTCAGACTTGTACACAGCAGATAAAGCTCCAAAAGTGCCACAGATTAGCGAGTCAGAATTTATGAAACAATGAGTCCCTCCTACTATACCAAGGGAAGATCGGGAGATGTTAGCTGCGCCAATAGCCATGGACAAAATCGAGATTTTTATTAAGAACTCCAAATAGAGTAAAGCACCTGGCCCAGATGGCTACACAGCAAAATATTAGAAAACTTTTGCAAAACAACTGACCCCCATTCCTGAAAGAGCTCTTCCAATCGTTTCTTGAGGGCTGCCCCCCCACGAAACATATGCAAACAGCAACCATTGTTATGATTTTGAAACCAGGGAAGGACCCTGCGACAGCTTCAGGCCTATTTCGCTTATCAATACAGATATTAAAATGTTTGCAAAAATATTAGCTAACAGACTATCCACGATTCTCCCCAGTCTTATACATTATGATCAAGTGGGTTTCGTACCAGGTCGTCAGGCAGCAGACAACATCCGCAAAGCAATTGACCTGATTTGTCAGGCACCTAACCTAGATACCTCCCCCCTTCTATTATCATTAGATGCACAAAAAGCATTTGATAGGTTAGACTGGAGATATATGTTCGCGGTACTAGACAAATTACAAATACCCAAGCCATTCCTCACAGGGGTTAAACAGCTCTACACTACACCGTCCACCCAAGTGTTTAGCATGGGACTCCTTTCCGATCGCATAGAAATAAATGGAGGGACTCGCCAGGGCTGCCCCATGTCCCCGCTGATATTCGCCCTATCCCTAGAACTGTTAGCCCAAGCCATCAGATATAACCCCAATATTTAAGGTATTCAAGTCGGTGATATGGAATATAAAATCAGTCTTTTTTGCTGGTGAGATCCTTCTTATGCTGACAGCTCCACAAAATCACACTCACTACCCCTAAAAATGTCCAAACCTGAACTTGGAGAGACAGAATCACTAGAGTATTTAGGGATAAGCCTTACTCCCTCATATAATGCTCTCTATAAGGCCAACTACCCCAAGCTAATCAATATTCTAAAAAAGGATCTGATCAAGTGGCATTCATATAATCTCTATTGGTTTGGTAGGATAGCGGCGGTCACATGGTAAAGGGTTCTTGCTATCCCAAAACATGTTGCTATATTAAAGCACTTATGCAGTTTCCTTTTCTTCATATGTTTTTAACTTATCTTGTTAATTGTATCACTGCTCAATCTTTCAACAAAATAATTCAAATGAGACAAAAATCTGGATAAAAAAATCTTTGCATCCACTGCAAGGTGTGAGAAATTTGATGTCTACATGAGCAATGCCTGACAAGAGGCCCTTCAATTATTAGCTATGGGCCCCTTGCTAGTTGCACTGAACATTTGGATTTTATTTATTTTTTATAAAATACTTATTTTAATACAACATTTAATCAAACCTGCAACCATTAGCCACATGCATGGCCCCTTTAATGTTGCCATTACTAATCTAGATGAACGCTAGCTGCTACTAGAAGATGCATACTAATTTATGGGTTAAGCCACTGGGGCTAAATTGTCTATGTAGAGTATAATTTGGTAGTTTTTTAAAATACAAAAGACTGAATAATTAAATCCCTAATCTTCATATTAAAAAATTTGAAAATGTAAAAAAAATTATTATGGAAATTGTAGCGACACAATTTGGTTTGGCTGTAAACTAAAGATTTGGTCTCCTGGATTAAGTCTCAATCCCATACTGAATATTAAATTTAATGGATCTCATTGTAAAGTCAAGAGTTAATTCAGATTTGGTACCTCAAACTTTAGAAATCTAACAAGATATTGGCACTATTTTTGAACTATACCAATAGGGTAGAAGCAAGATCAATACAGATTATAACAAATGCATCTAATTATAAAGAGGCCATTCCCATTTTCTAACTAATAATTATAATTAATATAATACGGTACGTGTTATTCTTAAAGGGTTTGTTCACCTTCCAACACTTTTTTCAGATGGTTCACCAAAAATAAAGACTTTTTTCATTTCTATTTGTGCTTGTTTTATTAATATTGAGCTTAAAATTTCATTTTCACCTTCTTATGCTTTTCTTTCTGGGTGGGGGGGTTGCCGACTCTGTAAACTGTTCTTAATCGATACATTAGTTGTTTTTCCTGGATTACTGAGCTGCAAGACTAAAACATTAAACTTTAAAGGGGACATATACCACCATTTTTCATACTGAACAGGTAGATATTACAGTATATAATCTACAATAGAAGCAACAATAACAACAATCTTTTTTCAATCATTTTAGGGTAAATTTCTTTTAAAAACCCCAAAAACTGCTATTGTTCTGCCCCATTCCCCTATTTCCTGTCTATGTTCTCACCGCTTGTCTTTATGGCCGCTAGTAGTGATGGGCGAATTTATTCAGCAGGTGCAAATTTGCGAATTTCTGCGTTTCACTGCTTCAATAAAAACATTTCCCATGAAAATTCAATTTTGTGTTTGTGGTGAAGCAAAAAGGGACAAATTCGCCCATCACTAGCCGCTAGCACTAGATGCCAGGGTTCATACAGGTACTGTTGACACGGCGGGCAGAGATAGGAGGCACTTCTTGTGACAAGCTCTGGTTGACTCACTGTTACACTGCCTGTAAGCCTGCCCACATTATTCGTCTTGCCCGCAGGCTTCAGATTCCACTGGCTCCCTTCCACCCGCAGTGTTTGTCTTTCTCCTGCCAGCAGTGTTTTGATTCTTCCCGGCATCTTCCCATACACCTTGATAGCTCTCACCTGCATGCAGTGACCAGCTCCTATATCTCTCAATTTGCAATGTTGATCGCATGCCCAAGCCCCAGATCGCATGCAGGAAGTTACACAGAAAAAAAGATACATACATACATACATACAGAAACTGTATATCATTATTAAAATGAATAATAACTGCTGGGAGTTATGATACATATGGGAAAGTTGGGAATGGAGACACACACGGGGGAATGTAATATGTTTCGTAAGCTCAAAAAATGTTCACAAACACCTTTGTAATATTCGTCACAGAATGATTTTGCTAGATTTGCGACACTGCGAGCAGTGCTACACATTCGCAAAAACGAAATTTTTAATAACGATGATGATTTTTTTATTACATTCCCCCTACAGAGAGGAATATGAGAGTTCTGCCTGTCTGTAAAAGCTATGACCCCTAATGTAGAGATTCTCCAATTCCTCATTTCAGCCTAAACTCTGAAATAGAAGAATCTCTATGCAGCTCTGATATAATAATAGTTTTAAGCTGTAAAAAGCTTTCAAAACGTTTTTTCTCTCAGCATCAATACATATTGTAAGGAAGGGGGAATATTATCCTAGAATATAACTATTATACAAAATGTATCCGTTAAAGTTCAATTTTGGAAAAATGGTAAAAAACAAAAAAATGGAAAGCAATTGAAAAAACTCTTTATTTCTGAAACAAACTATAGTTTCCTGCCAATATCTTCCATTTCTTAGCTAACACCCCACGCCAATAGTTTAGCTAACACCCCAGAATTTTTCAGGCTTGTAGCATCTATGCACAAATGTGGTGTTTCCCGTGCCATGTCAGTAATTGTAAATATACATTAATAGGCTAAATATGTGCCCAATAATAAATCGTAAGCACAGCCTAGAAGTGCAGTGAAGGTAAAAGTGAAGGACCTGAAATACATTTGTATGAAATCGAGTCCATATAATTAACTTATTCACATGAAGAATCAGCTCTGTTTAACATCTCTTTTCTGCTTCAGCCTCCCAGCATCCCTTAAGCATTTCCCTGTTCCCTGTCCAATCTGGCCGAGACCTGCTGTCACTGCAGGCTGCCCCTTGGGAATAACGTTGATTTCAACTTGCTCTGCTGTCCCTTGCACTGGCAGTAAATAAGGTAAGCAAAAGATAAAGCATATGAATACCTTTTACAGATAAAGACTGCACATTACGCTTTCTGGGCAGTGTTTAGAATTGTAATGAACAAAATAATCATACTCCTCAACACTCACAGGAGGCATATATTTATTGTAAAAAAAATATATATTCTGTTTTATGCTGTGTTCTATTCTTTTAACCAAAATCATCCAACTTGAGGTCTTCCACAGATGAAGGTCATCAAAACCGCAAGCGAAACTGTGGCAACTATTCACCTGCAAAAAAATCTGCCACGTCAAGAAAAATTCATGCGCTTCAAAATAGTTGCACGCATAAAAAATGTCGCTCGTCAAAATGATTCCATTGACTTTAATTCATTTGGACCAAATAGTCTAGCGTATAAAAATTGTCGCTTGTGTAAAAATTATTTTGAAACCCATTGACTTTGATGCGTATCGCAAATTTTCCACTGTTTTGCAAATTTTGCAGTAAATTCACCAATTATTCGGCACAGATTCATCCATCACTAGTCAAGAGTTGTAGTTAGAAGCACCTGAAATATGACTGGTTGAAAGCCACAACAATTAACTGCCTAAATACCAGTTATCCTAAGTAGCATGAATATGTCATATTCAGCGCTATGGTCCTTGCAGAACAGCACAACCAGAAAATTCTACCACCAGCGCTTGCAGGGGTTGCTTGGAATTACATAAGATCAGGAGATTTGTGTACAAAATATATTTTCTTCTGGGAATAAGCAGGGTACCAAAAGTACAATATAACTAACCCCAACATTTCTCTGTATTTGATGGTTGTCAATACAGTGTAAATGAAAAATTAATATTTCTAAATACAACACTAATGATAGTTTCAGTAAGTTTTAAAAGTGTGTTAGGAATGTGTTAAGACAGAGAATTGTGTCCTATACAAAAAGAAGACTTAGTTAAATCAATACAACATAATGGTTTCCTGACTTGAAAGCAGAATGTTGCATATTAAATACTAAGCACTTCCAAGCCTTAAATCAATATATAGAAATAACTTTCACCTTGTGCAGTTACCACTGGGTTTACTTAAAGCTCTCTGAGCTGTCACATCACAAAGTTCCTGAAGGTAGAGCCTTGCCTGTTTTAACCCTTAGGACCTTACCAAACACCTTAATTGTATCTTCTCTTCTGAACATATTTCATATCCATGTGTCTCTAGTAAATCCAGAGGCAGAGAATTTGCTTTCTAAAATATTTTGCTTCATGGTTTGTTTGTTTTTTGAGAAACCCTTCAAAAGCACCATTATGAATTGGGAACTTGCTACTAGTTCAAAGTGTTCCCAACAGGTGAACAGGTGAAGCAGATTTGGCAAAGACCAAACTAGATAATCCAGGGAGATTTCCAGGTTTACTTCCATATAATAACACTTCCATGATGGCTAGAATGGTTTTAAATGAATGATACCTTTATCAATGCAGACCCCTGTGCCAATTTGGCAGTATGTATCCCCCTGCATTCAGCAGTCCAGCACAATGTTATTCAATTCAACAGCACTGGTCTCTCTAACTCACTTTCGGTTGCACTTTAGAAGAGGATAGGAAAGACATTGGTAGGGAGGTGCCATCTAGGTAGTGAAATCTGGCTACAGAAAGAAATTGATTCCCAGGATGGTAAGATCCATCACAACAGGGCTTCCAGAAACTGACAGGTGCCACATTACTTGGAAAAACATGTAATTATATTATTTTTACTATAATTATTCTGAGCAAGGAACATGAAACTTCCATCACAATTTTTAGACAAATCTTAGAAAGGCTTGCAAGCTGAAAACGGATCTGCTCCATGCCCCATCTCAGTTGATTTCAATAAGATCTGCCTATGTGCACTCATGCACAGGCCCATACAAGCTGGTTACTTGGCCCTCCAACAAAGTTGGTAGCTTATTGACCAATGTATTTGGGCCTCCCAACATCCTTCCATATATCTATCAGGCAGCTTTGACAATCCCATTGTGTGAGGACCACATCAGCACACCAATGCAGACCTCACCCAATAGGTCTCCTACGATAGGTCTCAGTAGTGTACAGTATGATCCAATGGTTATCTCCTGGACCAATGATTGGATCAGCCCAATTTGAAACCAAAAACTTGCCTCTTAAGTCAAAGTTACCAGGAGCAGTAACCCTGAGGCGAGTTCACTGGTGTAGTGACAATTCTTTCATTTTACTGAACAAATCCAACACAGACATTTTGTTCAAAACACTCAAAACTATTACTAAACTGTAACATTGTTAAATAAATTTAAAAAATATATATTAATTTTGAAATGTTGAAGTATATTTTAGTGGCACCTTCTGATACAACAGCAGCTTGAAATATTTTGTGTGTTTCAGACATTAAAATATCTCCACACATTCTCAGTAGGAGACTACCACAAAGTTATTGGCTTGTGTGTTTCACATGGTACAGTACCTGTAGCAGTCACTATTAGTGATGGGCGAATTTATTCGCCAGGCGCGAATTTGCGGCGAATTTGCGTGATTCGCGTCCAGCCAATAAATTCGCGAAACGCCGCGAAAATTTGCATCAAAAACGGGCGCCCGCGTCGAAAAAAACGGGTGCCAGCGTCGTAAAAATGGGCGCCAGCGTCAAAAACTAGACGCCGGCGCCGTTTCGCGAATTCTAGGCCGTTTCGCGGATTTTGCGAAACTAGAAAGATAATGGCACACGAGAGCTGTTTTATCAAAAATCAAATTCAAAAACTGAAACTGGGAATATGTGAAATTCAACTTTTTTTTAAAGATTTGGTGCCAGTCTTGGTCATGCTTGAAATGGAAAATTGGGATTTGTGACATTTCCCACAACTTTACCTGATTGTGATGAATGCATTTGCTAACCTTTGAAAATTTTCACAAAAACAGCAGAGAAAGATGTAAATTTTGGGAACGTTTACATTTTTTTTTTCTCATGTTTGAGAAATGTTGGTGATTTGTGCTCAGGTGTGCATTTTTTTTTACCAAGATCCATCCCATGTGTACAGTGATGGGCATATAAGGCACATACAGTAACTATGGTTGGTTCTGGGCAAACACACCTTGTGCCATTTGCCTAAAAATTAACTGCTCATTCATAAGCATCGATTAACCGTCGCCAGCAATGGGCCATTAGATAACTATTTCATAATTAAACTACACTTGTGCCTTTCCTGGATGCTGTTACAACCCAAGGTGAAATGCGTAGGGTTGGGCACAGATTGTTACCATTTGCTTAGGTAATTGTTCAAAGGACAAAGGAAATCTGCCCTGCTGAATGGTAACCATGTAGATTGCTCTGTCAAGAGACCTTTTAAGCTACAAAGGATGGTGATATGATGATAAATTGCTAGTAACAGTTAATTAAAGATACAATTCAAAGGGAAAAAAGTAATTATACAAATGAAATGCTTCTTTTTAATTTTACTCTTTCCCATACCATTCCTCTTCAATATGGAATAATACAAATAAAAACAAGCAGGAACATTGTTAATCATAGAGCACCAAGACTACATTTAGGGAACTGTAATTACTTGTTTTGCACAGAGTTAAGTAAATTGCAGGTAAAAAGAAGCAACAATTTATTTCCCACATTGTTTAGAAAATGCATTTTAAAGTGAAAACTCTCACGTGAAACATGCAACCTCAAAGTAAATTATCCATAAAGCAAATTAGCTATCAGATCATTCAAGCACTAAAGTCCCCTTAAAACATTCAACCATCTGTAGCCATTAGAGAATGGAGATTTGTATAAACGATTCTAGTTATTATAGTTAATCTAAAAAAGAATTGTATTATTCTACACTGGGCTCTCATGCTATTCACATATTCACATTTATGAATGCATGTTGGAGCTGTCATACTGCATAGACTTCAGTGAAACAACTGAAAAATGTCCAGAAATGTAATGCAATATTTCAACAGATCTGAAGATGCATAATGTGGTATTAGAACATTCATTTAGTTATAGATAATTTTTTAAGAAACCTATAATTATGGCTATCATAAAAGGAAGCCAAATTAATGAAAACAAGCATTTGATCAATGATTCATCCTCTTAATCCTACACAAACTTCATAGCCTCTACAAACTTAGGGTTACACCCTGATGCTACAGCATGTTGAGCTGACTGAATATTTCTGCACTGAAATGAACCCTAGCCTAGTGCCTCTAAATATTTTTTTATTTATAGTACTCGGACCGTGGGACAATATAACTAGCAGACTTCTTCTGTAAGGGGAGGGTGAGGGTACAAAGAAGGTGGAACCCGAAATTTAAAAGAAGAGTTGACCCATTTGTAAAACAGTGTTATGAAGGTTCGATATTTGTGCAAAACTGAGGCTGTTGCCAATATCACAGATCTAAAACACTGTTGAACAATTAAAAATATATATAAACTTGACATCCACCAGGAGTCTTGAAGATAAGTTTAGTCAGGGCCATTTCCAGCTAATCTCATAATAACTTTACCACTTATCATCATTGTTCACACAGCCTCAAAGCAAACAACCTGCTGTCAAACAGGAATCTAGCTTCGGTTTTATATATTTTCAATATATGTTTTCACAGTATTGAATGCCTTTCTGTAGCTCACCCTTTTGATATTTAAGCCTCACAAATTTAAACTGTATCTCAGAATGGGGAGTACATAAATGAGTTTTGCCAACAACAGTTCATTAGCCATGTCACTGTGGCCATCAACTAGCAAAGTTTTGCTTGTGTAATGGCACCTTTTTCAGCGAACTGACCTACTCCTTATTCTCAATGACTATGGGCGTTTCACAGAACACTAGCTAGCCTAAATATTCGAACAAAGATGGAATTTTTCTTAGGCACTGCTCTGAGGTTGGTATCCTTAGGCCCTCAGCTTCATACATTTTTCCCATACATGAGCTACAGAGGCCTGGGCCAAGCCTTCACCCCCTTATATTACTATCCTAGTTCAAGTTCCTTCACTTGAATGACACTGTTGGAACACCTCCTAATAGAACCTTCTACCCTGTGTTGATTCCCAAGTCCTGCAATACCCCCATTAAACCTAACGGTAAAGACGCCTCCTAGTAACAGTGTCATACATTAAGCTACAAAAGCATATTTTCGCTGCTCTCTGTGTTGCCTAGTGTTGCATTTTTTTCCCAATGAAAATCAGTGACTACCGTATATAAGGGAAATCAGAAACTATAATTGTATAATCCCTTTAAATGGTATAATTGATTTACTGTACATAAGCAGTGTGAACATTAAAGCTCTCATTTATTATATTGTATATTATAACGTATACTTTTAATAAGATACTTTTTACCATCTGGAACCAACAAATCCATTGTGTGGGTTTCCTATTCTCTTTTACATTCAGCTACACCAGACATTTGTTCTACACTAGGCCTATTTTACAATTCAGTTTTATATTTTTGTCAGACCTGTCAACAATCATTAATGGCCTGCTCTTTATTGTATTTCCAGGACGTTTTATACAACACCTAATAATACATAGAATAACAGAAGAGTGTCTACAGTTATGAATCATCAGTATACCCAGTGTCAGTGACGAATCATTTGATTCCAGCCTTTGTAATTCTGAATACAAAGTAAAGTAAATTGCGCAGCATGGAAACATCGTATATGAAATGCCTAATCGTTTGCTTTTACATATTCCATTTACACTTTGGTAAGAGTTGGCAATGTCAATCAAGTGCCAATAATTGTGTTCCTTCCACACCTAATTCCCAATGGAAGACATTGTTCCCCTTTGTCTGACCCTGACTTTTACCAATGATAACTAAAAGAATTGTTGTTTTCATTTGCATGGCATCAGTTTAACAAAAAACAAAACAAAGGACTATAAATGGGACAAATGACAAACAAGCCATTACATTTCGTTTCACATGAGCAACATTACTTTTGAATTTGATTTCACCACCCGCTGAGGCTATTCATAACAATTTAACTGTAAATGGACATTTTTGGATCTTGTCCAATTTCTATGTATTACAATACCTTATACAATGCCGTTTGCTAATTTGGAAGTTTGACTAGCTTTGCTTTCATGAAATATCACTAAAGCATATTAATTATGAATGTCCTTCTTAAAGCGTGAAAAGGTAGCTGGTATAGAAATGTCACTACTAGTAGTCTACACTTTTAACATATTTTGTAGCATACAAATTTCAATCTGTTTTTTTTTAAATGTTTGCAAAGGTAGATAGCATATCTATGGGTTATGGAATATGTAACTTATTTGTGTGCCATGCTGCCAGAGGCATTATAAAAATGACAAAAATTACAATGGGTTACCAGCACAGCCATTAATGGCACATTAAGGGCACAAATTTGTCATTTTTATTATGTTATAGGATGCCCCAAATGTTGTATGTAATGAAACAATAATAGAAAAGTGGGTTTCTGAGGCAGCCCAGCAGATAGTGATACATTGACTATTAGGAATTCTTGTGATTACATACAGTAGATATTTGCCAGGTTTGATATTCACATGTGTAGGCTATTTGCAAGTCTTGCCACTGCTAAACTCAATTTGATAGGAAAGGGTTTTATAGTAGTAACTTATAGTGATGATCAAAATGCTATATTTGCAGCAATCCAAAGGCCACATGGCACCTGACCACAGACAAGACACCAGAATATACAAGTTGATATACTAGCTATAATAATGCTGATCCATAATGAAACATCTACTTGTCTGGCCAATCCATGGCAAAATCTTTAACATCTTGGAAAGGTTTCAAGTCCTGTGCCTTGTACTTTAAGAGAACTTTTCTGTTGTAAAGTGAATAAACAGTGAAACAAGTAATACATAAAGCATAGCCATTATATGCCACTTATGATTTCTGAATTACAATCCAGCAAAGAGTTATCAATAGGTTCTCTGCCAATAAAGACAAGATGGCTCTGTTCAGAAATAATGCTATGGCAACGCAGGTAGAACAGTTCGACAGAACAAAACTCTATTAATGTATGTTTTCTTGCACCTGGGATCTTCCACAAGCTTAGGTGGGGCTTAGCCAGACTCTTCAACAGTTGTTATATATTGTAACATGGAAATTGCATTTCTAGCCTTATAAAAGGATAAAACTGCTAAAACTTTATGTTGGGAGATAAGAACAGTCCGATAAAAGGTAAAATCTATTTCAACTGGTGGGACTGGGAGGCTTGTTCTATATAGTGCTGCTGGATATTGAATATTGGCAAGTATCATTTAAATAACAAATAAATAATTTCATAAAGAATGAATTTCCTTTTTTACAACAAAAATCTAAAACAATATTAAAATATTAAAATGTGTAAACTGTCTTTATTTTGTCTGCTCCACAGAAACTACAGTGCTCTTTGTTATTATATCAGCCTTTTCAGTCTTCAATTCATCTTCACTCACTCTGGCTATGTATTACTGCTGTTGATTTTTTTTAAATATTTATTTTCCCCTTCTCTAAGTAAGTAGCAATTCTTCTGTACTTGGAAAAAGGCCTTGAATTAGCACCCCCCCCCCCCCCCCACAACCTGTTAAGAACCTGGTCTTGGTGTCTGATCAAAGCTGTATCTCTACCTCATAGTTCTTTCTTCTGTAAATTCCTTGGGCTTTCAGCTAAGGTTTGTCAAGGTCCAGGAATGTATTCATTGTAAACACATTACTGATAAAAATACCTTTTATTAGGAATAATCATATTGCTTCAAATGGGGGTCAGATTAATACAACCTAAAAGAGAAGCCACAACACAGATATCCTTCACATTCCACAATGTTTTAAAGACTTAAAGCAAAACAAATTGAAAATTTCAAAGAGAAATTCAGAATTCATTTGAATATCAATAATGTGTCTTGAAATATAATATATAATAGTGTTGACAGGAATTCTCACTGCACACCAATGCCACAAGCAAATCCTACTCTATTAGAGAAATCTGTGCACAACAAAGGATGGGTTTGATTTACTGACAATTAATATTTTTAAGAATGTCATTGAAAGCATTTAAAATGCACCCCCTCTCCACCAAAAGAGAAGGAATGGTTTCTAGTGAGATCTGTGCATTTCTGTTGGAAAGACTCCAGTTTTCATGACGGTGTATGACAAATGCATGAATACGAGTACATGTTGCAGTGGGAAAAGAAATAATACTTAAACACAGGTAAGTGTGCTACATTTGTGTTTTAGCCCCGCGGTGACTAAGGTAATAATTACACATAATTAAGCAGAAATTCTAGGAGTAAAGAGCTGTTATTGCCCATATAATGAGGAGTAATGAAGCCTACTGATCCAGCCCATTATCAGAGCAATTGCTGCTTGTGCTTGCTAAACCATTTATTGCTGCTATTATGAACAGAAAAATGAAAAGGGAAATAAAAAAAAATCTTATGGACTTACATGATGCATTTTCTTCCTAACTGCAACAGAGGACACATTCTAGCATTAGCAAGGTATTTCTCACATATAAAGGAATAGGCCCACAAGGCTCTGTCTCTAAAGAAGGAAAAGGAAATGCTGATAAGTTAATAATCTTCTATTGTAGAACTGCACTGACAACGAAAGCACAGACTGTAGTATCTACTGTATGTAGCCTAAATATCGAAAAAATATATGTAGGATCAAATGTTAACATTTTTCTAACCAAAAGTTAATCTATATAGTATAACTTTAACTATAATTTTCTCTGAAAAAATGATAAAGAATTACAGCGATGAAGTAATTGTGTAGAGCAGGGTTCCCCAACCGTGAGCCACATTCAAATGCAAAAATATTTGGGGAGCAACATAAACATGAAAAAGTCCATTAGGGTAACAAATAAGGGTTTTGATTGGCTATCTGGTAGCCCCTATGTGGGCTGGTAGCCTACAGGAGGCTCTTTTTGGCATTATACTTTGGTTTTATGCAATTAAAACTTGTTTCCAAGACTGGAATTCAAAAATAATCACCTGCATTGAGGACACTGAGAGCAACATCCAAGGGGTTGGAGAGCAACATGTTGCTCACGAGCTACTGGTTGGGGATCACTGGTGTAGAGTAACAATTCTCCTCTTCTGCTTTTTCGCTCAATAACACATTGGTATTGACAAGCATTGCGTGATTCCAGTTCACTGAAATTGAAAGATATTTTCATCTTTTTTACTCATGAGAGAGGCAAATTTTATATTCCATATGCCATTAAGCTAGCCATTTAAAGTGGGAGGACTGGTGGGCAATCACAAAAGACAGCTTATCAGTAAGATGATGCATTCTCTTAGACTATTTAGGAAGGAGTAAAGCAACTACTCCTCACTCTGCTGTTTACAATAAATGTAACCTACACTAATCACCCCCTGCCACCATTGTGTTATTCCTTGACAAGAACAGCAAGGTCGGGCCAAGGTATTTTGGCACCCTAGGCAAGGGCTTCAATCAGTGCCCCCACCTGGTCCTGCATTTCCATTTCCCACCTTACCATTCATATTGCCCCCTGTACCTGTGACAGCAGCCATCATGTTGCCCCATGTACAGTACCTGTGCTAGCACCTATCATATTGCCCCCATTTAAACTTAAAAGTGCGCCCCTCATGATTGCTTACTCTTTCATGCAGACTTGTACCACCTTATTACAGCTGAGCACCCTTAAAAGTTTCTATTTAGGGAAGACTCACACCCCTGATAATGGGGTAATAAAGATAGCTCCACACTAGCTCCTCAAAAGTAAGGTTGTGGAATGCACTGCCGGGTGATGTTGTGATGGCTGATTCTGCCTTTAAGAATGGCTTGGATCATTTCTTGGACAGACATAATATCAAAGGCTATTGTGATACTAAACTTTAAAATTAATACAGATATTGTTATATATAGTTTCAGCGGGTGTGTGCAGGTATGTGCTCTAGGTTGAACTTGATGGTCTTTTTCAACCCAACTTAATTATGTAACTAACTATATAAATCACCTAGAGATTACATTAAAAAAACCTTCTTTCTTGGAGCCACATGTAGGCCTGGATCAGTGGGAAGGCCACAAATACATGGTCCTAGTGTGGCAAAGTTCTTAAAGGCAGAATGGCACACTGTGAATGGGGTAGGAGAGTTTATTCTTATATGAACAAGTAAGGAGGGTGTCTTGGGGGTGCAAGAGGTGCTTGGGGGTGAATGATGGTTCAGAGGAACTGTCCTAGCGCTTCATATAAATCAGAGCTTAGTCATATGTTCTTAAAAATATGGTAATTTCACAGGTATCAGTAGTGTCAGAGTATCTTTATGCATTACTTTGACTATGTTGTGGCACCGTTATGTAAGTTTAGAATAGTTAAGCGACAATTTTACCTCACCATCCCCCAATTTAACATTTCTGTGAAATTACATTTTTTTTACTGTTGTAATACATTATAATATGGGCATTTACTAGATTTTAAGTTGGGTTTTCCCACATTTCTGAACCATAAATTTTAGCCCCATTTTCTGTTTGTCCTGTGTGTATGTTATTTTTATAAGACACATTTTTAATCCATTTTTTCATGGTTTAAACAGTCAAACCCTGACTTTTTTGATATTGTGTTTACAATTCTTATACTGTATTTCTTATTTCTCTTTTTAAGAATGTGCATCCCTCATACTCTGGGTATAAACAGAAACCTAGGCCAGGACGCTCTTAATTCAATAAGGATCGGTAAAAGCTGACATTTTTCTTCCGAGATGAATGCCCGTTAATGGACAAAAGTGCTATGTGTACAAGGACTTTTAGGGGCACATTTACTTAGGGTCGAATATCGAGAGTTAATTAACCCTCGATATTCGACCGTCAAAGTTAAATCCTTTGACGACGAATATCTAAGTCGAAGGATTTAGCGCTATTCGTTCGATCAAACGATTAAATCCTTCACATCGAACGATTCGAAGGATTTTAATCCATCGATCAAACGATTTTCCTTCGATCATAAATTGGCTAGAAAGCCTATGGGGACCTTACCCATAGGTTAACATTGAGGTTCGGTAGGTTTTAGGTGGCGAAGTAGGGGGTTGAATGGACAATTCTAAGCAACTTTTCTGTTGGTCTTCATTATTCATGTTTTATAGTTTATGAATTATTTGCCTTCTGACTCTTTCTAATTTTCAAAAGGGAATCACTGACCCCTTCTGAAAACAAATCATCTCTAAAGCTACACATTTATTGTTACTGCTACTTTTTATTACTCATCTTTCTGTCCCAACCTCCCCTATTAATATTCCATATTCTCATTCAAATCAATGCATGGTTGCTAGGGTAATTTGGACCCAAGCAACCAGATTGCTGACACTGCAAACTGGAGAGCTGCTGAATAAAAAATTAAACAACTCAAAAACCACAAATAATAAAAAATGAAAACCAATTGCAAATTATCTCAGAATTTAACTCCTTATATCATACTAGAGTTAACTCAAAGGTGAACGACCCCTTTAAATGTTGTAAATCTGCTGTAAAGCAATCTATGGCAATGCCATATATATGGTGATATCCTCTCAAAGAAGTATCTAGCATAGCAATAAACCTGTTTAACAGACAGATTTAGTGCACACCAAGGCTAAGGGGCCGATTCACTAACTTCGAGTGAAGGATTCGAAGTTAAAAAACTTTGAATTTCGAATTTTTTTTTGGGCTACTTCGACCATCGAATGGGCTACTTCGACCTTCGACTACGACTTCGAATCGAAGGATTCAAAGTAAAAATCGTTCGACTATTCGACCATTCGATAGTCGAAGTACTGTCTCTTTAAAAAAAACTTCGACCCCCTAGTTCGCCATCTAAAAGCTACCGAAGTCAATGTTAGCCTATGGGGAAGGTCCCCATAGGCTTGGCTAACTTTTTTTGATCGAAGGATATTCCTTCGATCGTTGGATTTAAATCCTTCGATTCGAAGGATTTAATCGTTCGATCGAAGGAATTATCCTTCGATCGTTCAATCGAACTATCTGCGCTAAATCCTTAGACTTCGATATTCGAAGTCGAACGATTTTAATTCCTAGTCGAATATCGAGGGTTAATTAACCCTCGATATTCGACCCTTAGTGAATCAGCCCCTAAGTGTTTAAGAGGTCTCAGCAGAGTAATTTGTCACTTATGGTAGTATTTTTGTCTACAAATTGAAACCACTGAAAACTGCCTCTCAAACCTCATTATAAGCTGATTCTAATGACAACAGTTGCTGTATCTCATGTGGTAAGTCAGCTGAAGAATGTGAGTGATTTCAGTCCTACCCTGTAAGGAAATCTGTAAACAGTAATAGACTTCAATGTAAATAAAGAGACCAATGGGGGTTTCAAAATCAATTACATGAACAAAGAAATGTCTTGTCTTTCAAAAATATCAAATAGAAATTGTAATTTGAATAAATGCAGCAGAGGAAATGGAAATGGAGCACTCACAGACTGTGCTGGGTTTACATTTAGAAATAGGAAGATCTTGCTGTAACTTAGTTATTTCCCTTTTAATTTAAAATGCACTTGGCTCACTGACTTGTTGTTTTCAAAAACTGCCCCTTTTAAAGTAAAGCATCTGTATATTTGCATGTGCTGTCAGTTACTCGAGATGTTTATGAATATTGTAGAAAGGGCCTGAAATTTAAAAAAAGAAGGCCCACAAGCGGACTTTTTCTGTATGGGGGATTTGATAAAATGGCCACAAACCTCTGCACTCTTAAAACAAGCACAGTCAGTGCCGTCAAACCTCCCCTCCCGCCCATTTTTTCAGGCATTACCTGATTTTGGCTTCTCTCCCCTGAACACCCATGACTCTCCCATTTTCAGTAATGTCGTAGGGAGGATTTGCGCATTCATGAGCAACATTCTGAGGCTTCAGGTGAGCATTCGCCCATGCACATGACGTTACAATGCATGACATCATTTCCAGTTACCAACAAAAGGTTTTTGCCAGGTCCCCCAAATTCTTATGTCCCAAGGTTGACAGCTCTAATGCTCTAAGAGGGGCAGTTGGGGGGAATACCCCACCTGCTAGTGATGTGTGGGGCGAGAAAAATTCGACCCTCACCCAACCCTAACCGGTTGCGCCACAGCACGCAACCAACCCTAACCTGGCACGCTCCACTCCCTCTTTATATACCTGCAGACATCAGCCTGAACCTGCCCAACCCACTGATCCCACAGGCTTTGGGCCGGCCCACACATCACTACCACCTGCACATCATTTACATGTGTAAGTTAGGGATCATCAGGGATCGTCACATTGGTACATTGTTCGTTCTGCACCTCCTGAAATTGCTCCTCTTGGCACTAAGCAATAGATTTAAGATCTGACGCAGACACCAGAAACCCCAGTGATGCAAATTCCCTTTAAGTAAGCACTAAGGGGCATGCTCTTGCCCCCTTAGTACTCTTGCACTCTTACACTAAGTATGACTTATCCATGACTAATATATGTAAGCTTTCTCCGTGTGCATGTGTATGTATGTGTATATATATATATATATAGATATATATATATATATATACAATGACTGCAAAGCAAGATCCATTAAAAACTGTGTAGTGATTGAGGCACAGTAAAATGAGCTTTCATATGGAATTATGGTACTGGTACAAAACCAGAGACAGATGAAACCTGTAAACTATAACATGCAAGCCTACAGAAATGCCACCGTAACATTAGGACAGTTCAGATGATTTCAGCTAATGCAACGATTAAAGAAACCACTGTCTACCAATATCAATGAGATGCAAGGGAGGCACTCTTGGCAGTGCTTTCTGTGCACAGTACAGTGAGTTTTCAATAGTCTTTGCTTCACTACAAGATTGAAGAATAGTGAAGAACAGTTCAGGAATGTCAAACGGCTGATTAGTCTCTTACTAAATGCCTTGAAGCACAGAGGTATAATCCCCAGCCTTTCATGCTAAAAGTAAGAAACATTTCTTAATAAACTGTTGAATTAAGAAAAAATGATTGATAGCGGCTGCAAGGAATATTAAACTGTGAAAAAAAAATAATCTTTCTTCTTCATAATAAACCAGGGCTGGGGCTGATATAATGAGTCCTGCAGGACTGAGAGCCATCACAGTCTAATCAATAACTCATTTTTCTCCTTCCTTAATCGCCATTGTTGAGGCATATGCTAAGCGATAACACAATAAGGGACATTTAACATTGTGGAAAAGCACCAAAACTGCCTCAATGGGCACAATATTTACACCTGAATATTCATTAATGCAACTATTGCAGTTCTTTCTATTTTACTGTATTACAGTGGTCAAATGTATTATTGAAATGGTCCTTGTGCATGTGTATAGGCTGTGAATGGCATGCTTGCTTCATTTTAAAGCATCTAGCGCAGCACTGTACAGCAGTATATACTATTGAGCAACAGGGAATGGTGCTATAGATAAACATTTACTTTGTAACTCTAATCACGATGAGCAAACTTTTTCACCAGTACAAATGCAGTTTCCTGGAAAAATTTGCGGTTTCACCTGCAGCAAAAACGTCAGCCGACCCGCAGTAGAATTTCGCCATGCGTTCTGTTGTTGCTGGAAAACGCAAACGTCATCATGATAGCTCTCTGCCTTCCACATCAATCATTGGGATTGAAGTCCACCCCTGTCTATCTAAGGAGCTGTCAAGGTGCTGTGCTTGGAGGAAATTGGAAACATGGGAGCCTTTTGTTTTCTATGACAAACAGTCGTAGCATAGTGGAAAGAAGGATCTCTAACGTGATAAGGCAATGTACAGGTATGGGACCTAGGGTTTTCCGTATAACAGAACTTTCTGTAATATGGATCTTCATGCCTTAAGTCTACTAGAAAACATTAAACCCAATAGGCTGGTTTTGCTTCCAATAAGGATTAATTATATCTTAGTTGGGATCAAGCACAAGGTACTGTTTTATTATCACACAGAAAAAAGAAATCATTTATAAAAACTTTGATGATTGGGATAAAATGGAGTCTATGGGAGATGGCTTTTCCATAATTCAGAGCTTTCTGGATAATGGATTTCCAGATAACGGATCCCATAGCTGTATATACTATTGCAGAGCTAAAAACCCCTTAAAAGACTCTAAGGGGCATATTTACTAAGTTTGAGTGAAGGATTAGAATAAAAAATACTTCGAATTTCAAAGTATTTTATTGGCTCCTTCGACCATCGAATTGGCTACTTCGACCTTCGACTCCAACTTCGACTCGAACGATTCGAACTAAAAATCGTTCGACTATTCGACCATTCGATAGTCGAAGTACTGTCTCTTTAAAAAAAACTTCAACCACCTACTTCGCCACCTAAAACCTACCGAGCACCAATGTTAGCCTATGGGGAAGGTCCCCTTAGGCTTTCCTAGCAATTTCTGATCGAAGGAAAATCGTTTGATCGATGGAATAAAATCCTTTGAATCGTTTAATTGTGGTAAATCCTTCGACTTCGATATTCGACGTCGAAGGATTTAACTTCAATGGTCGAATATCGAGGGTTAATTAACGCTCAATATTCGACCTATAGTAAATGTACCCCCCAATAGCCCTCATAATTAAATAACTTTCTTCCTAATTTCAGTCTCTAAAGTCGCAAGCAACTTAAATGTAGCTTTTTTCAGATATCAAAAGTGTGTGTGATTAGTGGTATTAAAGGGGACCTGTAGCCCTTAGAAAAATTCCTAAAGCCTATTTTATGATGTTAGTCAAGCAAAATAAACTTCACTTAAAACTATATAAATTATTTAATTTATTAAACATGTTTATTTAAAAAAAGGTCCCCACTAAAAATACACTCAGAAGCAAACCTCTAGAATAAATGCAAAATAGAAAAATCAAATGTAGGGATGTGTAAAATAGCCACCCCTAGTATTTTGTGCAGGCAGTCCCTCCATGTTATGGACACCTAATTGGGTCCTAAAATACAGTTGGGAGGGGTACTATTGACTCGTGTTGTTCCCCACAGTGACCAGCAGATGGCACTGTGCTAGAGTATAAAAGGCTCTGAAGCCATACTTTCAGGGTCCATCTTGTGCTGGCTCTAGCCTGTGCAGGAGGCAGAGCTCGAGTGGAACCTACACAGGGCAGGTCTAGTAAGAATAGGCTACTTACCCTTATAGATCACTCTAGGAGTGATAGTCAGTCAGGTTATTTAGCTGAGCAGTCTGAGGCTCCTACGAGGATTGTAGTGGGATTAAGATCCCAGGGTACTCATTGCCCAGAAGTAGGGACTAAGTGTACAGACCTAGGGTAGATAGATTCCCCTCAGGTTCCACTTAGGGAAAAGGCTGGAAGCTGGGTGTACCTCCTCAAAGCTGCATGTATTGTTCCTATCTCTGAGGAGAATCAAAGGTGTTGTGAGTACTGCCTATTCAATGTATTGTATGAACCTGCAATGTTCTGATCTATGTACACTCCACTGAGGATTGTATACTGTGCTCAATAAATCTGTTATTTGGTTAAGTTATAAGAACCACTGGGGCCTCCTGTTACAGTTGCACTACACCCTGCTTCCACCTCGATGCGAAGGTTCACTCCCTAAGATTTAAGGTCTCATCCGGAGCATATGTACTAGGAGTGAAGCCCATAGTAGAGTAAGGTGCACTCAATTTACTATAGCGCTACACAAACATGTAGACAATAAACCAAGGTCAGCTTCAAAATGAGAACCTTTAAAAAGTCATATTAAAAAAAAAATTCTGTTTCATCTTGGAAACAATGGCAACAAGAAATGCCTTTATTCAAAACTCACCCGGTCTGTGTATAAATGACTTTGAAACCACGCTAGAAGCAAGTGTATAATTTCATCCGTTTGTGAGCTGGAAATTGCAGAAGGTTATTTTTCTTTACACTTTTTAGTTTTTTTTTTTTGTTGAAAAACCACACGTGCTATTTAAAATGCTGGCATTCAACATTTGATTATAGAAACCTCACGAAGCATGGAGAGAATGATATGGTCCTCTCATCCATTTCAGAGCTGACCAGTACTGTTTTTAAAGATTTATGGCTTTTTTTCATGCAGACTTATGAATTATGTCTCTTTTCTGGCAATCTTTGTATTAACCTTGTTTGGCCTATAGGTGTCTAAAATTAAAGTATTTCAACAGTCTCTGTCATTGTAAAAGTTCATGTTGCCGGCAGAGGCAAATAAAAATGTTCACTGACATCCTGGGAAAAGCATTGCTTGCTCATCCATGACAAAAGAGATTTAAAATAATAATAAGTGTGAGAAACTACAGTCTCTCTTTGACCACTGATGTAGGAAGCCGGTCTGTATAGCACAGTCGGACAAAGCGAAGAAGCACATAGACACAATTAATGGGAAAATGGGACACCCATGGTGCCTGTGCAGCCTTTAGGGAGCAGCTTTCAAAAAAGATTAGCAAATAAAAGCAAATGGGACTTTAATACTCCCCAACTTTATGTTCTGTTGCCATTTGCGTTTGGCTCCTTTTGAATACTGTGGCTTAGAACGCTCAACCTCATGCCAAATGAACTCAGCGTAAGATGGACGGCAGTAAAAACATTGATATTTTAAATTGTTCTCACTTTATTCATGTGCAATTTCTTTCTCACAGGACCATTACTGACCGCTTAGTGAAATTAAGAAATAAAGCTATAGTCTTCTAAAACTGGGTTGACACAAATCCTTCAGCAATAACCTTATTCACAGCATATGTGTAATAAAAGGTCACATTAGGTCAGCTGACTTTTAGGGGCAGATTTATCAAAGGTCAGATTTCGAAGTGAAATATACTTCGAAATTCGACCATCGAATGGCTATGATTCGACTTAGAATATCGAAGTTTTTTTTATCGAATTTGACCGATTTGCGGTCGAATAAAATCGTTTGAACGATTCGAACGATTTCAGCGATCAATCGAACGATTTTACTTTGACTAAAAAAAACGTAGAAAAATGCATTAGAAAGGTCCCCATAGGCTAACATAGCACTTCGGCAGGTTTAATTTGGCGAACTATTGAAGTCAAAGTTTTTTTAAAGAGACAGTACTTTGATTATCGGATGGTCGAATATTCGAACAATTTTACTTTGAATCGAAGTCGAAGTAAATTTGAAGTTGTAGTATCCTATTCGATGGTCGAAGTATCCAAAAATTTACTTCGAATTTTTTTACTTTGAAAATTCCCTCGAATTCACTTCGACCCTTGATAAATCTGCCCCTTAGTGATGGGTGATTTTATGTGGCATTTTGCAGACAAATTCACGAATTTACCACAAAATTTGCGAAACGTCAAAAGATTCATGAAACGCATTGAAGACAATTGGTCTCAAAATAATTTTGATGCGTGACAATTTTGACCCTAGCGGCAATTTTTATATGCACGACTTTTATCCAAATTCATTAAAGTCAAAGGGTATCTGAATAATTTTGACGTGCGACAATTTTATGCACGCAACAATTTTTTTTTGTCGGGGCAGATTTTTCCCTGCAGTTTCGCAAATTTATTCTCTGGTGGCGAAACACAGAAATTCACCGCAAATCCATGCCTTTGCCCATCACTACTGACTATCATTCAGTAAATTGCATAAGCCTCTGGTAAGGGTTATATTCTAAAACCCTTGTTTGTGATAATATTGTAAGACCCCTCTTAGTTACAAAATGAATGTAAGATCCTGTGTAACTTGCTGGTTTTGCACAGACTTCCTGCTCCCTCCAATTGACACTTGCCAAGCAGCAATGTAATAATTCTCATGTGCTGATCTTCATGCAAGGATATTAGGTACGTAACATCAGTATTGAAGAAAGGACATTAGATGCATTGATCTTGACACAATACAGTATATGCAACATATTTGTTTCACAATTCCCAGAGTTTTATAAATCTGTACATATCACCAATAAACGAAGGCTAGTGGCAAGATATATTGTATGGATTCTCCCTTGCATTAAACCGTTATTTGACATGTACTGTATATATTTGAGTAAGCAAGAAACTGCATAAAGCATGAGTTATAATTAGTTGGAAGTAGCGATGGGCGAATTTATTTGGCAGGCGGGATTCGTCACCAGCGAATAAATTCACGAAACGCCTGTGAAAATTCGCTGGCAAAAATTCACTGGCGTTTAAAAAAACGGATGCCGAAGTCAAAAATGAGATGCCGGTGCCGCTTCGCAAATTTTTCGCCGTTTTGCGAATTTCGCGGGAAATTCGCAAATTTTTCGGCGAAGCGAAATGGCGCAAAATCGCCCATCACTAGTTGGAAGTAAAGGGGATATTTATAAAGTTCAAGCAAACATAGCTCATCACTATGTAAAAACACTTGGAAGTAAAGTGGATATTTATAAAGTTAAAAGGGGAATATTTTGATTCTTAAATACACAGTATAACTAGGTAATACTAAGATACACATTTTCATAAAAAAGGTTTTTTTTCTAACATTTTAAAATTAAAGGGGTTGTTCACTTTAATGAACTTTTACTATGCTGTAGTTGATGATATTCTGAGACCATTTTACCATTTTTTTGTGGTTTTTACATTATTTAACTTTTCATTCAGCAGCTCTCTAGTTTACAATTTCAGCAATGTGGTTGCCAAGGTTCAAATTCCCCTAGCAACCATGCATTGATTTGAATAAGAGACCTGAATATGAATAGGAGAGGCCTGAATAGAAAGAGGAACAATAAAAAGTAGCAATAACAAAACTTTGTATCCTTACCAAGCATTTGTTTTTTAGATGGGGTCATTGACCCCCCTATTTAAAAGAAGTAAGAAATAATTCAAAAACTATGACAAAAAATGAAGGTGAATTTATAGTTGCTTAGAATTGGCCATTCTATAACATACAAGAAGTTAACATAAAGGTGAACAATCACTTGAAATAAATGATTGTTTAAAGTAGACGTAAAGCCAAAAATTAGGCATCCCCAAGTGATTGTAGTGACTTACCTTATACTCTGGACTAGTGCTTATGTTAGCAGAAAACATACCCGGCCTAGAGTTCTTCTCAGTGAACACCAGGGAGCAACCCTCTTCTTCCACTTCCTGGAGCTGGCACTTGCACAGTAGAGTAAAAAAAAACATTTTTTTGTTTAAGTTCAGCTTTTTACTCAACTGCACATGCTTATCCCTTTTACTGAACCCCGAATGCAAAAATCACAGAAAATTCGTGATTTTTTTTTTATAAAATTGGACTTTTAAAAAATCACAAATTTTTCAGAATTCATTAAACCCCGAGGATGGAAAAGTCAGAATCTGAAAATCCGGCATTGCAGACCTGTCGAGGTTGCATATAAGTCAATGGGAGAAGTCCCAATGATTTTTTTGATGTATGCTGGGTTTGGGCAATACCCCAAAGTATATTAATAGTAAAAAGATGCGGATTGAGAGTGTTACTCCTTTAAATAATGGTACCAGTATGGTTGTAACAGATAAAGAAAAGGCAAATGTGCTAAATCAGTTATTTTCTTCAGGGTATATAATATAGGAGTCTGAGTTCCCAGGCTCACTTCATAGCTGCACTGATGGCTCAGCTCAATCAAGTCAGTAGCTGACTCAGGATATGATTCATAAAGCTTTAATACAAATTATTGTAAACAAGGCACCAGGGCCAGATGGCATACATCCATGGGTTCTAAGGGAGCTTAGTTCAGTTTTAGACCGGTCCCTATTTCTGATTTTCTCAGGTTTGCTTTCATGTGGTATGGTGCCTATGGATTGGAGAAATGCTGATGTCATTCCAATATTTAAAAAGGGATTACGATCCCAGCCTGGCAATTATAGGCCAGTAAATTTGACATTTGTGATGAGCAAATTATTTGAAGGCTTGTTAAGGGATAACATTCAAAATTTTGTCCTAGTGAATGGCATTATGAGCAGCAATCAGCATGGCTTTATGAAGGATAGGTCATGTCAGACAAATTTGATTGCTTTTAATGATGAGATAAGTAAGATGCTGGACAGTGGTGGGGGGGCAGTAGATGTGATCTATTTGGATTTTGCCAAAACATGTGATAACGTGCCCCACAAATGAGCCCAACAAATTACTGCTTTCTAAACTAATGTCTGCTTAATGAAGTTATTTGCACATGGAGAGGAAACTGGCTACAGGATCAGGTACAGAGGGTGGTTGTTAATGGTACATTCTCTGCTTGGATTAAGGTTCTTAGTGGGGTCCCTCGAGGCTTGGTATTGGGTCCACTTTTATTTAACATAACATATTTTAATGACTATGGGGAGGGTATTGTAAGTAATGTATCAGTGTTTGCAGATGACACAAAACTATCCAGCCCAATTAATTCCACCCTGGATGTGGCATCCTTGCAACAGGATCTTGACAAACTGGCAATCTGGGCAGCTAAGTGGCAAATGAGATTCAATGTTGATAAATGTAAAGTCATGCACCTGGGATGTAAAAATATCCAAGCCACTTATACTCTTAATGGGACTGCAATAGGCAAATCCATTATGGAAAAGGACCTTGGAGACTTGTAGATGATAAACTTGGCTGTAGCAAGCAATGCCAGTCAGCAGCATCAAGTGCAAATAAGGACTTGAGCTGTATTAAATGGGGCATTGATTCGCGGCAGGATGGGGTCATTCTTCGACTTAGATAGCTTTAAGAAGGGGTTGGATAGCTTTTTAGCAAGTGAGGGAATACAGGGTTATGGGAAATAGCTCATAGTACAAGTTGATCCAGGGAAAAGTCCGATTGCCATTTTGGAGTCAGGAAGGATTTTTTCCCCCTCTGAGGCAAATTGGAGAGGCTTCAGATTTGTTTTTTTGCCTTCCTCTAAATCAACTAGCAGTTAGGCAGGTTAAAAAATTTTTAAAAGGTTGAACTTGATGGATGTGTTTCTTTTTTTAGCCTAATGTTACTATGAAGATGATTGCTCCATTGTGCCCACTGGAAAAACCCCAGGCTGTTTTCTGCTAAAAGGAGCACAGGCCTCTGCTATAAGGTAAATGATTACAATACCTTAGGGGTGCCTAACTTTCCTTCTCCTTTAAGACGTAAAATCAAGATGTAAATCATTATTGCGTACAAATAAATACAATGAATTTCCCAGAATAACAGCAAGAAAAGGGTGCAAAATCCAGTGGAATATATGATGAGTGCCATCATCTTAAAATGAACGATACAAAAAGCATCAAAAGCCATCGTATGTGGCTCCCACCAAAACCACTGCTGTAGGTAGACAAGTGTATTGACAAGTTTACTAAAATAATGTCCATCTTTGAGAATGCAATAAACTGTCATGGTAAAATGAAAAATAATAGAGAATCCATTAAACATTGTAGTTAGTGATGGGCGTTTTGCTTCGCCAAAGAATTTGCGAAACGGCAAAAAATTTGTGAAACGGCGCCGGCGTCAAATTTTTATGGTGGTTTCGCGAAAATTTATTCGCCGCCGGCGAATTGCGGGAATTTGCAACTAATTCGCCCATCACTGATTGTAGTGCAATTGATCATGGTGTTTCTTTTGTTCTAAACTGGAGATTGGACAGTCTCACAGAATGTTACTAATGTCACTAGTATGCAGAGGCAAATGGGATGCTCAGATTGACTCGTATTCACATAGTTGAACAGATATTATATTATATGTTTAACAAATGGTCCTAAGGGAGTTAAAATCAGTGGTGAAAATAGGAAATGTACATTTCATACATTCATCAGCCCACTTAGAAATTTTAGAAAATCCACAATTGCACTTTTACATAGACACGTACTTTCCTCAAGAAAATGTGCAATCAATATTACAACCCTAATCTAAAAAAAATAAATCAGAAACTTTTGTAGCAAAGTAATAAAAACTAAAATCTGTCCAAGCACATAAAAAGAGAAAATAAAATATAGAAAATTGTCAGAGCTGCTAACCATAAATAGCTTTTTTGAATCCAATTACTATGACCATGGGATCTGGCACTGCAAAAGCTCCACAATATGTAATGTGAACAAGGTCAGCTTGAAGGTCACCACAACGTTTATTGGTAACATTAAAATTAATACATGAAGGTGATTTGTACACAAAATGAACCAATTACGTACCTAGGCAGGCTCTCAGAAAATTCGGCTTTTTATAAGCAGAGTGCGCTCCTAGCAACGGGAGGTACTTTTGCTGGTCAGTCAGAATTGTATTTTACATCTCTCCGGTTCAGTTTGCTGAACAAAGTACTAGGAAAAATGTATTTCCTGGAAAAGAACATTTTAAAATAACAAGAAAGTTCTATTGCACAGGAAAGAACAGACATTTTTGTTTAAACAAGGTCATTTAACATCCTGAATGCTTGTTACATGAACTCTCAGCTATTACACAGTTTATTTCTGTTGTGCTTTTAATGTAACAATCTATTCTGCTGGAAGACACACCGTTTTTCAAAGCCACAAACCCCAGAGGGGGGAAATTCCAATTTATGTTTCTGTCCCCACTTACAAACAAACTTAAACTTTGGACCATGTCTATTAGTTCATATCTATATTATACTGTATATTGTATTAAATGTGACTCTGTGCATTAGTAAAGGCACTGTTCCACTGGGTCTGAGTGTCATTGGGCGCAATGAGGCAAGCCAACTATTTCACTGTTAGAATTGCATCCAATTGAAGGAATTCAGGGAAAGCAGGAGTTCCAGTTCCAGTGTATTTGGATATTTGCATATTTGGATAATTATTTATAACAGTTTCCCCTTATTTCTGAAAGATTACATACTTGTTTTTGATTGGATGCTGTTTTGCTTGAGAAGTGCTCACACCTACAATTGTGTTCAAGCTTAGAGGAAGCATAACATTAACTTCACAATGTAGCTACAAATAAAAGGACAATGGAAGATACAGTAACCTTTGGTGAAAGCAGTAAGATGAAGTTCTTTCTTATACTGGGGGGATTATTGAGCCCCTCATACCTCAATACATGCTGCTGCAAAAATGGTTATACTTTGAAGATCTTGTCTATTTTATTCCTAATGAGATTAAAACAGTTTTCGCTTATGCCAATGCTGCTAATTCTGAATCAATGATTTCTGAACTTGTCGCAAGTCAGGAGATCAGGAATTTAAAGTAGGCACACCTACTTGCTTGTGGTGATTTAAACTGAACCTCATAAGTTTTTAGGGGAGGGGAAAAAAGTGGCTTTTTTAAAAAAAAACCAATGCAATAAAAGCAAATAATCTGTTTTGATATGGAAAGTCAGTCCAACAATGTTCATCAAAGGTTTGAGTGTTTTTTGCAACCATAACATAAAGGCATCTTAAAATATAATTCAATCCCATTGTTATAACATTTTCAAGTACATTTGTTATTTAATAATACAGGTATGGGATCCGTTATCCGGAAATCCATTATCCAGAAAGTTCCCAATTACGGAATGGATGTCTCTCATAGACTCCATCATAATCAAATACAATTATTTCCTTTTTCTCTTTAAAAATAAAACAGAACATTGTACTTGATCCAAACTAAGATATAATTAATCCTTATTGGAATCTGAACCAGCCTATTGGGTTTATTTAATGTACATGATTTTCTGGTAGACTTAAGGTATGAAGATCAAAATTGCAGAAAGATCTGTTATTTGGAAAACTCCAAGTCCAGAGCATGGTGGATAACAGGTCTCATACCTATATCATATACAATTGAAATACCTTCTTTTTTTTTAGTAGGCCTAGCACTTACTGTAAATAAGCACATGAAACAAGAGGGAACTACAGCACCAAATCAAAATACTGGTTGGGGCTCATCTGACAATGTACAATCATAAAAGGAAATAGCAAAAAAGGGTGCTTTAATAAAGCTAAAATGTTTCCAACAGTTCCACCTGTTTTTGCATTATGAAGCTATGTTATTCTTCTTAACATGTCAAAATCCTGTCATTGGCCAGGTGGCTTAGACCTGGCGTAAAAACACATATAGCACTGTTGTGACCTTTTACCGAGTTTGTGGTTCAAAAGCCAGAAGTGCATAGAAAAAGTCTGACATAATTAATAAGAACTAAAAAATGTCTTCGATGCGAAACAAGCAACAGAGAGCTTGAGAAATACAGTAGTACCTAAATACATATACACATTGGTAAAGAATGTTCTCATGTTTTACAAAACTCATATGCTCATTGAAGAGAAATCATTTTTAAATGAGAAAATTGGGTTTACAATAAAACCAAAGCCAGCAATATTTGAACAAAGAAAAAGACAGCACTCCGGGTTAAAAAATGGTAGTTTATTGCAACAGATCACAGACCAATATTTCCTGATACGTTTCAGGAACACTTCCCTTAAAGTGGATGTGTCACCCAGATACAAAAAGCTGTATAATTAAAGTAATTGTCAATGCTCTATTTTCCCTAAGTGGAACCCAGGGGAATTCTACATCCCTAAATCTATACACCTAGTCACTACTTCTGGGCAATTAGTACCCGGGATCTTAATCCCTCTGACTCTCCTCATAGGAGCTTTAAACTGCTCAACTAATCCTTACTAGGCCCGATTCATTTAGGTTCCACAATAGCTCTGCCTGCCTGCTCAGGCTAGAGGCAGCACAAAATGGACCCTGAGAGCATGGCTACAAAGGGATTTATACTTTAGCACAGTGCCATCTACTATTGAGAATCTCAGGGCATAGCATAAAGCAGAGCATTGACACAAGTCCCCATTAGTACCCATTTATGTGTCTAGAACACTAAGGGGCAAATTCACTAAGCTTCGCTGCACTTCGCCAGGCGTAGTTTCGCCAGCGCTCCACAAATTCACTAAAATCCGAAGTTGCGCTCAGGGGTAGCGTAAGGTTGCGAAGTTGCGCTAGCGTTGATTCGCTACGTAAAGCGAAGTTACGCTAGCGAAGGCTAATTTGCATACAGTGCCAAATTCAAATTTCAATGGAGGAATACGTATCAGCACTACAAATGCCAAGAAAAGCTTCAAATCATCAAATAAAAATTTTATTTTGCCCTACACATGTGCCCACTGTCTAGCTAAGTTGCCATGAGTCAGGAAATGTAGGGGGGAAGGAGGGGAGGGCCAAAAAAATTTTAGATCTTTTTCAGCCTATCACCCATCATGTAGAAAACACGCCAGCGTTTTTTGGGACTTAGAAAAAAATTTGACTTTTTTTGAAACAATCCCTATCTACTCTATTGCGCTTCTCTAGGTCTGAGGTGGGGAAGGAAGTCTAGCGTAAAAGGTAGCGTTCAGTACACTGCGCAAGTTAGTGAATTTGCGTAGTTACGTCGCTAGCGAAAATTCGCCTGGCGTAAGGGTGCGAAGTAACACTAGCGAAACTACGCCAGCGTTCATTAGTGAATTTGCGCAGTAACGAAAATTCCAAACGCTAGCGAATTAACGCTAGCGTTCGGCGCTTAGTGAATTTCCCCCTAAGGATTTGCCTGCTTGCTTAAAGGGCATGTAAAGTCTAAAATAGAATAAGGCTAGAAATGCTGTATTTTGTATACTAAATATAAACATGAACTTACTGCACCACAAGCCTAATCAAACAAATAATTTATGCTTTCAAAGTTGGCTACAGGGGGTCACCATCTTGTAATTTAGTTAAACATCTTTGCAAGACTAAGAATAAGTGCACATGCTTAGTGTGGTCTGGGCTGCTTAGGGATCGTTATAAACAAAGCTGCTTGAGTTCTGCATGACTGGTAAGTAAGGTGGGGGCTCTCCCTGCTGTTCATAAGTATGATTGTTTCCCTGCTCAGCAGTTAGGGACCATCTGACAATTCAAGGTGCAAGCAAAAGTTCACTCTGGAGAGCCGATTCAATTCAATATATTTTATTCAGTCACAGTCACAACATGTTTCGGACACATATGTCCTTCATCAGGTGCGGACATATGTGTCCGAAACATGTTGTGACTGTGACTGAATAAAATATATTGAATTGAATCGGCTCTCCAGAGTGAACTTTTGCTTGCACCTTGGATGTTATGTGGCTTGGACGGTGCCACTGACTCTGTTTGATGGAGCCTTGATACTGCTGGAGTGAGGGACCACCCAACCATTTTCTGTACTACCATCTGACAATTCCTATCCACAGCAGTAAATGAAGGGAGAATTTCACTGCATACAGTCAGGTTTCTTATAAAAACGGTACACATTTTTTAATTAAAGTATATTGGAGATGTTTCTTTTTCATTAAAGAAAGTAAAAATTGGATTTTATTTTTTTGCCTTTACATGCCCTTTAATTAGGGGTGGCTATTTTACACATCTCTACAAGTGTAATTTTCTAAAAGGGTCGTATTCGAAACGTGGCATCTAAATCAATATAGATACATAAGGTCGTGTCTTGTATTTAATCACTTTGGTATTCTTGTATCGAGTTCTAAGATCCAGCAATAAACCACCATCGTTGAATCCGGAGTGATGACTTTCTCTTTGTTCAAGTATGGCTCATTAAAGTGGGAACGCTGACGGCAGAGCACCGGGGACTGAAATTGGAGCTGTATCAAGGAGAACATATGAGGGGTGAGTCTGGAGCGGCCTAATTTTCTCACTGACAAAGCCAGCAATACATATACAGCACCAGGGTTGGATTGGCTCTGGCCGTCACGGGTTCTGCCAACCCAGGACCGCTCGGCCACGGCTATATGAAATAAAGGATGCGGACCTCATCAGAGCTCACTCGGTTTTCGTTTCCATCCAGAAGCTGCCCCATGCAAGACGCCGGCTTTATTGTGCGCACATGCTAGTACAAAATAAGTGGCAGTGGGTGTCCTGGACTTACACGTTTCTTGCCGCAAATCTCGGCACTTCATCAGAGTCAATGTGTATCACGTGGTGCAGGAAGTTAAGTAACGCGCGTTTCACTCATTAATTATTCACTATTCATTACAGGTGCAAATGATCCTCCGTGTATTCTATTTAATGTGCCCGTGTTAGACAAAAATTACAGATGTAAGTACAAATATAATTAACATCAATATAAATAAATAAATAATCAAATATCATTCTTGTGACATAAATAGATTTTAAATCCCCCCAAAAATTTTAATTGGTTTAGTTTCCCATATATATGTGCATACATACTAATGGAATAATATACAATGTCTCAAATACAATGTCTCTCAGTTAACACACAATGTAACATTGTTTAAAAAGAGATACATTCAAGTGAAACATATTTCTTAATTGCCATACATTGTATCTTATTAAATGATTTGATTGCTCGGCCACGGCTGATCATTTACAATCAGCCGCACAAGGGCTGGAAGGACAAAATACACAGTGGAGTGGGGGTGTGGTTGTTTGCGCCAGAACAGAGGGGCGGTGTTCATGTCAGGCAGAGGGGTGGACTCTTTAGGCGGTGGCCCAGGAAACCTCAGTTTGACATTGTGCAGCAGATTTGATTAAAATTCTCCAAAAATGTGTCATTTACATTAAATAAACTGAAATAACAGCATGTCCAATTTCCTATTGGCCTATTGTTGTGTCAAAATTAACTGATGCCTAGTTTGTTTAAATATGTAAATTATCTGACTAAGCAACAAATCACCAGCAAAAAACTTTTTTAAGTGCTCAGCAGCTAACTTGCCAAATATTCATGTTCAGTGTGTGTCAATGGAATCTCTGTTTTGAGTAGGTAAAATTACCATGAAACGGTTGAAAAAGTGATATTCCCTTCACGGTATACAGCGTATAATTCACTTGCATCCTGGAAATAAAGTGATGATTGTTCAACACTGCATTTGCATTAATGTGAAGCTCCTTTACCCCTAGGCATTTAAGAAAAAAATATATATGTATATATAAAAAAAACCCCCACTAATTCCTAGTCTTAAATGTTGCACCAAAGTAGATAACATACGGAGTGTGGAATGGAAAGCAAAGAAGGAAAACTCATTACAGACCTATAAACTAACACTGGTAAGAAGTGATAGTGGCTTAATTGCCATGGGAGGCTATAGAAGCTTTATTTCTTCCCATATTTCTTGCTACAAAAATAAGTAAACGGAGGCGAAAAGAAAATGTTTAAGGTATTTTGAGAAGAGAATTTGAGAGCTCCAGTTAATTCAGCCTGTAATAAATATCCGAGTTATAACATCTGCTTCTGTTCTATTTTAATTTCATTATTGGGTCACCTGAAAAAGCAGAAAGTTTGCTGTAAAGTGATGATGCTACAAAAATAATTAGTGGTAGTTTCATTAAAGAGTTATTAGCAAATAATATTCTTCCTTTATGGATGCCAAGTTTGTTTTACTTACTTTATACCTTTTTACAACCAAAGCTTTGTCAGCTTAACAGGCTGCATGCCATAAAGTGATCTGGGTTTGTCATGGAAAACAAGTTAAAGGGAGAGTTCTGGTGAATCGGGATGGGTTTGGCCTAAACTATAACCTGTAAATATTCCAGGTATGAGGCTGCAGATTTCTTAATCAACATAACGACTGATGCCTTGGCCTTTGATGGACACCCTCTATTTCTCAAGTTGCTGTTTATATGGACCTTAAAAGTTGATATTACTGATTAAGTTAGGAAAGGCAATGATACCCATAGGCTGGGCAGTTGTTCTGCTTCATCTCCCACCACTAATTAAATATGTAATATGTTAAAGATCAGCAGAACCCACTGATACTTATTTGAACCATCAACTCCTTTTTTAAAAGAAGCTTTCACAGAGAATCAGTGACTCGTAAATGATGGACAAATTTGTCCTATTTCGTTGCGAAAAAAATTTGCAAAACGTGAATTTTTACGATAGCGTCAATTCGTGGGTGTCAAAATTGACGCCGGTGACAATTCCGACGCCGGCAAAATTTTACGTGCATTAAAGTCAATGGGCGCCTGATTAATTGTCGCCGGCGTCAATTTCAAATCTTCATGGCAATTTTGCGAATTTTCGCGCCTGGTGAATAAATTAGCCCATCACTAATCGTAAGCCTCCACTCTCAAAAATAAAATTGAGAATTTAAACTCCAGTACTGTTCATCACTAGTAATGGACGAATCTGACCTGTTTCACTTCACCAAAAATACGTGAAACAGCAAGAATTTGCCGAAATGCATTGAAGTCTAAAGGCAACAACATTTTTTTCATGCGCGACAAATTTTGCAACAATTTTTTCACCCATTAGAGTCTATGGGCGTCATTTTCAGGCAAAACTTGGTGAAAATTTTCACTTATCGCTATTCATCAACCAATAATGAAAAAATTGGCATCACAGAAAAAAAAGGAAATTATATGGTGAAAGTCTTCGTGCTTTCTTGAGAAAGAATATATTTCTCTGCCCGAGTCCCACGTGGAGATTAGGTGCAATGGCGGAACTACTGGGGGAGCAGGGGGCCCACACCCCCTCAGGGCCCCCCGGCAGTCCGTTCGCCACTGAAAATGCGGCCATACGGAGGGGGGCGGGGCCCGGCTGCCCGTCATTCACCAGTGCCCGCCCCCCTGTAGGATCGCTTCTGATTAGGTGTAGTGATACAGGCTGCAAAGTATAAGCGGCATGATATCAAGCTACTCACAACAGGGAACTGAGAAGCAGAGGTCCCTCATCTTAAACTTCAACTTGGCTGGGAGCAAGATTTTTCCATATGTAAATTGTTTTATCTATATGGGGTTTCTTAGTGCTATTTTAAACTGCAAATTAAGGATTTTATAAGGGCAATGCTGAGTAAGTGACCCTGTATAGATATGAAAATATTCAGGAAATACACATTATAAAAGCTGGGAGTGTGCAAGTGTTTTTATTTTTTTCTAATTTTAAGAGAAATGCTGTCACATAATCTGTTTATATAGTGGATTTCATGGTAATGTCTGATTAGTACTTTTACTGATCCCCCTAAAAACATCTGGTGAATATTTAAATAAACCTGGGAATTAACTTTTTCATTAATGTGTGGTATTCTGATATGAGTGTTAACCTGGTAAATGGCACAATGTAATAAAGTGGTTTTCTGCTTCATGTAAAATATCACCATTGCCGAGGAGCCTGATGGCATACACCCCCGGGTTCTAAGAGAACTTAGTTCAGTTTTAGACCAGCCCCTATTTCTGATTTTCTCAGATTCACTTTCATCTGGTATGGTGCCTATGGATTGGAGAAAAGATGATGTTATTCCAATATTTAAAAAGGGATTACGATCTCAGCCTGGCAATTATAGGCCAGTAAACTTGACATCTGTGGTGGGCAAATTATTTGAAGGCTTGTTAAGGGATCACATTCAAAATTTTGTCCTAATGAATGGCATTATGAGCAGCAATCAGCATGGCTTTATGAAGGATAGGTCATGTCAGACAAATGATGATGTAAGTAAGATGCTGGACAGTGGGGGGACAGTAGATGTGATCTATTTGGATTTTGCCAAAGCGTTTGATACTGTGCCCCACAAACGACTGCTTTCTAAACTAAGGTCTGTTGGGCTTAATGAAGTCGTTTGCACGTGGATAGGAAACTGGCTACAGGATCGGGTACAGAGGGTGGTTGTTAATGGGACATTCTCTACTTGGAGTAAGGTTCTTAGTGGGGTCCCCCAGGGCTCGGTATTAGGTCCACTTTTATTTAACTTGTTCATTAATGACTTTGCAACACAATCTTGACAAACTGGCAATCTGGGCAGCTAAGTGGCAAATGAGATTCAATGTTGATAAATGTCATGCACCTGGGATGTAAAAATACCCAAGCCACTTATACCCTTAATGGGACTGCACTAGGCAAATCCATTATGGAAAAGGACCTTGGAGTGCTTGTAGATGATAAACTTGGCTGTAGCAAGCAATGCCAGTCAGTAGCATCAAGGGCAAATAAGGTCTTGAGCTGTATTAAAAGGGGCATAGGCTTCAGAACCGTGGCCCCCCCAGAATTTTCCTCCTCCATTTTGAAACCGTTTTTTTTTTTAAAAAAATATTTTTTTACAGTTTTTTTTTTTTTGCCTTTTTTCTTTTAAGCCGGTGCGTGTCTGGGCTCCCTTACCCAGCCGGTCCACTTTCATTTTGCACCACCCCCCTCCAAGCCGGTAAAGTTGAAGTGGCCAGTGAATGAAAGGAAGCCCCGTCTGCCGCACAGCTGCAGTCCGGAAGAGAAGCGAGCATCGCGTTGGCGCCTGTCAGCAAGGAGTACATAGGAATGCATGGATAGGCCTGCACATGCGTGCCATACAGTGCAAATAGAGCGCAGTATCCAACGTTGTCTCTGTGCAGTGCAAATCGGCAAATGCAACTTCGCCTCTCATCCCTCTCATGCATCATACGGTACAATACTCGCCATTGCATGTGATTATTTTAATGGTAAATAATGCTATCTAAAGAAAAATCCCTTATATATTTGTAAAACGTGAAGATGCATGCATCTTCCATTGTAACAGATATATCTTATACCTGGACTCTGATATACATGTATTGGCACAATTTAAATGGAAATAATGTGCTAAGGTCTCAATCCCTGGCCCTAACTTATTATAAATGTATTATAATGTAATCGCAGGCGACAGGAATAAAAGGAACAGCAGACAAATAGAACCCTATCAGGGGAATGTAATAAAAGTCGCAAAGAGCAAAACAATTCGCACCAATAAGACTAAAAATCCACATCTCGCAATGTAATATTGTTCCTTAAACTGTTATTGCATTGCGAATTTTAATTGCGCACTCATAAGAAGTGCTTGAAGGTGTCTGTTTGTCTTTTGGAGCAAACATAACGACTTTTTCAGTAAGAAGTTTTATTACATTGACTGCACATTGGCGCAAACTATAAAATTCGCTAACGGTCTTTCACTGTCGGAAGTGGTCGCTAAACAGTTTCCGGGCTCGCAAAAGCTATATTAAATTCTCACAAAGCAAAATTTGTTCGCGCAAAGGCATAACTTTTCGCATTGCGAATAGTTTTTCCGTTGGAGATTTTTATTACATTCCCCCGTATGTGTTTACCCCAGGCAAATCTATGTCGAGGAATCGATAGCAAATCTATTTTAATAGCTTTATGCATTTCTCAATGGTGTAGTTCACCTTTAAGTTCACTTTCAGTATGTTATAGAATGGCCAATTCTAAGCAACCTTTCAATTGGTCTTCATGATTTATTTTTTATAGTTTTTTAATTATTTGCCTTTTTCTTCTGTCTCTTTCCAACTTCCAAAGGGGGGTCACTGACCCCATTTAAAAAGCAAATGCTCTGTAAGGCTACAAATGTATTGTTATTGCTACTTTTTAGTACTAAATCTTCTATTCTCTCGTATTCATATTCGAGTCTATTATTCAAATCAGTAATTTGTACCCTAGCGACCAGATTACATTTACAAACTGGAGAGCTGCTGAATAAAAAGCTAAATAACTAAAGAAAACATAAATAATAAAATATGTAAACTAATTTCAAATTGTCTCAGAATACTATTCTGTACATCATACTTAAAGTATTCTCAAAAGTGAACAACCCCTTTAACACCCATTGGTGAGGGTGAGTGGCTGATCATTGCCAATTTGTCAATGTGCTCATCTACTTTTCTCTTCTCCTTCTATGGGTTCTGTGGGGTATTTATACATGGAGTTGCCCCTTTGCCATCCTGCTATGGGTTCTGGGAAGTTTTATACGTGAAATTACCATGGTACCATCCTGTCATGAATTCTGGGGGCATTTATACATGGAATTGCACTGTGCCATCCTACTTTGGATTCTGGGGGTATTTATACATGGAATTGCCATTCTACTATGAATCCTGGGGTTATTTATAAATGAAGTTGCAATTATGCTGTGAATTCTGGGGGATTTATAAATTAAGTTGCCATTCTGCTATGAGATCTAGGGTATCTATACATGGAATTTCTACTGTGCCATCCTGGGCGGGGGGTATACAGAAAATACAGGGTTACAGATCTTAGTACAAAGTTAATCCAGAAAATGATCTAAATGCATCTTGGAGTCAGGAAGACATTTTTTGAAGCAAATTGGATAAGCTTTAGAAGGGGCTGTTCTCCTTCCATTGTATCAGCTAGAAGTTGCCAAAAGGCTAGACACGTGACTTTTTTCAACCTAAATTACTATGTTTATATATAATTATTATGCTGATGCTGTGGGATTGGAAAATTTGTACAACTGCCCCATAATAATAAAACATTGCTGTCTAACTAGCAGAAAAGGTATCCATGTAGTGAGAGATTTTTCACATTACTAATGCAGTCACTTCATGGCTTTCCCTACTACAGGTTACACAATGCTCCAGGCCTACAGTTCCTCATACCTTGCATTTTGGCAGAGCAATAGAGTGAGGCAGTGAATGGGGAGGTGCTAGAACTTGGGAGAGTGCCTGTGCTCACTGATTCTTACTATATAATGCATTCTTGTACTTTTTTATTTTGCTTGGCCTGTCAGTAATCTCTATATCATACTGCTTGTGTGGCTGTTGTCCATTGCTCTATATGTATGTATTTGGTGTGCCAGTGCCTCGGGTTCTTACTATATGATGTTCTTTATATGGCTTGTGGTGCCTTCTCTATATTATGTTCTTGGGAGTTCAGTACCTACTGCTCCTTTATGTCTTTTGAGTACCCCACAGTCTCTACATGTAATGTACTTTAGGTGCCAGAATCTTTTTCCCCATAATGTGCTTGTAGTGCAGCATTCACAGCTCTCAGTTAAAATTGTGCATGTGGTGTTAATACCCCCTTCCTGCAGTGCCAGACTTTAAGCAAATTTTGCCCCCACTGCTATGGTTTGATTTTCCTGAAAATTCAGTGAAAGCACACAGGAAAGGGGGTGGAGCCCAATGGGAGTGACCAAAAAAGGGGCGTGACCACATTTTTGCCACAGTTTTTTTCCAGGGACTAGTCCGATTGCCATTTTGGAGTCAGGAAGGAATTTTTTCCCCCTCTGAGGCACATTGGTGAGGCCTTCCTCTGGATCAACTGGCAGTTAGGCAGAGATAATAAAAAATAAAAAAAAAGGTGAACTTGATGGACGTGTGTCTTTTTTCAATCTTACTTACTATGTTACTATGTTACTATGAGCCCCACCTCCCGTGCCTTGATTATGATTTTTATCTTATTTTATTGAATAAGTATGACAGTTAATGTTACAATGGTTTGGTTCTATCTTGGTTTATCTAGTTCTGATCTGGATCCCACTGAGTATCTAGTAAAAGTATGGGACCTGTTACCCAGAATGCTCTGGACCTGGAGTTTTTCTGGATAATGGATCTTTCCGTAATTTGCATAACTCTACTAAAGATCATCTAAACAGTAAATAAACCAAATAGACTGGTTTTCAATAAGGATTAATTATATGTTAGTTGGAATCAAGTACAAGGTATTCGTTTATTATTACAGATAAAAAGGAAATCATTTCTTAAAATTTGTATTTTATTAAAATGGAGTCTTCCCCTAGCTTGGAGCATTCTGGATAACGGGTTTCCAGATAACAGATCCCATACCTGTACTAGTGGATTTGGTGTGAGTATTGGGTGACTGGATGACAGCATGTTGCAACATTTTTATGTAACTGATGAATCGGCCAGTACATTCAAAAGCACAAATGTAAGGACACAAAATTCAAAACACAATTCCAAAAGGATGAAAGAGAGAACTTTGTTGCACTAACTACTGTCTGGAATCTAATTCATTTTAATTTTTGCGCCATGATTCACACCAGCAAAAAGACACTGCAACTTCACTAATACTGTATTTTTCCAACACAGATTATCATTAGCATACACAATGAGAACCTGAATGCAAATTGTGGTGCTCATTACTTTGGTGGATGCATTATTATGCTTGAATTCTCAGAATAAAATGTTGAATTCTGAATTAATTAAGCAGCTTTTTAAAAGACAACAACACAGGCAATAAGGGCTCAAGGCTGAAGTGCCTTACTGTAGTCAATAAACTGTGCAAGCTTTAGATCACCTACATTAAGGTAGGTAGCAAACTGCCTTTTAATTCTCCGTATGTACACAATAATACAATCAAATATTAATATGGGATCTACTTGGTTTCAGTGCATTATGCTACCTTAGTTATCATCAAAAACAAATTATTAGGAAAAAGCAAATTCACAAAAAAAATAAAGAATTTCTTGTTTAAATGGGACTGTTTGAGTAACATTGCTAGAAGTGAGAGGTTCTTTTTTTTCAGTTTGGTGGCCTTTAACTTCTTGGTGCCATAAGTAGTGATGGGCGAATAAATTCCCCAGGAATGGATTTGCGGCAAAATTTTGCGATTCACATTGGTTTCCGTGAAACTGAAATTTTCACCGGTGAATAATCCTCAGCGCATAAAAATTGCAGCGAGTCAAAATTATTCGACTCCCATTGACTTTAATGCATTTGGACAAAAATTTGCACGTATAAAAATTGTCACTCGGGGCAAAAATTTCATTTAGCAGATTTTCGCTGTTTTGCATCTGTTTTAGGCCATGTTCATTAAGACCATGTGGTTAGAATCCTGTATTTTACATTTGCCTTTATTTGTTGCACCTTTTAAGTTATTAGTATCTTTGGCTAAGGGGCTATCTGTTCAGAGCAATTTAAATTTTGAAAGGACTCTTGGAAGCAAAGTTTGGATGAAGCATTCTATCTGTGGTACAATGAATCTCTATCATGTGAAAAGTGCTAAAATATGCTCCATATGTTTCTACTGAGAAGTGGTGCCCATAAGCTAATCAAATCTTGTACAATCACATATGAGATATGCATTTGAGGTTATTATACTGGAGACTTAAAACATACAAAGATACAATGCCTACAGTCATGCTAATTGCCAGGACAAAGGATTGTTCCAGTGTACAGCAGCAGAGACACATTCTATTCTCACATACTCCTCTAATGAACCAATATTAGGCATTTATACTTTGTATGCCTTTCAACTGGTACAAATGTTACACAATATAAGATTACCTCTATACCTAGAAAGAGATTTTCTAGGAAAAGCAGCTTGTGACACCGTCACAAGGATTATACAAGCTTTGATTTAATTAAACATTTATCTGAAGTAGCACATCAAAACATCGCTACCAATTTACGTTATTAGGAACATAGTTTGTTGAGATTTCATGATACTACAGGCTCTGGGAGCAAAAACAAAGCTTTGCATTGTTATTTTCCTATCACGTCAGTTTCTGTGACCTCCAACTGTAATAAAATCTTCACTGCGCTCTAAAGAGATTTCACTCTTCTGAGCATCTGAGACCACAACCTCAGATGCCATTGACATTCAATCCAGCATGTGCTGTCAGGAATGGCCCCTTATGCATTCAAATATTAAAGTCTTAAGATATGTCATCACATTTATCATTGCTTATCTTCAGGTCACTTTGTAGATGTTTCCAGTGCTCTGTAAATTAAAACCATGACCACTGATAAGATATCTGTCAGCACAATCAAGAATTTAGCAAGAATTCTTCTTCTGCTAAAAAGTTACATGCCAACAAACACAAAAGTATAAAATCCCTAGCTTGCAAACTAAGCTAATCTTATTCAAAAATACATTCCTATAAACAAGTACAATACCAAGGTAAGATAAAATTTCAATAATGTTGTGTGATTATATTTTCCAGATTTCTTTGCTAGTGACTAAATGTTTGTCAGATTGTCATGGACTAGGTGATTGCCAGAGTTAATGCTGGGGGCTACTGACAGAGTCTATTCTTATCAAATGTCACCGACAGAAATTAAACTTGTTTGGAAAATAGATTACTTGAATGTATTAGTAACAGCTCAATACATCTGTTATATAAATGTTTATATAAAGGTTGTCCTGGGCAACAGGATCCACTAAGACTGGGCCTTGCCTAATAAGCGTACAAGTGAATGGAGCAGAAAGTTGCAAAGGAAAACATCCAACATGACTGTAGAACTATAGGATTGCACTAATGTTGACCCACAGACTGGTGGACTGGGCCAGCAGACCAGTGTTGGACTGGGCCAGCAGGACACTAGAAAGAACCCAGCGGGCCCAAGCCTTTATTGGCTCCACCAACCCAGGGCCACTCCACGCTTATCTTCCTCTTCTCAAGCATCGGTTTCCTAGTGCATGCACGGCGCCGACGACGATTTAAAGGTGCAGTCGCACTGACGTGATGACGCCAGCGCACGAAACTCAAACACTATAGAAGGAATTTCCTGTGTGTAATACTTTGCCCATTATAGGTTTCCTCCTAGTGAGTTCCTGGTGCTTCTGTGCTATTTAGCTTCTGTTTCCTGATATCTGATTACCTGTTGTGTACCCCTGCCTCTTTTGTGACTATCCTGACTTCTGGAATCCTGACCCTGTCTGGTAACCGACTCTTCTGTATCCATATCCCTTTTGATTGATCTCCTGGTTTGACCCTTGCCTGTTTGACTCCACTTGTACTCTGACTGCCTCAACCTAGCCTGATTGACTACGCCTTTTGTCTATGCCTTGTACTGTGACCTTCTGTCCAAAGACTTTGCTTTACCATCGTGCCCCTTTGCTTGTCCAGAACCCTTAGCTTGACACCTCTCTTAATAAGACCTGGCGGCATCTGATTAGCTTCGCAAGTAGAGCTTATGAGTTCACTAAAAAAGGACCATGAGTTCACAAGATAGGGCCATGAGTTCACAAGTAGAGCTTATGAGTTCACAAAAAAGGACCATGAGTTCACAAGTAGAGCTCATGAGTTCACAAGGAAAGACCATGAATTTGCAAGGAGGGCCCTGGTCTAGCCATGCTTCTCACCAATATAGGCAATAAATTACAATGATCTGACAGATGACCAAAAAAATATTGCACCACATTGTACTATCAAATTTACACATATATGTTAATGTCACCACTAACATCCAGCTAGCAATGTTTATTAATGAGTACCTTGGCTGATTTTTGTGTACTGTTCCCAAAGGAGCAATTGGTTACCAGTTTGACATGTTTTTCAGTGTTTAATCACATCTGGAAAGTCGCCCAGCATGACATTAGCCTAAAAGGTGTAAAAAGGTAATAAACTGTATTTAGTGGATTATCTGCTGTGCGCTAAAACATAACCCATATGGTCCTAGGGAATCAGGGATTTATTTCTACTCAGCAAATTGCAGGTGCCGTTATTTTCAGAGACAATGTATGAATGTGCTGTTTTTCTCTTCCCAGGACAAGTGCAGCTTTCCATACATCTATAGCTCAGTGAAGGTAGCATTAAATATTTAAGATCATATGTGGAAACAAAATAAACACAATTACAAGTACAATTCACTATATAATATAACGTAACACATAATATTACACATAGGGGCACATTTACTTAGCTCGAGTGAAGGAATAGAAGAAAAAATACTTCAAATTTCGAATGTTTTTTGGCTACTTCGACCATCGAATTGGCTACTTTGACTACGACTTCGACTTTGAATCGAACGATTCGAACTAAAAATAGTTCTACTATTCGATTGTCGAAGTACTGTCTCTTTAACTAAAAATAGTTCTACTATTCGATAGTCGAAGTACTGTCTCTTTAAAAAAAACTTCGACCCCCTAGTTCGCCAACTAAAACCTACCGAGGTACAATGTTAGCCTATGGGGAAGGTCCCCATAGGCTTTCAAGCAATTTTCTGATCGAAGGAATTTCGTTTGATCGATGGATTAAAATCGAACGATTATTCATTCAATCGTTCGATCCAACGAATTGCGCTAAATCCTTTGACTTCGATATTTGAAGTCGAAGGATTTAACTTTGAGGCTCGAATATCGAGCGTTAATTAACCCTCGATATTCGACCAATAGTAAATGTGCCCCATAATGTAGAGATGTAGAGATTCGTTCGATCGAACGAATAGTGGTAAATCCTTCGACTTCAATATTCAAAGTCGAAGGATTTAACTTCGATAGTCGAATATCGAGGGTTAATTAACCCTCGATATTCGACCATTAGTAAATGTGCCCCATAATATTATGTAGCTAATTAATTGAAAAAGCCCTGTAACCCCAGGATATGATGATACTGTTTATTTATGAGAACAGAAGGCATTGCTTTAACTTGGCAGAGTAAAATATGAATATATCTTGTAAGAAGATATATAATTGTGCAAGTGATGCAGTGCCTTGAAAACCTTTTCACACCATTGACCAGTTCACCCACCCTTTTTAGCGAATAAAAAACACCACACTGCCATGTTTATTATACAGTGATACTTGTATACTTTTTTATATTGTTTTTATATTAAATCACTAATACCCCAAATATTTTCATTTATTTTATCTTACTGAAAATAAATAAAATAAAAAATGGTGTTTCCCAACAGGGTCAGGCTGAGCCGGCAGGATCCTTTAATGGGCCCACACCCCAAAAGGTTGTCCAAGCTTAGTTACTTAGAATGAAGAAGATGTACATACTTGACATGTTGTGACGGGGCACGCACACACACAGGGGGATGTTAGGAGGAGTGCTCTTGGTGTTGCAGCCCCAGTGGGCTCCCTATGCCGAAATCCGATGTTGTTACCCAAAGTACTAATTTTGGTATGGCCCATATTCCCAGGCAGCTTTGCTCCAGGTTGTGCACCTTTAAATTCTTGGTTGGACTGAGATCACAGCTTTGAGATCGAGGAATATACCATCAATTTTCAGTTGATCGCCAAACAGAAAGACGTAAAACGTTGAGATAACTTGCAATGTTATTTTGAATAAGTCAATCTTATTTTAAGTTGATCTTCCCCTTCAAACCATAGCTTTTGAATTTTAATGCAATTTATTGTATTTTAATATTTGCTCATATTTAATTCATATGTTCCTTGTAAATGCAACCTACTGAGTTTTCACCACTTTTTTATATACAGCTTACTTAGTAGTCTGAAGCCCTTCAGGGAACTTTGTTACGTCTCTGAAATGTGGAGCATCTGTTTTGTAAAATGCTCATTTGAACGTTATTGCGAAGAATATTTGTCAGCCTCGGAAATGGTGTGTACCATATGGGGTAAAGCTAGTTTTCATCTGAAGTAGGAAAACATAATCAGCGCTCTTTATCTATAGTAAATATCATACTGAGTTTTTGTTAAACTAGTTGACATGTGATGGTTTGATACATAACTCCCATTGATATCATGTTTAGTCAAATGCCTGCCTAATTAGGCAAAAGAAAAGACATTGATGTAAAGGTAAATAATTCATTAGACACTTTTGTGCATTGTATGAAAGCAAAATGTGCCCCAATCTGAATTGTGTCACCTTTGCATTTAGATGCTGCTTATTCGCAGAAGACCGCAACAATTTCAAGCTTAATCAAGATTCCCCAATTAAATATATATTTATTTTTGTTTTTGTAGTTTTTTTGTCTTTGTTGAAGTGTTGATGTGGTGCTCACACTGAGCTTTAGGAGAAAGCTGTTATTCATTGGATTTAAGTACACTGATAGGTGAATTAACAGGGAAAATCTATTGAAGTGTTCTTTATCCAAATGCCATTATAAAGTTCAGCAGGAAATCTTTGGTGCTATTTTTTTAAATTATAAACAACAAAGTGTAAACACAAGGAAATAATTATTATTTACTGCATTAAAGCCATTTGTATAGGAAACTTTAGCACAGCTAGTAACAGGGATGTTGCACAGTTGCAGTATTTGGTCTGTGTACACCTCAAATGAGAAATGTTGAACTTATTTTATATATTGTTGGTTGTTCCAGCAGTTGTTAAAATAGAAATTTTTCTTTCACTCTTTAAAGGAACGGTTCAGTGTGAAAATAAAAACTTGTTAAATAGATACTGTACACCCTATAGGCTGTGCATAATAAAAAAAAATCTAATATAGTCAAAATGTCATAATGTCATAATGTATAAAGATGTTCATAGCACATATTAAAGGAGAAACAAACCCATACTAGAAAAAACCCCTACCACCCTACCCTGCGTAGACCAACCTCCCTCCTCTCCCACAGTCTAACTCCCCCTCCCCTTGGGCAAATGGCCCTAATTTTTTACTTACCCCTCTGTGCAGATCTGGACTTGGGAGTTCAGTCAATTTTTCGTGACTTTCGCCGCATGCGCAGTCGCAGATTCCAAAGAAGACCAAAAAAAGAATATGGCGTCCGTGAACTCCAGAGGCCAGATCTGCACAGAGGGGTAAATAGAAAATTAGGGGCATTTGCCTGGGGGGGGGGCAGTTAGACTTTTGGTCTATGCAGGGTTGAGGAGGTAGGGTTTTTTTCTAGTATGGGGTTGTTTCTCCTTTAAAGACATGCTTTTAAGGAACAGTTCAGTGTAAAAATAAAAACCAGGTACATAGAGAGGCTGTGCAAAATAAAAAAATGTTTCTAATATAGTTATTTAGCCAAAAATCTGTGACTGGATGGCTAACATAATGGCCAGAACACTGCTTCCTGCATTGCAGCTCTCTAACTCTGAGTTAGTCAGCAACTTTAAGGGGGGCCACATGGGACATACAGTAACTGTTCAGTGAATTTGCAATTGATCCTCAGCATTCAGCTCAGATTCAAAAGCAATAGTTATGACCCATGTGCCCCCACCTCAAGTTGCTGGTTACTGACTGGTAACCAATAAGATAGCTGCAAAGCAGGATGTTGTGTTCGGTTCTGTTATATTAGACATCCACTCACTCCAGCCTTTATACATTACACTTTTTGCCTAACTAACTATATTAGAAACATTTTTTATTCTGCACAGCCTATCTATTTACCCAGTTTTATTTTTATATTGAACAATTTGCCAGTTTACCAAGATCAGAATTACAAGATGCCAAGCAAGTTCAGAATAGGCTAATCTGTAACATTCTATAAAATTATGAAACAATTAAGTTTCCCTTTAACATATATGTATGGATTACTCTGTGAAATGTTCTGTCAAGTGCCATTTTTACTGGTTTACAAAACATGTAGGTAGGGGAAGGAACAGAGGCTGTAGGTGCAAACATACCCAGCATTCATTAAGATGCTCAAAATCAAAGGAATCTATAAAAATAAGGCTTCTTTAAAACAAAGCAAAGGAAGGCATATTTACTAATTTTCAAGGTTGAGAAAAAAGTGACAACTTTTTTTCACAATCAGGTTTTGTTTTTTTAAATCTTAAACACAACATTTGCAGCTAGTTTTTTTTACTGGGAAAGCACATAAGCATGCATCACATTGACTTCTAAAGAAACTCACCAGATTTTACTTACTGCGATTTTTCTGCGACTTTTCGCAACTTTGTTTTCTTTAATAAATTCCAAATATACGACGTTTCAGAAAATACATATTTTTATGGGTTTTTTTCTGTAAATCGAGGAAAGACGACATATCGTTTTTTTTCACAATATACCTATTAGGCCTATCCCATGGTAAGAATGACTTCTTTGTATGACTCTAAATTGCACTGCAATAATAGATTTTTTTTTTTTCATGTACATTATGGAAACTATTTATTATTCTTGGCAAAGCAATTAACTCCAGAAAAATTGTGTAAAAAGCTGTGTTAAATAAATGGTGAATTTATCAAAGTGTGTATTTTATTTTATGCTACCTGAATGCTATTTTACAACACTTCAGACTTCAAGTAGTGATGAGCGAATCTGTCTGGTTTTGCACTGAAGTCAATGGGTATTAAAATTGTTTTTACATGCTACAATTTTTACAAGCATGACTATTTCTCAATGGGCGTTTTTTCTTATAGCGACTTTTTCGTCTTAGCGACAAATAAAGTCTTGCCAACTTTTTGTCCAAATGCATTAAAGTCAATGGGCATCAAAAAAAATGTATGCGTGACAATTTTTACGCATTTTCTCACTCCAAATGCATTAAAGTCGGAGGGTGTTTTTTCTTATGGCGACATTTTCTGTCTCTGCGACAATTATGTCTGGGCGAATCCATTCCTGCCAAATATATTCGCTCATCACTAACCTCAAGTAATCCATTAAAGCCAAAAGGAAAAATTCAAGCAGCAAGTAAGTTGCTGGCAGAAAAAAACACATGGGAGAAACGAGTAATGGATGAATACCATACTTTCCCTAGGCTTCTTCTGTTTACACCTTTCTTTACATAGAGGTACATGATCACCGGAGATCAACACACAGCTGGATAAATACATTGTTTTTTACACAGTGATGCCTGATGATGTGGGGTGTATTTTTGTTGCCATACACAGCATGATAAATAAGCCCCTATTATAATAATTTCTAACACTACTATAATATATTTCTAGCTCTTGGTCTGAAGTGATAATAATACAAGTGTACAGTTGTTAATGGACAGTAATAATTATGCAGAATGTTTTAGAGAAGCAGGCCCGGATTTGCAGCATGGTCCCAGAGACCCAGGCCTAGGGCAGCAAGATACCCAGGGACTTTCCATTTTTGCTGGAAGCATTGGGGATGAGTTCCTAAATGACAACTCTTATCTTCTGACAGCCTAAAGTGTGTCTCAATTACAACAAGAAGACTGCTGCTAAAATCTCCTTGATATATAAATCACCATAAGGGGGGTTGTGGGAGCACCCGCATTGCTAAGTAAATATATATAGAAGTATAAGAGAAGTGCTACTGGCATATCCAAATGGGTCAGTGCACATTCCCTGGGCCCCTGTCTAAGTAATTCAGTAGATATGCAAATGCATGTGTTAAAGACAGGGGTTTTTAGTTGCAAAGTTATGATCATAAAGTTGAAAAGCCACCATACCACGTCAAGGTAAACCCCATATGGCGGTCCCCAACTTGTTTACCTACCAGTCATAATATTGAGGATACTGTGTCTCTCTGCATAATAGCATTAGTAAAGTAAAAAGTAAAAGTCTGCTGAACCTTGGTTTCTGGAGGGCTAAATCCTCCCCCGCTGCTGAATTGCAGCTTTTAAGAGAGAGTGATTGCCCAAACCAACGCCCATTTTTGAAAAAAATGTATAAATATGGTGCAGTTTCCAACATTTTACGATGTTCCATGAGCATATCATCTTCTCTGTGCTCTTCTATGATTACTCAGGTTTATCAATGAACCCAGGAAAAAAGTCACTACAAATAGCACTGGGCAGCCTACTGAAACAATACTTCCAGTTTTTGATTGTGGTTACCCAAGTCTGTGAGATATGATACGAGCTTGTCAGGTACAGCTGTGAGAAGTAAGCAGGGGTACCATCAGAGGCTCAGTTTGTCCTCTGAGGAATGGAATGATGCCATGTTTAGTGCAAGGGATGACTTTGTTCCATTTCTCAAACTGGTAAATTACACTGAGGCAAATGCTGCCATAACCTTGTGCAAAAAGGCCACTTTGACTTGTAGAAATGTCTATTTCTATGCCTGTTTCTGTTTTTTTGCAGAGACAAGCATAAACCTTGTGATGTTTGGAGACCCACACCCTACCTGAACCTTTCTTCACTGAGCAGGGCCTTACATAGTTAAGCTGGGCTGAAAAAAAGACCAAAGTCCATCAAGTTCACCACCCTCCAAATAAAACCCAGTCTTCATACTGTACATACACAAACTCATCCTCCATACACTCACACACATGTACAGTATATACCAATATCTATATTAATTGCAGATTTTAGTATCACAATAGCCTTTAATATTATGCTTGTCCAAGAAAACATCCAAGTCCCTCTTAAAGGCATTAACAGAATCAGCCATCATAACATCATCGAGGAGGGCATACCACAACCTCAGCTTCACTGCTTCAAATGAAAGTTCTTTTCCTGTAGTATAAAAGGATGGCCTCTGATGCGGTGATCCGCTTTATGGGAAAAACCACCCCCCCATTTATCTATAATGCCCTCTAATATACTTATAAAGAGTAATCAGGTCCCCTTGCAAGTGTCTTGCAACCAACCACAACGATAATAGAAATCTTAACCAGAAGAGCAATACAAACACCTAATTTAAGCAATTTCTAAGTTGCACTGCTAATGGAAGTATAAACACTGTCGCTTTTTAAATCTGTTGTATAAAATATTGAACACAAAAACATGAATCATAATATTTAACAAGGCATGTAACATCAGCTCAGAAAAGAGGCAGTGACTGTGTCCCACAGCTCCCATTCACACGCAAGCTGGGATTGATTCTCAGCAAGAAGATGCCTGGGATTGCGGGTGCTTTTCAGCTGCCTAAAAATACATTGCCTGTGGTATTGTCTTAAAGAGGATATATCACACCATTATGTATCTCCCATAGTGAGCCACAACTAAAGTACCTGCAGAGACAAGTTTCATAAACTTATTCCCAGAAGCACCAACTCATGTTCCCTGAGAAGAGATAAGAATCCTAGTAAAATAAACTGAGTGGAAAAATAATAACCAACAGCATTATATTTTGGCGTGAGATTTTGTACAGAAGATGATGCTGTCTATGAGAAGCTTTAGCACAGAAACTGCCCATATTGCTGTGTGTGCCAAATGAAAAAATATATGTGCTAATCTTTCACAGAAATCTAGCTGCATTCAGCTCTCCAGCACCAAACTTTTGTAATTTACCTTAAAGAGCAAACAAAATAACAGTCTCACATATTTGACAGATTAAATTCATTCACTGTCTGCTGAACAGCTTGACATTACTGCAGTGAGAGAAAACCCCCTTAGCCCCAGGTAAGTCTGCTTATTTACTCTCTAATCTGTTGGCTGCTCAGTGACTGTGTCCCATCTGTAGATGCTCGAGTGAAAGCCAGATGCAGGTTTCTCTTACGAGAATAAGAACATCTAGACATTTACAGAGAAATTGAAAAAGTCCTTGTGCCTAAAGAACTATATAGTTCTGCCTAAATTGGTAAGGGAGGGCCAGTTCCCTGGCCATTGATATCAATCCTGTTATATCAGAAGTGGTCAACCTTAAGCCCTCCATATGATGTAAACAACTGCTTGAGTTATGCTGGAAGTTGTAATTATCTATCTAGCGGGCTTCAGGTTGCCTAAATTAATCTATATAGCAATGGTATTTTTACTTCCATAATATCTCATTTTATTTAAAGTGCATTTGTATAATCAAGCTGTAGTCATAAAACTATTATTGCATGTAAAGTTATCTTAGTAGCATTTTCCTGCAACAATTCACTCAGCTTGGTCTATAGTAATAAGTCAAATCAACTGGACTTGCTATGTTTTTCTTGAAGATGTTTTACCAGTGATCCAACTGACTTGGCAGTCGGATTACTGGAGAAACGTCTTCAAGAAAAACATAGCAAGTCCAGTTGATTTGACTTATTGCTACAGATATACCATGACCTGAATGAATGAGAATATTCACAAACCCTCGGCTTGGTCATTACTGTTTTATTGGCGGGAAGGGTCTCCAAAATTCAACTCTTTCTTTCTCAGCTTGGTCATTACTGTAATATTGGTGGGAAAGGCCTCCGAGATACACTCTCTCTCACTCTGCTTAGTCATCACTGTATTATTGATGCCATGGGTCTACAAGGTGCAAAGCTTGATCATTACTGTAATATTGGTAGGTAGGGGTCTCCAAGATACAACGCTCTCTCACTCAGCTTGGTCATTACTGTATTATTGGTGCTGTGTGTCTCCAAGATTACTGTAATATTGGTCGGAAGGGCCTCCAAGATGCAATTCCCTCTCACTCACTCTCATTCCAAAAAGATACACATACATCTAGGGGCCCATTTACTTACAGTAGTTCGAGTGAAGGAATAGAATAAAAAAAACTTCGAATTTCAAATGTTTTTTTTGGCTATTTAGACCATCGAATGGGCTACTTCGACCTTCGACTACGACTTTGAATCGAACGATTCAAACTAAAAATCGATCGACTATTCGACCATTTGATAGCCGAAGTACTGTATCTTTAAAAAAAAAACTTTGACCCCCTAGTTCGCCACCTAAAAGCTACCGAAGTCAATGTTAGCCTATGGGGAAGGTCCCCATAGGCTTTGCTATCTTTTCATGGTCGAAGAAAAATCGTTCGATCGATGAATTAAAATCCTTTGAATCGAAAGATTCAAAGGATTTAATCGTTCGATCGAAAGATTTTCGGTAAATCCTTCGACTTCGATATTCGAAGTCGAAGGATTTCAATTCGGCAGTCGATATTCGACCATAAGTAAATTTGTCCCCAAGACTCTATACAATAATTTGGTTGCCAGTGCTTAAGGTTAGAGATGTAATAATATGCTTTAGTCTTACAAATGTCTTAAATATCCTGATTTATTAAATATATAATACTGATTGCTACCACATTCTGCTTTTAAACAACTGCATTTTGGCAGCAGTGTGTCTAACTATTACAGGAAGGCAGGACACAGAATGATTTACCAACCACAAGGATAATAGATAGTATAACTCTTAACCAGAAGAGGAATGCAAAAACTAAGCATAATTTAAGCAGCATTTGAAATCCTTCTTTTAAGCCATTATTAAAAGGAGCGCCAAATGGATGTATAAATACAGGATACTTTAGGAACTCTAAATGGATGCATAAATACAGGATACTTTCTTGATTCGTTGTGTTAAATGTTAAATGTAAAACCATTAATAATGCTTAACATGGCATCCTAGCCTAGTTCTGTGAGAAGGCAGCATTTATTTGCTCTGATTTAAATTGTACACTATACTTAAAATGTATAAATCCCTATCAATAAATTCCAGCAGAAATCTATTATAAATCTTTAACTGAAGGAAGTAAAATAACAGATAAAAAGAGAGAGGAAAGCATCTCCATTCTAAAACGCATTAGCTCTTCCGTTAAAAGTTATCCTTTCAGTGAAAGATTGGCACAATCTCTAACCCCTGCTAGGGTATCCCCTAATACCTGTAAGGCTTGAGCTAGTACTAGTGCCTCAGGGCCTGAATGGGCCAGTATCTGTACTCCCTTTTCCACATTACCCTATTGCCTTATCACAAAGATTGTTAATGTCACTTACCTTTTCGGAATGGTGGTGCATTCCATGCAGGCTCTAAATACACAACTAAAGATGAGATCATGAGATTTCAAATACATTACAAAGTATACTGTGCACCCAGAAGCACTTCTGATGTAGTTATAGACACAGCTAGAAATGTTGCATTATATTTCAAGGACAAGTTCTGCATCCTCAGACAGTAAGATTTCTCTGTTGCACTCTATCTAACACTATCATTTCTCATTAGTCTGCACCTATCACACACTTCTTCATAGTAGTAAAAGTCTGATTAGCTCACAACCACTATACAAAAACTATGCCTTACAATAAAACAGGAAATGAAGGGAGAAACATATTTGTAACTCTAGGAAAGGTGTAATTGTACTGCCTGTTTGATTCTATAAGGCAATGCAATGTGTATCACTTCCTATAGCACAGTGTATCACTCTTGCCTTCTCTAATATGTTAAAGGGATCCTGTCATCGGAAAACATGTTTTTTTCAAAACACATCAGTTAATAGTGCTACTCCAGCAGAATTCTGCACTGAAATCCATGTCTAAAAAGAGCAAACCGATTTTTTTTTATACTCAATTTTGAAATCTGACATGGGGCTAGACATATTGTCAATTTCCCAGCTGCCCCTGGTCATGTGACTTGTGCCTGCACTTTAGGTGAGAAATGCTTTCTGGCAGGCTGCTGTTTTTCCTTCTCAATGTAACTGAATGTGTCTCAGTGGGACATGGGTTTTTACTATTGAGTGTTGTTCTTAAATCTACCAGCAGCTGTTATCTTGTGTTAGGGAGCTGCTATCTGGTTACCTTCCCATTGTTCTTTTGTTTGGCTGCTGGGAGGGAAAAGGGAGGGGGTGATATCACTCCAACTTGCAGTACAGCAGTAAAGAGTGATTGAAGTTTATCAGAGCACAAGTCACATGACTTGGGGCAGCTGGGAAATTGACAAAATGTCTAGCCCCATGTCAGATTTCAAAATTGAATATAAAAAAAATCTGTTTGCTCTTTTGAGAAATGGATGTCAGTGCAGAATTCTGCTGGAGCAGCACTATTAACTGAAATTTTTTTTCCCACGACAGTATCCCTTTAACTAACATGGCCCAGCGCCCCAATTACCCCAATTACTATCGTCAAACACATTTCTTTGTAATTCTGGTATCAAGCAGTGCTATGTGCAGAAAGGGAGTTTATAATATATATATATATATATATATATATATAATGTATAATGAAGCAATAGAATAGAAATAAAAAAAATAAAGCAATAGATAGAAATTATGCAATCAGTAAACATAACATTTTAAATGATTATTGACAAAAAGTAAAAATATTGTATTTACAAATATTATCTGGCCTCTGAGTTATATTGACAGTGTTTAAAATAAATTTAATACATGCTAATTAAAAAAAGGGTGTTATACATTGTTATGAAAGAAGAATTTATTTAAAAAAAAAAGATATATGGCATCATACATCTGAACAACCTTACCCTGAAGTTTAACATTAGTTCTATCTTGTATAAAATCTAACTGGGGAAAACAGAAAAAGAAAGAATGAAAGCTAGAAATGAAATCATAGAAATAGAAAATAAACAGCAAGTAAGAGGAGACTTCACCTCCACTGCCAGATTGTCAATCCATTTCTTTAGGAATGCATATAAAAGGTTAGCACTTATTGCAGGCAAAGAAAGGCCCATTTACTTTATGTTTTCTACACATGAAACTCAACAGGTTCTCAAAAAGGAATAAAAACTACTGCCATTGTGCAAGATGCATTGCAAACAAATTCTAAATTAACATTTAGCATTTTCTCGGATCCACTATATTTAATCTTTTTTTTTTTTTTTAAAGTTCCATGTCGTTTCCTTTTAGTGCACTATTTTGTCACAATTTGTATGATATAAATCTTACACACACGATGATATGCGGAAAATTGCTCTGAATACCTGGATGAGCAGCAGTCATAAAGCTTTGTTTACAGTAAAATGATGGCATAAAAGATATCACAAGTAGGCAATATATTCTTATTAATATATAAGCATTCTCTTTAAAGCTCAATTGGCTCTGCACTATTATCATGCTAGCAAATTGGTCTTAAATGCTTTTGTCAAATATAAACAGATGCTTTGTCCCTCTGTTCCCATGCCCCCTTCAGTGGAAGATTAGCATTCAGCAGCAACAAGCATGTACGTGGAGGCAAACCAGTGAATAGATAAACAAGTTTTGCCACTTGGATGTTTTGCCCACCTGGAACCAGTTTTTTACATACTGCACCATATTGTCTTGATGCCTGTATTAACACATGGGGCAGATTTATTAAAGGTCTAAGTGAAAATTTGAATTAGATTTTTTTTGGTTACAACTCTCAAATTCGAAATTGTGAATTATCCAAACTCGATTCGAGTTTTAATTCAAATTTCAAGATTTATCATACTCTGGCCCTTTAAAGGGGACCCGTCACCCAAAAAAATAATTCCAAATCCTATTTTATACATTAGTCAAGCAAAATGAACTTTAATTACACTATATACATTATTTGAATCTTGTTTCCTTTAGTCTGGGAACTCATTATTATAGCAAGCAGGCAGGAGCCATTTTGTAGACACAGTTATTAAGGCAAACCTTGTATCATCTCAGAATCTTGTTTGTGCACCAGAATGGGGGACCTGATGTCCATCCCCATGCCCTGGCTACACAATTAAATGGTGAAGAGAACAGGGGAATGTGGGGAGAGCAGTGGCATCTAGGAAGTGCTGAATGGAAAGTGAAAGCAATTGTCTGCACCGCCTCTATGCCTAGGCATAGAGTAGGGGCAGACAATATTTGATTGACAGCTGAGAATTTAAATGAGCTTGCAACAGCTATGAATACTTTAATAAAAAATAGAAATTGGGTTTCATGTTTAATTTGAAAAGGGCTTTTATTATACAGATTTTTGTGTCTGAGTGACAGGTCCACTTTAAAGGAATAGTTCAGTGTGAAAAGAAAAACTGGATAAATACATAGGCTGTGCAAAATAAAAAATGTTTCAAATATAGTTAGTTAGGCAAAAATTTAATATATAAAGGCTGGAGTGACTGGATGTCTAATAAAACAGCCAGAATCCAACTTCCTGCTTTTCAGCTCTATAACTCTGAGTTAGTCAGCGACTTGAAGGGGGGCTACATGGTACATTTCTGTTCAGTGAGTTTGTAATTGATCCTCAGCATTCAGCTCAGATTCAAAAGCAACAGATATGACCCATGTGGCCCCCCCTCAAGTCTCTGATTGGTTACTGCCTGGTAGCCAGGTTAACCAGTCAGTTTAAACCAAGAGAGCTGAAAAGCAGGAAGTAGTGTCTGACTGACAAGTTATACAACAAATCACTCCAGCCTTTATACATTACATTTTTGGCTAACTAACTATTTTAGAAACATTTTTTATTTTGCACAGCCTATCTATTTACCCAGGTTTTATTTTTACACTGAACAATTCCTTTAAGAACTCAAAGTTGACTATTCGCCACCTAAAACCGGCAGAACTACTGTTTAAGTCAATGGGAGAGGTCCAGGAATCAATTTGGTGATGTTTCCTGACATTCCAGGGTTTTTGAAAAAAATAAATAAACTTGAATCGAGTTTTTTCAATTCAAGTCAAGTTTTATAATTCAAATCAAATTCGAGTTTTCAGGTTGTTTTAATTCGTTCAAGTTTAAAAAATTCAATGTCATTCATAAATTTTGACTAGTTGAATTTCGAATTTATGGGAGTTTAAAAAAACTCACATGAATTTGTAATTTGACCCTTGATTAATGTGCCTCCCCATGTCTTTGAATTCAAGATGGAGTTGAATACAGTTTATGCTACTTTATAGTACTGTATGATAGAATAACCAAGGTAACAATCACACCTTCTTCCTGTAGGAGTTGTTTGACGGGTGCGTTAGTTATCCAATCATAGTGCAGCACACAATCTTTCAAGATGCCTTAAAGGACAAGGCAACCCCCACAACAACATTTCACCAATTCCCTGTCCACTAATCAATCACTGATTTTGTTTTGCTCTACATTTCTTACTTTATAGAGTATATGTGCAAAAACATTGTTTCTTAGGGTTGCCTCCTACTTTACAATAGTGGAGAGTTTCCAAGTGCAAGTACTTATAACTGGCTAACCCTGTTTATGGTTTTGTATTGGGCAGTGACTAGGGATGAGCACATTTTTTCACCTGATACAGATTTGCAACAAAATTAACGCTTTTCTGACTGGTAAACATTTTTTCAAAAAATATCCAAGAACATAGGTGAAAAGGTGAAAAAACATCAATTGACTCCAATGCATTTCACCATTTCGCAATTTTTTCAGTGAAGCTCAACAGGGCAGTTTTGCTCATCACCTGCAAGGGACTAAATATATTCACCCAACAAACTAACAGCAATAAGACATACCCAAATGACATTAAAACTACAGAAAATAGAAGCTTTCCCCTGTTGTGGTTGCAGCCACTGTGGCAATGTTCTGAAGGGTCTGCATGTATATCATCCCCTGAAAGGCACACTTATCCCAATAAAAGGTTTTTACACATGTGAATCTTCGTATGTTGTTTATAGTATAAAGTGCCCATGCGGGAAAACGTATTTAGGCAAAACTATTTGTACCATTAGGAGCAGACTAACGGAACACAACTCAGCAATCAGAAATAAACTAAACCAACCTGTTGCCAGGCATTTTAATGAAAGTGGCCACACCATAATTCAACTACGATTACAGGTCTTAGATTCTGTACCAAAAATGAGGCGTGGGGAGAATGCAAGAAGGAGTTACTGCGGAAAGAAGCCCAGTCGATACGTAAAATAGGGACTATGGGGCAAATTCACTAAGCGCCGAAGCGCCGAACGCTAGCGTCAATTTGCTAGCGTTGGGCATTTTCGTTACTTCACAAATTCACTAACGAACGCTGGCGTAGATTCGCTAGTGTTACTTCGCACCCTTACGCCTGGCGAATTTTCGCTACGGACATAACTACGCAAATTCACTAACGCGCGCAGTGTACTGAACGCTACCTTTTACGCTAGACTTTTTTTTTACGCCACCTCAGACCAGGCGAAGCGCAATAGAGTAGATAGGGATTGCTTCCAAAAAAGTTCAAATTTTTTCTAAGTCCCAAAAAACGCTGGCGTGTTTTCTATATTATGGGTGATAGGCTGAAAAAGATCGAAAAATTTTTTGGTGCTCCCCTCCTTCCCCCCTACATTTCCTAACTCATGGCAACTTAACTATACAGTGGGCACATGTGTAGGGCAGAATAAAATTTTATTTGATGTTTTGAAGGTTTCCCAGGCATTTGTAGTGATTCTACGTATTCCTCCATTGAAATTTGAATTTGGCGCCATATGCAAATTAACCTTCGCTAGCGTAACTTCGCTTCACTTAGCGAATCAACGCTAGTGCAACTTCGCAACCTTACGCTACCCCTGTGCGCAACTTCGGATTTTAGTGAATTTGCGGAGCGCTGGCGAAACTACGCCTGGCGAAGTGTGGCGAAGTGTGGCGAAGTGTGGCGAAGTGTGGCGAAGTGCGGCACGGCCTCAATCATGAGTACGATCTGTATCTGTTCATATTTAAATAAGGTTATAATTTTTGTACTGATTTTATGTTTTGTAGGTTGGCACAGAAACACTTTGTCTGCAAGAATATGTTATAATATCTTTTGGACATATGGATAGCCAGATAAGTGGTTGTTATGACCATATTTAAGAGTCAAGTAATCATGTGATTGCATTGTATTATGCTGTAACTTTCCTTTGGATACTCTGGGTTTTTAATGTTATACACTGTGTATATATATTGTGACATATGTGGATTTGAAACATTGAAATTGATTAATATATCTTGTGATGACACCTAGGGGGCCATATTCCCCAGACTATATAAGATCATGTATGTATGTATGTATATTTTTATTTGTATAGCGCTCCTTGAGGCAAAGCACTGTACAACAAAACAATCAATTAGTAGAAACAAAATAAGGGGTCATTGGAATAAAAAGTAACAATAAGTGCATTATTAGAATACAATTCACATAATATAAAATATAATTACAATATAGATTAAGTGCTCAGTGTCAAGGAAACAAAAGGCTAGAGGACCCTACCCCGTAGGGCTTACAGTCTAATTGGGAGGGAAACATACAGACACAATTCAGAGGGGTATTAAGGTGCTGCAGGTTACAGTTTGTTACACTGTTATATAAGTGCCAGTTCCCAGTTCAGGTGTTATCCAGGTGCTCCCAGAGGTAGTCTTTGAGTTTTGTTTTAAAAACATTGAAGGAGGATTCTCTCCTGAGAGATTCAGGAATGGCATTCCAAATATAAGGAGTTGCAAGAGAGAAGGGTTTGATACGGGAAACAGCAGTAGTAGTGGGGGGTACAACCAAGCGGTTGCTCTGAGAGGAGCGGAGGTGTCAGGCAGGAACATATAGAGAGACAAGAGATGAGATGTAGTTAGGTGCAGAGGAATGAAGGGCTTTGAAGGTTATGAGGAGGTTATGTGCCTCAACGGTGTGTTTTATGCTTGATAAAGAGTGCACATTGCATGCTTATGCTGCCCCATGATGGAATAAATAAAGGCGAATTTTAATCGTAAAAAGAAGTCGGAGTCCTGTCTTTGGTGAGAAACCTAGCAACCTTACAATAAATATACTATAAATCAGGAGGCACTGATGACAACAAGCATTTAGCAAAATCTGCAGGAGTCCATAAGGCAGGGGTGCCCAAAAGGTAGAACGGGATCTACCAGTAGACCTTTCGTGTGCAAACAGAATTGCAATTTTTTTTTTGCACTGCGAATGTCCACAAGAGCTTTTTAAATATGGCAAAAATTGCAGATTGCAAATATTTATGGACACACTAAAGCCCGGAAAGATGGGCACAGCAGTGCAATATTTTAGTGTTCAGGAAAAAACATGGGCAATACAACCATTTGCAAATAAATATGAAATGCAAAAACTTTATAAATCACCCCCACTGTCATCAAACAGCTTGTCTAAATCACCCTCCCGTTTCATGATTTTCATTTAGATTTTTATGTTAAGGTTACATAAGGAAGAGTTTTGTTAAATATAACAATATACATTTTCTCATAAATATATATATAAGTAATATTTTTCACGGAGCAGAATGCTAACAATACTTTTGTGGATGTAGATCCTAATGGGACAACATCACTAAGGGGGTTATTTATTAAAGTCTGAATGCAAAAACTGGAAAAATTTGAGTTTTTTTACTATAAAATCTGAATTTTGAGTGGGAAAAAAATGAAAAGTTTTTTTTAAATTTATTATACCCAGAGGATGGAAAAAGTCAGAATCTTAAAATCCTCCATGTCAGACCTGCCAAGGTTGTATATAAGTCAATGGAAAAGTTCCCTCTCCTATTTGGAAGTTTCTGTGGTCTGTGCTGGATTTAGCCTAATTTTGGGGAAAAAATCAAGCGATTTTGGGGAAAAATCTGAATTTTTTTTTACAATTCGTACTTTCGCTTGATTTTATCTAGCTTGTCCCCGACCCATGCTTTTTTCATAATAAATAAGGTCCAATCGGGGATTCTAGTTTGGTCGGAAGTTTTTTTAAATACTCGAATAATAATTCGGATTTTGATAAATAAGGCCCTCACATTAGCAAAGTATGGGTACCCCTGCCATAAGGGATTTCCTGCAATGGTTTTAAAAATGAAATATATAAACAGTATATAAATAGTGTGTCAATTATAATATATTTGTATTTTTATCAAGCATCAATATGTTCTGCAGTGCTGAACAGAAAGGTACATACAATAAAAAAAAAGATATACACATGCTGATAGATATAGAAGAAAAAGAGGTAAAATAAAGCTTACAATCTAAAAGAATGAACTATAAAATCACCGCAAATAACATTTTATCTTTCAGACAGTTTTTTGCACTGCAAGTTACTAGGGATCAGTCTGAAAAACAAGTAACCCGAGTTCCACTTCACATTATGTGGGACACGGATTTGAACATACAAGAGGTGTCTGTGAATAGAAGTGCCTGTTATAAAACAAACTGTGCCAGGTGAAAATGCAGCCTGGAGCCATTAATGCACAATGCGACAGCAGTCGACTTAGAAGATGAATGAGACCTTCCTATTGATAAGGTCGCAGTCAATCTGAGGTAGACCTTTTTAAATTAGCAAAATGTTATGGTACTGTAGTAAGTGTCACTGTTGGCCCTTTCTTCTGAAAAATGTCTTGGACTGAAAAAAAAACAAACTCTTTTTTTAAAAAAAAAAAGGATTTTATTCCCAGTGCTTTGTGCAAGTCCTCGCTTTTTCATAGATCAATCACAACTGGGCAGCTACTGGGCATGTAACCACCCCTGAAATTATTACTCAGCAGCAATCGCTGTGGGATCGTTTTTCAACTGACAAAAAATAAAAATCAAGATTTTAATGGCCTACTTTTTTTTTTTTACATGTGTTAGAAAAGAAAAGAAGAGCAGCAATAGACTTTCAGTTCTGAAAGCTCTAAAATGATTTACATTTCCATCAGACTTCAATTTCAGTAATGACTATTATGTTGTTATAATAATACATTCTTTTAAAAGAAATAATCAGCTAAAAACAAAAGAAAGATTTTGAATGATGACTGTTATAAAGGTTATGTGCCACATGTATTGAAGGATACAGAGGCAACCCAGATAGGGAATTCAAGAGAAAAATCCAAAAGTGTTTATTTTCTTGTGCTTTATGAGCGCATTTAGGCCACGCTGTAATGGAAAAATAAATATTTCCTGAATCACTAAGATATTTAGCAAACAACAACATCTTTACATATATACAGGGTCGTACTGGGGGCCACCGGGGCCTACCCGGGCTACTGGCCAGGGCCCCCTTGCTGTGCAACGATATTGTGCGAATACTGGGGCTGTGTACGTGCGTAATTTTTTTAGGGAGGTTGCGGCATTAAGAAGCGGATTAAGCGTGTTTTTTCCCGTAGTCTCGCCGGCCCAGTCCGACTCTGTATATATGGATTTTAATAACAATTTGAACAAACTATTTCTCTCATCGATCATAGTTTTAGAAAATCCATGACCCAAATGTGTTGGTTAAAAGTAAACCAGTGGCTGCTAGTGTGAAGCAAATATGTTTGACAATCACAGGGCAATAGAGCAAACTAAAAAAAATTGACTTCAATATGTTTTGCAACTTTTTTGCCATTTCACGAATTTTTGGCGAAGCAAAACAGATCAGATTCCCCCATAACTAAATATGACATTCAAAACTATGTTTGGATATTACAATATTATTGTGCCATTTTATTTTTGTCTCTCTTTCCTTCTACATTTTCTCTTTTGCTTAGGGGGCTCTAAATATATGTGGTTCCATACGGCCATTTCTCCTGCTTAAAGGGAATGTAAAGTCTATATTAGAATAAGGCTAGAAATGCTGTATTTTGTATACTAAATAGTGATGGGTGAATTTATTCGCTAGGCGAAAATTTAATGTTTTGCCGTTTTGCGAATTTCGCAGGAAATGTGCAAATTTTCCAGCGAAACTGCGCAAATTCGCCCATCACCAATACTAAATATAAACATGAACTTACTGCACCACAAGCCTAATCAAACAAATAATTTATGCTTTCAAAGTTGGCTACAGGGGGTCACCATCTTGTAACTTTGTTAAACATCTTTGCAAGACTAAGACTGTGCACATGCTCAGTGTGGTCTGGGCTGCTTAGGGATCGTCATAAACAAAGCTGCTTGAGTTCTGCATGGCTGGTAAGTAAGGCGGGGGCTCCCCCTGCTGTTCATAAGTAGGATTGTTTCCCTGCTCAGCAGTTAGGGACCATCTGACAATTCCTATCCACAGCAGTAAATGAAGGGAGAATTTCACTGCATACAGTCAGGTTTCTTATAAAAACGGTACACATTTTTTAATTAAAGTATATTGGAGATAGGTTTCTTTTTCATTAAAGAAAGTAAAAATGGGATTTTATTTTTTTGCCTTTACATGCCCTTTAAACTTCCTTCCAGGTAGCTGGTTTGGATTTAACATGCTGTTAGTTATTGATATGCTATACCCATTAACATGGCTGCTAATAATTTTTATTTTAAATTAAACCAATCAAAAAAATAGTGGCAAAAAAATGTGTTCAAGAAAATTAATAAATTGGGTCTCTTAAAGGGATAGTAAACCAAACCTTTCAACATTGGAATAATGAAAAAACTAACATGCTTATTTTTTCAAGTACGAAATATATATATATATATATATATATATATATATATTTTTTTTATATTTTGCATTAAACAAACCAGCAGTCCACTGAGAAGCCTCCATATAATAAGCTGCTTTTTATCTAAAAAGCTAACAGTCTGTAGCTGAGGGAAAGGAGGGTATTTTTTATACAGGGGCTCTGTGGGTTTTGTTTTTGCTGCTGTAGATCCAAATTTGGAAAAAATGTGCCATGCTCAATTTACTGGATCCTGTAGATAGTAAAGTACACATTTCAAAAATCCAAACTTGTAGTGAAATAAATTATTTTTTGTTATGTTTGTAAGTAAAGAAAAAATATACATGCTAGTGCTAGTATTGTAACATGTGTGTGCAAAGCTTATGCACAATATTGGTTATGAGATGAAAGGAATAAAAACTAAATGGTCAAAGTTGGGTGGCTAAAAAAACATGAACCATAAATCTGTTGGACATAATAACGCAGTGAGTCTAATCAGTTAGAAAGGGCTAATCCCTTTGGGCTACATATGAGCTTCAAAAAATCTCAATATTTTCTTTATTTTATTTGGTACAGATGAATGGTTCATAAGAAAGTGGGTTATTAAAGTGTCTCACAATCTAATTAACACTTTAGTGCAATTAAACAGCAGCAACTTCTCTGGTCTCCTGGGACATATCTTTGATCTCTGAGTGCAAGTACTCTTCTATTAAGTTACTGGTTATTTCTAATAAATTCTTTTTATTAACATACAGTATACATGTCGTGTCTTAGATAAGGAGCGTGTCTATATTTGGGAAATCAAATGCTGCAGTTCAAGCGGATACAAAACTGGGTGCTGCAACATGAAAAGCTTGTTATAGATTGTAAGCTCCACTGGGACAGGACCCGGTGCAAATAAATGATGCATAATTTCTGTAAGTAGAGTATATAAGAACACTAATCATAATAGTGAATCATCTACTGCAATTCCTACCAGTTCTACTGATTCCCTTACAATCTGTCAAGAAAATTATAATTTATTTACAGTATGTGTAAAAGACACATTAGATAGCTTCAAGACAGAATTATTAAAAACAGCTTTTAGTACAAGCTGATCCGGGTACTGGTCCGATTGCCATCTTGGAGTCAGGAAATAATATTCTCTCCCTCTGATGCAATTAGGGTTCAGAAGGCTTTTTTGTCTGTCATCCTATGGATCAACTAGCAGTTAGGCAAGTTTTATATAGACATAAAAGTTTAAACTTGATGGATAGTCACTAGGTTAATGGACTAGCCCAGAGATGGGTGAGGGTGAGGATATAATATGTCTGTGCACAGAAATCCCCTGCCTAATTGGTTGGATAAATTAAATATTGACCAATGTATAGAGTGGCCAAAAAATATATTCATATTTTACCAATTTATCCTTAATTAATTGTAGTATATGTAGGGATGTGTAGAATAGCCACCCCTAGTATTTTGTGTAGGCAGTCCCTCCATGTTATGGACACCTAAATGGGTCCTAAAATACAGTTGGGAGGGGTACTGTTGACTCTTGCTGTTGCCCCTAGTGACCAGCAGGGGGCTGGGCTAGAGTATAAAAAGGCTCTGAAGGCAGATTTCAGGGTCCATCTTGTGCTGGCTCTAGCCTGTGCAGGAGGCAGAGCTCGAGTTGGAACCTAGACAGGTCAGGTCTAGTAAGAATAGGCTACTCACACTTATAGATCACTCTAGGAGTGATAGTCAGTCAGTTTATGTAGCTGAGCAGTCTGAGGCTCCTACGAGGATTGTAGTGGGATTAAGATCCCAGGGTACTCATTGCCCAGAAGTAGGGACTAAGTGTACAGACCTAGGGTAGATAGATTCCCCTCAGGTTCCACTTAGGGAAAAGGCTGAAAACTGGTAGAGATGTCGCGAACTGTTCGCCGGCGAACTTGTTCGCGCGAACATCGGGTGTTCGCGCTCGCCGGAAGTTCGCGAACGTCGCGCGACGTTCGCCATTTTGGGTTCGCCATTGTTGGCGCTTTTTTTTGCCCTCTCACCCCAGACCAGCAGGTACATGGCAGCCAATCAGGAAGCTCTCCCCTGGACCACTCCCCTTCCCTATAAAAACCGAAGCCCTGCAGCGTTTTTTCACTCTGCCTATGTGTGCTGAAGAGATAGTGTAGGGAGAGAGCTGCTGCCTGTTAGTGATTTCAGGGACAGTTGAAAGTTTGCTGGCTAGTAATCGTTTTGATACTGCTCTGTTATTGGAGGGACAGAAGTCTGCAGGGGTTTGAGGGACATTTTAGCTTAGGTAGCTTTGCTGGCTAGTAATCTACCTTCTACTGCAGTGCTCTGTATGTAGCTGCAGTGGGCAGCTGTCCTGCTTCTGATCTCATCTGCTGACTGCTGCAATAACAGTAGTCCTTGTAAGGACTGCTTTTATTTATTTTTTTGTTGTTTTACTACTACTACTACTACTACTATAAGAGCCCAGTGCTATTAGTCTAGCAGTGTTGGGGAGTGGGACTGGTGTGCTAATCTGCTGCTCCTAGTAGTTCAGCAGCACCAACTTTAATTTTTTTTTTTTAATATTCATTTTTTTTTTATTTTACTTTTTTTTATTTTACTACCGCTGTAGTAGTGTATAAGTTGACCTTTTAGGCATTATTTGCCCTGTAGGCATTATTTGCACACTGTTTTCTTCAACCCGCCATCTAGCTGTGTGACCTTGTTCACATTCTAAATATCCATAATATTACCGTCTCCAGAAAAAACACCGGAGTGACTTTTTTCAAGCAGCCATAATATATTTTACGTAATCCGTATCCACCGCTGTAGTAGTGTATACGTTGACCTTGTAGGCATTATTTGCACACTGTTTTCTTCAACCCGCCATCTAGCTGTGTGAGCTTGTTCACATTTTGTCTAAATATTGATAATATTATCGTCTCTAGAAAAACCACTTGAGTTACTTTTTTTCAAGCAGCATTCATATATTTTACGTAATCCGTATCCACCGCTGTAGTAGTGTATACGTTGACCTTGTAGGCATTATTTGCACAGTGTTTTCTTCAACCCGCCATCTAGCTGTGTGACCTTGTTCACATTCTGTCTAAATATCCATAATATTACCGTCTCCAGAAAAAACACCGGAGTGACTTTTTTCAAGCAGCCATAATATATTTTACGTAATCCGTATCCACCGCTGTAGTAGTGTATACGTTGACCTTGTAGGCATTATTTGCACAGTGTTTTCTTCAACCCGCCATCTAGCTGTGTGACCTTGTTCACATTCTGTCTAAATATCCATAATATTACCGTCTCCAGAAAAAACACCGGAGTGACTTTTTTCAAGCAGCCATAATATATTTTACGTAATCCGTATCCACCGCTGTAGTAGTGTATACGTTGACCTTGTAGGCATTATTTGCACAGTGTTTTCTTCAACCCGCCATCTAGCTGTGTGACCTTGTTCACATTCTGTCTAAATATCCATAATATTACCGTCTCCAGAAAAAACACCGGAGTGACTTTTTTCAAGCAGCCATAATATATTTTACGTAATCCGTATCCACCGCTGTAGTAGTGTATACGTTGACCTTGTAGGCATTATTTGCACAGTGTTTTCTTCAACCCGCCATCTAGCTGTGTGAGCTTGTTCACATTTTGTCTAAATATTGATAATATTATCGTCTCTAGAAAAACCACTTGAGTTACTTTTTTTCAAGCAGCATTCATATATTTTACGTAATCCGTATCCACCGCTGTAGTAGTGTATACGTTGACCTTGTAGGCATTGTTTGCCCAGTTTTTTTGGCCGCAGCCACTGAAGCACAGAGGCCAGAAAAAATATGCCATATAAATGCTGAAAATAGTCATTTTTTGCCATACGTTGACTCAACGTATATGGCAAAAAATGACTATTTTCAGCATTTATATGGCATATTTTTTCTGGCAACTGTGCTTCAGTGGCTGCGACCAAAAAAACTGGGCAAACAATGCCTACAAGGTCAACGTATGGCAAAAAATGACTATTTTCAGCATTTATATGGCATATTTTTTCTGGCAACTGTGCTTCAGTGGCTGCAACCAAAAAAACTGGGCAAACAATGTCTACAAGGTCAACGTATGGCGAAAAATTACTATTTTCAGCATTTATATGGCATATTTTTTATGGCAACTGTGCTTCAGTGGCTGCGTCCAAAAAAAACTGGGCAAACAATGCCTACAAGGTCAACGTATGGCAGTTGTTTAAAGAGAACAGTAGATTACTAGCCAGCAAAGCTACCTAAGCTAAAATGTCCCTCAAATCCCTGCAGACTTCTGTCCCTCCAATACAGAGCAGTATCAAGCAGATTACTAGCCAGCAAACTTACTATCATCTGTCCCTGAAATCACTAACAGCTCTCCCCCTACACTATCTCTTCCAAGCACACACAGGCAGATTTTTCAGATACATTTTTGCCCTTGATCCCCCTCTGGCATGCCACTGTCCAGGTCGTTGCACCCTTTAAACAACTTTAAAATCATTTTTCTGGCCAGAAATGTCTTTTCTAGATGTTAAAGTTCGCCTTCCCATTGAAGTCTATGGGGTTCGCGAACCGTTCGCGAACCGCTCGCGTTTTTGCGCAAGTTCGCGAATATGTTCGCGAACTTTTTTTCCGACGTTCGCTACATCCCTAAAAACTGGGTGTACCTCCTCAAAGCTGCATGTATTGTTCCTATCTCTGAGGAGAATCATACTGACCAAAGGTGTTGTGAGTACTGCCTATTCAATGTATTGTATGAACCTGCATTGCTCTGATCTATGTACACTCCACTGAGGATTGTATACTGTGTTCAATAAATCTGTTATCTGGTTAAGTTATAAGAACCACTGACGCCCAATTCTTTGCACCTTGATTACTGTTACAGTTGCACTACACCCTGCTTCCACCTCGATGCGAAGGCTCACTCCCTAAGATTTAAGGTCTCATCCGGAGCATATGTAATAGGAGTGAAGCCCATAGTAGAGTTAGGTGCACTCAATTTACTATAGCGCTACATTTTGGCGCCCAGCACGTGGGGCTCGAGAAGGGTTAAACTGTAACACCGCACTGCAACCTAGTGTGACAGGCGCTGCAGGTGCGGACTCATTAGGAAAAAGGCCAGGAAAGAGGCGGGAGACTTCTGTGGTTCTTCTCTCCCGCTCAAATATTCTGGCGCAGTCACAGTATAGTATTGAGCCATAGTGAAAATGCCTACTATACTGCCCAAAGAAATGGAGGGTCATTTCCCCTCAGTTATCCCAGGCTTGATAACTTCTGATGCAGTGTATGCCTGGGCTATTGAGGAAGGTGTAAACCCTCGGCGAGCGTAGGTGATAGATGGAGTTCACCCACTCGCTCCTGTGTATTTAGCTGCATGGCCTTTAAGTATGTTCCCAAGATTTATGGGGTACCGATTCATAGCCCGTGCTCCTTCAGAGATTCAGGACACTGTGCGGCTATTGTGGCAAGTAGAAAATGAGCTCCCTAATGATGGTGAGGGGCCCTCTATGATTTTCCCTCATGGATTGCCGGATGGTTGTCCCTGTGTTTATGCAAGCCTGCCAGCACAGTCCCACAAAAATGAGAAAACGGTGATAACCCCTTCTGCTGTGTATCTGTGGGCTCTTTTAGAGAAAGTGGAGCCGTGTCAGGCCGTTGTGGTTGATGGCATACCCGAGTGTTGCCCTCCAGATAGTGTGCATCACGCTCTTATGGATAACCCGTTATTCGACGGCTTGAATATGTTACTAAAGGGCCTTCCATGGAAAAAGGAAAGGTCAGGTTCTTATACTGGGTCCCTGATGAGCCTTACCAGGAAACTTGGCCCTCCAGAGTGTATCCTATAGGCGCCCCTGCAGAAGGTTGCCCGTGTGTTTATCAGGACTATTTTGCACCGCACATCCTTAGTGGGGCCCGTGCTGCTGCACTTTGTAACCCGCCTTCTGAAGATGAAGAGATTGTAAAGGTTACTGGGTCCCTTGACAGAGTAGATTACCCGGAGGAGTCTGGGGTCCCCACTGACGTACTACCGCCTGAGCCGGAGGGCCCGGTAGAATCAAGGGAGTTTACGGGACTAATTGAATCTACTGATAGAGGGGACTGTTCAACTGAGGAGGCTTTTGCTACTGAGCGGCCGTGTGAGCCAGAGAGCCCAGTAGTGCTGTTGTTAGAAGAAAGCCCTCCAATAATTGCAATTTCCCTCACTCTCAGTGACAAGGGAGATGTGAGTGATGTAGTGGCCGTGTCCCAGGAAGAGTCTGGGCCCAGTGCTAATGTGTCCCCAATTTTGGAAGTGGATTCAAATATTACTTTATTAACGACGGAGTTGTGTGCAGTGAATTTGGACAGCTCTCCTGCCATAGAAGTGGCCTGTGTTAATGTGATGCCCGAATGTGCCCCTGCTGAGAGTGATCCACCAGGGGGAGCTTCCGAAGAAGTTACTGCTGTGGAAATTTGTACTGCGTCACAGTCCCCCTCAATACCCTGCTCAGTGAGGGTTAAGTTGAGGAGCGCACGAAAGAGACAAAGGAGGCGTGTCAGACCAAGCAGAGGAGGTGCCTCTAGGGTCATGGCGTGGCGTCCCAGTGTAGAAGACAGTACCGCAGCCATTTTGTATCTTGCTTCAACCCTGCTGGAGTTAGCGGATGCGAAAAAGCAGATGGCGGAGCCTGTTGCTGAACCAGAGGTTCGAGTGCTTGAAGAAAAGCCAGTGCCGTGCGCTCCTACTCTTGCGGAGCATGAGCGGCAGTATGTGTATCAAGGGACTTTCTCACCCAGTGCCCGGGGAATGGTTCCAGTATGCGGCCTATGTGACCTGGAAGCACCAAACACCCTAGAGGATCCCGGTGGAGCCTGCGTGCAATGCGGCTCTCAACTATGGATGGGACCTTTTGTTCGGGCAGACCTGCCTCCATTGGTTGGGATGACTAAGGATGAGGTGAGCGGCAACTCTATACTAATTTATGAAGAGATAGAGGAGGCCCCGGGGGTGTCAGCGGCTGCGGCTCCCGCACCGGAATCTCATGTACCTATTCCCCATAGTGAGGCCTGCTGTAACGAGGAATGTGCATTCCCCTCCAAAGTGGCTTCGATTGAAGGTGAGGCCCTAGAGACCGCGGCTGCGGTTAGTGAGATGACCCCGTCCGGCTGGACAGATGATACGGGCGTTGCCCCTGTCCCAGAAGAGTCCGAGAGTGGGGGTGAAGTTATGGCGTCGCCAATGCCCATGCCTTCAGTGGCGACGGTGCCGATTGCACCAGGGGGAGACGCAAATGGCGAAAATGTGTCAGAGCCTACTGCAGACTTCAGGCTTGAAGCTAATGCTGTAGTTCCCGAGGTGGAAACCCTGCCGCCTGAAGTGCCTGCTGCAGTTGATGTGGATAGAGTCCCAGAGGAGACAAGCCCCGAGGGTGACCGGGAAGATATCTCCATGATAGGGCCCAAAGAGAGCCTTTCAACCAGTGAGTTGCGGTTGAGGAATTCGGGACCATGGGTGGATGTAACCCTTACCACGTACACTGCTCTTAACACACCGACCTGCGCTCCCGTCCTAACTCAAGCTATTGATTGGCGAAAGTTCTCATTTGGGCGAATTGGGTCCGTGTTGCCAGTGACCCCAACATTCAGAGATCCTCCACTGTCTGAGAGTCAAGTGGAGAAAGAGCTGACTTCCTTCCAAGATGATGATGATGACTGGAAGTCAGTGTCAGAGAATGCTGCACAAATTCGGTGCAAGTGTCAAAGATCAGTGGTTAGTGAACCAGTACAGTCTTACAACCCCAAAGTGATGGTGCATGTAACCCCTAGTGAGCCAGGGGAAAGCACCCATGTATCTGAACTTTATCACGTTGAGTGGGGAAAGATATCGTTGGCCGGTGAAAAAGACTGGGTGGCGATTATCCCTAAACCTAAAGTGGATCCCACCATGGCGACTGCTCCAGGATGGGAAGAATATGAGGGGGCTCCAGTAGCTGAGCATGGCCCAGGTCCTCCTACAGAAGTGCCTTGTAGTTTCATTGCTCCTCCCATTATAGGACCCGAGGAGGAAAAAGATTTTTGGGTGCTGCCAGGCCGGGCAGATCCGAATGTGTTTACTTCTGTCTCCAGAGTGCAGAGAGTAATCAACTTCCATGTCCATAGAAAGTGGGGTTACTTTATGCCCTATGCTCCTCTGTGGGTGTACGAGAAGGTGGCTGCATCCTATGAAAATTGGCTGATCGACGAGATCCTAAGAAAAGATGCACCACAGTTGCCTCACAAACCCTGACAAGGTGAGGCGTGAGCAAGATTGGCAGTACCTGCACTCTATTGAGAAAGAGTGGTGGTATGGCCGCACCATTCTGCAAAATGCCGTGAAAAGCTGTGGCAAGTACAACCCCACCAAGTACTTTAATTTGGAAGTCTATTTGGGAGATGGCCAATGGGTGGACAAACCCCATCCCAAATACTACATTCCCTATGAAGACACCAAGGCCAGGTTTCTTCACATGATTTGAGCTACTGGTGGGTGGTGGTTTGTTTTCCACTGATGATACTCCATGGGAGTTGTTTGCAGCTATTGTGAGCTACCTGCATTCCTGTCCCTCCAAAGTGACTGAACTTTCTTCAGGGAAGGATTTTTCTTCTTTTGCTCCTCTTGGAGTTAGATCCAAGGACTGTTTTAGTTAATACCTACACGTTTGTAGGTTCATTCCATTTCCCCTTTTACCCTCCTAAGTGCATATACAAAAGGACTGTGAGTTCAGGTTCTTTTATGGACTGGAATGCTAAAGTATTTGAGGAAAAACAGTATGTTTAACTTGTGCCTTTCTTTTCAGGGAGTTATTGACCCAGGGTACCTGGACAGTACTCAAGAGCTATGGTGTTGCCACAATGATATGAAATGTGACACTAATAAAGGCACAGTCCAATGTTTTTCTATGCTGCTGTTCTCTTTCAGATATGCCATTGTTACCTGGGTATACTCAGGAGAGTTACCCCGAAGAGGTTATAAGGTAATGGCTAAGTGTCACTTTTTGGTAAAGTGTTTGATATGAATGTACTAAGTCTCCAGTAGAGAGAAGACTTAGACCACTGTTCTATGATAGAGATATATTTCTCAAAATGGTTTCTAGCAAGATGTGCCTTAACTGCTTATTTTTCGTAATGGGCTCCTAGCATGATATGCCTAAACTGCTTTCTTTTCAGGTTGACCATGGTTCCCCAGTATGCCTATGGAGAGGCTACTATGGAAATGTTAACCGTACAGTAAATGCAATACATGTGTTATTGTTGTAATGTATTCTTGCCTTGTGATTGAATATGTTCCTTGCCGGGACGTAAGGAATTCACCAGGGGGAGAATGTAGGGATGTGTAGAATAGCCACCCCTAGTATTTTGTGTAGGCAGTCCCTCCATGTTATGGACACCTAAATGGGTCCTAAAATACAGTTGGGAGGGGTACTGTTGACTCTTGCTGTTGCCCCTAGTGACCAGCAGGGGGCTGGGCTAGAGTATAAAAAGGCTCTGAAGGCAGATTTCAGGGTCCATCTTGTGCTGGCTCTAGCCTGTGCAGGAGGCAGAGCTCGAGTTGGAACCTAGACAGGTCAGGTCTAGTAAGAATAGGCTACTCACACTTATAGATCACTCTAGGAGTGATAGTCAGTCAGTTTATGTAGCTGAGCAGTCTGAGGCTCCTACGAGGATTGTAGTGGGATTAAGATCCCAGGGTACTCATTGCCCAGAAGTAGGGACTAAGTGTACAGACCTAGGGTAGATAGATTCCCCTCAGGTTCCACTTAGGGAAAAGGCTGAAAACTGGGTGTACCTCCTCAAAGCTGCATGTATTGTTCCTATCTCTGAGGAGAATCATACTGACCAAAGGTGTTGTGAGTACTGCCTATTCAATGTATTGTATGAACCTGCATTGCTCTGATCTATGTACACTCCACTGAGGATTGTATACTGTGTTCAATAAATCTGTTATCTGGTTAAGTTATAAGAACCACTGGCGCCCAATTCTTTGCACCTTGATTACTGTTACAGTTGCACTACACCCTGCTTCCACCTCGATGCGAAGGCTCACTCCCTAAGATTTAAGGTCTCATCCGGAGCATATGTAATAGGAGTGAAGCCCATAGTAGAGTTAGGTGCACTCAATTTACTATAGCGCTACATATATGTAATGAACTTAGTTTTGCACCATTTTATTTAAAAACTGCATTGTAATTTTTTTCTTATATTTACTCTAAAAACAACTTAATACCTGATGAGTGTGGGAATAGGTGATTGTTCAGTATAGCATCTATTAAAAAAGCACAGTGTCCCCCTACCAGTGTATTATTTATAATTAGAGTGTATTGTTATTCAGGGCTGGATTTCGAGCACGGAGATCCTAGGCCACATGGTCCTAGCGCCTGGTCACGCAGTCCTAGCACCCGCCGTCCACAACCCCCCCACCCCGCGAGTGCACACGCCGGAGCACTGGGGAGCATGAACTATAGAAATTCAATATATGAACTATATAACAATCAGGTTTTCACCATAACAGTAACCTTGTTTTGAGCTGAGGGACACCTGACCCAATAGTTGATAGCCAGAACCAAAATAGTCCAAAGTTCTTAGGTTTAGAGGGATAGTATTACAAACAGATACACTTTAACACATTTCAGTTGGGACCTTTATTTCTTCAAAATGAGTGTAACGTGGGCAGCAGATACTTCATTGGAATAGCAGAGCTCCCTGCTAAAATTTGTGCCTAACACCAAGTGCTTCCATGTTCCTTGAAAGCTAATTTTATCAGGTACAATTTCCTAAAACTTTCCCTTTAAAGGAATTGTTCAGTGTAAAAATAAAAACTGGGTAAATAGATTTTTGGCTAACTTACTATATTAGAAACATTTTTTATTTTGCACAGCCTATCTATTTACCCAGCTTTTATTTTCACACTGAACTGTTCCTTTAATACCAAAGGCTACTGCTCCACATAGAGCCTGCTCCTAAATAATGCATTGCATCATAGGAAAAATCTGTCAGATATTGACAAATCCTGTTAGTAGTGATGGCCGAATTTATTCGGCAGGTGCGAATTTGCGGAGAATTCCCGCATTCACCCTGGGCGAATAAATTCGCGCAACTGCCACGTAAATTCGTCCAAAAAATGTATGTGCGCTGGTGTCCATAACTGGAAACAGGCGTCCAAAACAAAGCGAAACAGGACAAATTTGCCCATCACTACCTGTTCGCTGTTTATTGGGGAATAGGCGCCCAAACAATAAAAGCCATGTATTTTAATTGTGCACACTTGTAGAATATCACTTAAAGATCAATGGCATGCTTCAAACTCAATTTTTAGCTTGTTGGAGCCAACGAATTAACCTTTGTGGCAAGTGCTACATTTAATGCAATTACACAGAGGACAGTAAGATAAAGTGATAAGCTAAAAATATTAACAGTGCATTTCAAAATCCACATAGAAAGCAAAAAGCTGAACGAAACAAAGTTGATTTAAACAATACAGTGAATGTAAGGAGCTGTTAGAGAAGCACAGCCAGCCATGTATTTGAAGGGAATGCCCTCTTGTGACACTAGCACAACATTACAAGCACAATATCACTTTCCTGCATTAAGGGCTGTTTATGTTGAAGGAGAAACATCAGCTATCATGTTTTTAGTGAGTGACACCAATATTCAGTTAGAAAATTGCCTCATATTTTGCATTCAGTTTAAGAACTTCGGCAGCCTTCAACTGGCATATGTGGCAGAGAAATTGATGAACCATATGGTTGATATTATTATAGTAACTGTGTTTTGTCTTATACACTAACAGCTATTATAACTTCTGCTATGTTACTCTGTACCGTGAATGTTTAATAAATTATTTTCACAAATAGGTTTCGTTATTTTTTTTCTCTGGTTTTTGAGACATAATTGGTTTGTGTGTGTTTCCTCAAACTAATATTTTCTTGCTGCAAACAACTCATCGATGCTGTGCGCAAGTACTTCATAAAGTACTGTATATGCAAGTTGGCCTGCACCCAATCCTAACCCATCTGCACCCAATCCTAACCCATCTGCACCCAATCCTAACCCATCTGCACCCACTCCTAACCATCTGCACCCACTCCTAACCATCTGCACCCACTCCTAACCATCTGCACCCACTCCTAACCATCTGCACCCAATTCTAACCATCTGCACCCAATTCTAACCATCTGCACCCAAGCCAAAACCTGGCAAACCTTTGTCATTTATAGACCCATGCTAACCCATCCAACTATGACCAGTAGTGTAACTATACAGGAAGCAGACTCTACAGCCGCGGGGTCTGCTTCCTCTAAATTTACATGGAAATCTCCCCTCCCCAGCTGCTCTTCTAATTGAAAACTGGCAGGGAGTGACAAGCAGGTGGGCAGGTAGTGAGTGTGTACTTGGCAGCATATTGTTACGCCATTAACTACAGAAGGGGCAGAGCTGGTGCAAGTCTATAAATAAAGACTTCCAGAGGAGCATAGTAAGCTCAAGGGAGGGGTGGGCTGATGGTTTAACCCAAACCCACCTGTATCCCACAAAGAATGTATGGATGCTGGCATGAACCCACTGTGACACCTGTGGGTAAGCTCACTGGTCCAGTAGATTTCAGGCTGGACCATATATCGATAATGTGCATTTAAACTGCTGACACAAAACAGAATCAGCCAATTAGAGCAGGAGTGCCATGAATGTGTTGTATGGAGCCACGGGAAAAACAGCTTGGTTAAGAAACTCACAAATAAATCATTAAATATACAAAGAACTGTAAGAAAAACAATAATACAAACAACTTGTAAAACAGAACCATCCAATAAAGTTTAGTTAACGTTTATAATAGCGATAGCTAAGTGCTTTGAAAACAAAGAGCTGAAGGAGTATTAATAAAACTGCTTCTAAAAGCCCTGGAATATTTACCATTTACACACATGAAAAGATCGCATTTGCTTTTGACTTTAGAAAGTTACGCCCCTGTACCCATTCATCACAGAAACCCCTTACAGCTGATTGGTCTTGTAGACAGCATTCCAATAAAGCATTCTTAATTAGCACATGTACCGATTATAATGTCAGGCACAGAGAGAGGCTACAATATATCTTCCTGTCATATTTAATAGATTCCAGTAAGCAGCTCACAAGAACATCCTTTACTAAGTATTGAACACCCAACAAGACTGGGAGGATGAAACTGAGCTAAACATTAGGTTTAATTATTACTTCTATAGAAATAGGTCTGCAAAGTTTCAAAAAGCAAATATATGTCTTTTTCATTTGGGTACTGGGATATGAAGCGGGTTGCTGGATATTAACCGGAAGAGGAATCACCTGGCAAACAACTGCTGGTAACCCAAATGCAGCAATGTTGCACTGTTTAGCCAATGCCAGCAGATGTGTGATACATGTTGTGTTAACAGGACTTGTGCACCAAGGCATAAAGCCAACACTTCATTATCCCGAGTGTCATCTATAAAACTCCCTAATGTGTCCATTTAGCAAGAACTAAATGCCTCTTCCATTCTATTATCTGACTACCAGGAGTTAATGCAGTCAATCTCTAATCAAGTTTTCTCCTAAAACCAAAGGCTAATTTTCCACTGTCACCCTAAGCAAGGTGCAGCTTTCTGCCATCTTTCTGGAAGTGTGTATATATTTAATCATAACCTTTCCCTAATGTGCTGAGAAATGCAGTCCTGGCCACAGCACAGTAAGATGAACTAAGTGACCGAAGCCTGGAGGGTGCTCAGGCTATTAACACATTGACTCATGTCTATTGATAAGCCAATAACCCAGTTCAGCAATACTTCAGCTACAAACAGTTCCACTAATTAATGCTCTGCAGCTGCACCAGGCATTGGCTTTTTCCATTACAAATAAATTCACTGGTTTAGACAAGGTAACCACACAGATAACATTTTAACCTGTTAGAAGCTGCCTATACAGAGATGTCAACTAGTTACTAAGAGCAGAGACACACACATGAATTAAAAACAACAGAGAGAACTGCTCAGATCCAAATTCTTTTCCATGCTTGAAGGTTTTTCCTATTCTGCTAAATAGGAAACAGGTTCCTTATGTCACACAGCTTTTTTCATTAAAAAATATTGACGTAATTTCTAAAATTGCCATGTCTGAGATCAAAATTCATTTTCTCTCTTTTTTATTTTTTTAAATGCAAAATTTTTTTTTTTGCATTAAATGTTCTACTTTCTTGATTCTAAAATGAGTCAGTCCTAAAAATGTAATTGGCGGTGGTGCTGCAATTTAATTAAAAAAAAATTAATCAAATGTCATGCTCAGGAAGTTAAGGAAATATTTGAATAGTATCACTATCCCAATAAATGATTATCAGTTGGGAGAAAAGAAATAAAGTTAAGCATCTCCGAGCAATAGCAACTTAAAGGAAAACTATACCACCGTACAAAGTAAATCTCTATGAAAAATATATTGCACAAAACAGTTTATATGTAAAACCCAGCTTCATGTAAATATTCATACTTTTTTAGTAGTATGTGCCATTGGGAAATTCTGAATAGAAAATTGTCATTTTAAGAAATAAGGGCCGCCCCTGGGATCCTATGACTCACGGTGCACACAAATAAACCAATCAAGCTATACAGTACATGTTAGGTCAAATTAAGGGAAAAAGTTCTTTTGCTTCCACAAAGAAGCCATTTCTCATTCAGCAGACAGCAAAACAGAAGCAGTGGGGAAAGGCAACACAATAAACAAAATCAAAACTTTGCTATTGGTCTACAGGTAAAGCTTTTCCATCTCTCTCACTTTTTAATCATAGGACCCATGCCAGTTTTAATAGTAATCAATCATTATTCTCATTATTCTCAGTAAAGTCTATAAAAAATTATATTTTTTTGTTTGTCTTAAAAAGTTTTCTGAAGCATAAAATCTCATAAAAACCGAGATTCGCAATGAGATCAACTTCTCCCCAAGTGCAGGATTGGTTTCATACGAGTGCAAGTGCAGTAAGGTGCTGCTTGATTTTCCATGGCGCCTACAGTAGTTTGGATAGAATGATGAGCATTGTATATGACAGACTGATCAGTTGTGTGACCCAACAGGAAGGCATAGTAACTATATCATACATAAGTGCTAATAATTGCTCTTGAAATCATTAAACTTCAATTTTGGTTATCGTAACTTTAAAAGAAAGTTTTCTAATATGGTACATTGCTTTTCCTCAGTATGTCACAACTCTTCCCCACAAATTCAGGGTTTAACTTCACTTGGGCCAAAAAATGTAATTATGGAAGAGTGGGAAGCTAGAAATAGAACATCGGCAAAAAGAAAGTGACATTGGCCAATTTACTTTCAAAGAGTTAGGGAAATGCTAGTCTCATTTTTTACACTTGGGCAAATGTCTACTCCATATACTATAAGTGACAAAATAGTAAAGGCTATAAAAGAAAAAAGGCTTAGATTTAGAAAAGAAATAAAAGGCCTTCAACATTCAACATTCTGACAAACCAAGAACAGATAAGGCAAGAATACTTATAAGAGAAACATTATTTTGCTTACACTTTTCACTGCTGCACTGGGGTCTCCGACCTGAGTACAATTTGCAAAAAGTTTGCACCCCCCTACATTTGCATGGGTTTCCTCTAAGTACTTCCCTTTTCTCCCACACTCCAAAAACATGGGAGCTGTCAGGGTGGCTGGTTAAACTATTTGGAAGGAGATGATGTGCCGTATTACTACTATGAAACATATAAAGGCTAGAAACTAACTGCATGTTAAATAAGATTTAAAAAGGAAAAACTGAATATACAAAGACCTCTGCAGAATAGAATGTATGGAACTGACAGAAATACAATATCTAGGTTCAAGCAATTGGTCCGGGTAGCTGCAATCAAACAAGCCTGTGAAACAGACCAAATGTCAGGGCAGGCGGAAAATGAGTAAGATAAAAAGCCAAAGTCAAACTGAGAAGTCAGATAATGGGGAAACAAGGACAGGAACAAGTCTCACAGGACAGGAACTGCAGGCAGGATTCTCAAGAACAGGAACATTTGGAATGCATGAAAGGCAATGATCCAACCAGGTTGTAGAGAGACACAGGTCTTCTGTGGCTCAACCCAGAGGAGCAGTGGTCAGTATACAACTAGTCCCTGGTTTTAAGTCGGGGAGATCCTGGCATGAACAGGTTATCTGGCTACAAATGCTGACTCTACTATTTATGAATGTAATAGGAAACTACAGTATTGCAATAAATACAGTAGATTGGTGCCAAATAAATAATAGCTATACATAAGCACAAAAAGTTTACGCTCTTCAGTATGATGAACATGTCATTGGCATTGAGGGTAGTGTTGGTTGCAGCAGCCAACTGTATTGCCATAGGATGGTGCAAAGGCGGGTTTATGATTATAGGAAAGACAGCAAACAAGAGAAAAATCATCAGCTTGGAAGTTCTAGTAGCAGAATAAAGGAGAGTATTTAAATAAATGGAGCCAAGTAAAGCCAAAAGAAAAAAAAAATACACCATACCCATTACATGCTTAAAGCTATGGTCTAGTTTTATAAATGATAGGAAAGGATAAGAAATAAAACATGAAAGTAAAATTCACTTTGCACAAACCATTAAAGTAAAATTCACTTTGCTCAGATCTCCTTGTCGCGAGAGTTATGAGCTAACATTATGGAGACCTCCCTCCTGTTCTGAATATGCTGACATGGTAGATGTTAATACCCAAAAAATTTAATTAAGCTATTTGCAGAATCTGAGTCAAAGACATCTGAAAATCTTTTGCATGTCAGATTGATCTGACATGAGTGCAGTACCCATCAAGAGGAAAAACCTAGCAAGCCTGGTCTGATTCCCAGGCAAGATATTATAACCTTAGGCTAGACACATTATCTCCCAGTGCATCAGGCTCCAAAAATTAGATTACACTGCACAGAAAAAGCTTTTGCCATGAATGAAAAATTATTAAAGCTTATGATTTAAATTATCTCAATTAGCTTTTACTACATAAACATTATCATGGTTTTAGACAAAAGAAGTCTGCAAACAGAGATGGCAAGGGAAAAGAAATCGAAAGGCATCGCAAAGGAACAGATTTTTGGGAATAGCAAATAGAAATGCAATAATAATTGTAAAAAAGACAAAGGAATTTGTAAAACCCAGTGAAACAAGGTGAATCTCTAAGAAAGAATCTAATTTTATTTATGATTTGCAAACAGTGTTCTTCCCTACATTTTTTCCATTTTAAAGGTATGAGGAATATTATACAAGGCGCTGGGGTTTTCCAAATACAGGTTTTAATATTATTTAGAACACCATGACTGATATCTACTAACACATTAACAGAAAAAGAAAAAAAACAAGCAATTTACATGTATTCCAAGAAAGTACTTCTTACTCTATTTAAACCAAAGACTAAGGGGAATTGGCATTGCCTGGTTCTGGACCAATCCCAATTCACATAGAAAATTCATTATTGGAAATGGAGAGGGATAAACATCAAATTGGAAAAATATATGGGTGGGATCTCTTGTGTTGTGTCAAGTAGCTGAATTTGGACATTCAAGAACATTTGTTTCTATTTTATGTGCATCTGAAAACTATTACATTACTTACTTTTCTTTAGCCAGTTTTATACATTTGTTTTTTAAATCCATTTTAAATGAGTCATGTAAATGAGGTGTTATTAACTGACTTTTGTATATTTTGATAAAGATATGCAGACTTGAAGATGTGTGAGCTGTCAAGCCGGTTAATGCAAGTGAAATGAAAAGCAAGCTAAAATACTCCTGGAAGCTTACACACACACACACACCCAATACATTTTCTTGAATCAAAAAATGTTGCACAGCCTTTAAAAAAGATTGACCCTTGTTGTTTTGTTCTGTTTACCCTGCTAGAGAGATGATTAAAAGAACCTCAGATTGTATAGCAGCTGGCCACTGTGTCCCCCGTGCGTGTTCATGCCCATGACTGTGCCCCACTCGCGCCCCCAGCCACAAAATGTGCGTGAACATGTGATGTAGGCAGAGGGCAGGAATGGAGGCAGGCGAGAGTGACAGAGGAGAGAGAAAACAGGGTGAAGGGCCAAGGGAGGGCATTGAACGCGGACTAGGGGCAGGTAGAAGACAGTTTAACAGGTACCCGTCCAATGCACCCCTATTGTGCCTTAGGAGGTGCCTCTTCTGCCAATTCCTAGTTCCGGCCCGATTGCCTAGTTCACGAAACTCTGCAAATGGGAGATACAATGTTTAATAAAGCAAAGGCCAGTGGATTAACAGGTGAGTGCAATGATCCTGAACAGTTTAGGAAAGTTGTGTCTCCAGTGTTTAGTGCCCTGGATACACTTGACTTGTTGAAGTGTGCTCAAGTGGTATATATGATTGGGAATGGATGGAAATCAGACTATGGTTGTGTAAGGAGTGATGTAGCAAGGCCTGGTCCTAGTAAAAATGGTATTAGTGAGAGGGAAGACTAGTCCTTTTTGAAGTGCTCAAGGAATGAAAGAACACAGGGGGTAGCTAAAAGAGCATCTTTAGCTCTGCAGATGAGTCACCGGCACCAATTTCAACGTGGGCGAATTGTAGCCTGCGTCAAAATCCACATTTTGCAAAATTTTCGCCCGTTTCACAAATTTCACGGGAAATTCGCAAATTTCGTGGCGATGCGAAAAGGGACAAATTCCAATAATTACCCCATTATGACAGTATACAAATCTATTCTGAAACATCTCCATTAATTCAAGATGCTGTTCTAAAATGTTTAGCAGAAGGAAAACATAACTTTGTGCACGATTTGTTGTTTTATTGAGAACAGTCAGAATGGATCTGGCTTTCAGTGCACACCAATTTATATATCACAATATATCAGCCCTTACAGATCCAAGACAAGTAGGCTGCAGGCACAAGGTGGGGTATATCACTACACTGGTGTATTTCAGCCAGGAGAGAAATACTGTAAAACAGTTTTACATGCATTTTCTTTTTTCCGGCACTGCCAGTAATGGCACATTCAGAGCCTTTGTATTATAGTGAACTTCAACCAACAGGGGGTTTTGGCACTCTCTATTGGCTGAAATATGCCATCAAGGGTCATGTTCCCCATGGGAAAACATGGGTCCCATGCCATATATAAATATGCATTTATAATCAATTTTAAGTATAAATGAAATTATTCATATAGTGATAGCAAAAGTAGCTTACATTAAATGGTTCTCAGTTATTTCTAATTAATAAGAATAATAAACAATTTAATTCTAATTAATAAGAATGTATAGTAAACAAATTGATTTGTTTATACAAAAGCAAAAGCTACAATCTGTTTAAATAAAAAATCATCTTGAATGTAATGGAGAGTAAACACAGCTTTAGATTCACAGGGAAGCAGCCTAACCAATAGGAATTGCTATAGCAAATGTCACCACAGGCAATTTTATCCTAACCGGATATAGGCTAGTGAAATGACACAATCCTTATTGGTGCCAAGAGTCTGCACAGGGTTTAGGTTTCAGGTGACCAATGTGCACAACTTTACTGACATTGGGCCAGTCTGCCATCTGCCCCCACTACAAATACTGTTTATATGTAAACCAACTTGTAAATATTTGAATTTGATATAGTCAGTTTCAGTGATGGGCGAATTTATTCGCCAGGCGTGAATTTGCAGCGAATTTGCGTGATTCGCCGCCAGCGAATAAATTCGCTGGTGAAAATTAGAAAAAAACGAATGCCGGCATCAAAAACGAGACGCCGTTGCCGTTTCGTGAATTTTCGCCCATCACTAGTCAGTTTTAAGGTCGGGCTAAATAAGTTGGGGACCCTTGGCTAGAAATTATACCATGTAAAATCAGAAATAACCTCTTTACATTGTCCAGATACAACCAGTTTAGAAGCTGTTTATTTTATTTAATTCATTGTACATCCCTGATTTAAGCATTTCCACCAAAATTAGTTTCCAACGAATTGTCCCGTATCATGTTATTCTTTTATTCTTTACAGGGTAAATATGTTGAAACTATGTATCATAAAAGACATATTTCTATACAGCGCTCCTTGGCTACACCCTATATTTCCAACTATTGGCTATGTCAATACAGTTGGGGGGGTCACATCTGCACAATGTTACACATGCACAGCTTCCCTACATCCTTAAAGGTGGAAAGAAATTATTTTATATAGTGTGTTTCTCCCATGAGACCCAAAGCACTTTAAAGAAAGCAAGGCAGCCATTATGGGGCACTAAGTATGCTGGGAAACCAGAAGATTAAGTGACTTGTCAGGGTCACAAGGCGTTGCCACAGGGAATCGAAACAGAGTCTTTATCATGAGATCCATCATCAAAGGCTTAAATCACTGAACCCTTGGGAGGAAAATCAACAATCTCAAAAGCTAAAATTTGATATCCAACTCAAGCCCAGACACACAGAGAAGCTTTCAGAAAATCATATTATTGCTACACAGAACGATTTTCCATTTCGTATACCATCCCCTCACTGTAACATCCCTCCTGTTGTGTCTGGACTAGATTTTATGTTGTTTGTTTTTTTGGTAGTTGACTACAGATGAAAAGTCATATCAAAAGCAGCCACATATGCATTTCTTGTTCTAATAATGAGACAGCTAAGCTTAAAAAAAGACTGTTAAATATTAAATATTAATTGACTCTTGCATCATTATAGCACCTGCTGGGCAGACAACGGATTATATCTCATTCACAATTATTACCTTTATTAATGAAGGCTCTTGCATTGTGACATTTTCTTTTCTTTAAACACATTTTCCTACTGATTTATTTTGCACCCATAGTAAACTAATACCCTAATACTGTGCTGTGAGTCTAATAGCAGTTACCCACAAAGATGTCTCTCTCAACGTTATTTGTCTTGTCTAATGCGGCGACGGATCAATTTGTGCATCTGCTGGTCACAGTTTCCGTGTCCCCAATGTGCACTTTATCATTTCTTCCCTTCATCTTTCAACTTGAAATGTTACTTTTGGGTGATTTGGCATCTAAAAGGGTAATCAACATTTCCACAACAATATAAATTGCTGTAAATGTCACAAACCCCACCACTTTCGCCGACACATTTTCAATCTATTTCACAATGATATTTTATTGAACATAGCCCAAGCTGTACCTGAGGTTATAAAATATGCCGATGGCTTAAATGTTAGGTCTTAAAGAGCAAACTAAACATTTAACTTGAATCACATACACACACATTGAAATTTTAATAAAATGTACAAGCATAATGACATTTGCCATCCCTAATTTATCCCTAATTTATCCCTAATTTATTATTTGATAAACAATATATATATATATATATATATATAGGAAGTAGCAAAGAGAGTCCGCACACACAGGACTTGTGTAAGAAAATAAATTTGTCGGTTATTCAACGTTTCGGCCCAGTCACATGAGCCGTCTTCACTTCCCAAATTTATTTTCTTACACAAGTCCTGTGTGTGGACTTGCGGACTCTCTTTGCTACTTCCATACTATTGTTTCAACAGTTCCAGCACCTAGGCATCCATTTTGTACTCTGTGTGCACCGACCCCACGGCTCTTATATATATATATATATATATATATATATATATATATATATATATATATATATATATATATATATATATATTACCAATGGACCAGCACTCCCTTCTCTTAAAACGTAATATTCTTTACTGTTGTCTTGGTATCAAACCGACGTTTCGGTCCACCTTAGGACCTTTTTCAAGGATGATACAAAAAACTTTCTAAAAACACATTAAATAAAAAAATATATATATATAAGTGTTCATCAAATAATTCCCGTGAATGATGCCAAGTCAGAATGTGTGAAATAATGGCATCATTTTAGTCTGTGGTCAGGTGCAAAAGTATATACACATCTCTAAATATACGCCAATTAACTCTGCAATGCAATACTGCAATATGTGAGTTTTGTGATTGTGAAGCATGACATTGACTGTGCTTCATAAATGCACTTCTGTATGTGTTATGTGTATCTGCATACAATGTTTTTTCTTACCTAAGAGGACTTTTAAGGTTGGCCATTGTGTTTTGCCTTAAAGAAACGTTGATTCATTAATATGCAACACGTCCTAGCAGTAGAAGTTTTGGTTACCAATACCATAGGCATTTTCCTTTTCAGGAAACCGGTTATCCAGAAATTATGAGAATGACATCTCACGTTTTAAGCTAATGTTGCTAATTTTAAAAATGTCCTTTTCCTTTTCCTCTAAAATAATAAAACAGAACATGTAAAGCTGCATAAATCTATACTGATGACAATCTTAAGGGGTTTATTTTTATTTTTTTTAGCAGACTTAACTAGTGCTCAAGATATTGTGGCACAACAAAGTAATCAACCTAATTTGTGTTGTAAGTGAAGCAATGCCTCACTAGAGACTATTATCCAAATATACAGTAGGTAGCTGCACTATTAAATTCAGAACATGGGAAATGACATACAGATAACAAATGCCTAGCAAATTACAAGGTGTAATGGACTAACAGATGATCTTGATATTTGTAGTACTTTGACCGAAGGAAGGAAAAGTACAGCTTAAGATGTGGTCATTGTGGAGAGCAATTTTTTAAGATCTTTATGGCATTCGACTATAGAGATTTCTTTCTATGAATATCTGCATGATAGACAAGACTTTTAGTGGTCTTTTAATACAGTGTTCAGTGTAAGACGAATTTAAAAAGCCAGTTCCAGTTTGAGGTTTACATGAAATCCCTTGTTTATCTTAAAGCCTAGAGAATACCACAACAATAGTGTTTTAATCTTAAAGGGATACTGTCATGGGAAAAAAAAATTTTTTCAAAATGAATCAGTTAATAGTGCTACTCCAGAAGAATTCTGCACTGCAATCCATTTCTCAAAAGAGTAAACAGATTATTTTATATTCAATTTTGAAATCTGACATGGGGCTAGACATTTTGTCAATTTCCCAGCTGCCCCTGGTCATGTGACTTGTGCCTGCACTTTAGGAAAGAAATGCTTTCTGGCAGGCTGCTGTTTTTCCTTCTCAATGTAACTGAATGTGTCTCAGTGAGACATGGGTTTTTACTATTGAGTGTTGTTCTTAGATCTACCAGGCAGCTGTTATCTTGTGTTAGGGAGCTGCTATCTGGTTACCTTCCCATTGTTCTTTTGTTTGGCTGCTGGGGGGAAAAGGGAGGTGGTGATATCACTCCAACTTGCAGTCCAGCAGTAAAGAGTGATTGAAGTTTATCAGAGCACAAGTCACATGACTTGGGGCAGCTGGGAAATTGACAATATGTCTAGCCCCATGTCAGATTTCAAAATTGAATATAAAAAAATCTGTTTGCTCTTTTGAGAAACGGATTTCAGTGCAGAATTCTGCTGGAGCAGCACTATTAACTGATGCATTTTGAAAAAAAAAATTTTCCCCATGACATTATACCTTTAAGTACTTTAAAATGACCAACGTTGTGACAAAGAACGTAATTTTTGGCTTGGGAGGAAGCTTCTGTATAAAAGAGGCCTTTTAAAATGAGTCTATGATTAAGGCAGTCTTGTCTGTACAAAAAATGAAAAAGAATTTGCTTTTGACAAGTCTGTAATAGGGTAAAATGTTGAAGGGGAACTCACACTTCCAAATCAAAGTTTCATAAAGCAGTCCACATGACACAGAAACCCCTAATATACCCATCCATACTTGTTTCTTCAAAAAGTATGAATAAATGCCATTTTCTATGCTGAAATCCAGCTGTTTAATAGTTCTTCTCTTTCTGCATCATTTGAAATCCTGACAGGGAAGGAGGGACTAAATACTGATGTTACAAATTGTAACAACTTCTCCACAGCTTACAGACATGCAGGAACTACTTAACCCACAATGCTTTGCACTATTATGCTCCTTTCCTTATTGAAATCACGTGTGCATGGAATTGCAGGCTAAGGACAGATGGCTGTTGATACAAAGTATATATAAAGCTCAGCAAAGTAGTCAGACAGATCAGAAGAAGAGCAGGGTGCTAGGCTTAGGGAACTGTCCGAAACCATTAAAAATCATGAAATGTCTGCATATTTTTAAATGATGTATATTGCATAGTTGCTTGAATTATGTTTACTTTTCAAAAAGCTTACATTTTTGTTTTTGTGGAGTTCCCCTTTAATGGTTTAATATAAATGTTTAAGTAATGGTTAATACATATGTTTAGGTTGGGCACTAGGGGGAGCCAGAGGAGAACAGTTGTGAGGGAAAGTCCCCAGTGGGTGGTAATAGTAAGTTATAAAAGGGAAGGTTTCTGAAAGTGATTTTTAGAGATGTGTCATGGGAAGCAAGATGAGCAGAGGGCACTGCAGCAGTAGAGTCATCTTCTGGAAGAGCTAATGAGCTTAGGTAGTGTAAGGCCTAGTGATGTAATAGTATGCTATAGGGAGTGTAAGTTAGAGAGGTAACAAACATGGGCAATTATGGCCCCAACTAGGAGTGAGGGGACATAGTGTGAAGCCTGCCAGCCATGGTTTAAGAGGAAAGGCTAGATATGGATAGACCCGGCCAGGACCCAGGAGGGGTTCCTGGAAGAGTGTGCCCCCCGGCATTGTGCTATTAAGGGTAGTGTTCTGCAAAAGGCTGGGAAATTGAACCCTGTGAATGTGCTGCTGTTCTACTGAGGGCCGTAACAAATAAAGAGAACATGATTAAACTGTAACTCTCTTCATCATATGCTTTACTGAAGGTTTCCCCCACACAAATGGTCAATGGTACATCATGGGTTAACAACGGGTACGGCACAGGAGATATTTGCCCCATTACTTTGGATCCACTCTCTTAACTGAAGGCTCAGGGCAGTGCACTTTGGCCTCTTTCTTTATGCAGTGAGTTACTTTACTGTTGCTTGAACCTCCTTTATGTGCGGCTTTTAAAACAGGTCATTATTATATTTTATTATTAAAACTGTACTTATTGATAAGAGGGCTATTTGTAAGATCCCAGTGCAAAGAGGAAAAATTGGTCTAAAGAAAGGTATGAAAAACCCAGTCATGCCTATAACTGAACACCTGCTAGAGTTAATGAATAACTCACTTGGGGGTGTGAATGTTATGCAAGGAGGTTTTTTCGCTGGGTGGGTACTAATTTTAGGAAGAAAAAAAAGGAAAGCACAGTTCCCCCTTTTACTGACCTTTCTAAAGTGTTGGCTGACACTTGTGCATGGGCAGTAGAGAGAAATCAAAAGATTTGCCAGGGGCAGTTGTTTCCAAAAAGGAACAGCAGCCCAAGGAAAAAAACATTAACTAGGGGTATCTAATATGTTGTAATTTAAGTATGTAGAGCAATATGCTGTAATACTCATGAAACATAGAAGATCTGGCTCAGGTTCAGAGTTTTTTTTTTTTTGGTTCACTCTTTTCTATTTAATACAGACAATTAGAATAAAAAGGTTATACAACGAATTGAATTCTTCTTTTTCATGGTATATGAAATACATTTATTCCTGAGAATGTTGCTTTATTTTGTGACATAATGGAGAGACAGCGTCAAACTCCAAGGAGACTAGAAAACAAAGCAGTCACATTATGTTTATAATGATTTTAGAGATTTAAAAACACCAAGTTACCAAGGTAACCTAAGGAACTAATAAAAAAAAGCAAATACAGCCTAGTACCATTAACTATTCTTTACAAGAACCCTTTCATGAAGTAATTGTATGTTTCCAACATGTCTTTTCTCATCCCACAAGAGTCATTATGTGGCTAACAAAGGTTTTCTACATGACAGCATGACTGCAAATGCAAACTAAAAAGGCTGATAGGTGTCTCTTGCAGTGAATCATAACTGGATTTTCAGTACACAGAGCAGGCAAGCCACCTCACTGCATAATGTGGTAATCATGGCAGTCATCTTGTTTCTTTCATAGAAAATCCATGCTTTGAAAGCATCAAAGAAAAAGCACCAATCAATTGCAATAATATTCTCAATTTTCTGATTTATTAATGCAGCATGGGATTTAGCTTAACTAAAGCATATAGTAAGCATTTGGCATCTGCTCAACTTAATGATGTACCAGAGACAGAAGGGAAGGTATCTATACAATTATAGATTAATAATGGGGGGGGTTATTTCCTTTACAAATTTGTGATTTCCAATTTCTTTTTTGTACTTTTGAAAACAGGGCTGAAAAAAAAAATCAAGACTCCCATGCTGTGATTTTAAATGCTGTAGTTCTCGTGAGCTGAAAGACTGGGGGGGGGGGGATATATATATGAGCTTAGTTTCATCTATATTTGTGTACCAGATGAAACTTTTCTCTCAAGGAGTAAGCCCTCGCAACGGTGTGGAGGCAGGGTGTAGTGCAACCAGACAACTTAGTTTATTTAACAGAACAATCCATATAGGAGTACATAGGACAAATAGAGCACAGAGGATAGCATATTCAGCATCAGAGAATCAGCTTGGTCTCTGCAGGCAAGGGAACATGTACATCAAGGGGCCGATTCACTAAATTCGAGTGAAGGATTCGAAGTAAAAAAACGTAGAATTTCTAAGTATTTTTTGGGCTACTTCGACCATTGAATGGGCTACTTCGACCTTCGACTACGACTACGACTTTGAATCGAAGGATTCGAACTAAAAATCGTTCGACTATTCGACCATTCGATAGTCGAAGTACTGTCTCTTTAAAAAAAACTTCGACCCCCTAGTCAATGTTAGCCTATGGGGAAGGTCCCCATAGGCTTTCCTAAGTTTTTTTGATCAAAGGATATTCCTTCGATCGTTGGATTAAAATCCTTCGAATCGTTCGATTCGAAGGATTTAATCGTTCGATCGAAGGAATAATCCTTCGATCGTACGATTGCAGTATTTGCGCTAAATACTTCGACTTCGATATTCGAAGTAGAAGGATTTCAATTCCTAGTCGAATATCGAGGGTTAATTAACCCTCGATATTCGACCCTTAGTGAATCAGCCCCCAAGTCTCTGCACTATGGGCTCCCTCTGCCACTGCTGCTGGTAATTTCTATAAGCCCAAGAATCGGATAAGGGTTTTACATATCACACAAATAAGGTTTTTTTCATGTTTTTAAATAGTTTGATATCCAACGGCTTTCCACTTTGAAGGACATTGCAAAAAGGGGACAAATATCTTTAAGCCAGTTGAAAAAAAAATGTGCTACCTAATCAGAAATATGGAAGATATGTGTGTGCACATTTTTAAAAACAGTGCGCGGGGAATAATAAATGCAAAATTTTGTGTTTTCACACAAAATTATTTGTGTGCACCACAATTTGTTGTGCGCGCTGACCTTAATTTTTTTTGTGCCCATGCGGGAGCGCACAGCTTAGAGGAAACATTGCAGTCCTTCTTTTTGAATTATGATAATTGAGGCAATGATTGCAGATATTGATAATAAAAGCTACATTTTACCTGTAGCCTTCTGTACCATGAAAGAAGAATCCGGCCATAATTCCTATTACTATCAATCCCCATGATCTGGTAGTAGTGGACACAGACAAGCCACCCAGTATATAAAACATTACAGGAGGTTGCTATTTTGGATAGTGGTTCTGTGGTGAGGTCAAGATTATTCCAATGTTAGAGATACTAAGTCATTCAAATGTGTTTGTGCCTCTTTCAGCATTTTAAAATGTATACTAGATGTTATACAGTAAAATGATATGAAGAGCAATGGGCCACATCTGTGGTTGCAAGATCAAGGCAAACATTCTATTTGCCCACCATAGAAACAGCCTTAAATACACCAAGCTCGTGTTTTCTTTCTGTTTCCTCATAGGCTCTTTAACCTCTATTTTTTTAAATCTCTCTTTTGACACAAAACACATTGTAATGGATCATGACACAGACAAAATGTGGAGCTGCTGTGCCATGGATAGTAATTAGTTTTGAAGCTGTAAGCATGTCATTTGAAAACTTGGACCGACACACATGCAAAAAAAAAAAAAAAAAAGCAAGTGTGATGGATGAAATAAAAACATTTCAGCCAAATAGAAAGCAGACTTGACCTTCGGCACTGGAGAAATTGCCATGATAAGTGCAGAGATGGCGAATTCCAGAAGTATATCTTAGCTAATAGAAGACAGAAACCATAATGAGTAGAAAGTTGAAGTCAAATAAAAAAGCAGTTATAAAAAAGTAAAAACCATTGCTGCTCATTTTTCCCTATTAGCACTGGCGAGAAATCTAAAACAGATGAGTTGAAAAAATAAAAAAGAAATCGTGCTACATAATTTAAAATCTGCTAGCTTTTTGGATTCGAGGAATCTCCAAAGAGCATCTCAAAGGGTTTATTTACTTCACTTTGACAGCTGGTCTCCCAGCGCTCAGTTGCCCCCATTTATCCTACACCTCAAGCTTACATATTTATAGACACTTTTTGTTCAGCTCTTGACATTCAGTAATTAGTTATTAGTTATGTGTATACTATAATGTAGTTCGGTGCATTCCGCTCATAAATAAGCAAGACTATGTCACGGCAAGAAACAGAATTACAAATCAAGTTATGTAATTAACTGCGGTAGGTCATTTCAAGAGGTGGAATCATTTTGTTTTAATTTACAAAAATAAACAATGCAAGTTATATATATAAAAAAAAATATTAGAACATGGACTAGTATTTAATTCGATTGTGTAGAAAATACAGTATAAATAACAAGTCTGGTATTTAACATGCACCCTCTCCTATTTTATGTTAAGGTTTATCGCCACTGGTTTAATGCTTATATATTTATATTCCCAATACTAAAGGATATTTAAAGCCCACAATAGAGATAAAACATCTCTGGGAAGGCCCTCTTTTACAGCTTGCAGAAATACACAACCCCTATTTGCCTTTCCTGTATGTACATGAAGTCATACAATGTTTACTTGGCTGTAGATACCCTCTCGTCCTGTATCAATGTTCTCTTACATTAGTGGTGGGTGTCTGCCTCTCAGGCATGCAGGTCAATCAAAAAATTCTATGTCATCAAAAGTTGAGGTTGCCTATAGCTACTGTTGGGTAGAAGTGTTGTGGTTCCCTGGGTGCTCTGTGTTCTCCAACACGAGAGATCTTTGCGAGAGATGAAAGTTGGGAATCATACACAATTGTGGATGCACAATAATAATCTAAATATCAGTTATTCTGCTCTTGTGTGTGATTCCCAACCTTCATCACTTGTAAAGAAAATTCTATGTATGCAAAAACAAATTATTGGAAAGTTGCTGTATCACCAGGTACAAACAGCAGCTACAAAAAGTCGCTAATAGCTAGGGGCCAGCTTTATCTATAAGGAATCTTGAGAAAATTTAATTTCATATAGCATATCAAACATATCGCTGGAGATATAAAATCAAGGTCATTTTCTGAAGAAATGATTAACAACTGTCAGTCTGGGTTATTGGATGAAACTGCTCCGTTATTATCATGCTTAGAATGAAGCTATACATAGCTTGGCATTCATTTATGCAGCCAGCACACAAACCCAAACTATATTCCAGCTGAAATGAATGACGTGCAGTCTGCACCAGATGCTTCAATTTATCCTCTCACAATCCTGCTCACTGTAAACTCTATATAAACTCTAACTCTATAAACTAACTCTATATGTTGTAGATAGATTATATTAAGAAGACTGCCTAACTTTCACTTATTTTTTATTTTTTAAAATCATATTTTAATACATTTTGTGTTTCCTGATTTTTCTAACCCAAAACATATTAAAATATGATTTTAAAAAATATCTTAGAATATCTTAGAATAGACAAATATCAACCTGTGATGAACCATAAGTGTAATATGCAAATTTTTAATTGACACATGCTTTTAATTATGTATACTATATAATGAAGTAAACCTTTACTAAACTCCACCTTTAGTGGAAGTTTGAAGTTGAAGTGCCAAAGAGAGGCACGAGACGCGTCATGTGACTAGACACAGTATGGTTTAGTTAAAGGTCTCTAGGAAGATACCTGTTCATGTTTTTAATTATTACTTGGCAATAAAAAATTTTCATTGATTTTCACCCGAGGTTGTAAAAGGCTCCCGTCAATTCATTTTCTAATGGGAAAAAATAAAATAGTACTGTTGGGTCTGGACGTTAGTGTGAGTGTCTTTTCCAATGATATACCCATTGCCAGTTCAAAGTTTCAATCAGAGAAGGAAATTTATTCAAGTAGAGAATACAAAAGCATTCAGTAGCTCGGGAGAATTCTCTACCAACTGACTGTTACCAGTGGTGGAACTACGGGGAGACCAGGGGGTGCGAGCGGGCCAGGGCCCGCACCCCTCAGGGCCCCCCGGCAGCCCGCGCGCCACTGAAATGCGGGCTGTACGGAGGGGGGCGGGCAGGCCCGGACTGAGAATTAAAAAAGGCCCTGGCATTTCAGGTACACAGAGGCCCAATCAGCCCACAAAGAGGCCCAAACAGACCCCACCAGCCCACTAAATACTGACTTTCTATGGGACCTTATGGCAGCCCCTCTGGCATTTGCCAGAACCCACAGATTGCCAGTCCGGGCCTGGGGGCGGGGGCCGGCTGCGCATCACGCACAAGGGCCCGCCCCCCTCTAGTTATGGTACTGACTGTTACATATATTTTTATAATATTACATCAACATAGAAAATATTAGTCATACATGATTGATTACATTCAGCATAAAGGCGTGATTATCTTTTTTTCAAAATGATTTTAGTTCTTATTATAAGTAACCACGAAGCTCAAGACTGTACCATAACATAACATATTGTTTATAGAACCAGCTTCCACCTTATCTAACCTTGAGCCTGGAGACTTGTTATGTTCCTGTGCAATCATTAATCTTTCTACATACATAATCAAAATATCCAAGCTAAAAGTAAAATGAAGAAAAGAATATTTTCAGCTTGACCTGACTTCTTAGGTCTACTACTTTTTGTTCCTAACATGCAATAACCATCTAGCTATTAGGTTCTGCTTGTATACTGTTACATTTGCTGAAAGCTGCATCTTATAAATGATTACAGTTACATAATATATGTTTGTGCTTGCTTAATTAAAGATAGAAAATAGCATAGGGATGAACCAGTATTCAAAGGTTATATAGGTGTGAAAGCATCATAGTAAGCCATAGGCTAATCAAGATCCGACAGTACCTTGTACTTGATCCCAACGAAGATGTAATTAATCCTAAGCAAAACCAACCTATTGGGTTTATTTATCATGTTTACATGATTTTCTAAGTTATGAAGATCCAAATTATGGAAAGATCCATTTTACAGAAAACCCCAGGTCCCAAGCATTCTGGATAACAAATCCCATACATGTAGTAGTATTATTAATAATAATAACAAATTAAATCCCAAGGACCATATAGTTGCACGTACTTGCGCCCATCTATACTAGTGTCATCTGCAGGTTATGCCTCCTAACCACTTGCCTTAACCAGGAAATATGCATAGGTTTACATGCTGAAGGGTATGTTTAAGCATGCCACCCCTTGCCTTACTGCTGCAACTTTTACTAACCAGTGCTTATCTGAGATATAATAAATCTTTTTGGTAAAGAGTTGCATAATACTGTTTACTGTTTACTTATACTGTAAGTAGGATAGGATAATGACAATAGCAAAAAGGTACAGATAAAGGTGAAAAATAATCTTATAAAATTGTAGAACTTATGGTTATATATTAGTATATTTGAGTTGAGTAGTGATGGGCGAATAAATTCGGCAGGCAAGGATGTGCTGCAAATTTCAGTGTTTTACCGCCAGCGAATAAAGTCGTGAAACTGGGGTGGAAATTTGCTGGCAAAACCATCTGGTGCAACAAAAAAAAAAATTGTCTGGTGCCCATAGACTTCAATGCGTTTTGCAAGTTTTTTGCCGTTTCGGTAATTTTTTGGTAAATCCGCAAGTTTTTTAGCGAAGTGAAATGCCACAGATTCGCCCATCACTAGAGTTGAGGGATATTTGCACTTATGAAATTTATTGGTCAGACTGCAACTTGAGTTATGAATTAAGTTTTGGGAGTTACCAGAGGCGGCGAAAAGAATTGTTGCCAGTGGTTGAGGAAACGTTGCACATCTTAAAGGTGATATGAGCAAGATGTACACATTTATCCAATGCATTACATTTATTACAATACATTGTTTTTGTGTCTGACATAGTACAGGGGAGACTAAATGGAAAAAGGTTACACCATCGGCATAGGATTGTTCCCATAAACACACTCCAATTAAGTCATTTCCAGCTGACTCACTGGATGGGATCAAAATGGGTCTGACACATTCTTAACAAGAAGGGGTGTACAGTGTGAAGTTATGGCTCTAACAATGTAACAGTATGTCCTACTCCTATAAGCAATGACATCAAAAGCTAAGATTTAGTTGCCATACGTTACAGTAATGGTGCTGACTTTACCCATGATACCACGTAAACCTCTTTGTGCATTAACCTCAACTACTGGTTTATTGTCTGTAGAATAACATAAATATTCACTATCTTATATTTTAATCCTCGCCAGATTTATCAAGCGCAGCCTTTTTCTGTAAGACTAGACATTCACTAACATACATTATTATGTAGAACATATATTTTGCACTTTATGCTACACTGACTCTGGTTAAATTGCATAACAGTGATCCGATTGGCTGGCACAGTTCAGCTAATCAGATGAATGCCATGCAAATTAAAGGGGCATTTTTTTACAAATTTACTTCTTCATCTTGTGGGCAGAGCTAGATATCTTGGTAAGGCTTACTAAAAAATATATATATATATATATATATTTTTTAACTTACCTACCTTCTTACTACAGCATGAAGACACCCATTTATGAGTGAGACAGGACATCTTATTGCATTTTGGAATGTATTTGCAGTATAAGCAAAAACTGGGTTCCACACTGAAAATCAAACTACAGTATATTCAGGAATGCAGCCTTATTAAAATAGTGAGCTAACTTGATGGGGATTATGGCAAAAAAAGTGCTTACGATATTTCCATTAAAAATCTAATTCCAACAATTCATATTTAATGTGTTACTTATTAATAATTGTTCATTTGCCATAGAGCTAAACGCCCAAAACTTTTTCTTGGCTCATTGGTTTACAAAAGGATCATTAATACAATAAATTCTTCCAAGCGCATATGACTGAATGTGTAGAATTAATAGTCTCTGACTAAACTTTCTGAATAAGTAACTGAATTAAATTTACATTTGAATTCCAAAAGCATCTGTCATCTATGCTTAAGATTAAGTGGCAATCATATGTAGCTTTACTTGATTTATACAAATGCTAAAAAAAACATTACGGAATAATTTTAGCAATTCTATTAATTTTGTGACAGTTTCTGCATGGTAAATGAAATGCCGTGGCAGATACACCTAAATGGAGTTGTCCCATCTTACAAAGTCAAATGACAATAGAAAGTATGAATATGTTTCAGAAATACATAATTTGTATATGGCTGTGTTTCTCAGCATTGTTATATATATATTTTTGCCATATTTAAGGTCATTTTTGTGCCATACTTATATTTGAGATAAGGGCGAGAAACTGAGATTCGGTGCAAGGTAAAAAAAAAAAATGCTACACAAGGTATTCAACTTATTGGACTTCCAAAAGGTCAAGCTGTCTTGACACATATTAGACATGGATACTTGTACCCAAAAGATTTCCAAAATGTAAAATTATATATGTCACCAAATGCTTTCAGCATACAAGCACATTGCCTGCTCTCTAAGAACATTAAAGCGCAAATGAGCTGATTGTTTAATGCACAACCGAGCACTAATAAACGAGGCGCACATATAGAAATATAGAAATATTAGCAGTGCACCAAGCTAATTTAGAATGAAGAGTTTGTCACAGAGGAATCCAAAAGTGTGGCTTATGATTTGATTACATAGGGATCATGTGATACTTGTGTTATCATTCTGTCGTGGAGCAATGGATGGCTAAATGTGCGCACTGCATTACAACTGTAGCTTGTTTGCAAGTCCTCGGGTCTTGGTCTCAGTCTCTGCAAAGTGTTAAAGGGCATGTAAAGGCAAAAAAATAAAATCCCATTTTTACTTTCTTTAATGAAAAAGAAACCTATCTCCAATATACTGTAATTAAAAAATGTGTACCGTTTTTATAAGAAACCTGACTGTATGCAGTGAAATTCTACCTTCATTTACTGCTGTGGATAGGAATTGTCAGACGGTCCCTAACTGCTGAGCAGGGAAACAATCATACTTATGAACAACAGGGGGAGCCCCCGCCTTACTTACCAGCCATGCAGAACTCAAGCAGCTTTGTTTATGACGATCCCTAAGCAGCCCAGACCACACTGAGCATGTGCACTTAGTCTTAGTCTTGCAAAGATGTTTAACAAAGTTATAAGAAGGTGACCCCCTGTAGCCAACTTTGAAAGCATAAATTATTTGTTTGATTAGGCTTTGTGGTGCAGTAAGTTCATGTTTATATTTAGTATACAAAATACAGCATTTCCTTATTCTATTTTAGACTTTACATGCCCTTTAAAGCAGATATGACATACACAAAACCCTCTGCTTTGGATCACTTCATGCCAAACCGCTGGAGAAAGCATGGACATGATTTGTAAGAGCCTATCCCCTATATGTAATAAAGGTCACTAAGTTTGCACAGGAGCAATAACCCATAGCAACCAATGAGATGTTTGCTTTTAAACAGATGACCAGTAAATTCTTCCTGTTGATTGGTTGCTATGGGTTACTGCTCCTTAGTGCCTTTTATTACATAACCCTAAAAGTCTTTGCAATACAGCCTGTTACCATGAATAACCGTCCGTATTTCATGGGAAGTGTCTTGCAAATAGGAATAAGTAAAACTGGCTCTTTCATTTCCCTGAATAATTTGTGAAATTTTGCTGAAATACATTTGAGTCAATGGGAAAGGAAATAAAATTGTGGTTACGGTGTTTTTCACTCTGCAATAGCATATATACTGCCCTACCTTGGTTAGAAAGCCACTATGTTACCATTTCATTGAAAAAAAAGATTCCCATGATGTCAATATATTTCAAACAATATCTGGAAAGCTGGACATGGAGAGGGCTGGGAAACAGTTGGTTAATGTAAAAAACAAGGGAGCAGATAATGATGTGTGTATTTTTGGGGTTTTTCTCTGTTGACCAGAATGCACAGTGAAAGTCTCGTCTGGGTTTATGAAACTGTACCAGGACAACAATTCAGCTTATCCGTAGCAGCGAGGCAGCTCATTGTGATAGAGTATGACTATATTGCAATATACTGTATATAATGCTTCCTCTGCATTATAATACCTCAGTCTCACCATACCCTGCACACCCGCCTATAATAATAAATACAAAAACTTTAACCTTATTGCTCGGAGGTAAAAAAAAAAAAAAAAACAGAACAAAGAGAGTGGCTTTTGACATTTTATTCAAGGATTTAGAAATACAATGATTACTAAAAGCTGCTGCTATGCCAGAGCTATGCCATCCCATCAGACCATTATTTGATTCTGCCACATTAATAAAACATTTCCATTTCATGATAGTTTCCAGTTTACTTCACTAAACACTTACAAAAGTCAGGGCGACTTAGCACCAGCACTTTCATCCACTTGTCTCAAAGAAAGCGCTACTAGCATAAGATTAACAGTGCTAATAGTAGAAGTTTACATCCCTGCTATTTCTACTGCATTTTATCTGTCAAATCTCATTTTAGTGGCACTTTTCTTACCTTTCAATGACGGGGGGAAAGATAAATAAAAAATCTGTTATCAATAAGCGAAACCCATCTACTACTAACTGCTTCTAAACACCAAAAAACCCTCAACAGTTGCAATAACAAGGGAATTGTGAACAGAAGGAACTTCATGAGCAGTAATTCTCCTTTTGTATTGTGGTTTCAGATGACATTCAGACTCTTGAGCAAGGATTGTGTTTTGCAATGAAACTGAAAGATCATGAGTGTTCTCTTACTCTCTTACAAATTTGCATTATAAAAGCATTATTACATGATCACAACTAGACTAGACAATCAAGTATCTTGACCTAAAAGAGGTTGCAGGAGCTGTTTTAAATATTGTGGATACTTTCTCCAACTTATGGCTGAATTAAGAAAGAATAAAAAGAAAGTAGTAGCAGCAAGATATGGGCATATTCACAGTAGAACTGCTAGAAACATCTGCTGTGCATATTGATGCATGTGCACAAGATTAAAACATACAGGGGTGCATGTTAAATGGGTCAATGTGGCATAAAGTGGGAATCTGGGGGGGCATCACTGCAAAAAAAAATTGCAAACACGAACAGGGTCGGACTGGAGCAATGGGGACCCACCAGGACTGCAACACAAAGGGCCTTTCTGGCATGCACCAAAATTAGAGTGCCATGCATATGGGTTACTGCTGGGCAAAATATTTCTAGGTGCCAGCTGATCAGGGTAGCCAGTTTGGGCCGGTGGGGGCTCTTGAGGGCCGGGCCAGTCCGACCCTGAACACGACTATTAATCACATAAACCACAGCATGTCCCCAATTGTAGATTGTGTAGCTCTGATAGCTATAGCTTGGTTTGGAAATCTCATTCAGTGATCAATTGAATTGTTGAATTGGGACAAGCAAACTGTATGGGGCAAATTCACTAAGCGCTGAAGCGCCTAACGCTGGCGTAACTTCGCTAGTGTAACTTCGCACCCTTACGCCTGGCGAATTTGCGCATATTCACTAATGCACGCATTGTTCTGAACACTACCTTTTACGCCAGACTTCCTTCGCCACCTCAGACCAGCCGAAGCGCAATAGAGTAGATAGGGATTGCTTCAAAAAAAGTTACAATTTTTTCTAAATCCCAAAAAACGCTGGTGTTTTTTCTTTATTATGGGTGATAGGCTGAAAAAGATCGAAAATTTTTTTGGGGCTCCACTCCTTCCCCCCTACATTTCCCAACTCATGGCAACTTAACTATACAGTGGGCACATGTGTAGGGCAAAATAAAAATTTGATTTGATGTTTTGAAGGTTTCCCAGGCTTGTATAGTGCTGCTACGTATACTTCCATTGAAATTTGAATCTGGCGCCGTATGCAAATTAACCATCGATAGCGTAACTTCGCTTTGCTTGGCGAATTAACGCTAGCGCAACTTTGAAACCTTACGCTACCCCTGAGCGCAACTACGTGAATTTGCGGATCGCTGGCGAATATACGCCTGTTCGGCGAAGTGCGGCAAAGCACAGCGAAGCAGACGCCAGTGCAACTACGATTTTTAGTGAATGTCCCACCAAGTGTTAATCAAGGGAGTCCATTCATAAAAATTGGACAAATAGCAATCAATCAGTGATTGGATTGTTTCAGCCAGCTGCAGGTTGAGCAGTGAAAATAAAAATGTAATTGGTTGCTATGGGTTACTGCCCAGGGGCAAATTCTCCCATTGTTTATAAATAAGCCCCAAGAAGTACTTCTTGTTGCTATCGAACGAGTATAGAGGCTCAGTTTAATAACGCTTGAATATTAGTTGTGCAGTTTGTGTTATGCAGTAGAACAAGAACTATCTGTAGAAGAGCCAGAAAAAACAGGAAATATGCTATACGAGGAATTTGCAAGTGTTACACAAGGCATTTGAAAATTTAGTATTACTGCAATTTCAGTCACGGTATGGGGGCCTTAAAATGCACATTGTCATTCAAGCTAACATTTAAAGAAAGTACATTGGTTGTTTTCCAGACAACAGGTAGAGTTTTCAAATGGATTTTGACGACACTTGAATATCTTACAGGCAGTTCAAGTTTTTTATTTAAATATACAGTAATACTTTACTTTAAAAATGAGAAGCCAAAAATATGATTTTAAATAAAAAAAAAGAATGGCTTTAGAAACATAAGAATTTAATAAGCATTGCAAAGGTTATTTTAACTTTTCTTGTGGCAGTAATCTGCAACATGTGGCTCTGTCTGCTCCTGGGGAAAGTATTTCAGCCAAACATGAAGTCCTTACATTTGCAGACTCTTTCTACACATGATGTTACTTTTGAATCTAGTTTTATACCTAAGATTATTACAGGCTGTGCATTCATAAATAGGATGTGTCAACAAGATTAGCTTCAATATGTTGTAGGGAACAGTGAAACAGTTCTCAATTATCCCTCTTTTGCACCTGGTATTTAAATGCTGGGTGCTCCATCACTAGTCTATAAATCACAGCTGCTAAAATATGGAATAAAACAAATCAGAAAAGGTAGACAATATTCTGGTCAGAACAGACTGCTGAGTATGTGAGAAAAGACTAACAGAGGAACATATCTTGATGCTGTGGTCTCCTATCTTCCTTTTTTATATCTTCTCATGTTCTCCATTCCATCCTGCCTGTTTCTGTCGACCCCCTTCATCCACCAAAGAAATAGGACCCATCCCGATTGATATACCCATACGCTGACCTCTTGTGTAATCTGATTTAGATGACTTAAAGCACAACACATTTTTGTTTTTATTGTTTCTGAAACCAGCACAAAGAAATGTAGAGCATTTTAAAAGTTTCCAAAAGTTCAGCAAGGGGAGGGGATAAAGAGTCAGTCAGAGTAAGTCTGTGTGAGGGATATTTTTTGAATAAAATGTTTTACTTGTAATTGATTGGCCTGAGTGTGGAGTCCATGGGTTCCTACAGCTTTGTGAGATTTTGTTTAACCCAACTTTTATCCATAGGTCTATGGCATACCAAGTGTTTCCTCAGCATGCTAACAACTTCAATGGCATGATGGCAATAGGTAGATCTTTGGTCCAAAAAGACTCAAAGGCACATTAAAGGACCAGTTCAGTGTAGAAAAAAAAATAAAAACTGTTTCTAATATTGTTAATTAGCCAAAACTACTCCATAAAGGTTGGAGTTAACGGATGCCTAATGTAATAGCCAGAAGACTTCCTCTAACCTCTTAAGCTAGCCATAGATGTGCAGATTTTAGTTTTATCCGACAAACCATAATACGTCACAATTTTCCGACCTGCCACTAATCATTGAGATTAAATAAAGTAGTAAAAGAAAAAATCAGACAATGTTCTGCCCATGACAGCAATTGTACTAAAGTTTGGTCCATCAAATAGTAGTGACAAACCATCCATTGGTCGTCTGAAATACATGCAGATATATTGTTAGCCAACAGAAATCTTCTAATCTGTCTGATCACCTAAACGACCAATCTCCATGGTATGAAAAATGTTGGGACTATCCAAACACAGTCCGAAAATAGTATGAACATTTGATTTGTACAACTTTATCTTTGCGTCTATGGCCAGCTTTAGATACCTAATAAAAACTGTCTAATTGAGTAAAACTTGAAAAATACTCTTTACTTAAAAATAAACACTATACTTATCATGAGAAAGATGTATTGAGGAGTAGGAAATATTGCAAAAGTATATTCAGAGAAAAAGAGAAATTGGGTATCAAAAGATAACATTTCACTATTATATATTAGAATGTTTTAAATATATAAGTTTTCTATTTTTAAAGGAATTTAGTAAAAAAAATTAAAAAGTGTGTATAACTTAAAATGTTCTTAAGATGGTTTGTACTGCTGTCTGTAAAGTTTGCCTTTTTTGTAACAAGAAATTATGCTCTGAGGAAGTGACCCTTTAAGGTTATGAAACGCGTCAGCAGCTTGTTAATCAAAGCACAGCACCCGTTGCCCTGATGTAATGGTCTTTTAATAGATGAAAACAAAGATAGAATATTTTGACTACAACTGTGGTTGATCCATGGCTTCAAGTATATTGTACGTATTGAAATGCTTTTGCCGAATGGGAGTGGCCATGAACCCACGAGTGGAATGGGAGTTTGGTGTGTTCATTCTCCTCTGTCACATACCAGAGAGGATTTTTTATCTATTAACCCAGTTTTATTTTTACACTGAACATTTGCTTGTTACTTCTGGTGAGAGCTGGCTGTCATACATGATAATGGAAGGCAGCCCAAGTGGTAAAAGTTGCTTGTCTGGTGTGCTATGGACCTTAGTCTTTGTGCCAGAGCTCTCAGTACTCCTTTCACTGAGAGCTAGAGGAAGCATTGCCAACTCTCTAATACTTTTTTACTGGCAGGTGGGGGACGGAACGAAAGGGGACAGGGAGTGACATAAAGGTGGGGGGACAATGGACTGACGGAGGGATCAAGAAAAAGAAAGATAAAAATAGGGTGGATCAGTTGGGCCAGGGGCTCATCTTAAGGGCTCTTACACATGAGCGATTTTACCTTTTAGACGCATTTAATTATTTCAAATGGGGCTGTACTCACACAGGCGCATGTAGGCGCCGAACGCAGGAAAAATGCAGCATGTTGCGTCTCAACCTGTGTTCGGCGCCTACATGCGCCTGTGTGAGTACAGCCCCATTTGAAATAATTAAATGCGTCTATTCCCCTGCGGCTGAACGCCGAAAAACGGAACGCAGGGGAGCGCAGGTAAAAACGCTCATGTGTAAGAGCCCTAAAGGTATTACAAATTTAGCTGCTGCTACTACATTGCCAGTAAATTTGTAATACCACCCCCAGGTGTTTTGCTGAATTCTCTGGTAAAATAACAGCTGGGGTGATATTGGTTATGAATGGAGGGACTTTTAAATACATGAAGATCTCAATATGCGTCTATATAGCATGTAAGGTCAAGACAAAGGTCTAAGATGGAGACCGAAACGTTGACCTGATCATGTTTTAAATATGTATTAAATAAAAGTAAGTTTTAATTTTTTAAGAAATCCCGGTGTGCATCCACTTATTCACATTTTTGTATGAAAGCACGTTTGGATAGCACCTGGGTCGGAACAAGTATTTTCTTAAATGGTGTGCTGAGATCAATTTCGAGATTATATAGCATTTAATACACAAAAGAAGAAGTAAATATGATGTATCCTGTTATTCTGTTTGATTGCAACAAACACACATTTTGAACTGTTTTAAGTATACCATATGTACAATTAGAACATTCATATTTTCCATTAAAACTTGAAAAGATCTAACTTACAAATACCCTGTATCATTACATATCATGGGCTCTCTGATCATAAAGTCTTGTACAGAAGGTCCCAAAGGTATTCTGAGTAGAAAATGACAATGATCGCAATCCCGGGCTCCAGCAGTGATCACAGCATTAGCATTAAAAAGAAAATGAACTGCATTTTATCAAAGGTCATATGAAGCTATTTTGTTCTAAATTCATGGAGAAAGGCAAAAAATAAATTTATTATGTATACTTTATACAAAAATGTTTACAGGAATGAAATCTATTATCCAGAATGTTAGGAGCCAGCTTAATATGTAGAGTTGAATGAGACTCTGCAGGATTGGGTATATGCATAATTAAATGATTATTGCACAGCAGTGCATGAGTGACCATTTAATATATGACCTAGAAGAATCAAACCAGTAAGACACGTTTAGATTTGATTGGGACTCAAGTGACAATAAGGGGCAGATTTATTAAAGGGCGAATTGTCGCCATTGACCAATTAACACTCATTGCACCGATTCGCCAGGCACAAATACGCTATGAATATGCCAGTTCACTAAAACGTGAAGTTTCATCCTGGGTGTCGAACGTTGCCGACTTTTCACTAGCGTTACTTCGCCTGTGCAAGCATTTCATATCGAAGATGCGCTAGCATTCATTTGCGCTTAGCGAAACTTCGCTAGTGATCTTGCGCTTAGGTCAATATGCATAGGACGGGAAATTTAGAATTGTATTGACGTGTTTATTATAAATGTTGCTGCAAATGGTTTAAGGAATCTTAATAAAGGCAAGAGAGTTAATATAATGCCCTACACATGAGCCCACTGTAAAATGAATGTTCCATATGTACGAAATGTCTGGAGAAAACCGGTTCCCCAAAAAAATGTTTCTTTGGACTTTTGCAGGCAATCATACTGAAAAAAGGAAAAGTCGCCAGCGTTTTTTGAACTTTAATGCCTTTTCGGCTCACAGGATATGATGTAAGTGACAGAAGATTGAGGAAGATCTAGCTTCTTTTAAGCACTTCACCTGGTCTGGTGGCAAAGGCAACTCTGGGGGAAGGTAACGTTCAGTAAAATCTGCATTTTAGTGAATTTGCGGAGTAACGTCCGTTCGCCAGCGATATTGGCGCCTGCGCCTGATAGTAAATTGGCAATGTCCCTGCGGGTGGCAACACTGGCGAGCGCTAGCATTAGCCACTTCGCTCTTTAGTAAATCTGCCCCTACGTGGGATATACTCTTTTTGGTGTGGGCCCTGTTGAACACTACGGGATAACCAAATATACTACTGTTTTTTAATGTAGATTGGATAATTAAGTGTACCCCCTGATGACAGTAGCAGCTGAGTTGGGATTAAAGTCTGTACTTTTTGTATGAGCCCAGTGGAATTTCTCAGTAGTGACTGTGCATTTATATAATGAGATGAGGTTGTGGATATCAAGCAAACGCCAATATGAAGAAAGCATCAGCTCTCAAAAACCATGGATTACTACTGGTAGGGTCGGACTGGGGGGCTGTCTCAGGGCCCCCCCTTTGGGCCCCCCGGTGCTTCCTGTGTTTTTGCAGCGACCATCCTGAGGAAGGTAGGTTGCAGCAGGAAGAAGAAGTGCAGGTCTGGGCTGGCGTGCCCACAAGAGCAGGGGGCCACCGGGTTTTCTCCTGGTGTCCCGCTGGCTCAGTCCCACCCTGAGTACTGGATTAACAGTTATCAGATACCTATCACTGCAGGTGTTGATATGTTTTTAATTAGAAGGGATGCCCACTGATATGCACTTTAGGTGTTGTATACAGTCACATGTTAAGCACTTTATATGGTAAGTTGATCTAGCAGGGATATGTTTACAGTAATGAACATTTCTCTGTGCTTTACGTCATTATGTACAGTATAACTATAAAGTGCTACATGAATACCCAGAGCTGTACAATTTCACAGAGTAGAAAATTACACACAAGGAGGACAAGCATAATAATAAAGTAAGAATAATGTTACTTTTTAAAATGCATGCATTTATACTAAATTACTAGTAAAACAGGGAACCAGGAATATGCTCTGATCAATTTTCTCTCTTTTGTATCTTTGCTTTCTATACAAAATCAGACCCATGCACATTAACTTCCTTATTATATATTATACATATTAATTATATTAATATATTATTATATTTATACGCCAACACATGATGGACTATGCGCTTATACTTTTACTCTCTTTTTAAGAGAAACCTATTTTTTAAATAATGCACATTTCCCATAATTTTGTCTATTTCGATTTGTGAACTAAATCATATTTTTTCATGTTCCATTTTATAGCTTTACATGTTTAGTGATGTAAAAATAACTTGCTACAGCCAGATATAGAGAAAATTGATCAATAATGATAGAACATAACTAAAGGGAGAAACAGGACTGTTAAAAGTGCTAACCATGTTATCTGTAATACTGCCTCATTCAATCCCCCGAGTACATCTAAAATTCTATTATTGCATAGACTTGTTTCCCAATGTATCTTTCACATAATATCAAATTGAATGATCGGATTAGAATTCTTTTAATCATGTACAACACTGACTCCGAATAGGAGATATAAGTGACAATTCCCAGTGGTGACAGCTTTACATATAGGACTGTTCCAGAATTGTCTCTTTTTTGATCACTGGGCTCTTGTCACTAAAAGGCTGTAAGCTGGAAAGAAACAAATGAAGTACAACATTTTCTAGATCTTGATTTGGACACTGAAGCTATTGCAGCACAAGCAGGACTAATTCATGCTAACTAAACTACATTGGGACATCTCTGCAACATTGTTTAGTTCTACAATCCCTATCCACTTGTAAAGTTTTAATATACAGTATTAGCTGGATCTCTTTGGGCTCAATTATTGTATACCAAATGTCATCTTTGTGTGGGCTGAAAAGCTCATAAGTTGATAAATGACATAATACATTGGATCTGTCAAAGAATCCTGACAGCATTAAGCAACAATCTATATAAAGAGGTTTAGGGATACACCAAAGGAATAATGCAAAAAAAATAATGGGGCTCAAAGCACACATTTTATCCAAGAAGAAATACCATAGCTATTCATAGCTTTAGCAAAATCAACTTCCAAACACAAGGAATAAAAATTGACATATACATTTTTGTCAGCACTTTTTTGGCTTTATAGTTTGTTTTTTTATAGTTATAACATGTATAAAACATGTATCACCCATATTTTATTACCGGTATGGGACCTGTTTTCAGAACGCTTGTGACCTGTGCTTTTCCTGATAATGAATAATTTGGATCTTCATAACTTAAATCCACCAGAAAAGCATGTAAACATTAACTAACCCCAATAGCCTGGTTCTGCTTTCAATAAGGATTAATTATATCTTCTTTAGATCATGTACTCTCTGTATTATTACAGAGAAAAAAGAAACCATTTTTAAACATTTGGATTATTTGATTATAATGAAGTCCATGGGAGACATCCAATCCGTAATTTGAAGCTTTCTGGCTTTTCTGGCTTTTCCGGATAACTGATCCTATACCTGTTCTACAATGTCAATAAGGCATCTGTACATCACCATGCAGAAGATTCTGGTGAACAAAATATATTAGTAAAAAAAGAATTCCCAAATATAGAAAGTTGACAAACAGACTGGAACATAGGCAGTACTCTTGTCTGCAATCACCCTTTATTGGTGCTGAATCACAACATGTTTCGGGAATATATGAATTTATCAAGTGATACAAAAAGCCAATTAAATGCACAAAAAATACCATGTAGACTCTAAACAACCTCCCCTAAATTATACCATGTGATACATTTGATTGACGGAATAAGTTTAACCCTTAAGTCCATGTGTCCATCACCTTCCTTGCAAGGCAGTCCATTGTGCTATAAATACAAGTCCAAAAATATCCTGTTAAGGTAAAAATTATTTCCGGTTTGGTGACCAATATTATTGGCAAAGACAAGGGACGGCAATGGGGGCTGTAGTAACGCCCTCTTTTGCCAATACAGTGGTACACAAACTTGAAAGGGAATATTTTTGAACAACACAACATATTGTCAAAATATAAAAGCTTATTTCAGGTTTGTGGATGACATCCTAGTTTTATGGTCAGGTACAAAAGAAAACTTCCAAAAAATGATGGAGCAAGCGAATAAGAGTTATAAAAGTATTACATTTACATATGAGTACTCTGAAAAACCCATTAACTTCTTGGATGTCACTTTAACTATCATAGATGGGAAATTGACGATTAGTCTATATGGTAAGCCCCTAGATAGGAACAACCTGTCATTCCATTCAAAGGTTAAGAAAGGAATCCCCAAAGGCCAGTTCCTAAGAATTAAGAGATTAAAAAGTGAGAATTGAAAATATTTACACAAAAAAGGGTACAATAAAGCAGAAATTAAATGAAAAGCAAGTGAAGCTGAGCAGACTTCAAGAGATTCTTTATTGCAAAGTAAAGGTAATAAGAACAAAAGGAAGCATTTACCATTTGTATCTACATTTACACATAAGAGTAACAAAATAGAAAGAGTGATCAAAAAGTATTGGCCACTACTACAGAATGATATAACATATGGACACCTGTTTAAGGAGAACCCCATTTTTTTCGTACAGAAGAGGCAGGACACTAAAAGATAGATTATGTAGTTCTGACCTTAAAGTTAAAAATTCGAGATTTTTTGGCAAGCCTAAAATGGGAACCTTTTCCTGTCTAAGTTGTGGGGTCTGTAATTCTGTTATAACAGTGTCGGGCCTTAGTTACCTTCGTTACCTTCGTTCTCATGTTTTTATATGGTCATGAAACTCCTCGGTAACTTATAATATCCTTATATTTTACAAGAGGGGGTACTTTATTCACTATATATATAGAATATATATTACTGACATTTTTCAGCATTAAAAGCAGCACCACTAGCAACCTCTCCAGTTAAATAGGTATATAAAATACATGTAGTATGATTTATTGTATGTATCTATTGAATGGTTGGCAATAAGCAGATCCAATTTTTCCCAGCCATACTTAATTATAAGTGGGGGGATTTTGCATAATATTGTGTATATCCCTTATTCAACCAGAGCTTTGGTTCAAGAGAGTAAATATTGTGAAAACGGTCAGACATAGAGACCACTTACCTATAACATGTACAAATAAATTGTGAAAAGAAATGGCCACAGTGAACCCTCATGTAACGTTATGAGCTTTAGCTATGGGACGCACAGTTAAATGACATACAGGGGCCTTAGGATTTATAGGAAGTCTAAGATATATGTTATCTGCCCCTTACATAGAGAATACTTTCCTAACAATTTTGGCAGCTTACACTTTCACCATCCTTAGTGAATACAGTACATTCAAATCCCATACATGTAGCCACAACCCCATAGGTGGAAAAGGTGCAATATTTACATGTGTAATGCACAAACAAACTCGTTCCAGAAGTTGATGAGGCACCTGAGAGTAATCATTCATAGAGTTATTGGATTTGAACTTCAGTACAGTTTAAAATAGCATAAACCTTGTTACTTTATATTGTAATGTACAATAGATATATTGGATTATACCTTCCCCCTGTAGATGTCACACTGAAGGTTTCCAAACTCAATGTTGCATTCCAATTGATTTTATAATGCTTTAGATGTCAAAAGAATGATTTTAAGTTAAAAAAATCTCAGTACCGTTGTACCCACATCTGGAAATGAACCTTTCAAAAACTACTTAGAACCCCTACTTTCTATTTTCACTGTACAAAGAAAAAGCCAAGAAAATTGTACTGACTAATAATGTCCAGCAAATAAATAAACAAATTAGAAAATTAGAAAGACCATTTGATTAGACAATGGCGCCTATCTCCCATCCATCTTCACTTCATCTGGGAAATTCATTTGAAAAAAACTCTCCCTGCAGCTGAGAACAGTCCAACTATCTTACTGATGAGATTCTCCCCAATCCTTATGGAGTTAATGTATCATCTGCTGCCTATGTTTGTTCTACCACTGTTTCTTTTCCCTGCCTAAAGTAATTATACAAAAGAAGGAAGGACAATAAAAAAAACTCAAGAAGACCAATACTGAAGTCAAGTGATTAATTCAGGCTACTGAACCATCATTAAAGTGTCTGAACGTATTTGACTTTTTCTGTACAAATGTGGGACATTTACAGGATCTGACATTTTATCGCAGTCATTCCATAGAGATTTCAGCTCTAAACTCTGTATACACTATAATCATTAATATTTCTAGTTTTTCTTAAAAGTAGTTATTTACCTTTAGATGAATACAAATACTTGCATTTGGCTATTTTTTTTCCAAAACAGAAACAATTGTGTTATCTAAAGGAATCTAAGACATATGAAACATCAAATGTTTTCTTAATTAGCAGCTCTATATATTATCCATAATCTTGTATCAAGATGTACATAATAGATTTACCGTAATCTGTGATTTTACAAGTCACCAAGTACAGCTCTCGCCCCTCCTTGGCAATCACTTCCACACAATTTTCAAGAATAGACGAGCACTCCGTTTCCATCCGTATAGGTTAAAAGGTAATTTTTATTCCAACTTTGTTAAAAACATCTGATCCCTGATGCGTTTCACACACCTGCATGAATATAAAAAAAAGGCAAGTTAAAATAAAACCATCACTTTGATGGATAAAAGCCCACATTCCTCCAAAAAGCATGGTAGCATATCCCCCATCCCAAAAATGTTACATGAAGCTATTAACAGTCTCTTCTAAAGGACAAATAAAACTATGCCCATTGTTAGCAGTTGAATTATAACAGACATACGAATTCCTGTGGAACTGTGGAAAATGACTGAAGGCTGAAATAATCCATGTGACCTCTTCTGATCCCCTCTGTTAATTTGTTATAGTTATCACTTACCTTACACACACATTAATGCTTTAGTATTTAATATAATAATGCTCTTCACCCTTCAGATTCAACCATTGAAATAAATCATTATAGGATATTCTTCTCCCAAGGTATATCACAATACATCAGTTTACTACAAAGGCATTGTGTCAGTAGAGAAGACTGTGGGCTATATTTTATATATATTTTTAATTATGCCTCATGCAGTAACAATTAACGTTCCCACTGCATATGCACAAAAGAATGAACAAGACATTTGCCCTTACTAAACAGATCAAAGTACAACCCATTGGTGTATGATTAAAACCACAGAATATGACGGAATATTAGCCTCCAAGACATCACTGAAACATCATCAGCCATGTAGAAGCAATCAGAGCAAGTAAATGAAGGGGGAATTTCACTGCATACAATCAGGTTTCTTTTAAAAAAAAAAAATGTACAGATTTTTTATTGGGTTTCTTTTTCAGTTAATAAAGTAAAAATTGGATTTTATGTTTGCCTTTACATCCCCTTTAATGATTCCAACTCCAGTGGCAGGGACAAAAATCATGGAGCCAAATTTAAACAGATAAACTAGGATTCTCATTGAAGGATTATTTTGCTGTTGAAGAAAGTTTGTATTAAACAATGCAAAAACAATAAAATCCACATTAGATTATATGACAACACAGGACCCAGTGCAGTCTGCATATTCTGTTTATTAATCAGTTTTGCTGTAACGGCAGAATTAAAATAGGCTCTGGCATTTTAGGTACACAGAGGTCCAAACAGCCCACTAAATACTGACTTTCTGTGGCAACTTATAGCAGCCCCTCTGGCATTTGCCAGAACCCACAGATTGCCAGTCCAGGTCTGATTGTGTCTAATTCTGTGCTTTTAGAATGAGTCAGCTCTTCACAATGGAACTGCTTTCAGATGAGCTATCCTGCTATTCCTGCTCAATCCAAGTCACAGTGGTATTTTAACTATTGAGTGCCATTCTTATATCTACCAAAGAACTGTTATCTTAAACCAGGGACCAGTTATCTTAAATCAGTAATCCTGTTACCTTCCCATTGTAGTCTTGATAGGCTGCTGGGGGAAAAGGGAGGGGTGATATAACTCCAGTGCAGCAGTAAAGAGTTACTGAATTTTATCAGAGCCTGAGGGCACTTGGGAAACTAACAACATGTCTGGCTCCATGTCAGATTTCAAAATAAAATAAAGAAAAATCGGTTTTCTCTTTTGAAAAAATGGATTTCAGTGAAGAACTGGTGCATTTTTCCTGTGACAGAATCCCTTTAAGGCCATGACAATACATTAAAGACTGACAGATGCTTATATGCATTATTAGATACTGGAAGAGGTAGATATAAGAATCTGTCACCATTACATGTGCTTCTGCTAACCTGTCTCCATTGACAGACAGAGAGGGGCATTTTGCCCATCAGTGATAGCAGTTGCAGTCAAAAACCCCCATGTATATATTAGCCTACTTTTATTAGACAAAAAAAAATCTTGCATTATTTTGTTTTTTGCTGCAACTTTAAAAGCACAGATCCAATTTAAGCAAGCCATCATACTCTTTAATTATTATATTAAATTCATACTGACTTCAGTATCTTCATGATGCCATTCAGAGAGCACAACTGCAAACATTATCTGTAGGAAGCTTAATCTAAGCCCAATAATGTGTAATGCAATACATGTGCTGCCACGCAGTTTTGCTGCCTAGCAGTTGATATTATATGTTATGTTATAATCGTATTTGGTATCATCCTTTCACCCCCACTGTTTCTTGCTAGATAGTTGCTCCCGCCCTCCATTTTCTTCTGTAACCTCCCCCTTGGTTTAGTGTGTTATGAAGAGACTGCAGTGTGGATAAGCTGTGTAACTCCATTAGAAATTTACCTATGAAAAAGCCTCTATGTTTAACATTTGCTACCTTGAAGCATAAAGAAGCATTGGAGAACATTTCTGGAGTCTTTATTCATTGAGTAAGCTATCTGCCAAGGTGATCATTCAACCTGCTGCACATATCCTTACAGACTGGGTCTACATGGAGCTTGTGGCCGGTACAACCGATACTGAGACAGAATAGTAAATTTCTATGGTAATCCATTGCATGGCTATACTCTGCAGCTTCAGAACCGTGAGTATTCATTTGCCTGTGTGAAGAAAAAGAAAACCCTAAGACAGGAATCCATCTTCATACTGTGCACTGAAGCCATCATTGCCTGTGTGTTACTGCTACACTTACCAGAAGCATTGCACTGCACTAGAAGCCAGCTACCTGCTGAATATTCCCCACAGTATAACCTGTTGCTGGTCTGTGCTGTTTGTCAGCAATAAGTACATTCTGAACTGTGCAAAGACTGTTTATGATTGCTATATAAAGTCACAAGGATTCATTATTGTCAAGCTGTTTTGGACTGTGAATTCAATATCTGCATTTATTATAAGAACTTATTCTTGCCTTTTACAAGGTGATTTTGAACTGTGTTTTTCTTTGCCAAGAATCTGGTTTGAGCTGGATTGCAGCCCCAGCTCCAAGGCCCAGCCTGCTTACAAACAAAGTATCAATACTTACAGAGCTGATCTTTGGCAGATTTCCAAGACACTAAACTGCAGCACTTGTCATGTCTGACAGAGATTCTACTGAGCCTGCATCTATTCATGTCAAAGCAGACACCTTGCTTCATTCTGCACGTCCAGCTAGGGCCCCTCATCCATCCTTGAAGGCAAGGGAGGCTTATGAAGCAAATAAGGAAGCAACATCTGATAACCTGATTGCATTATGGGAGAAAACTTTAAGTTGTATAACAGCCGCTAATGAAACTAGCAACAACACTGAGCTATTGAACGCCGCCCTCTCAAGGGTTAAGAAGGCATTTGAGAATTATAAAAGACTTGCTGAAAAGTACTCTTCCCTTTTGTCATGCTCCAACATAGAGGAAGCCTCACTAGAGTTAAAAGACTTTACTTCTACTGAGCAGCAGAGACATAGCACATATCTGGAAGCAAAGGCACAGATAGAGGGTAGATTAGCACAGCTACATGAAACTACATCCTGTATATCCGCTTCTTCCAGACACTCAGAAAAATCATATAGATCTGCCAGCTCACATCATAAATCCTCTTCCAAGTCATTGCGGTCCTGCTCTGTAAGGTCATCATTGAGCAACCAAATACTCAAAGCTCGCCAAAAGGCTGCAGTAGCCCAGGTTCAAGCCACCTGTTCTGAAAGAGAAGCAGTCTTCAAGGCAGAAGCTAAGCTTAAGGAAGCTGAAGCACAGGCAGAAGCAAAACGCATTCAAGCAAGAATACAAGCAGAAACAGAGGCCCATCTAGAAATCCTTCAGAAGAGAAGAGAAAAGGAAGTAGCCTTAGCAGAATTATCTGTCTTGGAACAAGCCCTATTGGAAGAAGAAGGAGCGTCTTGTCCTAGCTTGGCCGCCCGTCAAGATCCTGTTGAAAGGACCCTACAATTTGTTTTGACCCAGAACCATAATGATACGGTCCCGCCTACGGTTGTAGACCCACCTCATAATCCTCTAGCAAGTCAGTGTGCACCTCCCAACACAGATACTTCACTACTACCGTATGCCACAAAATCAAGTGTACCAACCTATCCAGCTCATGTGCTGCCACAACCCTATGTGAATAGAGGTTACAAGGGCACAACAGGAGACTTCAGAGTGCACTCTATGCCTCCTGCAACACAGCACTCTTCAACTTCAAATGTGCAAAGGCCTTTAGACACGAGACCCATGCCTGGATTGAACCCATCTGCTACACCTTTCTCTTCACCTACTGGCCAGCACCAGATACCAACCTTGATCCAAGATGGTGCACCATCAGTACTTCCTGTGGGTGTAAAAACTGAAAGCACAGACATTGCAGAGTTTAGCAAGTATATGATCCGGCGAGAGTTGATTGCTACTGGAATGTCTAGATTTGATGACCGCCCAGAGAACTATAGGAGTTGGAGATCTACATTCAAGGCAGTAACCAAGAACTTGGACATTGAACCCCAAGCAGAACTTGACTTACTAATAAAGTGGTTGGGGCGACAATCTTCAGAACAAGTAAAGAGACTTAAATCTGTCTACATTCATAACTTTGAAGCAGGCCTTGATGCTGCCTGGGAACGTTTGGAACAAGACTATGGGAGCCCGGAAGTCATCGAATCTGCCTTATTCCAGAGACTTAAAGACTTCCCTAAAATCTCTATTAAGGACAATCATAAGCTTAGAGAGTTAGGTGACCTTCTTCTTGAACTTGAAATCGCTAAGTCAGATCCTAGTTTGCCAGGTCTTAGCTATTTAGACACTGCTCAGGGGGTAAACCCTATTGTTGCAAAGTTGCCTTATCATCTTCAGGAGAAGTGGACTAGCATGGGATCAAGGTATAAATATGAACACCATGTCTCTTTCCCACCCTTTTCTTATTTTGCAGAGTTCGTGAGGAAGATCGCAAGATCCAAGAATGACCCAAGCTTCTTGTATCCAGACACAACCACCCTTCCTTCAACTACTTCAAAGGGTATTGCCACCAACAGTAAATTCAAGGACTTAAGACATCCTATTGCTGTGAGAAAGACCGCAATTGCATCCAATGTCTTGGCTACAGATACTAAATTACAAGATACCAAGTCAAGCAATATTTATCAACAGTGTCCCATTCATGATGCACCACATTCTCTGTCTATATGTCGCGCATTCAGGGACAAGCCTATCAAAGAACGCATGACATACCTCAAGGAACATAATATCTGCTTCAAGTGTTGCGCATCCTCCGATCACCTAGCTAAAGACTGTAAGAATGATGTCAGATGTTCCTTGTGTAACAGTGCCAAGCATGTGGACGCTCTTCACTCAGAATCATTCAAAAGGAAACCTTCGCCTGGCAGCAACCCCAAGACTACATCAGATGATGGCGGGGAGAGAACTAAGCAAAACGCCAACCCTGTAACCACAAGATGTACAGAGGTGTGTGGAGAAGGGCTTCATAGCAAGTCTTGCAGCAAGATATGTCTCGTTAGGGTTTTTCCTGAAGGATGCCCACAAAATGCTATAAAAATGTACGCCATACTCGACGATCAGAGCAATCGCTCATTGGCCAGTCCAGAATTCTTTGACTCATTCAACATTCATGGAGAGACCTGGTCCTATACCTTGCAGACATGTGCCGGACAAGTCAGCACTTCTGGAAGAAGAGCCCACGGCTTCATAGTGGCATCAGAATATGAGAACACAGAGTTTCCTCTACCAACGCTAATCGAATGTGATCAGCTACCGAATAATAGAGAAGAGATCCCCACACCTGAGGTAGCACGTCATCACTCTCATTTGAATCCCATTGCTGATTACATTCCACCACTTAACAAGGATGCGAAGATCATGATCCTTCTAGGGAGAGACATTCTCAGAGTTCATAAAATAAGAGAGTCATGTAACGGTCCAGATGATGCTCCCCATGCCCAGAAACTCGATCTTGGATGGGTGATAATAGGAGAGGTCTGTCTAAATCGATCGCACAAGCACCTGGACGTGACTTCCTACAAAACTAATGTGGAGGGATCAGAACGAATACGAAGAATCAGTAGACCTGAACAATGGAACTATGTCCCGACCGGTTTGAATCCCGCAGACATCGCCACAAGGTCTGTGCCAGCAGTTGTCCTTACACAAACCATTTGGTTGTCAGGACCCAAGTTCTTAACAGACCAGTCTTCTATAGACTCTGAAGGAGATGTCAACTTCCACCTGGTGGATCCAGGTACTGATCCAGAAATCCAACCAGAGGTTAAAACATTGAGCTCCAACATCTGCTCAAGAAGAAACTTGGAGGTGAGACGGTTTGAACGTTTCTCTTCTTGGAAAAGATTAGTAAAGACTATCACAAGATTAAGTCATATTGCACAGAGTTTCAGCAAGTCCAATCAGACGTCATCTTGTCATGGATGGCATACCTGCAAAGAGCCACCTAACGCATTAGAGTATGAGAAGGCAGAGTCATTCATCATACGTCATGTGCAAGAAGAAGTCTTTGCAGAAGAAATTAAGTGCTTGAGAGGCAATAGACCAGTCTCGAAGGGTAGCCCACTATTCACCCTGAACCCAGTAATCGACAATGATGGAATACTTAGAGTCGGTGGACGGCTAAATAAGTCAAACTTGCCAAGACGAGAACAGAACCCCTTGATAGTACCAAGAAACCACCATCTGGCGACCTTGATTATCCGGCATTACCATGAGGAAGTAAGACACCAAGGAAGACACTACACAGAAGGTGCTCTCAGAGTTGCAGGGTTCTGGATAGTTGGAGTGAAAAGACAAATAGCCACGATCATTCACAACTGTGTCAAATGTCAGAAGTTAAGAGGTAGACAGCAAGATCAACAGATGGCTGACTTACCCGCAGACAGACTGAGCGAAGATGCTCCCTTTACATACGTCGGGATTGATGTATTTGGACCATGGACAGTGACGGCCAAAAGAACCCGCGGTGGTCAAGTTAACAGCAAAAGATGGGCTGTAATGTTCACTTGCCTAAGTGTAAGAGCCGTACATATCGAAGCGATCGAATCAATGGACACCTCTAGTTTCATTAATGCTCTCCGGAGATTTCTTGCTCTAAGAGGTCCTGTGAAGATGTTGAGATCGGACTGTGGAACCAACTTCATTGGTGCTTGTAGAGAGTTACAGCTAGACCAACAACAAGTTGCAAATTATTTGAGTGATCAAGGCTGCGTGTGGAAATTTAACCCACCACACTCTTCACACATGGGCGGAGCATGGGAACGCATGATTGGGATGGCAAGGCGCATACTGGATGCAATGTTGCTTGATGCAAGTTCTTCACGCCTTACCCATGAGGTGCTCACCACTTTCTTTGCTGAGGTTGCTGCAATAATCAACTCAAGACCATTGACTGCCATATCGACAGACCCAGAGTCTCCAACTATCTTAAGTCCAGCCACATTGTTGAACCGGAAGATTGGACAGATTTCAGCAACAAAGGGTATCTTCGATGAAAAGGACATGTATAAACGACAGTGGAGATACGCTCAATACCTTGCGGATTGTTTCTGGGACAGATGGAGAAAGGAATATCTCACACTTCTCCAAGGTCGCAAAAGGTGGCAAACCCAGAAGCCCAACTTAAAGGAAGGGGACTTGGTCCTGTTAAAAGACCAGCAAACTCATCGGATCCAGTGGCCAGTTGGACTCATTACAAAGGCCATTGCCAGTGATGATGGGAAGGTCCGAAGTGTGGAAGTCAAGATTGTTAAGGATGGCAACTCAAAAAACCTTCCTCAGACCAGTCACTGATATTGTGTTAATTATGCCTGCTTCCAAAGGTTCTGATCTAGTCTAATATCAGTGAACTACTCAAACTCTAATATAGCTAACTCATAGACTTGAGAATGCTAAAATAGCATTTTATGTTACTGTTAATAATCTGTTAAAGAAAAATAATTGTGTAGTGGTATCTCACGATACCAGGCGGGGAGTGTGCTGCCACGCAGTTTTGCTGCCTAGCAGTTGATATTATATGTTATGTTATAATCGTATTTGGTATCATCCTTTCACCCCCACTGTTTCTTGCTAGATAGTTGCTCCCGCCCTCCATTTTCTTCTGTAACCTCCCCCTTGGTTTAGTGTGTTATGAAGAGACTGCAGTGTGGATAAGCTGTGTAACTCCATTAGAAATTTACCTATGAAAAAGCCTCTATGTTTAACATTTGCTACCTTGAAGCATAAAGAAGCATTGGAGAACATTTCTGGAGTCTTTATTCATTGAGTAAGCTATCTGCCAAGGTGATCATTCAACCTGCTGCACATATCCTTACAGACTGGGTCTACATGGAGCTTGTGGCCGGTACAACCGATACTGAGACAGAATAATACACCAGGCCATTTATAAATATAGAAACTATTTAGATATCATAACACCATATAATTGGCAGTGATGAAAGTATTGCTGCTTTTTTCCTAAAGAAATAGTACATGAAAGAACAAAAAGCCCCCGAACCCTGAATTTGACTTTGTAATGTGCGCAGAGTGAAATCAATTAAACCTGCTGGACAAAGTCAAACAAATAAAAGCTCTCTTAGTCATATCACATTCATCTTCCATCCTACAGCATTCCCTTGACAGTTAAAAAAGGCACTTTTTGATGGATACTGCTTTGGAAATGTATAGCATAAAAACTTCCACAAACATCTCCGATTCTAACAGATATGTACAGTTTCTCAGCCATAATTGTACACAGATTCCAAATAAGTCACAGCAGACGAAAACGTGATTAAAAATAACAAACCCAAATTAAACGGAACAGGAAAGCTAAATAATACTTATCAGCAAATACACATTCTTATAACACATTACAAAGTCAGATTCTTCCCAGAGGAAACACTCAATACCTGGAGTCCCCACTTCTGCAAGAGATTTTTTTGAGATATGCGAATTGCAACTCTAACTATTTCATCTTAATTCTGTTTAGACAGATCTCTAACTATGTCTGGAAATGCTTACTACAGGGAGGTATATCACACTATCTCTCCATCAGAAATTCTGCTTAAAGTTGTGTACAATTTATTGTTCCCATCATTTCCTCAATGAAAGTATTTCATGAGAAAAGCCTTTATAGCAATTTATCTTTTGTTTTTACATTTCAAGATTGAGTATGTTCATCCAGCATCTACAGATATGGGTTTCCTGCCAACAAATGCACTATTTTATTTAAGAAAGAATTTTATTATATAGGTCTGTCGAGAGCCATGAGAGACATGTGACTCCAGTTTATCTCCCTGGTGAAGTACTAAAACCATTGTATTCTACAGATCTTACTGGTTATCTGCTATGTAAACATGTGCCCTATTGCCCTATTCAGCTTCAAAGGCTAAACTATATATAAACTATAAACCATGTTCCAGTAAATTATATATATATAGTACATCCAGAAAATCACAACAATGTGAAAAAAATATTAAGAGGGGTGTATGGGTTGCGTAAAGTTTTCAAAGGTACTGAAATGGAGGTCTGGAAACATTATTAAAGGAATAGTAACTCCAAAAAATGAAAATGTTTTCAAAGAATGCCAATATAATGTAGTGTTGATTAGTGATGGGCAAATTTATTCGCCAGTCGCGAATTCGCGAAACGCCCGCGAAAATTTGCGGCAAAAATTCGCCGGCGTCAAAACAATTTTTTCAGAAAAAATGGACGCCGGTGTCAAAAACAAGACGCCGGCGCCATTTCGTGAATTTTTTGCCGTTTCGCGAAATTCGCGCCAAATTTTCCGGAGAAGCGAAACGGCGCAAATTCGCCCATCACTAGTGTTGATCTATATTGGTAAAACTGGTGTGTTTGCTTCAGAAACTCTACAGTAGTTTATATAAATAAGCTGTGGATAAATCTGTGGCAGGCACTCAAATAAAGGCAATCTTCCAAGTTGTAGAATAGGCTTATGATTAAGTGTTTGTAACACGAAACGCATAAGGCTGAGGACACAATAAACTACAACTTGTTGGAAGATTGCCTTTATTTGAGTGCCTGCCACAGATTTATCCACGGTAGTCCACTCCCTATGCTGAGGGCTCAGGGTGGTGCACCTCGTCACTTCCCAAATGTGGTCATGAAAACCCCCTCTCTACTTCATTACAATATATAAATAAGCTGCTGTGTATCCATGGGGGCAGCCATTCAAAGCTAAAAAATTAGAAAAGGCACAGGTTACACAACAGATAACAGATACGTTCTGTAGTATACAATGGGATTCTTCAAAACTTACAGTATCAATTATCTACTGTGTATCCTGTGGTTGAATGGCTGCCCCCATGGCTACACAGCAGCTTGTTTATATGAACTATAGTAGTGTTTCTGAACCAAACACTCCTGATTTACCAGCACAGAGCAATAGTACATTATATTATCATTCCTTTTAAACTATTTTATTTTTTTGTGTTACTGATCCCACCCCATCCCAGAGGGGCAATAAGGACAATAAATAGTGATGGTGAATCTGACCCATTTTGCTTCGCTGAAGTCTACGGACAACACATTGTTTTTGATGCGTGAGGCAGTGCAACACATTTTTTACCCATTGCAGTCTATGTGCATCATTTTTGCAGTGAAACTCTTCGCTCATCACTAACAGTAAACTATGCAAAAATAAGTGTTTTAGATATTTACACAGGAATCATTGCAAACTAGAGGGCAGAATTTCTCCCTGACTTTCTTAGACTAATATAGAACATTTGTATGAATTTCTGCATTGGTTTAAAATGATTATATATATATATATATATATATATATATATATATATATATATATATATATATATATATATATATATGTGTGTGTGTGTGTGTGTGTGTGTGTTGCTATTTAAAAGGTAACTTGTTATACATAATATAACATCCATTCGAAGTGAATGTTTTTGAAATATATAGAATTGGGATGCCAAACCCCCATTATCCTGAAAGCTCCAAATGCAGCAATTCCATTTCCAACAAAGCCCTTTTTAGAGTATACAATTCTAAAATACTGTACCTTGTACTTGATACTAAACAGCATAACTCCATTTGTTTGGCTAAACTATCCTATTTGGGTTTGATGTTTAAATACTTTTTATGATCATCCTCCTTACGACTTTATAGTCAACATTTCAGAAAGAATCCATATATGAAAAAGCCTAGGGCAAAAGCATCCCAAATATTATACCTGTAATTAATTTAGTAGTGTGGCTATTACACCTAGCATTATTTCTTGGTGCAAACATTTCAACAGTGTGTATATTTACACCCCGTTAGTTAGAATATTTAAAAAAAATGTTTCTTTTTCTTTTTTTATTAAACTTGAAACATCTCAGGCCAAACTAAGAAAAATATAATGATTCTGTTATGTGATATATTTCCTAGTCAGTAGAACCTAATCCTCTGGTTACAACTTGGGACATCAGACAAGGAGTTGAAATATTTCACCTCATAATGAAGGTTGTGATCGCTCCACAAAGGCACTTCCATAATGTAAACATACTTAACATCCTGTTTGACTTTCCTTAAACAGTGTGTGATTCTGCATTAAAGCTCTTACAAGACGTGAACATTAAAACTGATCTAGTGTTTGCTGTAAAATCAAATCTAAACCAAGTCTAAACCATAGAAATATATTTCTTCAAAGTGCCTAGTACCTCCAAAATGTGTTTTACATGCAGTCTGCCAATTCATCTGAAAGCTGGTGACATTTTAATATATGTTTCATAAGCTATGCAGTCAGAAAATGAACTTCCCAAAATATACCTGAATAATGAAAATACTTTAATATGCTACTCTTAAGAAATGATATATCCAATCTGAAATCTCTTTTCATGTTCAATTTGTAAAAGTGTCTAGCAGGAATAAGACATGCATTGAAAAAGTCTTTAGTGTTACATAGATGTTTTCTCTTAAAAGCAAAACTGCCAGGAACACCAATTATTTCCATTTTTTATTGTGTCTGCAAGTCAATCAGTCCACTTTCCTAAATCTGTTTATGCAATCAAACAATGGAAACTTGCCAAAGTAACATAGTTAAATTGGGTTGAAAAAAAGACAAAGTCCATCAAGTTCAAACCCTCCAAATGAAACCCAGCATCCATACACACACACTCATCCCTGCTTTCACATAAATTATATATACCCATATCTATATTAACTATTGAATTTAGTATCACAATAGCCTTTGATATTCTGTCTGTCCAAGAAATCATCCAAGCCATTCTTAAAGGCATTAACAGAATCAGCATCACAACATCACCCGGCAGTGCATTCCACAACCTCACTGTCCTGACTGTGAAGAACCCCCTATGTTGCTTCAAATGAAAGTTCTTTTCTTCTAGTCTAAAGGGGTGGCCTCTGGTACTGTGATCCTCTTTATGGGTAAAAAGGTCCCCTGCCATTTGTCTATAATGTCCTCTAAAGTACTTGTAAAGTGTAATCATGTCCCCTCGCAAGCGCCTTTTTTCCAGAGAAAACAACCCCAACCATGACAGTCTACCCTCATAATTTAAGTCTTCCGTCCCTCTAACCAATTTAGTTGCATTTAGTCTCTGTTCTCCCTCCAGCTCATTTATATCCCTCTTAAGGACTGGAGTCCAAAACTGCACTGAATACTCCAGATCTTCACCAGGGACCTATATACTGGCAAAATTATGTTTTCATCCCTTAAATGAATGCCCTTTTTTATGCAAGACAGAACTTTATTTGCTAGTAGCCACAGAATGACACTGCCCAGAATTAGACAACGTGTTATCTACAAAAACCCCTAGATCCTTCTCTTTTAAGGAAACTCCCAACACACTGCCATTTAGCGTATAACTTGCATTTATATTATTTTTTGCAAATGAAAGTCCAATTAGGGCATTAGGTAGAGGCCCTGGCCTAGCACTCACCAGTAATATACAATTTGAAAAAGATTGAAGCCAATACCTTGTCTTCTTCAAATGGGGGTTCCCAATCTTTATTCCATGGTGCTCATGACACTTTACAGTGATCAAACGTTTCGGGACTGCATGGCCCTTTCTCAGTGACAGTGGCTGAAAAAAGTCTGAATCTGAAAATCCACCATCTCCAAGCTGTTGGGTTCTTGTAGAAGTCAATGGCGAAGCTCCCATTTCAATATCATGGTTGCACTTAAGTTCGGCCAAAATTCAGATTTTTGGGGGTTTTGCCACCAAAAGTCCGATTTTGTCGGGAAAATCATACATTTTGGCAGGAAAATTACATTTTTTGGAGTGAAAATTCAATTTTCTTTGTATTTTTTGCATGAACAAATTTTAGCGAGCTTTTTCTATGATAAATAAGGTCCAATCTGCAATTCGAAGTTGGTCGGACTTTTTAAATAAAATAGAAATAATGACTTTGATAAATAACCCCCTACGTGTGTTTTAACAGAGGCAAGTCTCAGTATTGCCTATGACAGGGTTTGCTTTTGGCATTTTGCAGCCACAACAAGTAGCTCCTACTAGTAGCTCCTTGTGTCTTCAACCTTAACATACATTTTGACAGCTGTTAGAGGAATTAACTTATATGGCAGGCCTACTTCAGTAAGTGGTCTCTTCATGATTTATTTAAAGAGAGAATTATATAGAATACATACTTATATATACAGATACTGAGTTACAAAGAAAAGTATTTGGTCAGGAGTCATGCACCCTGGACAATATTATTAATAGAGGCATTGATAAAGTACAAGACAAGCTCCAAGTGACAATAAAGACTGTTGATTAATGATGGGCGAATCTGTGACATTTCACAAAAAAAAATCGCTCATTGAAGTCAAAGGGTGTCAAAAAAATTTTTTTTCACGAGGACAATTATTTTTGACTATTTTGTCCAAATGCATTAAAGTCAATGGGCCGAATAATTTTGACGTGTGACAATTTTTATACGTGCACCAATTTTTTATGCAGCAGATTTTATGCTGGGGAATTTTCGCCGCAGTTTCGCAAATGAATTTGCTTGCGGTGAAACACGGAAATTCTCCACAAATTTGTGTCTGTCTAATTTATTTGCCTGTCACTACTGTTGATGGCAGTGCTGCTTGGTAGGAACACAACAGTCATTACTGATGGGACTCAGTGAGATGATACAACCCAAAAAATAATATGTACAGGATGCAGAACAAGGATGTAGGTGTGTTATAAGTTGTGAAACAGCAATTATGCCTCCAATTAGCAAGGTTAATTTTTCCTTGGTGCATGTAGCGATCATTTTCCTAAAAAGGGTGAATTAAGAAACATATTATGATTTGTCCATACTGATGATACATTTCTAGGTACATTGACTTTATTATAGAGCAAGATTGGAATTCTAATTAATTGCTCTCCACATTTTTTGTTGAGAGCCTGATTTAAGGTATGTTTGTGGGAATGTGGAGAAGTGTGTAAAATGAGAAAATAGCTAAGTGGAAAATCTAAGCTCTTGTCCTTCAGAATCTTTAACTTTGCTCAATTTAGTTTTGACGTCTATAACATTTCAGTTTGACAGTAGACTAGTAGATAAGGAAAATGTATCAATCAATCAAGCTGGTTTGTAAAAAATGTTGCAATTGTAATAAAATTAGGTAATAAAATTGGTTATCTGTATAAAGCTCAACATTTTAAACGTCAAAGTCCTCAGTTGTCTTAATTTTTTTCTGTGTGGTGTAAATTCTTTTGTAACTATCTTTTTAAATGGCATCTTATATGAGTATTCGGTGCTAATATCCATTAGCAGTGAAGAAATGGATGAATACAACGTGTTGCATAGCTCGTCCTAATTGTTTTAATATACTTGTATGTGATATGGGAGTGTCTGCCTCATCTTTAAAAGCTAAAGTTAAAGTATTTAATGTATCCAGGTCATAATACACAGCATCCAATAATGTCTAAAGCAGTGATCCCCAACCAGTAGCTCCTGAGCAACAAGTTGCTCCCCAATCCCTTGGATGTTGCTTTCAGTGCCCTCAAAGCAGGTGCTTATTTTTGAATTCCAGGCTTGGAGGTAAGTTTTGGTTGCATAAACACCAGGTGCACTGCCAAACAGAGCCTTAATGTAGGTTGACAATCCACATAGTTGCTACTAAATGGCCACCCCAAGAACATTTTTCATGCTAGTGTTGCTCCCCCAACTCCCTTTACTTCTGAATATTGCTCAAGGGTTTTAAAGGTTGGGGATCCCTGGTCTAAAGCAACTGGCATTGCTGAGTAATCTTTAGAACATTTCCCCACTCATCCAAGTGTCTTCTTGTACTAAAAGGAGAACGTTACCCCTTCCCCATCTTCTTCTGTCTTTCCCTTTACGGAAATTCTTTGTCGCATGCACAGTTGGTATGAATACCGTACTGCTCAAACAAAATACTTAATGGTGCAGAGGTTTATGTCTGTATTCAGGTCTGACTTCTGACTTCATGCAAAAACCCGTTCAATTGATGGTCACATTGTCCTCTATATGCAGTCTCTTCAGAACTAAACTCAAAGAACCAAATAATTCTATGTTGAGTGGGGAAGGGAACTTTTTATCAGGACTACTCCCTCCCTTAGCTTGTTACCTCTGTGTTCGCTCTAATATACACCTTACGGTAAATTTTTCAGCAAAGCAAAACGTCACAGATCCGCCGATCGCTTTAATTAGACCTTGTCATGGAGTGTATGTATACACAGCTGCTTATGAATGCATTGTTTTTCGAGGTTCACAATCGACAGAATTGCAATATGCCATTTCAGTGACCACATTACTTATTTTGAACTCACTTTTACCTAGATTTGTATTTTGAACTCACTTTTAACTACAGTTGGAATGGTAATACCATGAGGTCATAAGGTTTTTAATACAGTACATATGACTTTTATAATATGAAATGACACGTCTTGGATAGATTCCTTAAATAGGAAAGACAGCACCAATCCAAAATATGTTAAGTTATTTTCTGATGAAAAGTGTGCCCTAGAAGTTGTCCCAAAAATGTTAGTTATACATACAGTGTCTTAGATTTTTTTCATAATTATTCTTGTTGCTTGAAAAAAGAAAATAACCCTTAGCATTGTATATAATTGTTTTGCATTAATTATGTATGCTCAATGTTATTATTTTTAATTGATCATTATAAAAAGTATAATCATCTGTGAGGCTTTTAAAGCTACTGATGGGATCTGCCAAGTCTAGGACTGGGAACCTCCTGCTCATGGACTTTTGCTTCTCCTGGTTGAGCCACCAAGACAGTGTGATTTCAGGATGGTTACTTTATGGTCATGAATTTTCAAGTCTTGGCTCAAACTTGTTAGTCAACTGATCCAGCTGCAGGTAATTTTCCAATTAAAGGGATTTTTAAGTATGATTTTTTTGTCTGCCTTGGCTAGATCATACACTAGGTCAGAGATGCAGAACAAAGGAGTCAGAAAGGTTATCCCTTCTGTCAAACACATGAACAACCATCCCATTAGTTACCACCTTGAACTCTCACTGCCTCTTCCTGTTGTTCAGCCAAAAGGAGCAGCAGCCCATGAACAAGAGGTTCCCAATTCTAGATAGGGCAGATCCTGACAGGTACAGTGGATATTTATTAAGTGCACCTACATTTCTTTTACAGCAATTCTAATAATACTTGCAATTAATAAAGCAAATGCAAAGGCATTAACGAGTAAAAAAAATGTTTAATAAAAGGCCTTAAAATTTCTGGATAATTAAATTATGTTATTTATTGTACTGACAAAATATCTGTAAAAGGCCACACTAGACATAATATAAAGCTTATGAATGGCAACACTGGGGTGTTATCTAAATTAGCCATGCAATTGATGCTAAACTGTTACTGAAACTTTGAAAACACAGGCTGTTCCCTTACAAAAAATTCTAAAACTTTGTAAAAAAAAAAAAAGCATAAAGGTTAATGGAAAAAAAAGAAATACCACCTTAGAAACTATCAAAGAGAAACTTGAATTATTCAAAATAATTATATGTAGAACTGGAAAAGCTTTTCTTTTTTCATGTTTGTTGTTGTCTATAAGTCAGATGTTTGGTACATGGCATTAGTAGCAATTGAAAGGAACTAATGAGGAAAAAGGACTATGGAGCTTGCAGAAGTAGTGGTCCTGGGAGACCTTGTTACTGTTTGTGATGCACTTCAGGGCAAAGTGAAGCTAATTGGAGATGCCATATGTTGATTATCAGACCTCACTTTAAAGGCCTGTTTTTCAATCACCTCAGAGGTGTGAAAGGCAATGGCTGCATCAGAAACAAAATTCAAATTGAACATTTGAATGAGTTCTGCAAACCCACATTCATTTTCCCCCATATTTGTTTGGACAAACAAATGCTGAGCGTGTTTGATAGACAGTAACGTCAATAGTTTTGTTAAACATTGAAACAGAGATGGAGTAGCAAATGCAAAGTCACAAGGTTTTTTTTTTATTTTTGTTTATTACAAATATTTCTAAAGATATTTATCTATATGTGAATAAGCAATTATACTATAAGCTTGCAACCTCATAGCCATGCACACAGGGCAGCAGACCAGCTGCAGCAAATATTACAGAATCTCATTAGCAAGGGTTCATTTGGCACAATGCTATTCGAGAAAGCCACCTGAGAAACTTAGCATTGAGCCAGTGCCCCAGGTTGCAAAATCATGCACTGTCTGTGGCCAGTATACTTTCCCACATTAAAGAGATACTGACATCAGAAAATAACCTTTTATATTATCCATCATAACATTATCTTTGAATGCTATTTATAATTTTGCCATAGAAGTATTTGCCTGATGCTTTTACATTACCTTCCTTACCCCCATGTTCCTGTATGAGGGGGCTGCCATATTTGTTCAGCAGTAGTCCGTTAGCATTAGAAACTCTAACTGACAGACTGAGAAGGGACAGTCAGGTTGGCAAAACTTTCAGGTTTAGGAACTTCAAGTGAAAATTACTTACAAAAGCAGAACTATCAGCGAAAAACAATCAACATGACCTATAGGTAACTTTTAATGTAGATTTATATTTTGAGCAGAAACTTTTTAGTGTCAGTATCACTTTAAGACGGCATTTGCAAGAAGTAAACTCATGCCAACCAAGCTGTAAGAAAATAAGAAAATAAATGAATAAAAAATAAATAAATAAAAATTTAACACACTGAAGTAACATCAGACCTGGGCCAAAGGGTTCCATATATTATTACATCACAGGTTCAGACATGCCCTCTCTCTCTCAATTTGACAGTATTTATATAATTAATGCAGTTTACACACCCCTGCCTGTTACCAGCCTAATTGATTATATAATTAACTGACTTGTATTCCTCACCATAGACAGTGTAGAGAAAAAATGGGTCCCTTGTATAGGGCACTAATATCTTTAAAGAAGAAGGAGAGCTAGAAATGCTATTGAGTGGGGGGGGTAGTTGGTTGGTTCAAGTTATTTAAATAAGAGACAACATATTTTAAGGAGGTTTTGGGTCATTTACAGTCAGTTTACAATTAAGTGGCCTTCTCACCAGTAGTCAAAGGGATCATGCTGGCCGAAGCAGCTTGCAGGGCACAATACTGGGTGGACTTGACTGCATGGCAGCTGGTTCTCAGAGTTCACATTAGCATACTGTATGACATCAAGGTGCAAAGTGCTGTCAATAAAAGAAATAAGCATCAAATAATCCAACTAGATCTTGGCTGCTCAGCAGTGTTACATAAAACAGCAGGTTAATTACTAATCTGCCTCTCAGCAGCAGTTTCAGATGGAATAAGAGCCACTCATCCTGCTGAATTGCTTAGTATAGTCCGTACACTGCCTTGGCTGCAGAGCTAACCCTGGACAAAGTTTAAATAACAGCTGCAAGATAGGGCACTGCAAAAGAAAGAGGCCTTCACATTTTAAAACCAGGTCTATAATAATCCCATGTCAATGGATGGCCTCACCTCTGCTAGGCTTTTTTCATTCATTTTATTATTTACAGTACTCATTAATACTTTACATACAATGCAAAGCACAGTGACAGGAAAATTATGTGGCAGACGTTGCAAAGTCACAAAACAATGAAAAAAGGATAAATGTATTGGAAGTACTGTATATGTTCACCTAGCAAAAGAGTTCAGAGGCAGAAGGAAGGATAAGCAATTATAACGCAAGGCTTTATATGGTCCACTTCACAAGTGGATAGTGTCGTATAAACATATTACATTGGTATTTCAAGTTCAATTAGTATTTTCAACTTCATTTTATCATGTCAAAGCTAATTTAATAACATAAAGAACCCTGAACACTGATATCACAGAGACTGGTCACTGTAATGTTGGTCCATGCATGGGCCAGTAAAATACTAAATGACACAACTGATCTTTAACTTACATTAATATTATTTTTATATTCAAAAAAAATTATTCACAAAAAACAAAAGTATTCACTAACAAACTTGCCGATCTTGCAGAAGAAACTGAAGTCAAGTTTACATCAATGTGCCAGAAAGTTTGTATATAGCTTATCTTTTCTATGTATGTTCATTTTATTAATATTCAATAACAGATCAGACCAAGAAAAAAATCCAGTAATACAACACAATTATATACATTAGGATTATGTGCTAAATGTTAGGAGATACATGAGGAACAAAGTCCCTTTCCTACAGAGCTTACAATATGCAGCATTTGCATTCTTCTCTTTTTGAAGCCCTGTCATTACTTGATTCTATAACTTACCCCACAATGGTGATCATTTGCTACTTTCCATGCATATTTCTGGTGAAAAAATATGTTTCAGGAAGTGAGTAAGAATAAGATGCAGAGACTGCAAAGGAAATAAAATGATAATCAGATAAAGGGAAGGAAGTAACTGAGAAGTCTGAGTGAACACTTTCTAGTTAAGGCCAAAGGATGTGATTAGGCATAAAAAGCAATAAGGCTTTAGAGGGCTCATAAATATGACAACTGAAACCCCAAGGATGGGTGGGAGAGCCAGATGGGAGATACACTGTCAGTTATGTCTGTGTTCCAATTGAGTCCTTATTATTTCTGTTTGCAAATGATTTGGGCACAGACATATAATTGTCGAATGGAGAAGAAACAATAACTGCGCTGACCACCGAATATGCATTTCCATTACAAGCCCAGTGGAGGCTTTTTAAAAAATGAGATTTACTTTGAAACATTAAGCATATTTTCCTAACAAATTAAATCATTTGCACATTCCAAAACAGAATTGCGGTGTATTAAACAAGCATCGCTATAATGTGAGATAGAAAGCAGCATTATCCGACAGGTGCCCATTAAACTACTAACAATGTGCAAATAAACATTTCTGGAAATTATATGAATGTAATATAATAAGGAATGCTGGTAAATGAAAGGGCATTGATGCTATTAGTTTTGCTGCTATAAAACAGAAGCAGGAGTCACAGTTATCCAAGAATAAACATTAGATTGTGAAAAAAAATAAGACATTATCCCTACTGTAGCAATGCCGTGCTATAACAAGGGATATATTTATGTGGAAATACAAGTTTAGATCATGACTGTACTCCCAAAAAATTATTTGAAAATACTTTGTACACATACACCCCACCAACAGATAAGGAACAATAATGTTAGCAGATATTAGCACAAGGCCAGACCCCATTCTGGTGCCCAAGTATTACACTGCAATCCTTTTATATAATGCCCAGCCTAATAATAACACAGTAATCCTAGAGGCAGATTTATCAAGGGTCGAAGTGAAAATTAGAATTAAAAAAATTAGAATTTCGAGCAATTTTTGGTGTACTTCAACTAGGGAATAGTCCAAATTAGATTCAAATGTGAAAAAAAAATGTGAAAATTCGAATATTGAAATTTATCATGTACTGTCTCTTTAAAAATACAACGTTGACCATTCACCATCTAAAACCTGCTGAATTGCTGTTTTAGCCTATGGGGGACCTCCTAGAACCTATTTGGAGTCAATTGGTGGAATTGATGCACCCGAAAAACATTGATTTTTAATTTCGGTTGGTCTTTTTTTATTAAAATTTTGAAGTTTTTTCTATTTGAAATTCAACCCTTAATAAATCTGCCCCCAAATGTTCACATCCTAGAATTATGCACAACCTAAATAATATTCTTACGGTAACCTGATACATTAACGGGTGTGAGATCCGGCAAAACATTGAACATTCATCATTGCAAAGTGTTTTCAGCATACCTCACCATTCAACCCTCCAGTTGTCATTACAGTTGTCAGTCTGTTGTTTTCCAGTAAACTGGAATATTTAAATGTAAGTTTACAAAATAAAAATTTTGGAATTTGAAAGCTGAAACGGGAGTTGTAATAGCAAAATTCAAGATATTTTAAATTCTACTTTTCAAGATTAATTCGACTTGCCAGACTTGTTGAAAATGCTGGCGTTGTTTTCACTTTTTTACGCAATTGAGATTTTGAAATTTACATTTTTTTACTAAATAAGCACACATTCTCAAAATTCTCAAGTTTTCTGAAAACATTTTAAAATTCAACTTTTGATAAATCACTCTCCCAGCGTCCATCAATTGCTCATTCAAAACATTTCACAGCCTAACCAGCATCTCTGAAGCATAACCCTCTGCTATGTCATAGGTCATAGTTAGCGCAAATTTCTGTGAAAGTAAAGACTAAACATAACATGAATTCCATGTAATCATTACTCTCAGGAGCAGCAACTGAGGCAATGTAAAACCATAGAAGGAAGAGAGTCTTACTCCAATATGCCATGTATGTTGTTTTAGAAGTTATGGGAATCAATGTGCTCACCTCATGAGCCACCACTAATTGCCTAAGAGTTTACAGCTCCTTAGACCAAGATATTTGCAAATACAATTTCCAAAAAGAAAGCAGCTCATTGAAATATTTTAATAGAATTCCATCGTTTGTCAAAAAAGGAAGACTAATATAAGCAAATCAAGCAATCAGTGAGCATAGGGTGATAAATAAAATGCATCAAAGCGCAATTTACCATAGAACATTAGAAGGTCACTTTAATCTTGTTCATTTTTTGGTGTCTTTGAATATATCCTTTGGTTACCGCTTTCAATCTAAATGTTTAAACAGTAACTGGACAATAAGGTCAGAAACCTGATTTCCGTTAATACTGCTGCCTTGTTCTTGTTTTGTAAATAATATTTTACTAAACATAAAAAGAGAGATGACAATGACAGGTGAAGTAACACCTGGTAGCATCATATCATCAATTTAAAGTGCTTGGTAGAATAGCAGTATCTTCATTTCTACAGTCACAGGATCGCCTGGATGATGGCAAAGCCATCCTTCTATGGGGACATTGCCTTTGCATATAATGGTAGGTTGGGAAAAGGGACATCAAAGAGTGATACAAATAGCAACAAAATGAAGGTGAAAAGAAGAAATGTTTGAAAGAAAAAATCTAAACAAAATGAAACCAAACCATGTGACACTATAATACATTATTGTTATTAATTTGGAGCTATGAGTGGGCGAGTGAGCTATCTCTGTGAGAAGGACAACAGCAACCAGGATGTCTAATCTTAGGGAATTTTTGGACTGTATTTTGGAGATGGGCAATCCTTTGCTCAAAATTCATGCTACTGTCTATATATGGGTGAAGCTTTGCCAGGAGAAAGGCAATTGAAATCTGTACTATAGTAAAGAAATGATCTGCTAATTTTTGTTGGGTTTTGGAAAGCCCAGTGATAGGTTTGCCAACAAATCTTTGGGACAGTTTCATACATGGGGCACATCAATAAGGCTTGCACTTCATCCCTGAAAGGTATGTCAGGGCAATATTAGAACAATTGCAGCATATCCCCTGGGGCTTCGCCACATCTTCAGCACCACTGCCACACATAAGGAAACAATTCATGTAATGTTACTGGAGTGAGATAGCAAAACAATTATATATGTTATATATTTTAGTACAGTAATTGTATTTCAGCATAGAGACCCTTCCTTTGTCCTAATTGCACAATCCATTGTAATATAAATGAATGTTTGATTACTGCCTCTTTGTATGGACATTGGAACCTTGACAATCACATAACATAAGTTTAAGTTCAAAACTGGAGAGCAGCAAAATGAAAAGTTAGATCATTAAAACAAACAAATAAGTACAAAATAATAAACGGATAAAATAAAATGAACTCTGATTGCAAAGCAGTAAAGAATAGCACTTTAATCTTCCTGTGCCTCAGGCATCCAAATGATTAAAGGCTCCAGAGGGAAAGGGATCGTCTAAACCTACAAATTGTTTGCTTACAACTGAATAAGTTTTGTACAAGTGCAAATACAGTTTAATGAAAACAAACCCAAAATGTCCTTTGACATTTTGTGTGGTATATACAAAAAAGTGTGAATCATTTTTTGTCGTATGGTCCACATTGCCTTGGAGAGACAAAACTGTTGTCCCGTCCAAATGAATAACAGAACGGAAAGGCAACTACACAGATAAAAGGTGGACAGAGCATTGCTGTATTTTATTTTGCAGAAATTAAATTGCCCTTCAAATCACATCTGAAAATAAACAAGAGTGTTTCATGAGTAAAGAAAAGCTTTACAGTACTCTGGAGATGGACATCAAAATGGCTTATGTTTAAATACCAATTTTTGTACCATTCCCTGTTGAAATTCCAAGAGATAAAGGAGGATAAAATGTGTGGGCCTCCAGGATATTGCTAGATAGAACTATAACATAATAAGCTCTGCCTCGGTCTATTCATAACCACTCTGGGCACTGATGGTGTCCAGTGACTGATTATGTCAGCAGAAGATAATTAAAGTTAGAGATGGTCATTACATTTTTATTGAGCTGTTACTTAAAAGGTACTGTGCTGCTTTATAGAGAAACCCAAGCAGATCTGATTGAGCCACAAAAAGAAAGACATATACAGCTCCCAAATGAATCACTCTTATTAAGTGAAGCCAGTACAGTGTGTACACTTAAAGGCCAGGGAAAAGCAATTTCATTCAGAGAGTATAATTTTAACCAGTGGTGCCTGGCTCAGATTAGTTTGAGAAAGTAAATGTATGTCTAACCATTGTCTTGTTTTGGGGCCAATAGTGACTCAACAGGTATTAGAGGATTATCAAAAAAATATTTATTGTGTTATCAAGCTTTATAAACTTTCAACAAAGAGAAATCAATTGTGTAAATATCCCAGGTCTCAACTATGGTGTGACCTAGATCCACAAAGCCCAGGATCAACTGAAAAATAAATGTTTGCAAAGGGGCTCCTCTAAACATCCTAATATCTCATGTTCCAAGTGGAAATACATAGAAAATAGCTCTCTCCGACTTCATGAAAAAGAGAAGTGTAAGCTATTACTAAAAGATTCAAAATCTTCCTCTGCACCTGTATTATGGTTAATTTCAGGTGGAGACTACTGAGTAATAACTGCAACTGAAAATCGACAAACACAGTCAAACTACTCTGAGTTCAGCAATTGGGTTGTTCAAATTTTTACATTTTAGGCCTCAGGGTCATCTCTTACTGTTTGTGTCCATTCACAGAGGAGGAGTGAACTGCAGATTTTTATTATTGTTGTAGTTTGTAAATTTTTTGAAATAACAGAATATTACAAGGACCAATAGGACCAATGTTTCTCTAGGTTTTTCGCTATAACTGTATATTTTCTGTGTGTCTAGTGATGTGCAAAACTTTCTTATTTCACAGAAAAAATCATATTCATTTTAACAAATATTTTTGAGTCAACAGGTGTTTGCTTTTCCGCCTTTTTTCTTGAATAAATGCTTTGGCGCCAATGTGCTTTTTTTCTTGTTTTTTTTATAGAGCAGAAAAAAAGTGAGTTTTATTCCCAGTGAAAAAAAAAATGAAGAAATTCTTATAATGTTGTTGCCATTTTTTTCTGGTGCAGAAAACAGTTTTTTTCCCCTAGTGAAACCAAATTCTTGTCAAAACTTGAATACACAAAATGTGCTCTTTCCTACAGGTATGATTGTCCTCTTGATGCTGGTAATTCAATATAGTGGAAGAACCACCTTAATTAAACTTAGTTATGACATTAATAATTATATAATTAAGGCAATGATTAACGTAAGTACCTTTGGTCATCTGGAGATCTTATCCATAATGCGGGCAATTTTTTGAACAAAGTAATAAATCAAAGATGCACTTGCCAGTAATTATCTAGGTTTTACTGTCTTTGATGCATTCTGCCTGTTTTAATTTTGAACAAAATCCATGTTTACCTAATGTATGCTATTATAAAGCACTAATTTGAAAGTTAGGCCAAGTTCACCGAACTCACCTTTCCTTTATAAACAGGACAATGTGCAAAGCAATGTTCAGAGCTTGCACTCTACCTTTGAATAAACAAACCTCTCTGTTATCTAAGCAGCAGTCTTTGGACAGCCAATCATAAGGGCTTCTAAGTGGACCAGAAATGACAAGATGTACTAAAGTGAAGTGAGATTCATATTCTTCTTTAGTGCCAGAAATAGCAAAAACCATAGATATTACATGAGTAAAACAATAAGCAAAAAGAATGTTCAGCACAAATCCAATTCATCCAGTTAATCTTGAAGGGGTGTATCCATGGTCTGCTCTTCAGGAGCATAGAAAATGCGAAAATAATCCTAAGAATAATTTTTTGCTTGCAACTATAAATGCCTGAATGTGTGTTAGTTTTAATTAAACAATGGACAATCAGTTATTAAGTTCAGCATTAAAATATGTTCTTATTTTGTCCACATAAACAAATGGCGCACAATGTTTGGGAAACTGTACATATTGTAGGGTTGAGTTATTACAAGCCCAGCTAAAGAGTAGACAAGTATAACAACACGTGTCTGCACACATAATAAAATAAGATTGTGAATTCCAGAAATGGTGTCAAACAAGGTAAATCAGGTATTACTTCTGCTCTGTATCTATGGAACGTGTGTGCTTTTTGTGTGTGTGTGTGTGTGTTAGGAACATGGTAGAATAACACATTTCTGTATTAAACTAAATTATTATTAAGAGTAAGGGGCAGATTCACTAAGGGTCGAATTTCGAAGTTAAAAATACTTCGAAATTCGACCCTCGAATTGAAATCCTTCGACTTCGAATATCGAAGTCGAAGGATTTAGCGCTAATCCTGCGATCGATCGATCGAAGGATTTTTCGTTCGATCAAACGATTAAATCCTTCGAATCGAACGATTCGAACGATTTTAATCCAACGATCGAAGGAAAATCCTTCGATCAAAAAAAGGTTAGCAAGCCTATGGGGACCTTCCCCATAGGCTAACATTGACTTCGGTAGGTTTTATCTGCCGAAGTAGGGGGTCGAAGTTTTTTTTAAAGCGAAAGTACTTCGACTATCGAATGGTCGAATAGTCGAACGATTTTTACTTCGAATCGTTCGATGGTCGAAGTACCCAAAAAATACTTCGAAATTCGATTTTTTTTCATTCGAATCCTTCACTCGAAGTTAGTGAATCTGCCCCTAAATAACCTTTAGAACATGTCTATCATCCCTGGGTGCTAAAGATGGAGCTTGACACTTACTTTTTCCTAAAGTGGTTAAAGTAAGAAAATCCAATTTATTTTCTTTTAAATACTGTCTCAGATGAGAACTTGTGCTTCCTTTTGGGTTACAATGCTACTTTTTGCTTGCGGCAAAGTGTCACTTTCTGTAAAAGGGCAATTATAAAGACTTGATTGCAGATGCAGGGAATCACAAATGCTGGATACAACATTCTAGAATTTTCACCCTTACACCAAAAGTGCTGCCCATATAACTGTATGCTTGGGGAGCAGGTGCAAGTAGGGAGCAAGTAGTTGTTAGCATTGCTTGGTGCTAAAATAGACAACAGACAAGGAGACCATCCAACACTTTCCAGAAAATGAGAACTGTCAGGTGGCCAATGAATGCATCTATAATATAATCACTACTTTTAATCTTTAAATTGCATAGGTGCTTTCAGGAAGGCAATATGGCAAAAACAATATCCTAAACATACCAATGGGCTTCTTATCTCTTATACTCAGTGATATGTTTACATAAGATTTTTTAAAAAATATATCTCAACCAAACTGGCCTTGTACATAGCTACTTGTGTGGTAAGCATATGTAGGCCATATAGCATAAAGTATCTGCATGAAACATTTAAAGGCAAACTAACCCTAAAAATGAGTGGCTAAAAATGCCATGTTTCATATACTGAACTTATTCCACCAGCCTAAAGTTTCAGCTTGTCAATAGCAGCAATGATCCAGGACTTCAAACGTGTCACAGGGGGTCACCATTTTGGAAAGTGTCTGTGACACTCACATGCTCAGTGGGCTCTGAGCAGCTGTTGAGATGCTAAGCTTAGGGGTTGTCACTAATTATCCAGTAGAAAATGAGGTTTGTCTGTAATATAAGCTGATTCTAGAGGGCTGATTATTAAATTCCGATGCTAGTTGCATTGGTTTCTGTGCTGCCATGTAGTAATTATCTGAATTAATTACTAATCAGCCTTATATTGTGACATTTCTATTCTATGTGTACTGTATATTGTGATTGGATCCCTAAGCTCATTTAGTGACAGCAGCACAGAGCATGTGCAGTGAATTAGCAGAAAAGAGGATGGGGAGCTACTGGGGCATCTTTGGGGACACATATCTTCCCTGCTAAAGGGTTGTGGTTGCCTTGGGCTGGTACAGAAGCCCAAAACGTAGGGGCAGATTTACATATGGTCGAATATCGAGGGTTAATTAACCCTCGATATTCGACTGCCGAATATCGAAGTCGAAGGATTTACAATTAGTTTGATCAAGCGATTCGAAGGATTTTAATCAATCGATCGAACGATTTTTCTAAGACCAAAAAAACCTTCCCCATAGTCTAACATTGGTGCTCGGTAGGTTTTAGGTGGCGAAGTAGGTGGTCGAAGTTTTTGTTAAAGAGACAGTAGAATGGTCGAATAGTCGAACGATTTTTAGTTTGAATCGTTCGATTCGAAGTCGTAGTCGAAGGTTGAAGTAGCCAATTCGATGGTCGAAGTAGCCAAAAAAAACATTTGAAATTCGAAGTTTTTTTTATTCTATTCCTTCACTCGAACTGAGTAAATGTGCCCCATAGTGTACAATATTTCTAGCCTACTTATTTCATTAAGCTTTAGTTATCCTAGGAACTCCGAAGAGTAATTCACCTATAAAATACATTTTAGTATTATGTAGACTTCAGATTTCATGTGAACTGGTAACAGGGTTTATCTAGTATAAGAAATTCTAAAACAACTGGACTTTCTTAGTATTCATTGAAGACGTTTAACTACTCATCCAAACACCACCCACTGATGACACCTGCCCCCAACACCATTTATACCACCCCCTGCCTTGGTGAAAATAAAAGGCAGCAACCCTATGGAAAGTTTATGCTAGGGCCCAAACAACCATAGCAAATTTGGAAAAATAGCCTATAATTCATAGCCTATAAAAACAGGGATTTTGTCCGTCAAACTTAATACAGTTCCCACAGAGTATGTTTCATGAGAGCTTGATGGCAAAACTTGATAATTTGAGTTTCTGGAATTCAAATTTTTAAGATTGATTAAGTGCAATAACTTAAATTTAAAATGTTGACATCTAAAAGCTGGTGTGACTTTGAGAGGATGGGAGTAATATTAGCAAAATTCAAACTAGTTTTCAAAATAAGTTCAAAACCTGGCACTCGGCATTAATCAATTAATGTGTAAATTTGAGTTTTGTGAGTTTTCAGGGTTTTTTAGAATTACAAAAAAACTAGGAAATCGATAAATCTGCCTCTAATTAACAGTTGATAAAATAAAACAGTAATTATTAGCAATTAATCTGTTATTAGATGTAAATATGGTTTATGATTAATAATACATATTTAAATATCATTCATCCCCTAACTGACTAACTAATTCTGTTAGAGAAACTCAAATCCCACTAGCAAATAAAAATACCTACAGACAGCAAATGTAAATGAGCCAGATAAATTATATCTAATCCAGTTTGTCTTGGGGAACAAGTTTTCCTTAAACCTATTACTGAATATATCAAAAAGTAAGGCAGGATTGCAATTCTATAGCAAAGCAGAGACAGTTATGAGTATAGTCTTTCTATGTAATTCCATTCTCAGCACCTTTATTCTGTTGTTCAATAATAACCACTTCTTATTTAAATAGGCCCCAGTCTGTTATTAATTAGAATTTGCAATGCAGTTCTCTGAGAGAAGAGTATATTGAATATACTTTAAAGCACTGGGGATGTTCTTAAAGCAAATGAGGAAAAAAAGATTTCCTTTCTCAGCTAGTTATCCTTCAGTTAAGCCTTAATCAACGCCTCAATTTTCATGAAAGAAGAACAGAAAACAATTGTTATATAAAGATTTCTTTATACTTTGATCAAATGGTAAATAGAGGGAAGTGAAGTTCTGGGATGATCTAAATACAGACAATAAGAAATCCTACTTCGCTAATTTGAATGATTTTCCTGGCAGCAGTTGCAGCTATTGATAGATTCTAAACTGCTGGGAGAAAATAACAATACTTTCCAAACTTCGTAATTAAATGCATGAAGCACAGCGGACTCACACGGTATTATAAGCTCAGATTAATTGCGTAGATTTTATGCTTTATTCATGCTTCCAAAAATGTTAAGGGGTGAAAATATTTTTGCTAAGACAAGCATACATTTTTTTTAGTGGCAGATGTCTGAAGGCGACTGGTAAATAATTGAGTTTTCAATAAATCACATTGTGCTTTACAGGCAACACCTCTGCCCATTAATCTCACCTTTTCATTTGGGGAAAAGATGATGATAAGTGGATTTCTGACTTTTTTTTTCTCAGTGGAAGCTTACAGATGACTGAAACATATTCATGCATAATATTTACACATTTATCCATTTATAATTATATACAATTGACCCAAAGTCAGTAGTTCTAATTATTTAGTAAAAGGTTTATGTTGATTTTGGAAGGTGTGTACAAGTTGATGTGGCACCAAAGCTTTATAACGTGGCCATACACTGATACTTGTTCCACAGGATCCAACCCATATCCAACATCCTTACCAGTGGCCATGAACATGCAAGGCCAACATTCATCTTTGTTTATTTCGGCCAACAGACTAAACTAATGGTAATGCATTTGCCTTGGGTGGGACTGAATATCAGGAAATCGTCTGATGGGCCCAAGCCATAATTGGCCTTTATGTTTAATTTCACTCATATCTTTATAACATACACTAGAAAGCCATAGTACAGTATGTATTACTTCTAATGGTTTGGGCAGTGGGTCCCAGATGTCAGGTAAGAGACATCACTGTAATTCAGAAGCTACGAAAAAATGCCCCCATTGCTCAATAGGTTTATGTACACCACTGGCCATATGTGTATCCCAGTAAAGGGCTGAAAAGGATCAAAAAAGTAGTAATGAGCAATTTATTTTACCATTTTCCATGAGTTTTGTAGCTGGAGAAAAGTTTTGATTTGAATTTTTGCGTTTTTCCTATTCGATCGAATGGAAGACGTTTGAGTTTTTTCATAAATAACTTCCCATTGAGTTGTGAGTACATTTGAGTTTATCAAAAAAATTCACATAACTCTAAAATTCGACCTTTGATAAATAACCCCCATATAATATGCATACAAAGTCTGAATATCATGTTATTGTACTAGCGAATTGAAGTCAGAGTAGAGGGTTCATAGCACAGTGATGTATATGAATATGTATAATTAAACCCTTTTTTCCTGTGGGTGTAGTACTAGTACAGTATTTTCTGGTTTCATTATGTACATGAGTAAGATATCTAATATACAGGAGGCAGAGCCCCCTGCTTCCAATCATGCAATCCTCTATATTATCTCTTGTTTAAATTTCAATATGCTGTTTATCTGTTAAACAGTGAATTTGGATTCAATTAACCTAAAGTATTCAATTAAAAGGAATAGGCCTTTAGAATAGCAAGCAAAGAATAAAGTCCTTCTTAGTTTTCTGCAAACCATATTCACATTTTTCTACTGTAAAAAGAGTATATACTGTATATTCACTTTATAAATCTTCCATTTAATGTGGGGGTAGTGCAGAACAAGAACAATTTGTGCCCACTAAGCTGTCCAACAGTGAGAAGTGACTGCCATTTTAGCTATCTGTGCTTTTCATGATCCATCTGAACATCAAGGCTCAGAGTAATTCAGAACTGTCCTGTTCTACAGTAAGAGGCAAGGCTAAATAAGGGAGTGTTATAATGTCAAAGTGCCAGGGAGGGTTTCCTATAGGGTGACCCTCAACAAAAATACATTCATATAAGGCAAAAATGCCTTATTTGTTTTTAATGCAGTTTGTTTTGTTTTTACCATTTTCTTTGCAGTGTATTTCAATATGATGTTATGTTTTATACCATCCATTTTTCTCAGTGTATGCTATTCACAGAGAAACTTCCAAAGCCTTTGGGGTTTAAACACTTCCACGCAACAGCCCTAATAAAACAACTCCAAATATCCTCATGTATTTTAAATGGAGAGCTAAGCAATATAATGAAACATAGGGCGGCATTTCTCTGCACATCTGTAAAATGTCTATTCACAAACCAGATGGTATATAAATAACTAATTGCAATACAAATTGATTATATGCTCTAGGACAGAATGGACATTAACATTACAATCGGTTATGTAAAATGCTGGCTGGAATTGAAGTGAGGCAGTCGAATTTTTCTGATATTGTATTGCAATAAATAATCATATTTATTTGATGTAAGTGTGTTTACTTTTATTGTTGTCCTATTTTAGAAAACAAATGTCCTTTAAAATCTGGAACCAAATGTTTCAGTTATTAAAACTGTCCCATAAATGACTAAATAACATTTACACATGATCTAAAGGAGACCTGTCAGTCTATGACAGAGTAAGAGTCAGGACAGTCTCTTAAAGAAAACATGGCTTTTATTTTAGCCGGCAGCAAACGGGTACAAAATCAAGGCAGTTTTTCTTTCCAAAATTAATAATAATAATTTCAGTAACAACAAAAAGGCAGTAAAATTACAGAATTCTACATGGGTGACTGTGTGTGCACAGGCACATAGGACCCTTAGGCTGGAACCACATGATGCGTCTTCATCAGATCTGATGCGATGAGAGGAAACGGATGCGATGAGATGGATGCAATAAAAATAAGGTAAGTAGAAGAAATATTGGACCCTGTTGCTGCATGCATCCGACTGTCAGATGAAGACGCAACGTGCAGCGTTCATATCCGACAAGCTCCCACACTTCTATTACTTACCTTATTTTCGTAGCATCCGACGTGACGCCTGTGATTCATCTCAGCGCGTCAGAACAGAAGATATCGCACCTAAAATCGCCCGTGGAGTTCTACCCATAGGGGCAGATTTATCAAGGGTTGAATTTCGAAATTTGAATAAAAAAAGACCAACTGAAATTTATTAGTAAAAAATTTTTTAAAAAAATTAACTTCGGGTGAATAGGCTGTATTTGGTTGTTTGATTCAAATTCGGATAGTATTAGATCAAATCCGAATCAAAGTATTTTCCAAAAATATGTTCTAGGAGGTCCCCCAAAGGCTAAAAAAGCAATTCGGCAGGTTTTAGATGGCGATTAGTCGAAGTTGAATTTTTAAAGAGACAGTACAAGATAAGTTTCGATATTCAATTTTTTTTCAAAATCTGACTATTCCCTAGTCGAAGTACACTAAAATAACCTCACATTTCGAATCTAAAGAGAATTGAGAGACTGACCAGCCTGGGATGTAAAAGGCTCCTGATTAGCCACCTGAGGCTAATGAGATCCCGCTGGTCTGATTGTAGCATCTCACTCTGCTACACACCCACACGTAAAAATTGTATAATAAAAGTTTTTTCCAAATTAAACCTGAAACCAAAGTTTGAAAGCCACTAAAATTATGTGATCAAAAAATGCCACTTATTTGGAAACATTGGGAAAAAAGAACATACCAGTTCATTATAGACCATAAAGTGGATCACTGCGCCTGAGGCCACCCCTTTAGATTAGAGTAAAAGAACTTTCATTTGAAGGCTGATTATTTTAATTCTTTTAAGAGGGGCTTGGATAATTTCTTGGGCTTTAGTGATTCTAAGTGAATGATTCTACAACTAATATAAATATTGGTATATATCAATTTATGTGAATGTATAAAAGGGTAGGTATGAGTGTGTGTATAAGTGGGTGCCGGGTTTCACTTGGAGGGATTAAAGGTGAAAGACTTTGGTCTTTTTTTAACTCAAACTATTAAAAAATATATAATTCTTGGTCTTGGTCATTATCGCCTTGACCTTGAGGAAGAACCATCTTATTGGTTATATGGCCAGTTCCTTGTTTTTCTGTGTTGTGAAGCAATATCTCTATGCTCTTATAATGGTAAAGCCCTTTTAAACCCATAATTTCTTGTCTCATACATACCCAAGTTTATAAAAACTTTTTGTGAGTTCAGAATCCACAGAGCTCATGTCAAATAAACTTTATCTTTTCACCTCAAGTGGTCTCTGGTTCTTGAAGTTCCACAACAAAAATAGATTTTTTTGGGCGTGTGGGATTATTTCAGTCAATATGGTTTTCTGTAACACTGTATTGTCATATCCATTTTTTTTTTTAGATTCTCGCTGCAAGCTCCAGCCAAAAATACTGTCCTTCTGAATTATATCCGGGTGGCACCCAAATACAAATAATAAAAATGATATGCCAGGAGATATCCTTTGGATTGCATGTCAGACTGAATCAGAAAGGCAAATGAGGTAAGATTTACTGTATAATAGGCAGGTATCAGGACACACAGTGGAAGAACCCATTTGATTTATGTCTTCCATTTTCTGACTTTGTTCCTTTGCTCCACCAGCTGCTTGTTATGCCTTTTTTAGTAGTCTTTTTCATAAGCCACAATTCATATGTGATAAGTAGAATGCACACTAAAGCTCAATATATGCAGTGCTAGTTTAATTTATACAAATCAAACGATTTGTATAGCAGAACATACAATTCACATAAATAGATTTGTAATTCATAGCATTTGATACATTTGGTAAAGTGTCAGATAAATGCCCCCTAGTCTATCTTGCATCTTTCACCTTTATTTAAATTACAAAATTGAATAAACTAGTCTCGACTAGTGATGGGCGAATTTATTCGCCAGGCGCAAATTTGCGGCTAATTTGCGCGATTCACCGCTGGCGAACAAATTTGTGGAATGGCAGCAAAAATTCGCTGGCGAAAATTCGCGGCGTAAAAAAAATTTGATGCTGGCGCATTTTCGCCAAAAACGGACGCCATCGTCAAAAAATTTTTTCTCCATTTCGCGAATTTTTCGGCAAAGCGAAGCCACCCAAATTCGCCCATCACTAGTCTCGACTAATATCTTTTTGGGTTAAATGAATAGTACTGTAATCATCATTATTTTAAATACATTTTCTCTGAAGACATTAAATTAAAGAGTAATAATATAATATAGTAATAGTATATGGAACAGTCTTGTTAATGAAAAATCCTTCTTTTGGCAGGCATCGAATTGTGCTACTGAAGAATTATGGCTTATAGGGACCATAAGTAAAGAAAGCTGCAACTTTAGTACAATTACCATATTTCCCCCTCTGCTGGTAGGAGCTACCAATATGGCTGCTTTAGAAAGACTAGCAACATACAGCTGTGTAGGTGTCACTTTTGGTATCCCAAAACGGAGAAAAGATGCCATGGTTCTGGTCACGGCTTATGCTTCTGTCTATAGATAAGGGAACCATAAAGTCTGACAGGAAGGACAGGAAAAGAGTAAGCATAGTCAAGGCTGGGGTCAATACCCAACAGACAATGCAGTATGAAATCAGGAACCATAAACGTATGCACCGAATCCAGGATTTGGTTTGGGATTTGCATATGTAATGTAGGGGTTGGGAGGGAAATCACATGACTTTTTTATCACAAAACAAGGAAGTAAAATATGTTTCCACTTCCCACATCTAAATTGCATATGCAAATTAGGATTCGGCTCAGTATTTGGCTGAATCTTTCATGAAGGATTAAGGCGTTTGGCCAAATCCAAAATGGTAGATTCAGTGCAACCCTATTGAACACACAAGCCAGGGTCAAACCAATCAGTAACGCAGTACAAAGTCAGGATCTGGAAGAATGGTCAGTAACATTCAAAGGTCTGTACAGGCAACAAATCAGCAGTCATCAACAAATCATTAGTAGTGAACACAGAAAGATTCCCACAGATGTCATGTCTGCATAAAACCATTTCAGGGGTATTCATCAGGTGAATATTCCCCAAAGTGTTGTTCTTTGTAATGGTCTAACAAACAGCTATTGCACATGTGTTTAAAAAAATTGGAACTGCTGGGATATAGGCATCCCTTCATGAACAAAAAAACAAGAGCAGAGTTCAGGTCTCCTTTAAAAAATAAAACATTATGTATATATATATATATATATATATATATATATATATATATATATATATATATATATATATATATATATATATATATATATATATATATATATTTATTCCATTGAAACACAACACTAGGTCCCAATGCCATTATGGACACTGATATTTTCAGTATGGAAAAATGCATGACCTCTTAAAATTCTAAATTCTATACAGAGTAAATATTCCACTGTGTTAATTTGAGTACAGTCATTAATATGAGCTAAAGTCAGTATAAAGAAAAAAAGTTTTTGAAAGTTATCTAAAATGGTAAATCTGTGAAACAACTTTGCTTGAGGACAATGGGAAGAGAAGACAATTGTGTAGTTTGGCAGGTCAGTCTAATACTATACTACAAGGCCAGCATTGCTTCTGTATCATTTTATTTCAATCTACTGTTCAGTGCCTCCAGAAAGACAGTTGAATTTATGTTTATGTAATAAAGGAAATTATACTTTTATTGTCTTCAAAATGTTAACATGGGAAAAAAACTGAGTTCATCAAAAAGATATTAAATAACTAGCAATCCAATAGTGGTGGATAGCAAAGACTGGAAAAGGTGATAATATATTCTTTATATGACCACATTTATATGAGAACAGCCTATTCCAATAATGGACAAATGGTTATGTGTCAGAGTGTAAGAATAATAAAGTCTAATAACAAATGCCCCTATCATTCTGATCATAAAAACCAAATGCACAAGGCAGGAAAGGTACAGGGAGGGGTGATGTTTCCCCATTTATTAATTCTCTTATAAAGGACACCCCATGAGGAGAGTCCACTTTGTAAACTACTGACAGAATTCAGAGATACTAGATGAGACCCCTTTTTACAGAAGTGTTTTCTTCATTTGCTGAGTTCCTCTCTGTGTCTGCTTTTAACAGATAAGGAACTGCAAGGCTGAGGGACAGTTGTAAGCAGGGAAACTATTTTCTGTTGAAATATCTGTAGATAAGAACATTCAGTCCTCTTCCAACATTTACGTATGTATGTATGTATGTGTACTCCCATTTTAATCTACAAAAGTTGTGAGAAGAGGAGTGTCTATTGCAAAGCCTCGTGTTACACTTCAGTGTCACATTGACTGCTTTCCCAAAGCAAAACCATTCTATGTTCTTTGTTAAACTCAATAAACCTCATTCTATTTGAAATAGCCTTATCTCTGAGTTTTGCTTTCCATATAACGAGGTCATAGCAATAAAATTAGCAACAAAAGGAAATGAAAATATTATTAAAAGAAATAAGAACCTGTCTGGAACCAAAATGTACTTCCTACTTAATTTATTAGCACTATCCAAATGGAGCCCTCTGGGTGGCATGTAACAAGAGTGTGCCATTCCCCCCTGCAAAAAAAAACTTCAGAGAGGCCCAGCGCACTCTGATCCTCATCCTCCTGCCCACTTCCCTTCCTGCCTCCAACCCGCCTCTGCCCACTTCCCGCCCCGACTCTGTTCACTCAGTGCCGACTTGATTCCCCCTTCCTCGCTGTAAGAGAGTGGCTGATGAGGATGGGGTTTTCTTATTAGTAGTGATGGGCGAATTTATTCGCCAGGCGCGAATTCGTGGCGAATTTGCGCGATTCGCGGCAGGCGAATAAATTCGCGAAACGCCCGTGAAAATTCGCGGAAAAAATTCGCCGGCGTCAAAATTTTTTTTTCGAAAAAACGGACGCCGGCGTCAAAAACGGGCGCCGGTGTCGGAAAAACGGGCGCCGGCGTCAAAAACGGGCGCCGGCGTCAAAAACTAGACGCCGGCGCCGTTTCGCGAATTTTTCGCCGTTTCGCAAATTTCGCGCGAAATTCGCGAATTTTTCGGCGAAGCGAAACGGCGCAAATTCGCCCATCACTACTTATTAGCTATAGAGGAAGCAGACCCGGGCCCCCTGCGACTGCAGGGTCTGCTTACTCTATAGTTACGGCACTGGATGTGACCAAAATATGTTCTCAGCCTGCCAAAAGGTTACACTGACTTTCTTGTATGATGTGTGTTAGTTGGTAAATCAAATTGTAAAAGTTGGACAGCACTGTCTTTAAACAACAATAAAATATCAGGGTGTATGCACATACAGTAACAATCCATCTAAGAACACTGACTTGTATACGTGAGTTAAACTTGCCATATGTCTTGCCTTCCTTCCAGTTCCAGAAAGCATTCATTCAGATAAATGCAATATAAAGAGATATAAAGAAACCAGATGTTCTGGGTGAAATGCCTACATATTTTACAAAATATTATTATTATTATTATTATTATAATAAAAAGTTATATATTTTCTTTAAAGTATTGGCCAGAAGGTTCACACTTATTGTTATTACAGTATTACTTATTGTTTCACCAGGGTTCATACTTGTCAGAATGTGAGGCAATTGTCTGCCTATGAGGCCAGCTTAAGACTGTGTTCTTGCAGATAACTGTTTTATATACTATATAAACATGTCCACTAGCCACATTGATTACCTCCCATAAAGAAGTACCACAGGTCACCCAGCATGGGCAATTATCACCTGAAAACATAAACTCCTAAATTTCTGTCTATAACTGTCCTGGTAGGGGGAGTAGTAGCAATAGGACATTAATGAGATAAGCAGCAGGTATATGGCCTTTGAGGGCAGCTACACGTTGCGTCAAAAAAAACCCCTAAACCTTTATAAAAAAAAAAAAAAGACAGAGCTCCACATATAACACAGTTCTAGCAAAGGCAAGCCAATGGATTACTAGAAAATGATTGTGCAAAGATAAACATACAGTAGAACCAGAGAAAATGGTGTGAAATCCAGGAAAAGGTAAAAGCAGGGAAACGTACAATGTTTAATTCATTTGATGTTTGTGGGACCACAGAAAACAATGTTAATTATGGGCAAACTTCAGTGTAATCAGTGTATGTAAAACTGAGTTTTCACTGTACTGTCTGTCTAACAAACAGCCCCCAGTGCAAAACATGGTAACAGCATTGAACTTTGATATTCTACTGCTTTACATGCAGATTCCAAGCGTATTCTTAAATGAACATGTTAGGCTACATTAGACTAAATCTAAGAATTACACATATTTATCCAACTCCCTCTAAAGTACCAGCCAAGTTTTGTTTGGTGTCACACACAACTTCACACCCATTGCCAGCATATAATATGGTTTTGGTTTAATGCCAATTTAGGGCTTTCACTGACTTTAATGGGATTCAGACTATAATGTTAATCTACAAACCTATTAATGCCGATGTAGACAGTTTCTGCAACACTAATTCCTGCTTATGACAGGCTATCCTAAATTACCAGGTCATATATTGCAAGGAGAATGTCACCAAGCATCTCCAGTTTTAATATATTATTAAAAGGCAGCTAGGGGATACCAAAATATTGATGCTGTTTCAAAAAATTAGCACCAATCTACAGCACATCATACAATATAATGTAATTTTGTTGCAAAGAAACTTTAGGGCTGAAAGCACAGAATGTAATCTGATTTATATGATTTATTTGATGCTTTGCATTCCAGCCAGGGCACTATCTATAAGGAGTACAGTATGTATGTTCTATTGGTGCTTGCATAGGTTTCCTATTTGTGCTCAGGGTTCCTCACACACTACAAAAACAAACAAGCAGGCTAATTGGTTCTTGATTGGCCCACTGTGTGTAAATATGAAAGGGACTTTAGATTGTAAGCTCCACTGATGCAGGGGCTTATGTGAATGCACAATAATCTCCATAAAGCTCTGCAGAATACGCTGGAGCTATATAAACCAACTATAGCAATAATAGTAAATTGTATCTAGTAGAAGTTATTCTAAAACAACTGAACTTGCTGAGTAATCACTGAAGACGTTTCACTACTCAGCTTCTTTAGTTCAACTTAGTATATTTAATAGTAATTTGCTCAATAGAAATGTTATGATTTTCCTGGTATAGAGCTTTTGACGGCTTCTATAAATTAACTCCCTATTCTCCTCCTAAACCCATCAGCCAGTCTGACATTTCTGAAATCAGTAAAGGATGCAGCTAAATCAGCTTAAAAATTGCAAAGGCCAAACAAAGCAAAGGTTATATGGAGATTCTTTAACAAAAAGAACCACTTGACATTGGTTCATTTATATTGAATGTTTACCTCTTTCTCCTCTCCTACCTCTCTTTCATTTTCTAAATGAATGGCTTATAGTGCTAGAGACAGAGGCAAAATGGGTTTAACCTTTCCTATTGAAGTCAGCAGAAAACATATGCTTTATTTTCTGAGATTGTAAATGTTCAACATGCCAAAAAAAACAAATGAAGAATTTCGACTGATTCATTTTCACCATGAACCATAATTACATGAAAAAGCCTCTTTCAAAAAATAAAAAATACACTTTGTGTCATGAGCTTGTTTGGTTGTGCTTATGGAGAAAAGGAGCATTAACACTATCTGAATTTCCAGAAAAAAAATAAATAAAAAAAAACCCAAAAAATTATATATATATATATATATATATATATATATATATATATATATATATATATGTTTTTGGTTTTTTTTAAACATGTTTTTTATTTATTTATATCACATAATGAGGCTTGTATATATATTTATTTTCTACACAGACATACCTGATTCCACAGATTAAAAAGGAAACCAAGTTACCCTAATTAAGCATTTTCCAACATTCCTTAGGCTCACAGTATAATGCAACCCCTCCCTTACCTTGTTTTTTGTGAAATGATGGAGTCTGGGACTTGAAGAGCTTCTACTTTTATGAGATCTATGCAATGCCCACTATGGAAAGTAGAGGGACTTCAACTACCAGGAGCCACCACTTCACAATAGAACAAGGTAAGGGAGGGGCTGCATAACAGTGTGAACCTAAGGAATTGGGAAATTCATCATCAGAGCAACATGGTTTCCTTTCAATCTATGGAATCAGGTATTGTCTGTGGGAAAAATGCATTTATATTTATATCTAGAAGCTCAGATTTTTCAACATGTTCTATAAAATAAAACTGCAATTTCGTCTGTAGAATAGAAAATGTGCAGGATGAAGCTCATCCGTCTCTTTGAAGTCCTCATCCTGTATGTTATATTTAATCATATTGACCTTCTCCATAACTGCTGTGTTAAAGCATGAGAAGGAAAAAAAAACATAATTGAGATTTTCTGTAGTGCTAAGACACTAAGATAATGTTAAGACCCAGGGAGGAAATGCACTTTACATTTCAGATACTCTATAACAGGGTTCCCCGACCTTTAGAACCCGTGAGCAACGTTCAGAAGTAAAAGGAGTTGGGGAGCAACACTAGCATGAAAAATGTTCCTGGGGTGCCAAATGAGGGCTGTGATTGGTCATTTAGTAGCCCCTATGTGGACTGTCAACCTACATTGAGGCTCTGTTTGACAGTACATCTGGTTTTTATAAAACCAAAACTTGCCTCCAAGCCTAGAATTCAAAAATAAGCACCTGCTTTGAGACCACTGGGAGCAACATCCAAGGTGTTGGAGAGCAACATGTTGCTCACGAGCTACTGGTTGGGGATCACTGCTCTATAACAACAACAGCACCAGCTGATGACGGCCTAAAAGCAAAGGTATTATATATCAAAAAGGAACTCATGGAAACAAAAGGTCATTCCATTAGTCTGCCTACAAGATAGGTTGGCAGCAATACTAAATATATATAAATCCCTATGAAATATAGCCTTCTTTTTGCTTGGATTTGTATTTAAGCCCTTTGTTGACTCAGTGGAGATGCAAAAGAGCATGCACGTGCTACATTTACACACCAACTCCACTCGCGGAGGCAAAGCTCATTTTATCATGTGCAATGTGTTTCATGTGCAGTCATAACAACACTCTAGTGCTATACTTCTGATGTGGAATTTAAACATGCGCTGATACTTTAAAACTCTGTTTACAAAGTTTGGTGCACGTCTGAGAGTTAAATTAGCCTGTTTCCAAGCTAAAAATAGACTCATAAGGTTCAGCGGGTAAAACTGCACGACCAATGCAAAAAGTGCCAATTTGTGTTGATTTTGCAGTTAACCTGCTGACTAACAAAACATTGGTTCTGAAAATGTATTACGCACCTTCCTTGTGTAAACAAAGTTATCCATTTAGTCATTTTGTCAAACTGTTTGGCTGAATATCTCACTGCATTTCTAAAAAGGGAACATACTGCTCAATATTACAAGGCAATTATTGTATGTTAGGTGCATCAAAATAATGTTTTATAGAATAAATTACCTTAACTAAATAGCTTAAAATATGCAACACCAGATAATAGTGAACCTGTCAAAGTGTTTTAAGTGACTACTGGACATGCAAAAGACAAATGGAATGTTTACTAATCAATTACAATTATTATAATTTGTTTGGTTTCATTGGAAGGACTGCATTTCCCTATCCGTTATAATTTGATACACAATGGGGCAAATTTAATAAAGGGCGAAGTGACTAACGCGGGCAAAAATTCGCCAGCGTGATGTCATTTCGGTACTTCGCCGATTTACTAACGGTCGCTGGTGTAACTTTGCTAGCAAAGGAGATAGACTATAGCGGTACTTCCCTCCCTAACACCTGGCGAATTTGCGCTCTGTTGAATGGACGTAACTCCGCAAATTCACTTAGATGCGGATATTACTGAACGTTAGACTTGCCTGCGCCACTTCAGACCAGGCGCAGTGCAATAGAGTAGATAGGAGTTCCTCAAAAAATAGTTGAAATTTTTCTAAGTCCCAAAAAACACTAGCGCTTTTCCTTTTTCTGGGTGATAAGATGAAAATGAGCATAATTTTTTGGGGGTAACCGGCTTCCCCCCTACATTTCCTAACATATGGCACATAAACTATACACTGAGATCATGTGTAGGGCAATATAACAACTTTATTTTATTTACTTTTATTAAGGTTTCCCGGGTTTGTGTAGTGTAATGCATTTGCTGCAACATATACGTCTATTGAACTTAAATTTCCCGCCGTATGCAAATTAGCCAGCATTAGCCCAACTTCGCTTCGCTTGGCGCATTAACGCTAGTGCAACTTTGCCAGCGTTCAGTGCCCTGGACGCAACATCAGATTTTAGTGAATTAGCGTTGTCCTGGCGAATCTATGCCTGGCGATATGTTGCGCTGTGAGTGAAGCCGTCGCTGGCAAATTTTCGGAGGATAGTGGATTTGCCCCTTAATTTCTTTATAATCCACTTTAAAAGAAGGGGTTTTCAAGTTACCTGAAAAACTGGCTTTTCTAGGAAGGGGGGACCAAACGCAAATTCTGCCTGCTATGTCGCACCGATCACTAAGCTTAGAAATACAAATGTCGACTTTCCTTGTTTTCCAGGATCAGTGGTAAATTCTGCAGTAAAAGGGACTTCGTCCAGGAACAATGGACACAGTCCTTGAAATAAAAATTACATCAAAGAAAGGTATGTGTATAGTTAAGGCATTTTTAGAATTCAGAATAACTGGATGGAATATATTATTTTCTGTCGAGCAAACACAGAGGAAAAAGAGCTACATGTTTTTTTTAATATGGAACTAACAGAAGCAGAACATGTATGTATGTGTGTATTTATATAGCACCACAAATGTACACAATACTTCACAAGATGTAAACACAAACAGGGGTATAGTTAAATATAGTAAATAATATATAGTAAATATAGTTAAATAATTTATAGTAAATATAGTTAAATAATAAAATTTGAAAGTGAATATCAATCAATATATGCTAAAGTGCTCAAGTGTTTCAATACATTCTGGCATGTGCCAGAACCCACAGATTGCCAGTCCGGGCCTGCGCCAAGGCATCTGCCTCAGGAGACTGGATTATGGGTGATCTTGTTGAATGAAATGTTAAATGGATGGAGGGGTCAGGTTTAAGTTGGAATATAAAAAGTGAAGTTTAGTACATGTATGGGTGTTATTATGTGGGAGACTGCTACATAGAATGCTCCAACACAGCAGTGCTATCCTCAAAGAATATCTTCGGATTATTATTCATTATTATTTATTCATCCTTGCGCCATTCCTATGTGACCTTGTTTTATAATTATATATAATTATTTGACTGTTATATACCCACTGCCCTTATCAGTTCAGAGGGGATTGGCATGCTCTGTAGATCACAACTAAGCTAACCTAACATAAATTCTTTTTGCCAAAATATTTTTGCAAAAAGTACCAAATTACAAAGGGAAATCTTTATTCTTAAAACCTGACATCCACAGAAATGATCCCCTTCCTGTATAGTTGGCCTTTCATACAGCATATAATCCACAGAGGAGAATTGTGCTAGCTCTCAGCAAATTACACAGTCTTACCAGCACCTACTGACGTCCAGCACATTACTGAATCTGAACAATGCCTAATGGTCCCTAACACATTATCCTGACATAAAAGTGGCTATTGACCCCATGGACTTTATTGAGCACATAAGTGGTTACTGGCCTACTAAACAGGCAGAACAGTGATGACTGGATACCAGCACATTAATCAGATATAACAGTGACTAATGACCACTAGCTATTACACACCGACCCCAGTGACTACTGGACTTAAATATATTACATAGGGAGAACATGGTATGACATATGCTCTGTCATAAATGTATTGCTTGATAAAGCCAGGCAAGCACTCAATGACCAAGAGAGCACACCATCTAATTAGTCTTTGCTCATCCAGTACTGTGACGCCTCACACATTACAGTAAGTGACTATATGTGCATGCAAACCATAATTAAAATACAGTACTTTTCTCCCTTTCTGTCATGCTTTTGATGAAATGTAGAAAGTATCTTTAAACCTTAAACCCCATCACTCACAAACAAAACCTTAAACCCCATCTCTCACATACAAACGTTTTTGTAATTCTGATCACCTTAGATTAGTGTTAGAAGAGAGCCAAGGAAAGTACAAGGAGCAAAGAGGAAAACATAAGCGGGGGAATGTAATAAAAATCGCTAACGGAAAAACTATTCGCAATGCGAAAAGTTATGCCTTTGCGCGAACAAATTTTGCTTTGTGCGAATTTAATATAGCTTTTGCGAGCCCGGAAACTGTTTAGCGACCACTTCCACCAGTGAAAGACCGTTTGCGAATTTTATAGTTTGCGCCAATGCGCAGTCAATGTAATAAAACTTCTTACTGAAAAAGTCTTTATGTTTGCTCCAAAAGATTACGACACCTTCAAGCACTTCTTATGAGTGCGCAATTAAAATTCGCAATGCGCAATTAAAATTCGCAATGCGCAATTAAAATTCGCAATGCGCAATTAAAATTCGCAATGCGCAATTAAAATTCGCAATGCGCAATTAAAATTCGCAATGCGCAATTAAAATTCGCAATGCAATAACAGTTTAAGGAACAATATTACATTGCGAGATGTGGATTTTTACGGGGGAATGTAATAAAAATCGCTAACGGAAAAACTATTCGCAATGCGAAAAGTTATGCCTTTGCGCGAACAAATTTTGCTTTGTGCGAATTTAATATAGCTTTTACGAGCCCGGAAACTGTTTAGCGACCACTTCCGACAGTGAAAGACCGTTTGCGAATTTTATAGTTTGCGCCAATGCGCAGTCAATGTAATAAAACTTCTTACTGAAAAAGTCGTTATGTTTGCTCCAAAAGATTACGACCCTATAAAGCACTTCTTATGAGTGCGCAATTAAAATTCGCAATGCAATAACAGTTTAAGGAACAATATTACATTGCGAGATGTGGATTTTTAGTCTTATTGGTGCAAATTGTTTTGCTCTTTGCGACTTTTATTACATTCCCCTGAAGGGCTTGTTCACAAGGTGCCAAAACAGGTGCAAATTTTGTCCATTCAATCATTTTCCTCAATCTGTATTTCACACAGTACCGTGCTCCGAGGTTAAGATTTTATATTAACTACTGCAATGTTTGCACATTAACGAGCCTCACTTGTTTAACCTCACACTGTTTAGTCAGGTCGGGTGGCGCTGGGTATCATATTGCATCCATAAATCCGTTATCCAGAAAGCTCAGAATTATGTCTCCCATAAACTCAATTTTATCCAAATAATTCAAATTTTTAAAAATGACCTTGTACTTGATTCAAACTAAGATATTATAGCCCTAACAGATTAAACTAGCTGAAAGGGTAAGGTACACCAACCACCACCCCTGTAATTGTTTTACCAAAAAATTAGCCTTTAAAATGAACATCTATGCTAATCTCCCCCTCGTGGGTGAAAGTGTCATAATGGTAGCTGGGGAAAATGTCAATACTGGATTTAAAAACCTTGTGGTTTTTTTTTCAGTAAAATAGTTGAGGTTGGAAGACCATGTCCTTTCTAAAACAGGTATCAGCTCAACCAGTTTGACGTCAAACCTCGGTTAGGATTAGTGACCAGCAAAGTATTTTATAGACAAGGCTCCCCAAAGATTTTTTTAAATTAAAAGATAAAATGCAATACTATTCAATTCCATTTTACTGTAGATAAATGATGATTCAGAGAGAAAATTGCTGTAGGTACACTGGCATGTATACAGAAATAATATGCTGCAGTGTCTTAAGTGCATTAGCACTGAATGTTAAAAGAAGGCAAATTCGAAACCGCAGCGTCTTTTTACTCAAGGTGAAAGAGGGCTTTTAAAGAACTTTTTAAGCAGTGATACTTTACATTTAAAAGAAAAGTCTGGAAAAAAAATTCTAATTAAGTTGCAAGAAAAGAATTCTGGCATTTGTATTAAAGTGTAAAACACGGCTAATAATGACATTCGCGTAAATCTGTGTCGGTTGAAAGTCTCCTTTGCCAAACACATTATTGAATTTCTCCACATCATGTCATAATAATTGTCAGTGCATCATATTCAGAAACTGTCACTTAAGGTTAACAAGATTATATAACTCAGAGAAATGCTAATGCTCCGACCTCTGCAGCTCACACAGTTGTAAAATCGGATCCCATAAGCCCTGCTACATGGCAAACAATAGAAGAAGGCTGGAGGCAATCCAGATATTTCCCATGAGTTAGAAGTAGCCTGACTGTAGAAAACAATTTGATTTTAAGCGCATTAACCAACACTTTCGATAACAATATTTTATCAGGAACAGTAACTCAACTACTGGTTGGCATAAAGCATTTTTCAACTATGTTAAATAATAACACTTGACAGCTTTCACAGGAATAGGAGCACAGAACACACTGAATAGAGTTTAGGAGCAAGACATGTTAATAAGATTCATGTTGTGCAACTCCATGCACAATATCCTGCACAGATGGCCATTACTTGTCACATAATGGCCCCGGGGCACACTGAAGTACCAGAGGCAGAGCTGAAGAGGCTGTTTACTACTTCAAGCCATAGTGTGACAGACAGTGACCCAACTAAATATGTACTTATGCCATCATGACATTTAGAAACACTGCCAAGGAAATCTAGCAGCATGCCTATTTTTGTTCAAAAAAAGCAAATAGATGAAATTAATAGTGAAACTAGATGAAAAATACAGTTAGGTCCTACCATCTGGAGAAATGTTTTGCAGCATTTGCTAAATTGTTTGTGATGTGCAGGTCTATTTTTGTATCGAGAGATGTTTATGCATTTAAAACACATTAGGGAAAAATATCTTTGACGGTTTTATTGTTAATAAGGTGAATATACATGGAAAGAACAGTGGTTGTTAGCAGTGCTAGTCTTAGGCCTGTCCAACACTCCACAAATATAAAGGTAGTGACTGGCTCTCCATGAAACATGCCTGAATATCTTTCTGTGCCTGAAAAGGAACATTCGATTGTGAACTCCACTGGGGCAGGGAATTGAGGAGTAAATATCTTGGTATAGTACTAATATATATGTCACCCCATATCAAAAAATAATACCAAGGCTTTGAACTAGAAATATGCTATAACCAGCACGGAGTATACAATGCTGCAGTCTACCCAATGCCATTTGCCAGATCCCAGAATTATTTCCATATATATTTCTTCAATTTAAAGGGCATGTAAAGCCAATAAAATATAATCCCATTTTTACTTTCTTTAATGAAAAAGAAACCTATCTCCAATATACTTTAATTAAAAAATGTGTACCGTTTTTATAAGAAACCTGACTGTATGCAGTGAAATTCTCCCTTCATTTACTGCCGTGGATAGGAATTGTCAGACGGTCCCTAACTGCTGAGCAGGGAAACAATCATAATTATGAACAGCAGGGGGAGCCCCCGCCTTACTTACCAGCCATGCAGAACGTTGCCAACTTTGAAAGCATAAATTATTTGTTTGATTAGGCTTGTGGTGCAGTAAGTTCATGTTTATATTTATTATACAGAATAGCATTTCTAGCCTTATTCTATTTTAGACTTTACGTGCCCTTTAAGGGTGCCAGACTGGTTGCATTGCTACAGGACCATGCACAATGCATACACACACAATTAGCAATGCACAATGTATAGTAACGAGAAAAAGAAAAAGCACACTCCTGCCTAGCTGTGTTTTTACATATGCAAACATACACTAGGGGGGTTATTTATCAAAGTACGAATTTATCTCAATATTTTCTGAAAAAAAACTCAGACCAAATCCGCACAGGTTTTTTGCGCTTATATATCATTAAATTTTCATTTGCTTTGCGGGAAAAAAATCTGATTTATAAGTTTTTTTCAGATTTTTCACTCAGATTTTGCCCGAAAACTTTGTGGTATTGTACAAAACCCAGCGCACATCAAAAAATCATTGGGACGTCTCCCATTGACTTATATGTAACCTCAACAGGTCTGAGATGCCGGATTTTCTGATTCTGACTTTTCCATCCTCAGGGTTTAATAAATTCCAAGTGATTTTTGTATCCGGAGTTTAGTAACTAACCCCCTAGAACTTTATCCAGTTGTAAATAAATATCCCAAAGCAGCATGACAGACACCAGCTTGTTTGGAAATGAATGTATAGCCTTTCCCAGTTTGATGAAGAATTATATTCAGGTGTATTTTCTTTGTGGCATGGTGTTGGCACAATCCTGACAGCTACAGACCAAACTGCCAAAGGCTCAGCTTTTAAACAGAAGTGGAAGCACTTCCCGATGATCAAATAATGAAGTACAATTAATATCAGCACCTGAATCTAATTACCTTAGTAAATTATATGGAAGCCGTAAGGGTACACTTACTTTATCAGACATGCTGACTAATTGTTTTTCAAATACAAACTTAAGATCAGTTTTGTCACATGAGATTAAGGGGCCCATTTATTAACTATTCATTTTTTTTCCTCATTTTAACAAATATTGTTTTAGTGCTTGAAATCTTGTTTTTTCAGTTTACTCTAAACCATGTAATACTTGTGATTTATTAAACAGTAAAACCACCAAAAACTGAAATACAAAAGTTCACCATCTAAAAGCTGTCAAGATCGTACAGAAGTCAATGGGAGTCATCAATACCATTTTGCTTTAAATCAGGCTCTATAAAGCTTATGGGGGTTTCCCGCTAGTAATTGTACGAAAAAGCTGAGGAATTTGAGGTTTTCATTGTCATATTTGTATTGTTCTGGGTTTTTTTCCACTTTTTATATTCAGATCTTTTAATACATTGCATGGCATTCCTGGTTTTAGGGAAAATTTGTTCTTTCATGGCTTCAAAAACCTCTAAAACCACTAAAATGAAAATGTTGACAAATGGACCTTTCTATGTGCATAATATTATGTTGTTAAGGAACAAATGATTGATAGTCAAAGCCCTGTAATGTAAAACCACAGATATTAAAGAGGGTATGGTTTATCTTTCATATTGCTTTTGCTTTAATATTTTAATAAAGATATGGAGTCATGTCATTCCCTTTCCTCACTTCAATCCAATGACCAAGAGGGAGATGAATTTAACAGCAGAATCATGAATGATTATGTAAGTCTTTTACCCACCATGGTACATAGAAAAAGCAAGAAGAATGCCAGCATAAAGTGGCATGTACATGGGCAGATTTTATCCCACAAGCCCATGTAAGAGCACCAAATGATGCTACCCCCCAATACAGTATATCATGGCAGATCTTGCTAATGACTGCAGATGGGCCTCATAGGGCCCCCATATTGTCTGATCATTGCCCCATGACTCATTGTACCTCTAAGACTGGGGCACAGAGTCAGAATATATTATCAAATACTCCTGATCATCCAATACAATTTTACCAAACTGGCTCCTGCTATTTTTTATGCGACACCTATAATAAATAAGAATAAAAACACATTTGAAGAAGATTGAAAAATCCGTCGATACAATGGATTTAAGGCTAAACAACTTATAAGTCTTTAAAAGCAGACGCAAATATTCTCAGTCACAGAGTTGACACGATGTAATCCAAACAATCTGAAATGCACTGACATTAATTTACCATACAACACACTGGAACTGTATTCTTTACAATGTAAATGTTAAATGCATTCCCCATTCGTTTTGGAAGAATAATATTCTATAATTATAAAATGATTGCACTTGGGTATTAATTAACTGAATTTAATGTCATATTTAAACACAAGGTTTAGTAAGCGGAAGACAGTTTAAAAATAATAGCCATGGTGACCTTATAAACATATTCACCTTTATGGCATTGTTGGTACTTAACAAATTAGCATTTAGAAGTTGATTGTTACTGACATAATTATTCTCTGTTTTAGATTTTGTTGGGTGACCAAATTGGATGGTTGAGATTAATTATTTTCCATGAACAGTATATTGTAAACAAATATATATATTTAAAAATAATAGCCATGGTGACCTTATAAACATATCCCCTTTTATGATATTGTTGGTACTTAACAAACTAGCATATGGAAGTTCACGAAAAGGCGCCGGCGTCTCGTTTTTAACATTCGCTGGTGAATGCCAGTGAATTTTCACGCCAGTTTCGTGAATTTATTTGCCGCGAATTCGTGGCTAGTGAATACATTTTCCCATCACTATGGGTAACCAAATTCGATGGTTGAGGTTCAATTATTTCCATGTACAGTAATTGTACATGGAAATTGTATATTGCAAACAAATATACATTTTTGATGTACAGTAAATATAACTTTTCTCCTATCAATGAGGCCTATAAGAGCTAATCACATAGTACAAAATGGGTTGTAAGTATAATAATTCGGCATCGCACCAATCACAGTTTTAGAATAGAAAAGGCAAAGGTTGAAAATTTGTAAATAAGGGTGGGGGTGGGGAAGAGAAATCCCAACTTGTATAGATTTTACATCTAAATATTATTGCAGTAATAAAATACACCCTTTTATATATGTAATAGACATTGTATATTTACCCATGACTCATAGCCGGGAAAAGTAATTTGATTTTTAGAACTAATGCTTTTGATGGTTTTGCTAAATCCCTAAATATTACACAGTATATTAGTTACATTATAATGAACGCCATGCGTGCGTGAATAATTACAATTTTGTTTTGAAAGTTATCCAATGTGCTGCATAGCTACTAAAAGGGGACCTATCACACAGAAATAAAAACTGCAAACTGACCATTCTTCTTCAAAATTAAAAATAAAACAATAATGTTTATATATAGATTAGATACAGATATAAATATAGATATAGATATATATAGTATATGTATAAAGTCTGTCTATAATACATGATAGAAGATTTAAAAAAAATAAATAATATGGTAGCATGCCCCTTTAAGCAATGCTAAAATGTCCAATATAATGAATGTATTCTATTTTAGTTTAATTATATTTTAACCAGAATGTGATACAAGTATTTTCACAAACTATAACACTATGTGGAATAAGACCGCAATATTGCTATTATCAGCCAGTGGGTAGATACATCTTGTTAATAGGGCAGGGGGCACAGGAGAGAGACACAATTTTCAAAAATAATAATAATGCACTTGTCTTTGTTGTCTAGTAACCTTCCTCCCTAATGCATTAAAAATATGTTATAATGAGCTTAAAAAATCCTGGTTAGGGCTCTTACTGACGAGCGGTTGTAGCTGCGCTCCCCTGCGTTCCGTTTTTCTGCGTTCAGCCGCAGGGGAGCGTGTAGGCGCTGAACATAGGTTGAGACGCAACTTGCTGCATTTTTCCTGCGTTCGGCGCCTACACGCGCCTTTGTGAGTACAGGTAATGTATCTATTCCTGCGCTCCCCTGTGGGGAAAAACAGAACGCAGGGGAGTGTAGCTACAAATCGCTCATCAGTAAGAGCCCTTAAACATGTTCTAGGCATTTAACCAGCTGCTACTAACTGACAAGCTTTTGCTTAACTAGCTGTTCTGTATATAACTGAAGGTAACCCTAATGGGAAGTTATTTTTTTCTGCAAAAGCCACAATATGTGTTACCGGAGCTTTTGTAAATCACTTTTTTGCAACTCACATTCTAAACTAATGACTGGAGCTTTGAGAGCCGCCAACAGCTGAAAATGATCGAGTTAGGATAAAAGATCCACATAATTGATAAAATACAAAGCAATTTACACCCACTGAACAGCGCTGAATTGCACTTTAGAAACCAGTACAGGAATTTATATTTGCCCTTTGGCCAATATGCTTAAGCATCTGTAACAAATTCAGTTTAGCCAATCGCAGTTCAAAATGTTTATTTCACAGCAGCATATGGATAGACATGCTGGATTCATTACTCTGTGGTACATGTTGTTTCCATATGCCAAAAGTCTCCAGTTTAATCGCTGATTACACGAGTGTTGTACACGACTATATGCAGAGTATTAACTGACACCATTATGCTGGGATGGAAGCAAAGGAAAAATGTTCATGGCATCTTTGTTATTAGGCATATGTTTTGGTTCACTTTGTTTTTAGTAGCAGCTTTTCTCTATATTGTAGCTATAATCTTAAGTGGCAATGATTATGTGGAATTTAACCTTTTAAACAAGCTGGTTCAATGTGTAGTACGACTGCTTCTATTAAAACTACAACCTTCATGATCACCTGACTAATCTGTGCTGACCATTGCTGGTGGTCTTAAATAGCATAAAGCTGGTCATCTGGAAATATATTATCATGCCATAGACATTGGTAATTTCTGCAGTCAGATAGTTTCATTCATGTCCCTCAGTTTGCATGACTGCATTAACTTGTGATAACAATTGTATGATCTTTCCAGGTAATGACTCCATAACCATAAATACAAATGCAGTCTTGGCCTCCATGATCCATCTGATAGCTGCTATATTCTGTGACCAATCGTGTTCATAATAACAAACGTTATGTTATTTCATTCAATATCCTAAACGAGTGGCTTATAACCATTTGTCTGGAATACAACAATATTGTTGCATGCGTGGCCAATACCTTGGCATGTGTGGTCATCTTAAAAACATAGACCATTGGCACTTGCTTATCAGACATCTGTTAAAGTTTTCTGGCATCCAGGGCCGAATTTCCTCCACGGATATTGCCTGTCCGCCCTCAAGCGCCCCCTGCGAGCAGCAAGTGCATGTGCCTGTCCCCAGTGCTCCTCAGAAAGCAGCTGGGCGGCTAATATTTTGCCTCCCTAGGCCCGGGCCTTTGTGACCTTGCCACAAATCTGGACCTGCTGACATCCCTTTTCGCTCTCTCCCTAACAAATAAATAGGCAGTAGTGTATTATGTTTGTGAACAACTGTATTTAGTCTAATGACTTCAATTAATCATGTATGTAGACACTGGTCCCAAAAATGCCTTGGTGTGCCTCAAAGCTCTGCCTTAGTCCAGTTAAGGCGAGTCAATCTATGTAAAGGAAGTAGAGCCAGGCACTCGCAGATCAACTGCAAATAGTTTTATTAGTATGACATGTTTCGGGGAAGGCCCTTTATCAAGTAATAACCACAGTGTATCAGAGCACACAATAAAAAGGTAAAACCACACCCTCTGTGCAATTAAGTGGGATGGGCCACTGCTGTGGGGAGCACTCAAAACAGCCTAACCCAGTGTCAAAGGTTAACTGTGGAAGGTGCCTGCAATATATTCATTTAGTTACATACAGGGAATGTAAAAATTAACAAAATTCTGAATATAGTGACTGCCATGAAGCGAAAGCAAAAAAGGTCCATACAAACAAAATATTGAAACAAAAGAGAAGTCCAAAGTCTTTGAATCAATCTCCCAGGTACTGCCAATAGGCCTACCGTAAAAGTTCTTGCTGAAAAGAATCCATCTTAAAGCGCAAAGTCTGCATCAACAAAATATAATATATCTGCCCATCATATATGTATAGTACTATTAATCTTACCGCATAAGAAGTTTCCATATAACGAAATTCGTAAACTAGAGCAGCAGTAGTTTCATGTATAATTTATCTGTGAAAAAGAGGAACAAAGGTAAGTCATCACACTCCACTGTTCGTTTAACCCCATGGGTACCATGCTACTTAGTTTTTTAATCCACAATGCTTCACGCTGGATTGCTAACAAGGCTTTATTGAGCACCAAAATAATCTCTATATTTTAAATCATTGTCAGAATGTGCTCAGGAACAGAACTGCATCATCTAATGAATATCTTTGTATGCAGTGTGAAATGTAATTTAATGGCTGGGGATATATTAGAAATACATAAAATAAATACAAAATAAAAAGCATTGTAAGAAGAGTATTCTAATGAGCAATACACAAAGCTAATTTATTTAAGCTCCAACTTTGTAAATAAAAAAAAAATCCCCTGGTGTGTTACATGAAAAAAAACAAGTTGAAAACTCATTGTTGAATAGTTTCAACCAGCAGAGAATCAGTCATATTTCTATGAAGTTGCTTTCTTCTGTGTTATCAACACCAAACTAACATTGACCTTGCTCCTAGAAGGTGAAACTTCTAGCTTTTGTTTGAAACGCTAGAGTGACTTTCCTCCATATACATGCCGCTAGCAATGAAAAGAATACACTATTGCTCCGACCCTTCATTAGTCAGAGGATCTTGGCAACAGCGATGTAGCTTGTATACTGTCTCTGCATGAAAAACTGTTTTCAAAGGTAACCTTGCCAAAGGCTATGTTCTGTCTTGGCAAAAGCAGCAAACTTTTCGTTTTTCACCAGTTTACTCTGCATGAAAAACAGGTGTTACGGTCTGAGATGGGACTTGGAGAAGGAACAATCCCAAATTCTCTAAAAAATAAGTCTTGTTTGAGGAGAAAAAACACATAATAAGCTGCAGGACTTACATGTTTTTATTTTTTTGCTCTTTTTGCAAAATGTAAATCATGCAGATTAAATGCTCTTTTGCAGAAATGACCATGGAGATTATAATCATTAATTAGAATCATGTAAATAATGTTCTGAAAGAACTCTACCTTTTTATCTGGTAGGTTTCAAAACGACGAGTGCTAAAAAGGTTCTGTCTCAGGAGAGGCACACTAATTAAAATAAAAATGGAGTATAATAAATGTCACAAAGACTGAAATCTCAGACATTTCGGAAAAGGAAAAAACATTTCATTTACATGAAATCAAACGGTATTATTACTTGGCAGAATATGGACATTTAATAATTGTTTCACATATCACCAAAAGGTCCCAAAATACATATTCTGAAAACAACAGAAATGCACCAGAGTACAAATGAAATTTAATGAACGTTAACCCCTTGCAATTAACTCTCTTGAGATCATACCAGCTAAGGAGTATCTTGTTTATTCTTTTTACCCCTATAGTCAACATTATTATCATCATTCTTCATTATGATACAATTGAGAATATTTTATCTCTGTTTTAGAGGAGTTTATAATCGGTTATCGATAAACACTGTATAAAAAAATCTGCTTGTAGTGTGTGGGTAGACAATGGAGAACTAAAAGAACATAAACAACTTTAAAAGGGCTTGTACTAAAATAGAATTTTAAAAAAAACATATCAATTATTAAGAACAGTTCTTGTCAAACGTAGAAGCTTTTTGTGATGTAGTAAGTAGGCAGCTGGACAGTGAGGCTACACACGTTTTCACCCACTCTTTTGATTCAATGCCATATAAGCCTGTTTTTCTGAAACTCAATTTGAACTTTATTAAAGCGTTGTTATAGGTAAATACATTTATTACTAAAAATCCATCTATATATTAAATAATATATACAGTGCCCCCCATCAGTCTAGGTGAAACAAGAGAGAATCGAATTCCATGTCCGCTAGGAGGGGGCCAGCAACCTCCAACATGGTTTTGTAATTTTTGTAAAGTAATTTGTAAAGCTGACAAGACATCTTGGTACATGCTTATACAATTATTGGAATATTATTATGGATACTGTGTTTGACATTTGCCTATTTTATGAAGAGTTAAAGATCTTTTTAAACCTGTGCTCTGAACACCAGCATGCCGACCCAGAAACTTTGTTTTTTAAAAAAGGAAACAGATTTCCTTTTAATTTAATTTTGAAATCTGGCACATGTTGTTAGTTTCCCAGGTGTCCTCAGTCATGTAACAATAGCTTATCTGAAAACAGTTCCATGAAATGCTAGCTCTTTCTGAAAGCACAGGATCAAGCGAAATGATTTGAGTGAATTATTTGTAATGTAAACAGCGTAATTCAGAAATAAAAAAAAACTACCAATAAAAATCATGGCAGAATCCCTTTAAGTTGTGTACCTGACTTATTGGGAATTGTTATTAATGCTCAAACTTTCTTATATCTTGTGAGTACTCATCCATAGCATGCTGATTTTCTTATTTGGCTAAACTATTTAGGCTTTGGTGAAAAGTTAACCCATTCCTGTCCTAAAGTTGAACCTCTAACAAAGCAGTGTCCATTTAAGTTACCACTTTGATATAAACCAAAAGGTTAATACTCACACTGGAATAACTATTCTATAGTCATCTTTGTTAGTGATGGGCAAATTTCTCCCATTTCGCTGAAAAATGATCGAATTTCCTGCATAAATTTAAGAAAAGTCGTGAAATCGGAAAGTTCATACAAATATTGAGCAATTCAAACGTTTTGACTAAAAAAATCAAGCAATTCGGACATTTTCACAAAAAAAATCTAGCAATTTGAATGTTTTCATGAAAAAATCGTGCAATTTGAAAGTTTTCACAGAAAAAATCCGAAATTGAAGCCCGCAAATTTTCACCGCTGAATTTTCACTGGAGATGTGCGCATTTTATTCATCCACATGTTTGCACACTCAGAACAAAAACAATTTGGCAAAAAAAAGGTGGTTTGAAAGTCAATTTTTACTATTTGTTCAGAAAAACATTTAATACAGACAATGCCTTACAATATGGCATAATTTTCACAATGTTTAAAAGTAAGTATCAACCACCCATTAGTTATATATAGGGATGTAGCGAACGGCGGAAAAAATGTTCGCGAACATATTCGCGAACTTGCGACAAAACATGCGAATAGTTCGCGAACGTCGCGAACCCCATAGACTTCAATGGGAAGGCGAATTTTAAAAGCTAGAAAAGACATTTCTGGCCAGAAAAATGATTTTAAAGTTGTTTAAAGGGTGCAACGACCTGGACAGTGGCATGCCAGAGGGGGATCAAGGGCAAAAATGTATCTGAAAAATCCATTGTTGACACAGCGCTGCGTTTTGTGCTGTAAAGGGCAGAAATCACACTACGTCACTCAGGTGATGTTTCTGGACACGGAATGTGAAAAAGCTCACACAGCTAGGTGGCACTTGGTTAAAGACTGGGCAAATAATGCCTGCAAGGGCAACGTATACACTACAGCCGTTGGATACGGAATATATTATTGCTGCTTGAAAAACGTCACTCGGGTGGTGTTTCTGGAGACGGTATTATTATTGATATTTAGACAGCTAGGTGGCAGTTGTTTGAAGAACAGATGCAGATGAGAGATCAGCAGCAGGACAGACAGCTGCCCACAGCAGCTACATACAGAGCACTGCAGTAGAAGGTAGATTACTAGCCAGCAAAGCTACCTAACCTAAAATGTCCCTCAAATCCCTGCAGAGTTCTGTCCCTACAATACAGAGCAGTATCAAGTAGATTACTAGCCAGCAAAGTTACTATCAACTGTCCCTCAAATCACTAACAGCTCTCTCCCTACACTAGCTCTTCCAAGCACACACAGGCAGAATGAAAAAACGCTGCAGGGCTTCAGTTTATATATGGAAGGGGAGTGGTCCAGGGGGTGTGGGGGTGGTCCAGGAGGGAGAGCTTCCTGATTGGCTGCCATGTATCTGCTGGTCTGGGGTGAGAGGGCAAAAATAAGCGCCAGCTAAGGCGAACCCAAATTGGCGAACGTCGCGCGACGTTCGCGAACATTCGCCGAACGCGAATAGTCGATGTTCGCGCGAATTAGTTCGCGGGCGAACAGTCCGCGACATCCCTAGTTATATACAGCAAGAAAGAAAACAGCAAGGGAGCGGATACACCTACCAGAAAAATGAGAATGGCCCCAACGTTTCGGCACCAAGGCCTTTGTCAAGGGGATTCTGATGTTAACCGAGTTCGCTAGAGGTATAAATACCCTGTTCAATCATCTGCTGGATGCTTCGTTCGCGCGCTACCTGCACTTCCGGTATACGTGACGTCACTTCCGCCTACGTCACTTCCGCCGATGAATCATCAGGCTTGGTGACGTGGCGCTATACTGCGCATATTCAAAGAGGAGGCTCGCGCATTTGTTTATGCCGTTACTAGGCAACTTACTCTGCATGTGCCATTGTTTATATTCAAAGGGGGAACATGCGCACCAAATAACCTTGTTGCTAAGCAACTTCCTATACCTGTAATCCTTTTGTTTACATCGCCCCAAGCATATATACAAATATGGTGTCCAGCAAATTTACAGATCAAAGAGAAAATCAAGAGTAACAATACAATTCATATGGCTTTAAAAGGTGCAATAGTGCAAAAGTGCGAGCAGTGTTACGTGTCATATGATATTATTAAAAACCTCAAAACATATACATTGATCATGTGACATCCCACATCATTTTTAAAAAAATTATCCAATAACCATATCTATAAGTGAATCTTTTAAAAAAATAAATATATATTTCATTATATGTTAGGATTAATACATAAATCCCGTGTATCAAAAAATGCATATTAAAATACATAAAATGTGCAGTGAAGATTCCTTAATCTCTCATATGGTTAGAAAAAATTGATTAAACATGTGCCCCATGAACCCCTTCATATTAAATGATTCCGCATAAAGTGCAATATATTTAAAGTGACAGTGCTCATTCTACTTATATAGTAAATATTTCATGCCATATTTTACATATTTTTTAAAAAATTGACATCCATGTGCGGAGAAATTATTTTCAGTTGATATTGTCCCATAAGATCTGTAGAAATAGTGATATAGAGAAAGATTAAAACATAATTAAAAACATCAGACAACACACAACGTATACTCATTTCACCACAGGCTGAGGTCATTTAACTCTAAACAAAGTATCCCCAAGGGAAATATTTCCCGACAAAAATATCTATTATCACTTCCACTTCACAGAGAGAAATATTATATACCATTGGTCTCAAAAAAATAGAGACAGTTCCCTGTCTTCGTTAAGCCCATTCGGAGCAAGGGCCTGCAACTTGTATATCCACCTCAATTCCCGCTGTTTAAGTAGTACCTCTCTATTTCCACCCCGAGTTGGCCTTTTCACTTTTTCAATCCCCATGAATCTTAGCTGATTTACCTGGTGGTGTGCTTCCATAAAGTGTCTCGCTAGGGGAGATGCAACTTTCCCCAATCTCACATCACTTCTATGTTCCCCAATCCTGATGGTTAGGGACCTGGTAGTCTCACCTATGTAGATTTTGCCACACGGGCACTTCACCATATAAACCACATGGTCTGACTGACAGTTCATATAGTCCATAACCTCAAAGCTCCTACCGGTCATTGGATGATAAAACTTATCTGTTCGCACCACAAAATTGCAATTGACACAGTGCCCACATCTATACATTCCTTTAGTATTGCTCAACCAGGTACCTTGTTTTCTTTGGGGTTCACTTAAAGCATGGACCAATTGATCCTTCAGGTTGGATGCTCTCTTATATGCCATCATTGGGGGTTCAGCTACCCATGGTTCCAGTTTACGATCCATCTGCAATAAATGCCAGTGACGATTTATGACACCTTTCACATACCTTGACTGTCTCGAATATGTGGTAACAAAGGGTAATCTTTCTGATTTTTTGCAGACTTTTTTAGATAAGAGGGTATTTCTCGATATCGCCTTCACTTTTTCCTTGGCTCCTTCCAACAAATTAGTTTCATACCCTCTACTAGAAAAATGTGTCAACATTTCCTCAGACCTTTCGTCGAAATGTTTTTGTTTTTGGTGTGCCCTCCATTCATTACTAATTCTGTGCGCATTTTATTCGCCAGCGTCAAAACACGGAAATTCGCTGTGAATTCTTGCCAGGCGAATATTTTCGCCATCACTTATCTTTGTCTCCCCTTAAGCCTTTGTGAGCACTGTTTTTTTTTATAATTGGTATGGTTTTGACTCGGAAGGGACACAAGTATGAGCAGCAAGGATTGAGGCTTTATCAGGACCTTGGCAACACCTTTATTTTGGACTGTGCTCTTGTGCATTTGCTTCTTCAGTGACCAATCCATTTTTATCACTAGGACCTATGATCCTATTCACACCACTATCATTCTAAGCTCCTACAGTCCCGCTATCATTTATATAGCCATCTCCTATATGTGCTACATTCAGCCACTTTTAATGTCATGTCATTTTCAGTTCCTCAACAAAATACAAGCTGGCCTCCCTCAAGATGCCACCACCAAAACATTAACAGCTATCTCATCATGTCATGCTTCATTTATTGCAAACCTGTACTAATTGGGCATCTCCTCCTCACGCTGTCTCTCCTCCATTCTGTGCTAAAATAATGCTTCATTTAACAAGTATCTCCATCTCTACTGTCCTGCACCCTCCTCAGGTTTCCTATAACAGCCAGTAGAATATGGAGTTTGTTTTAAGGATTAAATGCATTAAAGTCAATGGGCGTCCCTATAATTTTACATGGATGGTAGCACCATACTGGCTAATTCTAACAGAATTAAAATGCTGCATTCTAAGGGCAGGGGGAACCGGAGCCTGGATTTGATTTATTAAAAGCACCCACAAAAATCTTGCAACACTCAACACAACTTCTGATGTATGCAGTCATCATTAATATTCTGTCACCTGTTATAATTCGTTTCTGTGAAAGAAGGTCCGTGGGGAAAACCTGCTTCTTACTTAAAAAACATTTTCTAAAGGAATAGAAAAAGAGGTTAACAAGCCGTACCAATACTAGTGATAGTCAACTATACTGGCTAATAAATTTAACCCCTTTGGAAGCACCAGCTCTTGTACATACACATTCACTGTGCTGCCTTGAAATGTGTTTTTATAGGATTGATCTTGAAGATATCAATAATTACTCAGCTGTGTGCCTCTAAATCCCTCTCAACGCTAGCTCCAGCCGATTATTTATGCATTTCATCATTGCCCCTTCTGTTACACAAAAAAAAAGCTCAAATGATTCAAATAATATTTTCGAAAGAAACAATATTAAAAAAATGTATACCATTTTCAGTTTGAGAACGTATAAAAGGTCTTGCAAGTGGAAGAACTACTCTGCCAAGTGTAATCAAATGAAAAAGGTAATGACAGTTTGCTTCATGAAACAGATGAACATTATCAAATAGGCCCAAGGCTGTTTTATCAATAAGGTAAAGTCAGCAGCTGCCCACAGCCCACTGCTTGAAGGGGCTTCCAGGTGTGGAATTTGGATTTTAATTTAGTAGTGTATACAAATGGGCGTGAACACTAGTCATTTGTGATTCGCCGCCAGCGAATAAATAAACGTGAAAATTTGCCACTGTCGGCGCCGTTTTCAGAATTCTTTCGCCATTTTGCGAATTTCACGGGAAATTCACACATTTTTCAGAGAAATGCTCCAAATTCGCCCATCACTAGTGAACACGTAACATTTTATATGGGGAATGTGCATTGACATTTATGAATATATTCTAAGAAATATGCAACTGTTTGTATTTTTTCAGCAGCTTTTCAGCTTTTCAGTTTTCAGTTTCAGCAATCTGGTTGCTAGGGTCCAAATTACTCTAGCAACCAGACATTGACTTAATCAACAGGCTGAATTTGTATAGGAGAGGGCATGAATAGAAAGATGAGTAAAAACTCTTCCCCCTTCACAAATTAAAGTATTTCTGAGATGAGCGCGCATGCGCAGTTTATGCCACACGCAGTTCCTGACGCACACATGCACACTTCCGGCGCACTCGAAGTCCTGCGTGCAAGGGGTGAAGAGGGCTGCCAGGTTGCCTTGGGCGCCCCTGTGGCTTGGCCCGGCCCTGTCTACGAAATTCGAAGTTTTTGAATTAGAATGTTCACTTTGAATTCCCTTCGAACCATAGTAAATGTGCCCCTTAATCTGTATTGTAATTATATTTTATAATTATGTGAATTGTATTTCTAATAATCCACTTAGTTACTTCTTTCAATGATCCCTTGTCACAATTAATTTATTATTTTTCTGTACAGTACTTTGCTCCCTCAAGGAGCGCTATACAAATAAAAATATACATACATACATACATACATACTCTTTGGCACACTGGCATGCAGGTCTGGAGCATACACTAAGCCTATAGATTTCACTCTTAACTGTCCGCCATTAGATGTAGACACATTTGTGGATCAAAGGCTGAGAAAATTATTTTGTTTTTCCAAAAGGATGGCACACCATCTGCAAAGTGACAGTATTTGAGAAACCACTTCAGTCTGCTTGAACAAAGCCAGCAAAAAACTTGTTGGGCCTACTGTGAAACAAAACTGTTGGGTAGCTCATGCACACCAGAAAATATTACAGGAGAAATGCCTGAGCCCATCATTAATAATGCCTCTCATTATAAATCCATGTGGGTACTAATTATAGAATGTTGGCTATTATTAATTGGGCTATTTAATATTTAATACATCCAGAGGTTGTCTGTGTTTATACTGATTGAATTTAACAGAAAGAAGCAAGGGTCACATAACCATTTAGATGCCAGCCTGTGTCTCAGTTGGTGCTTTATTAGATGTACATTAGAGGAGTGCAAAAATGAAATAAAGATGAAGGGATTAAAAGCACCATGTGTCCAAACAACTCCAGGTACGGGATCTGTTATCTGGAAACATGTTATCCAGAAGGCTCCGAATTATGGCAAGGCCGTAGACAATTTTTTTTAAATAATTTCCTTTTTCTCTGTAATAATAAAACAGTCGCTTGTAATTGATTCCAACCGAGATATAAACAATCCTTACTGGAAGCAAACTGTTTACATGGTTTTCTAGTAGGCATAGGGCATGAAGATCCAAATTACGGAAATATCCGTTATCAGGAAAACCCTGAGCATTCTGGATAACCTGTACTAAGAAACGAGGCAAAAAAGGGTTAATATCTTTGGCTAATACTGAATTTCTTAATGCATTTCACAAAAGTGTTTGTATATACTGGCACAGCAGAGCTTCCTTATCTCTTCCACAATCCTAGCTAAATCAGTCAACATTGATCTGTAACTGAGCTGTTTAGAAGGAAGTTATGAAATCCTGTCATGCATTTTGTGAGATTATTGCAAATAGTTGTTGAATGCACTTCCCCTTTAATAGGTCAGAGCTTGTAGAGATGCTTTGTAAAACTAAAATAAATAAGCTTAATGCTCTAGCTTTGTAAAGTTTTGTACAGATGAACCTATAACCACAGCATGCATCTGAGCTTTTAACAAGGGGGAACAAAAACCACTTCATATGACTGAAGAGTTCCACAATGGGGATTGATTTTTTCTTAACCATTAAGTTGCACACATTTGTGATGTTAATTGAGGCAGGAATGTATTAATAAGAGCTAGCAGTCTTAGGTTAAAGGGACTACACATACAGTACTTCAACGTGAGCCAAACAAATACTGTAGGTTTTGCAAGGAAAATGCATAATCATAATAAGAATAATGTTTTTATCATTACTACCTCTCCCCACCCACAAACTATAATCCATAGCTGAAATAAAGAGAATGACTTAATTAGAAATCAGCCAAAGCTTTTGCCAGTATCTCAGACTTACGGATAAATAGGAGTTGAATTGTTAACATTAATTTGACAAATGACTCTTTTCCGCTGAATAAAGTTGAAAAGTTAAATATATAGTGAATAAAGTACCCCCTCTTGTAAAATATAAGGATATTATAAGTTACCGAGGAGTTTCATGACCATAATTAATACCCGGGTGACGCCGAGGTAACTTCTAATATCCTCATATTTTACAACTGGGGTTACTTTATTTATTATAATACACAAATTTTAGTGAGTCATGATGTCAGAAATGACATCACTACTCACCGTTTATAACTGATGACATCACTACTCACCGTTTATAAGGATATAATTTACAGGATATTCATGTCTTTTGTGTATTATATATATATATATATATCCACAGTAGTGATAGGCGAATTTGTCCCGTTTCACTTCGCCATGAAGGGAAAATTTGTGAAACTGGCGAAAAATATGCGAAACGGCAATTTTGACGCTGGCGACAATTCTTCTGAACCGGCGGTGAAAAAACTTTGACCCGGGCGTCGGAATTGTGACGCCCGGCGAATTTTGGCCCAACACTAATCCACAGCAATAACTCAGAAATCACAGGGCTTAAAAAATTTTAAATTTATTTCAGTCTGCAAAATCATGGACCTGTTATACAGAATGCTCGGGACCAGGGCTTTTCCAGATAATGGATTTTCCTGTAATTTGGATCTATATATATATATATATATATATATATATATATATATATATATATATATATATATATATATATATATATATATATATGAAAAAAAATGTTATTATGAAGCATCAACGTTTCGATCCCCCACAGGGATCTTCGTCAGGAGCAAAAACAAACAAACAAACATTTAGCTCCTGACAAAGATCCCTGTGGGGGATCGAAAAGTTGAGGCGTAATAATAAATATTTTTTTTTTTTTTTACTAAAACCCTTGTTCACTGCTTATTTCCCATTGCTGGCACCCAGGTATTAATTTTGTCTACGGAGTGCACCATTCTTTTGGTTATATATATATATATATATATATATATATATATTTATATATATATATATATATATATATATATATATATATATATATATATATATATATAGATATATAGATATATAGATATATAGATATATAGATATAGATATATAGATATATAGATATATAGAAATATATTTCCCATTGCTGGCACCCAGGTATTAATTTTGTCTACGGAGTGCACCATTCCTTTGGTTATATATATATATATATAAATATTTATATATATATATATATATATATATATATATATATATAGATATATAGATATAGATAGATATATAGATATATAGATATTTATATAGATATATATATATATATATATATAGATACATATAGATATATATAGATATATATAGATATAGATATATATGAGAAAGGCCTTGGATAGGGCTGAAATGTCTGACTGAAGTTCTGTAAATTAAGACCAATTTTATTCATCTATAAGTCCTGAGAGTGCGGATTCTTTTGGAGGAGGCAGCACTCAAATATGTCTTACTTTACCTTGGTACAGGGTCAAATGATATACTAATAGCTCATAAGGACCCACACTCTATGTACCGTGAATCAAACTGTATTTATCAAAAATGCATAGTGTAGGCCCACATCAAAGGCCCTAATGTGGGCCGACACGTTGGATCATGTTTGATCAATAAAGGTAGACTCACGGTACGTGGAGTGTGGGTCCTCCTGAACTATAATATATATATCAGTCCATGAAAGCACTCACAGCAGTCGCCATCCAGCGTGTATCAACAAATCATTTATTGGTGCATGGTGTATCAACGCATTTCGGCTCACCTGGAGCCGTCGTCTCTACATGTATAAATATAAATATACATATATCTACAGCAATAACTCAGCAATCACAGGGCTTGATTAAAAATCATTGATTTTGCAAAATAAAAAAAGTAATCTTTTTTAAGCAAGTCCTGTGAGTGCCTAGTTACTGCTGTGGATGTGCTTGAACTACCACTCGGCACCCAGACAGTTGGTGAATTTTTTCGTGTGTGTCTTCTGTCATTATGGTTTGTGTGTGTGTGTATATATACAGTATATATCTTATAAAAGAGGCAAAAGGTAAGATTAAAACAAGCTTTTTAATGAACTCATACTGTACAAAGGTGAACAGGGCCCATTTAACTTATACTTCTAAAAAAGAGTTTTCTTTGGAAAACAAAAGTTCTGTTGAAACTACACTTATCACAACTGCAACAAAAAATATTATAATGTACTGTTGTTAGTGCACTGTTACGGTAATGAAAATAGTTATAGAGCCGGGAACTCAAATGTATATTCTTATCCAGGGAGAATTGAAAGTTATGTTAAATTACACTGAAGCCTCAAATACTCAGATCTTCGTTGTGTTAGAACATTAGACTTTGCAGATTCAGTCTGACTTAATTTCCCTGGAGTTTCAGAACATAGATTTCGCAGTTGCCACATCGTTCTTATTGCACTCCACTCACTAACTAAAAGAGGCTGTGACACGGCAAGGCGTGATAACAACAAATGTAAAGTGGGTTATATTTGGATATTTATAACATCTAAATGTTTGCATTAAATAAGCTGAAATAGAATGAGTGGCAACAAGTAAGCATTTAGCACACAAATCGTCTTCTATATAGATTTCCAGTAACAATTCAATCAGCAGTGCTCTTTAGAGACAACAGATTCTTAAAAATAAAGTTTAACATAAGAAACTAGTTTTCAGCCATGCGATGTACAACGACCAGGGAAGTTATAATAAGTAGTCAACAGGCTGCATAGAAAAGTCTCCTCTCCCAAATAGAAGTCCCATTATCAACAATATTAAAAATTAAACAGTTATAACCCTAATTTGGTTACTGTCTCTTTAAATACCAAGTTACCCTTGGCAATCCAGGGGCCCTGAGTTCCTTTTGCTTATGCAAAGTACCGGGAGCTGGAAATTACATTGTAGTGCCTCCACATAGGGAACACTGAGGAACACACCTGAGGGGGGGTTCCACTAGGAATAATAAAACACACAGTTTGCAAATGAACAAATATAAACTTTATATAAACTGTAGTAAACACTTAGGCAGCTAATACACCATGCACTCCTGCACTGGGGACACATGAGACACTACCTAAATCACTATGTTGCTTCAACACAGCCCTAGTCCCAATCCTACGGAAGGGGTTAATAACCACACAGTTCAAATGAAATGTCCCTTTCCCAGAGCTCTCATTCCCCAGGTAGCGCTACCATTTACCATCTCCCTTTGGAAGTTAGCAGCAGCTTCCACGTAGGAGGTAAATATACAAGACTTGTCTTCACTTCAGGCCCCAAGCTTGTATCCATGCCAGTATCCTCCCTTGGGTGGCTCACTCACCGGAGTGCTGTCAGAGGCAGTCACACTGGAGATTACAGGCAGCTCTGCAGCAGGATCAATCTCAACATCTCCTTCTCCAGCAGCTTGGCAGGGAACATGCTGGGCTCAATCTGTACCTCCACAGATTTAACAGCTTCTCTGTACTTGACAGTCTTACAGCTACTCGTGCTGACTCTGTTAAGCTCTCTGGGAAACCCCTTGCATTTGGCTCCAAAGTCAGGCTCACCCTCTCTCCCAAGAATGCACTGGGGTGCCCAGCCAATCTGATCATTCTCCAGCCTGTAACTGGGCTGGATGATGTCACAGGCAGAAAAACGGGAAGGATTCCTCTTGTCCCCTACACAGTTTTAGGCATATCAAGATAAAAATAACTTTTAGTTGCCTAGACGTTTCTTTCTGCTCATCAGAGATCATAGAACTAGTGAAAACTTTAAGCCCAGGAAGCTTTTCCAAATCAAAACAATGAATTAGGAATACAACCAATGTCTTTAGGCATATTTGTAAGATCCTAACATTTAAGCATTTTAGTCAACAAGGGATTACATTTATCAGGTTCAAAAGGTTGGGGATACATGCTCTAAACATATCCCTATAATTCCTACCAGGTCAACACCCACTTCTCTTTCTCTGCATACCACACAATTTCAAAAATAAAAACATTAAATTACTTTTACCTACTCTGCAATCATATTACATTGGCTATGTGTACCTAGACCTCTCTCTGTGTTACTCTTGATTCCTAGATGATTTCTCAGAAGGATTAGTTTCCACACATATTTTGGAGGTGCCCCAAAAATCAAATGTACTGGGACTAGGAATAAGGCCTTAGCAAATGATCACATAAAATGAAATATACAACACCCACTCAAACTTGCTGTGACAACTCATAGCTATAGAATCTAGCTAAGCTGCTCTTATTGCTTATTGCTGCTCTTATTGCTTATTGCTGCTCTTATTAATTATCCCAAAATGATGAAAATCTGGAAAATTAACAATGAAACAGCACAACTGGAAGATTTTTTGTAAAAATCCTTGGCAAGGTAAAGAAAGAAACCCTTTTCAGGGAATTTAGAAAGGTCAGTTAGTCAGAAACCAAGCCTTCCAAGCACACTGTTTTTTAGGCACACTTGCTTTATATGCAAATACAAAAGCTGTTATATTATTTTCTGTCTACTATTCTAGTTACTTGTTACAGTTGATGTTTCCAAAATGACCCTCCTGTTAAAATAATTTTCAGTTATTTCTTGTAATTTCTGTAAAATGACAAAAAAAAAATATTTCCTGAGCATTGTGTTCATGACTGTACGTAAGTATCACAGTGCTTGGCTGTTCTATTAAGTGCAATCAACAAGTGAAAATTTAATTTGACAAAAAGAGAAACTTCAGCTGTAAATGGTTACATTATATAAAGAGCCATTTGATGAAATGACTGCTACTTTCTTTACGTTGATTTTCTTTGTTATTAAAGGGCATGTAAAGGCAAAAAAAAATCCCATTTTTACTTTCTTTAATGAAAAAGAAACCTATCTCCAATATACTTTAATTAAAACATGTGTACCATTTTTATAAGAAACCTGACTGTATGCAGTGAAATTCTCCCTTCATTTACTGCTGTGGATAGGAATTGTCAGACGGTCCCTAACTGCTGAGCAGGGAAACAATCATACCTATGAACAGCAGGGGGAGCCCACGGCTTACTTACCAGCCATGCAGAACTCAAGCAGCTTTGTTTATGACGATCCCTAAGCAGCCCAGACCACACTGAGCATGTGCACTTAGTCTTAGTCTTGCAAAGATGTTTAACAAAATTATAAGATGGTGACCCAATGTAGCCAACTTTGAAAGCATAAATTATTTGTTTGATTAGGCTTGTGGTGCAGTAAGTTCATGTTTATATTTAGTATACAAAATACAGTATTTCTAGCCTTATTCTATTTTAGACTTTACATGCCCTTTAACTGCTTTATTGAGGTGTATAAAGAGATGACTTTTCCTTTAATAATCAGAAATAAAAATAACTATATTAAGAAGAGGCCGTTTATTAAGGGTTGTAATGAAAATTCTTATTCTAGTTTTTTTATGGTCAAAACTGTTGACTAGGGAGTTATGTAAATTCGATTAGAGTTTTTTTTAGAAAATTTAAATGCGATTTTCAAGATTTATCATACTCTGGCCCTTTAAGAATTTGACTATTTGCCACCTAAAACATGCCAAATTACTGTCTAAGTCAATGGGAGAGGTTCAGGGATCAATTTGGAGATGTTTGCAGTCTTCCTGCCATTCGATTAGATTCAAATTCCTTTGTAATTTCTTAGTATTATAAAGGAGACAAAAAACATGCAGAAACATTGTGAAATGTTGTGTCTATATTGGACCCTTGTCAAGCAGACTATTTAAGCTGCAGAGGTCTAGCTTAGAATATATTTGTAAATACATTTCTGAATACCTCTATATATTACATGTACAAATGCATATGGTATGGAGGATTTATTGAAAAAAAAACAATGAGAATCAAATCTGAAGAAGAATTGTTCTAAATTTAAAGAAATTGAACAGCATAGCAATACTGAATACGCTATGCTGTATATTGAAATCATCCCAGGTGCTGTCATTTTTAAAAATGTTCTTTTTTTTCTGTAATAATAAAACAGTACCTTGTACTCGATCCTTACTAAGATATAAATAATCCTTATTGGATTCAAAACAATCCAATTGCCTTCAATTCAAGCATATTTATCAAGGGTCTAATTTCAAATTGAAAAAACTTCAAAATTCGAATTCAAAAAGACCAACCGAAATTAAGTCAAAGTTTTTTTTTAGGGTCTGCTTTAGATCGAATAGGTCCGTATTTGGCCGAATCGAATCGGACAAATTGAAGGAATATTGCATTCGATTGAATTCGTTTCCCCAAAAAAACTTAGATTTTTCAAAGTCCACCAATTGACTCCAAATAGGTTCTAGGAGGTCCCCCATAGACTAAAACTGCAATTCGGCAGGTTTTAGATGGTGAATGGTTGAAGTCGAATTTTTAAAGCAACATGATATTTTGAATTTCGAATTTTCAAATTTCTTTCAAATTCAAATCGAATTTGGACTAAAAAACCCTCGAATTCGACCCTCGAAGTAAAATCCTTCGAATTAGAATATCGATCGAACGATCAAATAAAAATCGTTCAATCGAACTGTAGGATCCTTCGAATCGAACGATTCGAACGATTTTAAGCGATCGATCGAAGGATTTTTATTCAATCAAAAAAACTTAGAAAAGTGCTCTGGAAGGTCCCCATAGGCTAACATTGTACTTCGGTAGCTTTAATGTGGTGAAGTATGAAGTTGAAGTTTTTTTTAAAGAGACAGTACTTCGATTATTGAATGGTCGAATAGTCAAACGATTTTTACTTCGAATCGTTCGAATCATTCGATTCGATTGAATTCGATCGAATTTGACCAATTCGATGAAATCTGCCCCTATGTTTGAGGTTAAAACACAAAAACATTTTCTAAATATCCACCCCCTGCATAGGCTACACAAAATATAAATGTCTGAAATCCGTGAAGGAAAAATTGTGCCTGCCCTTCAAAATGCTGTTTCTACAAAAATGCTGCAATTGTAGAAACAATACAGTCAATTTATAAAATGTCAGTAACTGATCCAAAGTGCATCATCTTTCATGTTATCAAACAACAAACAAACATATTGTGGGCCAATTGATAAAGTCTATCTGCCTTGCATGTTTAACCATCGCCCATTCCTGGCATCAGATTCTGTATTTGAACATGAAGTACAGGGGAAATATATTTGTAAATTTGTGTCTCTGCTTCTGTCTTACTGAGTTGTAAAGAATTGTAAAGAGATTTAGATGTTCTTTTTTCATATCATTTCTTTATCTCGGTTATTGTGTTCTAAACATTTTCAGTTCATAATAAACATAAGCAATGGTGTACATTATGTTGGAAAACTTGGAGAAAATATGACATGAACTAGCAGTCTTCAAATGTATTTATAGAAAAAGCTTTCAAAAGAGAAGCTGCTTCCATAAAATTGGCTGAAAAAACTGATACGATTTAAGGGCAGCAGAGACATTAGCATGTCCAGTGGTAAAAGACAACTTTACATGTTAAATTTATTTGAGAATGTCTTGTCACTAATTCAAGATGCATTCTCTAGCTAGATAGTATAACGTAAAGATTCTTCACTTGATTCTGTGGAAACACCCCAAATCTTTATAGAAGTGGAGACAATTTTGAGAACAATTCTAAGAACCAATGGGCTTCAAGAAACCATAAGATACTGTATAAAGGGGTTGAGGTTTAGTATCCAAACAAAAGTGCTAAGTTTGACTCTCGATATCGGAGATCAAACAATTAAAGATTATCAGTTCACATAGTTTGGACTAATGCATCAGAAAAATATAAAGGAAAACCAGGCATTATCTTTGTCCACCTTACAATGCTTCTAAGGTCAGGAGTAGACAGTGTCAGACTGGGATGCCAGTGACCCACCAGAAAACCTTAGACCATGGGCCAACTTTCTAAACTATTATTCCTACTCTCCTCTCTCAACTGCTTTATTCTCTTACAGGGGAATGTAATTAAAGTCGCAAAGAGCAAAACAATTCGCACCAATAAGACTAAAAATCCACATCTCGCAATGTAATATTGTTCCTTAAACTGTTATTGCATTGCGAATTTTAATTGCGCATTGCGAATTTTAATTGCGCACTCATAAGAAGTGCTTGAAGGTGTCGTAATCTTTTGGAGCAAACATAACGACTTTTTCAGTAAGAAGTTTTATTACATTGACTGCGCATTGGCGCAAACTATAAAATTCGCAAACGGTCTTTCACTGTCGGAAGTGGTCGCTAAACAGTTTCCGGGCTCGCAAAAGCTATATTAAATTCGCACAAAGCAAAATTTGTTCGCGCAGAGGCATAACTTTTCGCATTGCGAATAGTTTTTCCGTTAGCGATTTTTATTACATTCCCCCGCTAGTCTTTTATATCTATATTATTTCATTATTGCTCATTTTTTTCCATAAAGAAATAGGGAATGACCATGAAATAGGCCAAATTTTTAGACGCAAAAGGATCCACTAACACCTGGGCCCAACGGGAGAATTTTCTAATTCAAAAACTTCGAATTTCGAAGTAATTTTTGGGTACTTCGACCATCGAATAGGCCAAAATTAGATTTGAATTGAAAAAGTACTGTCTCTTTAAAAAACTCCGACTTCGACACTTCGCCACCTTAAACCTGCCAAATTGCTGTTTAGCCTATGGGAGACCTTCTATAAACTTTGGCTAAGTTTTGAGTAGTCAAAGTATTTTTTTGTAAAATCCTTCGAATCGTTTGATTCGAATGATTTTTACTTTGTTAGAAAACGTCCGTTTTCAATCTAAAAAATACTTCGACTATCGAAGTATCAAATTCAATGGTCAGATTTCAAAGTTTTTTAACTTCGAAATTCAACCCTTAGTAAATGTGCCCCTGGGAGTAGAGGGAGTAGAGATATTAATTTTTCATTGCTAAATAATTACTGATGATCTTATAGTATAAAACAAAAATTTCAAAACAATAATACTTTTAATGGCTAACAGAAAACGCGCATGCTGGAAGTTTTCACTGGTCCCTTCTTCCGGTAACTGTAAACAAATGAAAAATGTAATGATGCACGTAAATAAAATGCTAATAAATTATCATAATATCATAAAATTGTCTTGTTTTAAAAAGTTTTTCATTGATACACCTTTATGAAACAGCATGTTTATACACAAATAAAGAAAAAGGTAAAGGAAAGAGAAAACTATAAAATGAGATGGTGTGCAAAAACATACATTTTATATGTGCAATGTGTATTAACCTATACAGCTATCTACAATTGTAAATCTGAATGGGATCCCTAATTGCAAATCACAGAAAGCATTGTATGTACTTATGGCCACAATGATGGCATGCCAAGATTTCATTTCTAAAATGTTACAAAGGATTCTTACTAAAATAAGAAAGTATAGAGTTAATTTCTATAAAATAAGTTCATTCTGATGACACAAAGCTTGAAGCATGCCATGTTCCACCATTCATTGTAATGTGTTGGACATTCTCTTATCCCTGCCAAAATGTAAAGAGAACTCATTCAGAGAGTTCTGAGTGTTTGATTCAAAAAAGGGCGTTAAAGGAAAACGTGAACAAGTGGTTTATATGCAGTAAAGATCAGTAAATGGCAGGGTTTGTCAAAGCCGCACTGTTTTCATATAATTCACTACTTAATGGATAGGCTTTTGAACTAAATACAGCATTTACCACAATTTAAAAATTTCTTCAGTACAAAATTAAATGAAAGGCTTTTTTCCATAAGTAATCCACATCTTCAGTTTCTGCATATTACAGCACCGACTGTTTCTTTACATTTATAGCTTCAATAGCCAAGGCAAAAAGAAAAAAGACAAGAAAATATCCAGGGTGGCGTAATGTCTTGCCATGGTATATAAACAGAAAATACAGGACTACTAAGGCAAGTAAATTTAGGGAAGCACTTTAGTGGCAATTTTTAACCTCACAATTCAAATTATTATATCATATAGGTATACTGTGTTACATTAAATTATTACAGAGGAAATTGTATTTTTTAGAATCTAATGATTCCCTACTAGTTTTCATAAGGGCAGAAATACCCATAGGGAAACGAACGTTAATGTACAGTCTGAATCCACTGGTCCTGAGAATAAGTAAGGCTATAAATACACAAGATTATCGATATCAAATTTATCAATTTAAACACACACACACAGATACTAATTTATGCACTACTGGTGGTCCTTCCTTACTATCCAAAAGCAACTAATTTACTTATTAACTTTACCATAATCTGCTCCACAATCTGCATAGAATTTGTTTAAAAATATTACCATTAAGTTATTGAACCACATCAGACACTATATTAGAAATCACTTTAATGTTTAAAGGAAAACTATACCCCTGAACAATGCAGATGTCTATAAAAATATATTGCATAAAACAGCTCATATGTAAAACCCTGCTTCATGTAAATAAACCATTTTTATAATGATATACTTTTCTAGTAGCATGTGCCATTGGGTAATCATAAATAGAAAATTACCATTTTAAGAATTAAGGGTAGTGATGGGCGAATTTATTCACCAGACGCGGATTTGCAGCATATTCCCGCGATTTACCGCCAGCAAATAAATTTATGAAAACGCTGTGAAAGTTCGCCGGCATCAAAACAAAAAAGTGTTCATTTTTTGGATGCCGGCGTCCATTTTTTGGACGCGGACGCATTTTTCTTCGTTTTGCCAATTTCACGGGAAATTCACAAATTTTCCGTGAAGCGTCCCAAATTCGCCTGTCACTAATTAAGGGCCATCCCCTGGGATCCTACGATTTCCAGTGCACCAAACAAACCATATATGTTAGGTCACATGAGCCAATAAACGGACAACGTCTTCTCCTGTTATAGCTGCAGTATTTCTGGCCAGGTGATCTCTGAGGCAGCACACAGACAATCACAAAAAGGAAAAATATGTATGAGATATAAAATATGAGGGCAATATTTACTCAAATATATTGAGTTTGATAATAATAAAATGTTGTCATGAGAAATCATGTTTTTTTCCCCAAAATGCATCAGTTAATAGTGCTGCTCCAGCAGACTTCTGCACTGAAATCTCTTTTTCAAAAGAGCAACCAGATTTTTTTAGACATGGGGCTAGACATATTGTTTCCCAGGTGCCTCCAGTCATGTGACTTGTGCTCTGATAAACTTCTATCACTCTTTACTGCTGTACTGCAAGTTGGAGTGATATCATGCCCTCCCTTTCCCCCCAGCAGCCCAACAGCAGAACAATGGGAAGGTAACCAGAAAACAGCTCCCTGGTAGATATAAGAACAGCACTCAATAGTAAAAATCCATGTCCCACTGCAACACCTTCAATTACTTTGAGTAGGAGAGAACATAGCCTGCCTGAAAGCAGTTCCATCCTGAAGTGTCTGCTCTTTCTGAAAGCACATGACCAGGCAAAATGACCGGAGATGGCTGCCTAAACACCAATATTACAACAACAAAAAATACACTTGTTGGGTTCGGAATAACATTTTACATGGTAGAGTGAATTATTTGCAGTGTAAACAGTGTAATTCAGAAATAAAAACTACACCTTCTACACTACATAAAAATCATAACAGTATCCCTTTAAGTAGTCATTTCGGGAGTATAGTCTGAACATGATTTTTTGTATTCTTTTAGACATAAAATATCTATAAGTTTTGTTGTTTATGCACTAAACCGTGCAGAATCTGAAATTGAAACTAAAGTCCAATTCTGCATCTACAAAGCAGCTCATTATACAGAGGATGTATTGGGGTTGCTGATTTGTTTTTAAAATTGCTCAGAAATAATGTTGAAAAGTGGGTTGTACTAACCCATTAAGACAAGCAAGAACTGCCTATACAGGTATGGGACCCGTTATCCAGAACGCTCAGGACCTGGGGTTTTCTGTATAATGAATCTTTCTGTAATTTGGATCTAAATACCTTAAATCTACTAGAAGATCATTAACTAAACTAAATAGACTGGTTTTGCCTCCAGTAAGGATTAATTATATCTTATCAAGGAAAAGGTACTGTTTTATTATTACAGAGAAAAAGGAAATAATTTTTACAAATTTGGATTATTTAATTATAATGGAGTCTATGGGGGATTGCCATTCCGTAATTCGTGGCTTTCTGGATAATGGGTTTCTGGATAACTGATTCCATACATGTATTTATATTTTTACAGGGTATTTATTGCTAGACCCATAATTTGTTAAAAGTAAATGCTAACTCGAGAATTAAAATAAAATACACTTTTCCACAAAGTGATATTTTTTCAACAAAACTTGGGGATTTGAAGTAATGATTAAACTGCTCATGTTTAATTTGCTCCATGAAATTACAACTTTATATATAAAAGACTAGCTGCAATAATTAAAGCAGATTATTAATAACACTGGACAGAAAAGGGCTTATCCAATAATGATTCTTCCAAGCTATGTTTTTCCCTCTGCTTTAAATTTAATTAGGCTATTCACCTTCAGATTACAGTGTATTACATTTATACATTATCTAAATGAAATAAGGAATTGAGGATTTATCATTTTAAATGAATTCAACTAAATTTGAACAAACTGCAATGCATAAAACTAAGCAGACATTGCTGTGTTCCCTGTCATTTTGTCAGTGCAAGCATAGGACTATTTACTCAATAAGAGTGATAAAATATGCTTGTATTAATCAAAGGATATTTAAATGAATGTTAAAGGAGACCAAAACACCCCTAAAGGTTGGGCAACCTTTGGAATAATGGGATGCAGAGGTGACAGATGTAGCCTCCTGCTTAACATTATATAATTTTGCTCTTTGTTTGCTCTGTATGTGTTCAAATGTGACGTGTGAGGGATCAGAGGTGCATAGTGTAACAGCTTGAAAGAGGTATCAGATGTCTGAATACTTTATGCCTTTGTTATGAATACTGTACATGTAATACAGCAAATACTATACAGACCGTTACGCCATTATTCCTTTTTGATCGAGAAAATGGTTACATTGAAGACAAGGACAGTCGGGATCATCGGATCTTGGGGCCAGATATTACTATCATTTTATACTGCGATATCTAGAGAGACAAGGTGCCCCCAGAATATATTGTAAATATCTCACCGAGTAGTAGATGTGGTTCGGGTGCACCAGCCCCAGACCCCCAGCTTTAAGGAGCGGCACGCCAGAGAAATTGAAGAAAGAACAGGGCTGTCTGGCACTCAAACAGATCCACAGGACCAGAAAAGTTAAATATATCTTTATTTTGAGTTAAAAATGTACACTTGCATCTCCATCCGCCCTGTGCGTTTCGTACCCACCAAGACACTTAGGGGCAGATTTACTTATGGTCGAATAGCGAGGATTAATTAACCCTCGATATTCGACTGCCGAATTGAAATCCTTCGACTTCAAATAGTTGAAGTTGAAGGATTTACCGCAATTTGTTCGATCAAACGATCGAACGAAAAAAGGATTTTAATCCATCGATCGAACGATTTTTCTTTGACCTAAAAATTGTTCAAAAGCCTATGGGGACCTTCCCCATAGGCTAACATTGACTTCAGTAGGTTTTAGGTGGCGAACTAGGGGGTCAAAGTTTTTTTTTAAAGAGACAGTACTTCGACTATCGAATGGTCGAATAGTCAAACAATTTTTAGTTTGACTCGTTCGATTCAAAGTCGAGGTCTCAAGATAGTTTATACTACCATATACAATGTGTTTTCCCAGTGGAAAATAGATATATTTATGTATCAAAATAATTATTTCCATGCTGTTGTAAAGGTGGAGTGTAGTTTCTTCCCAGGAAACAAGATCTCCACACTGTATAGAAGACTAAAATCACCTCTAAATCACTTTACAGATTAAAGTAAAGATATGTTACATGCAACACAAGAATTTATATCTCGTCACACATGATCTACTAATTCATAAAATGTGGTCACTTTTGTCTGATCTACTGTATAGGATTATTACTTGATGTGGGGCCCGATACAAATGTATTGGGTGGAAAAAATCATGTCAATCACATCACATTTGAATCACCAAAACAGTTATACAGTAGCTTGAGCACTATACCTTGAGGAGAGCTGTGAATGCACTAAAGATCAATGGATGGTGTCAGGCCACAGTAATCAATTCAAGGTGTTGCGTTCCCCTAGGAAGTCTCACCTGGGGAATAATTAGGAGGCTAGATCTGCTAGCTGCCCCAAAAGATGGTGTCCAAGATTGAGCTTGGAGCTGAGAGAAGGATCAGCCTTCTGTGTGGAACAGTATGGAGTGCAGTTTTTCCTCCAAAGGAAAATGGCTGTTTGAAGGTATTGTGTTTTGGCCAGGAATCCCAGTAGAGGACCATTGTTAGAAAGGGAAACACCCTGTGTATTAGTCCAAGTGTGGCAAGAGTTTTGTTTTATTTTGTTTTGCACCTGTTTGCTCACAGAGCACTTTAACCTGCTTAAAATCCTGTCTGTACATCTGATCCTGCTCACAAATGTTAGCAAAATCCTCCAGCAAGGAGACTAAAAGTATACAGCTGGGGTTGGAAATCTAGCTATTAGCCCATATTTAGCTAAAATGTATTTGCTAGGATCAAACGAGCATCAGAAGCCAGTTGTGGACTATAAAAATGAGTATCTTTCCATGGATGCTGGAAGTAGTAAATCATAGCCGTTGGTAGGATCCAAGTATATATTATCAACCACATGACCAGTCTCTCTTAAGTGCATTCTAGCATCAAGTTACTATGACCCTGATACCAGTGAATAAAACATTGCAACAAGTGGCAGTTTGACCTTTTTTTCCATTTTTAGCACTCCAGCTGAGGGACAATGGTTACTTGAAATTCAGCAATCACATTTCTCAATGTTCCAGAATGACCCATTTCTCACTAGAGCGAGGGAGAGAATTCATACATATAGATAGCTCCTTGTCATTTCAGCCTTCCAAAAACGAAGCAAAACATGCACACTCCAAAGCTGTAAGTATAGTATTCATAAAGAAATACAGTTGTTGAAGTGGCATTATCTTAAGCCCATTGTTAATGTAATAAAATGCTCAAACTGTGGCCTAGACCAACAGAGCACTTGTTAATTATTATCCTGCTGCCAGATGAGTCTGCTGGAAGTTAATACTCAAACAGCAAGTGTCCAAATGAAGACAAATGAAGCACATAGAAAAGAACATAGAGTGTGGTTTTCTGTACAATGACCTGGTATTCAGCGCAGTCACAGTTCACATCATGCCTAAGAAACTGTTCTGATACTGTACCTCCCATGTGCAAAGTAATGCATGTATGCACCTTAGACATGTTTGAAACTGTTTCAACCCTAACCAAAAGCTCTTTTTCGCTGCCAATATACCTGAGTTATAAAAAATGAGTGCATCAAAGACACAATATTATTTACATTTTATGTTTACAGATGGAATAATTATTTCCATATAGGAGACCAACAGGGACTCAATCATAGAACAGCTCTGTGCTCTCTTACTGGATTCCCTCACTTACTGTTAAACATTATGTCCTAAGCACTAAAGCGTGTTTCACATTATTTTACACAAGTTTTATTTTTGGATTAAAAAAACAATCTCAAACTACAAAATATTCCATCTGTCTGCAAGTGTTTTAATCCCATGTAACTGACTTTGTATTTAAAAACTGCAGTCACCTACTTTTTTCTTGACTACAAGTTTTCCTTTTAGTCAATAGTTAAGTCCCTGTCCCCTTTAAGTATAATGTCATACCTTTATAAAGAGATCAAAGATGAGTAGCAAATGAGTAACAGTATTCTCCGTGCCATGGAAAGTTCAACTGATAAAACCAATAAAAGTTAAACAAAATACTCCCATGAGGTACCATTTCTAAATTCTTCTAACAATTGGAAAAACTATCTGATTTCTCTTTCACAAGCTTGATGTGAGTTAGGTGTAAACTATACAAAAAGCAATTACTAAATACACATGTAAATGTACTGTTTCTTGGTACATGATGAGCACAAACCAGTACTGACAATAGAGCAATAAGTGTTAGTCTGATAAAGAAACACTTTAGGGCAGTCACACACACTAAGATTCGGGGAGATTTAGTCGCCCAGTGACAAATCACCTCTTCTAGCGACTAATCTCCCCGAAAAGCCATCCCACCGGCTACAATCTGAATTGCTGGCGGGATGGTACTCAGATCACTTCATTTTCCAAAGTCTCCCGAAGTTGCCTCACGAGGAAACTTGAGGCGACTTCAGAAAACAAAGCGATCCAAGTGCCATCCTGCCGGAGATTTACATTTTAGCCAGCGGGAAGGTTTTCGGGGAGATTAGTCGCCCAAAGAAGAGGTGATTTGTCGCTGGGCGACTAAATCTCCCTAAATCTTAGTCTGTCATCACCCTTGGAATAAAGTAAATTGCACAAATAAACATAATACAGTATGTAGTTCATGTATTGTATATAATAATATTGTATAATGTATGGAGGGTTTAAAGGCTTAAAGCAGTTTGCCAATCAAGTACAGCAGACTGGGGGGGAGCTGTAGAAAAGGGGTCCGCTGTACAACACCACTTTTGATTATCCCAGCTGATAAAACTGTATGTGAATATGAGTAGGGGCGGTCAGTAAGCACAGTGGGGCTATACTTTCTTTCGCAGTGGGGGCCATGAGTAGCATCTCAAGCAAAATATCTAATGCATGATGGTATGCAGTTTGTCTACTATATAGAATTGACACCTCATATTTTTTTGTCAAGTTTCGTTACTTTGCTCTTTTAAGTTTCTGAATTCTTTGTTGTTCACTCATTATGTAGTGCTACCATATTATTTTGTTTCTCAAAAACGTATAATAAACTTACGTAAATAAAAATGGTATTTTGCTTCAGAAATACAACTATACTATACAAAAATAAGCAAATAAGCTACAGAGTAGCCATGGGGGGGGGCAGCCATTCAGTCTAAAAATGGAGAAAAGTCAAATGTCACACAGCAGATAACCTCTGCAGTTTAGATTGCTGTGTGAGAACTAAATCCATTGTATTCTACAGAGCTTCTCTGCTACTTATTCTGCATTAAGCCCTATTTCAACTTGAATGGTTGCCCCCATGGCTACATAGCAGTTTATTCATATAAATTATAGTATTGTTTTTGAAGCAAACACTTCACTTTGGCCAGCGCATGGCAACATTACATTAAGGGGCTGATTCACTAAGCTCGAGTGAAGGATTCGAATGAAAAATACTTCGAATTTCGAAGTATTTTTTGGGTACTTCGACCATCGAATTGGTTAAATTCGTTCGAATTCGAACGAAATCGAACGAATCGAACGAAAAATCGTTCGACTATTCAACCATTCGATAGTCGAAGTACTTCCCCTTTAAAAAAAACTTCGACCCCCTACTTCGGCAGCTAAAAGCTACCGAAGTCAATGTTAGCCTATGGGGAAGGTCCCCATAGGCTTGCCTGTGATTTTTTGATCGAAGGATTTTCCTTCGATCGTTGGATTAAAATCCTTCGAATCGTTCGATTCGAAGGATTTAATCGTTCGATCGAACGAAATATCCTTCGATCGATCGATCGCAGGATTAGCGCTAAATCCTTCGACTTCGATATTCGAAGTCGAAGGATTTCAATCCGAGGGTCGAATTTCGAAGTATTTTTAACTTCGAAATTCGACCCTTAGTGAATCGGCCCCTAAATGTTAATCTATTGAAACCATTTAAATTTTTTGATGTTACTGCTCCTTTAAGACACTTGTAAATTGTAGAATTGGGTCGCTAAGGGATAATAGTTTTTCTACATCAAACAGCTATTATTTATATTGCTACAACTAAAATTGATGATTTTCTTTGTTTCCGTTAAATAGAAAGCAAATGCACTGTGTCTCAAAAGTCAAAATATGAACTCTATTGGGTAATATAATAACAGGGTAAAACATTTTAAAAGTTTAGCTACCAGCTGGATGCTATAGATTACTAGAACTACTGGAGCAATTTATTACATTACACATCAGCATTTCATGTTCAGCTTAATAATATCAATTATTATTTCAGCAGATTTATCAAGGGTGGAATTCAAATTCAAAATTAAAATTTTTGATTTCTTTACTGTCAAAACTGTCAAATTCGACTAGGGAGGTATTCAAATTCGATTAGAATTTTTAAGAAGATGCAAATTTTGATTTTCCAGATTTATCATACTCTGGCCCTTTAAGAATTCGAATTTGACTATTCGTCACCTAAAACTAAATTGATTTTAGATCCTACCCTAATCGATGTCATAGAAATTCTGGAAAAATCCTACATTCTTTATATCGGAGCTCATTAAATTTTCCTTCACAAGTATGCAATCATTTATTATAGGTTCGCACAGAAATCTGATATACTATACTGGGGAAATAATTAAAATTGGAAGTAGCAAAAAAAGGGTGAGGCTTAGTCATTCTTAGACTTTTGAGAAATTCAGAACTCTTTCAGATAAAACTCAAACAAAAACATCATAGACTATAGTATAGTATTCCAGTTTATTTAAAGAATAACTAAATATAAAATCAATGTTTAATAAAAGCTGCAGAAACAGCCCTTTCAATCCATATTACATGGAAAACAGGCAGATATTAAACAGAGCTTATACTTAAAATAGCCGAGCATTTGTGAAATCACATTGTTCAACCTGTGGTGTTTATACAAAGGGCCTGTAGGTGTCACTGTGCACAAGAGTTATAATGTGTACATAGTACTTTCTAGTGTTTTAAAGTATTAGAGTTGAAGTGTAATGGCTGCATGAACCTGCTAATAAAGCACTGTTATACTCTACTCCTCCTTGGCTACCAAAATATAACACAACCTACATAAAGCAATGCTTAGTGATACTGACAAAAAATAAAATACTCACTAGGGGCATTTAGTCATAGCCTATGACTAAGTGCCCCTAAGGCACAAAAAAAAGGCTTTGCTGTGATGTTTTTGCTTAAATAAATACTTTTTACTACATCAATCTACGGAGTGTGGTTTGGTATGTGCCAGCCCTTCATTGTCTATTGGCATTATTTTAATAATAAAGCAGTACCTAGTTGATCCGAACAAACAAAAAGGCAATCCTTATTGGTGGCAAAACAATCCTATAGGGTTTATTTAATGTTTGAATTATTTTTTCAAATTACAAAAAGATCCCTTATCTGGAAAACAGGTCCCATACTTGTACGTATATACTTGTACGTATATATTTAACTTTGCAAACTACTATCCTACAATACTTTCTGAAATTTGTATTGAACCTATTGTTCTATAATAGCATGCAGACAGGTTATTTGGCTCCTCATTAATCTGATCATAGAGTGTGTGAATGTGACAGAGACCTTAGAATGTAAGCTTTAGGGGGGAAGGAACTAATGTCAATGATGCATAATCTCTGTAAATCGCTATTGAATATGTTGATACCATATAAATACCAGGACAAACAAAGGAAGGTTGACTATGTATAAATTAATAAATATAATATAGTGAAAGGGATGAATATGAACAAACTAGGTAAAAAGCTCTTATCAAAAGGAAGCAACTTTATACAAAGCTACATACGTTTTCAGACATAAAAAAGCCTTTATTCTTTTTTTTATCCAACCAGTCTCAATGACAGTCTCAATGACATTATCCTGCATGTCAAGGTGTTGTGGCAGAGAATTAGAAGGTACAGAATACAATGGCAAAAAAAATAAAAAAACAAATGTAAAAATCCTGAGGAAAGAAAGTCACAGAAAGATAAAAGAGATGCATTTTTTAATGCCATAGTGAACTAACAAGAGTTGTGGCACAGTGTCTGGGAAAACTTTAGAGAGAAAATAAACACCTCCCAGAATGCTCTATGAGAACCAGCATATGAGGAGAATAAGAAAGGCTGGGGAATCAGCATGTGATATAATGAACACAGGTGTTGTGAGAGATAGGAAACTCTGTCCGGGGGGGGGGGAGAAAGAAGTCTGTAAGACTAGGCTTTACAAAGCAAAGGGAGTTTTAAAAAAAAAAAAATACTCAAGACTGTATAAACTGATGTATGAGTTAACTACCCTAAGTTAAGGTGACCAGACTTTTAGATTGAAATCCAGGGCAGGGGCAGAGCGATTATATGCCTCTTGCCTCCTGAGGTGGCTCCTGTGATGTCGCCCCCCCCCTTGCTCCCCAGCACTTACTGTTTTTTACGCATTTGCGGGTCCAGGGGGGGGCCACATTGCTAATGCAGTCCTGAACTTAATCCAACTGAAATGTTATAGAAAGAACTAAAGTGAGCGGTTCATGAGAACACCCACCAACATCCAAGAGCTGAAGCTTTTCTGTAAGGAGGAATTTGTCAAAAATGTATGTGCAGGACTGATCAACAGTTACTGCACTGTTAAAGGGCATGTAAAGTCTAAAATAGAATAAGGCTAGAAATGCTGTATTTTGTATACTAATTCAAAACAGCACCACAAGCCTAATCAAACAAATAATTTATGCTTTCAAAGTTGGCTACAGCGGGTCACCATCTTGTAACTTTGTTAAACATCTTTGCAAGACTAAGACTAAGTGCACATGCTCAGTGTGGTCTGGGCTGCTTAGGGATCGTCATAAACAAAGCTGCTTGAGTTCTGCATGGCTGGTAAGTAAGGCGGGGGCTCCCCCTGCTGTTCATAAGTATGATTGTTTCCCTGCTCAGCAGTTAGGGACTGTCTGACAATTCCTATCCACAGCAGTAAATGGAGGGAGAATTTCACTGCATACAGTCAGGTTTCTTATAAAAATGGTACACATTTTTTAATTAAAGTATATTGGAGATAGGTTTCTTTTTCTTTAAAGAAAGTAAAAATGGGATTTTATTTTTTTGGCTTAACATGCCCTTTAAGTTGCAGTTATTGCTGCACAAGGGGGTCTCACCAAATACTGAGCACAAGTAAGTGAATATTCACTTACTTTTACCACACGCAGATATTGGATAATTTTTTCAATAAATACATGACCAAATATAATTATTTTTTGTTTCCCTAGTTTAATTAGGTTTTCTTCATCTACTTTTAGGACTATTTTAAACTTTCAAGCACCACTGTATATTTAAAAAGTAGAGTGGTACTATAAAAATATTAGCAGCATCATTATTTTTAATTTCTGAAATAAAATTTTGAGCTAATGCCGACTTTAACACTGTAATGTAAAATATGCACAGTTCATGTGTATTACGTGCCTCAGTAGAAGCAACACTTTGCATAACTCCGTCATGATCCTCATTACTGCAGTTAATAAAAATTGTAATAAAACAAAATGAAAATTTGCATTGCATAATACACATCTGCAATCTCTATGGGATTCACAAATCTTTTAGACAGGAAACACTTTTGAGCAGGGACTTCCTTATGCTTATGCCTCATCCTCTTGCCGCATACTTTTATTTGTGTGTTTATAAATCAGGAGTACTTTCCATCAACAAAAAATAAAATAAAATAAACACAGAGCAGCACAAATCAAACAAATTTCCCAAAGTCCCAATAAAAGTGGATGGTGAATGGGATGGGTGTGAGGCAGAAGAGGCTGTTAGCCACTTTTAAACTAACTATTAAACAATACATCAGTGATTATATTTCTAAATTGCTGCTATATGCAAAGGGAATGTTGGTGGTTGGTATACATTATATTAAGCATGTCCCCCTAATTTAAAAATGGGATCTGGTAACAGTTGGGCTTTGAGTGACCTGTTATTCCTTGGCTATAATGTTAAAGTGATCCTCCCACTAAGGGCTATTGGAATTTGTTAATTCCATCACTTTTTTCTGGCTACCAATTATGTGGGTCTCAACCACACTTAGAAACTGACCAGTGACTTCTGACTTAAAGGTTTTGTCAACCAATGACACCCATAGGTTAACAGAACTAGATTTAAAAAAGTCTATATTCTAGGTGGCACTGACTGCATTGATCAATTAAAATAAACTGTAATCACTACAACCACAATAGCTGTATTATAGGTGCCCCTGATTTACTATATGGGTGTCACTGGCATTGAATAACTTAAAAGAGAGGTAGTTGCACCTCCTGTAGAATACTTTTGATGATCATTTTATTACTGTAAGCATAACAATGATTTTTAACACAACCCTATCATATTTATTTAGCACCTGGGGAACATAGGTGTAAATTGCTTTTTTTAAGCTGGGGTAGGTGTAAATTGCAGCAAAAAAAAAACCATATATATATATATATATATATATATATATATATATATATATATATATATATATATATAGATAGATACACAAGATTAACAGTTTTATAGATAGTTAATTATAGGGTAATGCCAGTGCTTTTTTACTTCCAACACCAAGACATTTTCATGAAATATACAAATTGTATGTTCTCAATGTGCCTGTGTGGACTTCCTCTTGTAGATAAAATTTCCTTTCAGGGTCAAAATAAATAAATATGGTAAAAAATAAAAAATAATTATTTTGCTGAAAATAAATCTCAATGTACTCAAGAACCAAGAAAATCATAAATTAACAAGGTTCCATAAAAAAAGTCTGAATGACTATTCATTGCTAAGCTCTCCCACACATTACAAAATTGAACTATTACACTGATAATAAAGCAAACCAAGCACATTTTTATTGTTACACTAGTGGGCAGGTTCCCCTATCCCTTATCAACACCTGGCCAAAAATAACACAGTAGCACAATTCAAAACAGCAGACTTGCTAAGCATTGTTGGTTGCCACAATCTTTGAAAGCATCATTTCAATTCCCAGTAAGCAGGAGCATTTGCTATGGGATCCAACCTGTAGTACTAGACCAGTGTTTATGCTCCTTGTAGATTACTGAGATTCATACTAGGAGGTCTGGACTGGAACATAAAAATCCCATTTTTCTTGTTATGAAAACATCCATCCACACTTGTATAAACTAGGGATGCACCGATTCCAGGATTCAGTTAATTTCAGACAGGATTCAGCCTTTTTCAGCAGGATTCAGATTCAGCTGAATCCAAGTGCCTGGCAGAACAGAATCCTAAAAATCATGTGACTTTTGTCATACAAACAAGGAAGTAAAAAAAAACTTTTATCTGACAACTGAGTGCATGGTTCTCTTTTGCCCCATGTTTCCATAATCTGCAAATTAAGACTCTAATTCAGTTCAGTATTTGGACATTTTTTTGTTAAAGGGCATGTAAAGGCAAAAAAATAAAATCCCATTTTTACTTTCTTTAATGAAAAAGAAACCTATCTCCAATATACTTTAATTAAAAAATGTGTACCGTTTGTATAAGAAACCTGACTGTATGCAGTGAAATTCTCCCTTCATTTACTGCTGTGGATAGGAATTGTCAGACGGTCCCTAACTGCTGAGCAGGGAAACAATCCTACTTATGAACAGCAGGGGGAGCCCCCGCCTTACTTACCAGCCACGCAGAACTCAATCATCTTTGTTTATGACAATCCCTAAGCAGCCCAGACCACACTGAGCATGTGCACTTAGTCTTAGTCTTGCAAAGATGTTTAACAAAGTTACAAGATGGTGACCCCATTGTCACGGCCGGCACCCAATACCAGAACAAGTGCCGAGCACCCTGGTCTCGGCTGGGCTTCACCAGTAGTGTGACCACCGTTCGGGAGGAACCCTCAGCTTACTTGGGTGCCACCTGGACTTAACGAGGGGTGCAAGGCGAGATGTTCTGGCTGGCAAAGGGGCACGGCTGTTTAGCAGAGTCTTTAGGCCAAAGGTCACGGTACAAAGGTCAAGGCAAGCGGATGGTCAGACAGGCTGGGTCGAGGCAGGCAAATAACAGAATTGTCAGGCAGGCAAGGGTCAAAACCAGGAATCAAACAGGCAGAAGGGATCAGGCAAAGAGTGGTCAAAGTTCAGGCTGGGTCGATATTCCGAATTCAGAGTAGTCAGTATACAGGCAGGGTCAAACACGGATTAACAAACAAGATCAAGGTTCAGGAACAGAAAGCACAAGGCTAAGAAGCACCAGGATATCAATCCTATCACGGGCAATGATTACAAAAAAGACTGTCCCTTTAATACATTCAAATTTCGCGCCATTGCGCGCTGACGTAATCACGCCAGCGCGCATGCATAGTTACATAGTTAAATTGGGTTGAAAAAAGACAAAGTCCATCAAGTTCAACCCCTCCAAATGAAAACCCGGCATCCATACATACACCCCTCCCTACTTTTAATTAAATGCTATATACCCATACCTAAACTAACTACAGAGCTTAGTATCACAATAGCCTTTGATATTATGTCTGTCCAAAAAATCATCCAAGCCATTCTTAAAGGCATTAACTGAATCAGCCATCACAACATCACCCGGCAGTGCATTCCACAACCTCACTGTCCTGACTGTGAAGAACCCCCTACGTTGCTTCAAATGAAAGTTCTTTTCTTCTAGTCTAAAGGGGTGGCCTCTGGGACAGTGATCCACTTTATGGGTAAAAAGGTCCCCTGCTATTTGTCTATAATGTCCTCAAATGTACTTGTAAAGTGTAATCATGTCCCCTCGCAAGCGCCTTTTTTCCAGAGAAAACAACCCCAACCTTGACAGTCTACCCTCATAATTTAAGTCTTCCGTCCCTCTAACCAATTTAGTTGCACTTAGTCTCTGCACGCTCTCCAGCTCATTTATATCCCTCTTAAGGACTGGAGTCCAAAACTGCACTACATACTCCAGATGAGGCCTTACCAGGGACCTATAAAGAGGCATAATTATGTTTTCATCCTTTGAGTTTATGCCCTTTTTTATGCAAGACAGAACTTTATTCTGCGCCTATAAAATGCGGAAGTGCGTGCTGCGCGCACACTAGGAAGCCAGCACAGAGGGGAGAGGAGCGACGTGGCGGGCGTCCCCGCCGCACCACTAGACTACCAGGGTCAGGTAATTTTATTACACCCGTGTAGCTAACTTTGAAAGCATAAATTATTTGTTTGATTAGGCTTGTGGTGCAATAAGTTCATGTTTATATTTAGTATACAAAATACAGCATTTCTAGCCTTATTCTATTTTAGACTTTACATGCCCTTTAAGAATTTGGGATTTAGCAAAATCCTAAAATAGTGGATTTGGTGCATCCCTGTTATAAACTCATTTAAAAATCTCAGCTGTCAATCATACATTGTCTTCTCTGCTTCAGGCACAGTAACTGCTTTCACTTTCATTTCTGCGCTTCTTTAATGTCACTGCCCTTCTCACTGTCTATAACTGTGTAGCCTACGCATGGACATGTACATCAGTTTCTCCTTTCCAGCACATACATTATATTTTGGGATAATGCAAGTCTTGTCTTGATAACAATTCCAACAAGTTGTGTTGGTGCCTGCCTGTTCGATGTAAGTGTGGATTTCAGAAGAAGGAAGGAAAGGAAGGAAATATATAAAATATTTTTACAGGTATATGTTTATTTTGCTCAATTAACATGATAGCATAGAATTTGGAATTATTTCTTAGGGTGAATGGTCCCATTTAAAGGTTAACTAATCCTTAAATCCTAACATTAAAAAAAAAATAAAGTTGCAGAAACAATTTTTATAAATTTTAACCATTTTACAATCAAACTGTATAGCATAAACATACTCATATGAATGGAGGAATTTAAGCAAAAGAAGCTTCAAAGAACATGTGAATTAACCATTGGGGGAAAGATTATTTTGAAAAATGTAGAAATTATTTTCTTCATCCCTGCAATTAAGATATCCTCAGACTGAGTAATGTTCAGTCATAGCAATAGTAAGCAGTTATTTTTAAAGGATAAAACCAATAAAATAACGTTAAAACTTTTTTTCCTGTGGATAATACATTTATTGTAGAGGATATCTTCATATTAGTATGGAATATAAGCAGCCACTCTTCAGGGATCTCTTAGTCAAACGACCTGGCTACACTTCAATAGCAAAACGGAGCTTTAACAAGAGAGGAAGAGTAGTGAAATAAATGAAAAGTGAAAGGGTTAACACCATACTCACTGTAGTTTGTCACCTTATTATAACTTGCCCTTAGGCGAGTAGCATTCTAAGGAAAAAAAAATCTGATGGCTGTCACCTAGCTGGTAAAATTTCAAATGCAATAAGAATCTACAAAGCAAAGCTGAAAATCATGTGAGGTTCTGTTGCATCGTTTTATTCCTGGGCATTTTTAAAATTTAATGAGATGTTGATATCTTTTACCAGTCACTAAAGAAAAACAGCAGGAGCACTCTTTAGCATGCAGCTGCTGTGGGTATGAACAATGAATTGTAGCACAAAGTCGAACACAGAGGGAATCCATCTTTGCATGCTTAAAGCAGCATTTTATGTTTAAGGGAACATCTCACACATGCAAAAATGAGAAGTACAAAGTAAATGCGATATACTGTATCCCAATACATTTCCAATTCCTGAATACTTAATATAAGGCAACCTAAGAGGAGAACAGGTTGATGAACAATAAGAATTTCAACACCTAGTAATTAACCCCGTAAATATGCTAGTACTATCAATAATTAATTAAAAGAAATAATAGCATTAGCATTATATTAAAACTCTCCACGCTGGCCTAGGACAACAAATACCAGGGATAAGACCACACACCGATTAATACAAATACATAAAGGATAACTTAAGAGTACAAATAAAAAATATCATAATAATAACATAAAAAATGTGAATATATATAAATTAACGGTAACGGTTTTAATATTCATCTGATCAGTCTGTTGTTGATTTTTAATATATTTGAACTGAACATTAAGACAATTGATGAATTGTTTTTATCAGTTTGTGTATGTAAGGGGAATTTCTTGACACAGACCCCAAACATAAAAAGGTCGGAACACAAATTCTTAAAAAAAATGAAACTTCTTTATTTTTCGGATACGTTACTGGCAGTCATATACAAATTCCAACAGACTTTTCAATTGCCGTTTCCACTTTAACCTTTCAATTGCTTTCCGACCTGGTAGTCTGTGCGTTACTACCCAGCGTTTACAAGTCTTTACTCACAATCTGCTGGTCCTCCTTGGTCTGGCTCGGTGATCCGGTGCACCACTACACCCCTTCACCATTCCACCAGTCCCCCGCTTCGATCATCCGGCACTCGACCAGTGCCCCTTGACCACTCCGGCGGGTACCAGCTACCTGGACTTGAAGTCTTCTACTTCCACCCTCTCTTGCCTAACAACCTCACCACTGTTACCCTATCTTAGGAATTATTCCCCGGATCCTAATCCGACTACGCTCCTTGTCGGGGCAAAAGACTACCCATACTAACTTCCCTATCTCAGACACCTAGTGCCTGCTAACTATGAACTACTATGCTAAGTTCTATCTTACTTTCCTTTCTGTTGTAGCTCTTCTTCAGGACTGCTCCTTTCAGACAGCATCCTCCCATTCAGACTCTAACTCTAGGGTGTGGCCTTCTTTTATAGCAGCCCAGCTTCCCAGCCACTGCTGTATCACTTCCTCTGCATGTGCTGGTCCTCATTCTGTTCATGTGCCTCTCATCTGCTAATAGGGAATAAATTACACTTTTCTTATCCTTGAGCTCCACCTGCTGGCCACTCACCCAAATAACACTCTACCGCCACCTAGTGGATTTTTGAGATAACCATTTACACAGTGTTACATACAAATTCTCATTAACATCACATAATTCACAAACAACATTTTAACCATTTCACCCTCTCACAACACAATTCACTCTCTTACACACGCGCCTTCTTAAATGTGCCATGTCCTCGTGCACCACAACACTCGTTCAAACATGCATTCAAAGAAATAGTCAAGACAAGTGTAATAAAATGCTGAAAATGTTATATTCAACTGGTGCCTTATTATCTGCATAAGGCGTTTCTTATGAAAAGTAAAATTACTATTAAGATTTCAAACAATATTAAAACTTGGACGATACATTTCCCTCTCCGGAGAAAATTGAGTCCCAACTTGTAGTTCCATGTTAACCGTAAGAATATAGTTCAACTGAACAAAGTCACTGGAAAAACAGTTCCAAAAAAAAAACATTCTTCGCCAGAATTTTTTAAAGTCAGAGTCCAGCAACTGTCGTCAAAACAAGATCAATTGAAGAAAATTACTGGAAACATGAATGAGTGTTGCGCCATACTTTCAGGCCTTATACCATGCGCTGGAACCAGAGCTTGGTTACCTTGTGTGAAACATAATAGGCTGGGTGGGGCTTCTCCACTTTCAGGCCATCGAATCCCATGACATCCTTGCTGAGGAGACGTTCGGGAGCCTGTTTGCAGACACTCCTCACATGATTTTGTAAGACAGTGTGTCCCAGCCACCACTTAGCCAGGCAACCCTTGACTTGGTCCTGGGCTTGTTGCCTAGCGGCACTATCAGGCTGCTGTAAACTTTTGTCATCCAGCTGTAGATATTGCAGGATATCCTGATTGATCCACTCCTGCAACTGGGCCTCCACACGTTGGTAAACCCACCTCGGGGCATATGGCATAAAGAACCCCCATCGCTTGTGCACTTCCATATTTATTTTTCTTTGCACTTTCGAAATGGCGCGGAATTTCCGTGGTGAGGCCTCTCCTGGAAGGACCCAGAACTCACTGGCTTCCTCAGGTAGCATGAAGTCTTCCTCAGCCAGTGCCAAGGGGAGAATAGCCCCGGATTCGGACCCCATCTCACGATCTTCCTCATGGGCTTCGGTGTCATTCTGGACATCAGACACGTCCCACTCCTCACGCCATGTGGACTCGGTTGTCTCTCCACACGAGTCAGCATTATCACCCCAGTCAGCCTCAACATCACTAGGGCCTACCGGACCGGCGTGCAGAGTAGTAGATAAATCCGGCTGCGTCACGGTGGAGATAGACGCGGCCGCTGCCGTTGGGGAATCAGTTTGGGGCTCTTTCACCAGTTCTTTAGCTGGTACAAGTGATTTCCCATACACGGCACCCTGTGCAGCAGTACCTACAGAAAGTTCAGGAGGCTCCTGCCCAGTAAACAGCAGCAACTGTGGCTCTGCGACCACCACGGGAGCTGGCTGTAATTCTAGCTGTTTAATTAGCCGATCCACTATCTCAACGGTAGGTGGTAGCTTTTCCAAATAAAAGGGACCCATATAATGCTTACGTTTGCAGGTCCTGCAACGCCCCTCAAGTTCCACGATACCCCAATGCAACTCGGCGCCACAGCCGCCACAGATGGGGATTAGAAGAAGCTTGCCATGGTCTGTAAGCTTTTCCGCAAAGTATCCAGCCCACTGGAATCTACGGCCGGTATCAATCAGCGGAACACTGGCAGGGGTTTTATCCATCGTGGCTATGATCACCTTCCACTCCCAAAGAGTCCGTCAGTGTGAAGCGCTTACTCAAAATGGCGCCAAGTCCACGCCCGTAGCTCTATTAATAGCGAAAATGCCCCACACAATATGGCCGCCAACGTAATTCCTGTTCCTGTTGTCCTCAAACCAGAAACAGCGCCACCTTCAAACAACTGTCAAATTCACAGCTGTATAGTTCCAAATAACACAGTCCGAACCCTGCTCGCAGCGCCAAAATTATGTAAGGGGAATTTCTTGACACAGACCCCAAACATAAAAAGGTCGGAACACAAATTCTTAAAAAAAATGAAACTTCTTTATTTTTCGGATACGTTACTGGCAGTCATATACAAATTCCAACAGACTTTTCAATTGCCGTTTCCACTTTAACCTTTCAATTGCTTTCCGACCTGGTAGTCTGTGCGTTACTACCCAGCGTTTACAAGTCTTTACTCACAATCTGCTGGTCCTCCTTGGTCTGGCTCGGTGATCCGGTGCACCACTACACCCCTTCACCATTCCACCAGTCCCCGCTTCGATCATCCGGCACTCGACCAGTGCCCCTTGACCACTCCAGCGGGTACCAGCTACCTGGACTTGAAGTCTTCTACTTCCACCCTCTCTTGCCTAACAACCTCACCACTATTACCCTATCTTGGGAATTATTCCCCGGATCCTAATCCGACTACGCTCCTTGTCGGGGCAAAAGACTACCCATACTAACTTCCCTATCTCAGACACCTAGTGCCTGCTAACTATGAACTACTATGCTAAGTTCTATCTTACTTTCCTTTCTGTTGTAGCTCTTCTTCAGGACTGCTCCTTTCAGACAGCATCCTCCATTCAGACTCTAACTCTAGGGTGTGGCCTTCTTTTATAGCTGCCCAGCTTCCCAGCCACTGCTGTATCACTTCCTCTGCATGTGCTGGTCCTCATTCTGTTCATGTGCCTCTCATCTGCTAATGGGGAATAAATTACACTTTTCTTATCCTTGAGCTCCACCTGCTGGCCACTCACCCAAATAACACTCTACTGCCACCTAGTGGATTTTTGAGATAACCATTTACACAGTGTTACATACAAATTCTCATTAACATCACATAATTCACAAACAACATTTTAACCATTTCACCCTCTCACAACACAATTCACTCTCTTACATGTATATGGATTCATTCATAATAGTGCTTAATTTTCTATATATACAAAAAAGAACTAATTTATAATGAATTAATAGGCTGACTGATTGAGGTTTAGGTATGTGATTGGATATATTTGATAATATGGTTTTATAAAGGTGTTCTTAAGGAAACGGTATCTTAGACCTTGTATTTAAATAATCACAGTGGTAATAATATTATTATAGATATTTATTAATTCACATAAAAAGCACTGTATGATGTTTTGAAAATAACATGTTTTGCTAATGGATTGAAATTTTGCAACAATTATTTTTCACAATGTATTTTTGATTGACACCAATCATTTAAAGTCCAGAGCACGTGACAAACATTTGACCCTGATAAAATGCCGGGAGAGTTAGGGCAAGAAGCGCGTAGGTTTCTTCTCCAACCCACTGCCTATGTTCACTTGGTGTGCACAATAAAGGCGCATTTCTACTAAGCAACATATGTCTCATGTGAATCCTTCAGTGAGCGCCGTATAGCGGGTGAATCTTAGGGGCACATTTACTAAGTTCGAGTGAAGGATTAGAATAAAAAATACTTTGAATTTCAAAGGTTTTTTTTTTGGCTACTTCGACCATCGAATTGGCTACTTCGACTACGACTTCGACTTTGAATCGAACGTTTCGAACTAAAAATCGTTCGACTATTCGACCATTTGATAGTCAAAGTACTGTCTCTTTAAAAAAAACTTTGACCACCTACTTCGCCACCTAAAACCTACCGAGCACCAATGTTAGCCTATGGGGAAGGTCCCCATAGGCTTTCTAGGCAATTTGGGATCGAATGAAAATGTTCGATCAATGAATTAAAATCCTTTGAATCGTTCGATTCTAAGTATTTAATCGTTCAATCGAACAATCGTTTGAACGTACGAATTGCGGTAAATCCATCGACTTCAATATTCGAAGTTGAAGGATTTTACTTCGACGACAGAATATCGAGGGTTAATTAACCCTCGATATTCGACCAATAGTAAATGTGCCCCTTAGTGTAAGAGGAGAACCACTTAGGGGCAGATTTATCAAGAGTCGAATTTCGAAGTGGAAAATACTTCGAAATTCAACCATCGAATAGAATCCTCCGACATTCAAATTCAAAGTCGGAGGATTTTATTCATTGTACGATCGTACTCCGATCGTACTTCGAATCGTACATTTTGAACGATTTTATCATAAATCATAGATTTTCCTTCGAATACAAAAAACATAGGCTAACATAGCACCTGGCAGGTTTTAGTTGTATTGAAGTCGAAGGTTTTTTAAAGAGACAGTACTTTGATTATCGAATGGTCAAATAGTCGAACGATTTTTACTTTGAATCGAAGTCGAAGTAAATTCGAAGTTGTAGTATCCTATTCGATGGTTGAAATATTAAAGAAATTACTTCAAATTTTGAATTTTTTTACTTTGAAAATTCCCTCGAATTTACTTCGACCCATGATAAATCTGCCCCTAAGTATATCTGACTTCTAAATCACAGCTCTCTTAGAATAAACCAGTTAACATCCTCTGGATAAGCCACAACATTGTTTTTCGTAAGGTTCCTTTCATAGCTAGGATAGCCTCTGTGTTTTTAACTTGTTTTGGTGCATAGTAATGGGTTTTCAGCAAATACATTAATTATAAACTTTTTACAATGTTTTACAGACCTTCAAATTCATTCTCTGTGTGATACATTTTTGTTTTGTCAATATTCAAGTTAGCCATTCAAATTAACAAATAATTTTGAGGCATTATGGCCCTTTGCCTAAATACAGGTGAAAAGAGCCCTAAATTGACTTCTAAATTTCCACAAAAAAAGAACCTACTTTTGTTATATACACATAAATTAATAAACTATTATCTATTTGGCTTTACTGCAGAATTAATGTTACTCATTCAATATACAACACATATCTCAAATGCTCAGTCATTCTATAACTTATAGTACAGGCAATATCGCTCTTAACATAGAGAGTATGCTCATTTGGTAATGTATTGCTGTGGTAAATCAGATTTTTTTTGTACTTATAAAAAAAATACATTGTTTAATAGTATGTAATATATGCATATATTGATTAGATATTTTGATTCATATCTTGTGAAATTTAAAAAAATTGGGCAAATTCTGAAAGGTGTAGCATTATTTGGTTGTCCAAAGTAGATTCAATTTTTTTTCCCAGAAAATGACTCCAAAACAACAAAAGCAAAAAATTTCAGATTGATAGATAGGTTGGCAACGGAAGTTGCACTTTTCAGTGCAGACCAAGGGAGCTGGGGTATGTAGGGGACCTGCTTTTCTCAGCTAGCCAAAACAATGCAGGCTGAGAGCAGCAGAGACAAAAAACACTCTGTGGGCCTAAAGCTTTACACTAGTGGCTAGTATAGTAGAGGGGACAGCTTGTTACTTCTATCTTACCAATATATCTAATGTAAATTTCTCTGTTTAGGAATAGTGATGGGCGAATTTGCGGCGTTTCACCGGAAAATTTGCGAATTTCGCGCGAAATGGCGAAAAATTCACAAAACGGCGCCGGTGTCTCATTTTTTACGCCGGCGCCCGTTTTTGACGCAAATTTTTTCGGGCGCATTTTCACAGACGTTTCGTGAATTTATTTGTTGGCAGCGAATCGAGCAAATTCGCCGCGAATTCACGCCTGGCGAATAAATTCGCCCATCACTATTTAGGAATTTCAGTTCTCCAGAATTCTCCCTTGTCTGACATTACACTACACTATGTTCATTATACTGAGGGGCATATTTATCAAAGGTTGAGTTTTTTTTACTTCCTATGAACTCGAATGACCGTGAATGACCTCAAAACTTAATTAGTATCTTATTTAAGAAAAAACTCGAACGAATATTGCTGATCCGAAAACTTGAATCGAATTCGACAGAACTCAAATCGAGTTTGTTCTCCGAAAAGAAAGTCGAATGTCACGAAGGCTATTAACATCTTCTAATGGGTCACTGGACCTCTGCCATTGACTTCTACGTGAACTCGGCAGGTTTTAGGTGGCGTACTATCGAATTCGATTCGTTCTCAGGGCTGAAGTATGAAAAATATTGAATTTTAATTCTTTTTTTTGGATTATTTCCTACTCGAATTTGTGAGCTTTGACCAAATATCCAACTTGAAAATTAGAATTTACCATTCGAACCTTAATAAATGTGCCCCTTAAAATATGTTGCAGCATCTTTTATTTAATTTTAACTTTCTTCTATATATATATATATATATATACATATATATATATATATATATACATATATATATATATATATATATATATATATATATATATATATATATATATATATATATATATATATATATACACTCTTGCCAAAGCTTCCTTAAAGTGGGTGCTTGGTCAAAATATATACAGAATTTTTCAAGAGGGACCAGCACCCTGTATTTTAAATCACCAAGGGGCCGATTCATCAAAAGTCGAATATCGAGGGTTAATTAACCCTCGATATTCGACTGGGAACTAAAATCGTTCGACTTCGAATATCGAAGTCGAACGATTTTGCGCAAATCCTGCGAAGGATTTTTCGTTCGATTGAACGATTAAATCCTTCGAATCGAACGATTTGAAGGATTTTAATCCAACGATCGAAGGAAAATCCTTAGATCAAAAAATCACAGGCAAGCCTATGGGGACCTTCCCCATAGGCTAACATTGACTTCGGTAGGTTTTATCTACCGAAGTAGGTGGTCGAAGTATTTTTTAAAGAGACAGTACTTCGATTATCGAATGGTCGAATAGTCGAACGATTTTTACTTCGAATCGTTCGAATCGTTCGAATTCGATCGAATTCGATCGAATTTAACCAATTCGATGGTCGAAGTACCCAAAAAATACTTCGAAATTCGAAGTTTTTTTAATTCGAATCCTTCACTCGAGCTTCATGAATCGGCCCCCAAGTGTTTATTATCACATCACTGGATCCTGGATCATCCTTGATAAAGGCCCCAGTGGGGCCGCAACATTGGATGCATGGTGATGTGATAATAAACACTTGGTTATTTAAAATACAGAGTGCTGGTCCCTCTTGAAAAATTCTGTATATATATATATATATATATATATATATATATATATATATATATATATATATATATATATATATATATATATATATATATATACTGTAAATATGACAAAGCTGGTTGAATCAAGAAGTTATTTTTCTGTTCTTATATAGCATACACAGCTGATATCTTCATCACATCACCTCTGGGTTCTGGCTGCCTAAGGCAGCACTGGTTATCCAGATAGAACCATTTTCCCTACTCAGCAGGATTAGCTGTGCCCTAAGATCAAATTCTAAATCCCTTCGATCCAAGAAGGTTGAGTTAAGGATGTAGCGGTTACTCCTGGCCATGCTCAAAGTTGAATAGAAAGTATATAAAGGTGTATAGAATTTAGTCTAAACCAGGCTTTGGTGTGTCAGGAAAGTGCAAAATGTCTAGCATTGTTATTTATTTCTTTAAAAACTGTCTGAAAGGCCTGAATGTCACTTCATATTAATGAGCTCAGTATTCCAGACAGGCACAGTAGACATAAATTCTGCACAGCAGGAGAAAAGAAATACTCACAGCTTATATTAAATTACAAAGCCTTGTTGACAAATGCATTCATTATTAATAGGAGAAAGCAACAAAACCCTAGAAAGTAAGCAGATCAATGTGTGAAAAACATACATTTATACGTAAAAATAAACACACCAATATATTTAGTGGCCACCGGCCTGTAAACTCAAATAATAATAAGGGAACCCACTTGTGCTGTGAGATGAAAAAGTGAAAAAAAGTGAAAAGTAGAAAGCAGTTACTGTAGGTACCTGTGTTAAACAACATATTTGCAAATGTATGGGTAAATTTTATTTCACAAACTTAAAAACATAGGAACAGAGAAAATAGCAATTGTAGCATCTGCAAAAGTCACTATTTAGTAACTGCCCCTTTGGAACAGCTTTTAAATGCTTTTTCTATCAGTTCTTGGTGTAGGAATTTTTGCCCACTCTTTCAGGTGACTTCTAATTCTGAGATATCTTGGGCCTTCTTGCATGTTTAAGATTTACAGTACCTACAGATTTTCAATTATGTTAAAGTCAGGTGTTGGCCATTCCCAAACCTCCAGTTTCCTCATGGTGGTTTTTAAAGGTATGTTTAGGATCATTGTCTTGTTAGAAGCCTATCAATTTTCAGCTTCAGCTTCTCGACTGAAGGTTTCAAATTGGCATCCAGAATGTGCTGATATTTAGTTGAAATCCATTCTTCCCTCTACACGTACAAGTGGCAAGTTTCCTGTGCCACTGACTACCACACAAAACCAAAGCAAAATAGATCCATCACCATGTTAAATAGTGTTTTTTTTATAAATTTTTGATCCTTTTTTTCTCAAAAGAAAAAGAGGAGTTACATTTTTAATTCATCAGTCCCAAAACACTTGTTTTAAAAGGCCTCTGACTTGTCTAAATGCTGTTTGGCATGCCTCAGACACAGATGTTTGTAATGAGGTTCCCAATAATAATACAGAACTTTGTGAACTTTTAAATACACATATGATCTTATAAAATGTATTTATAAACACCGATATTGAAATAGTTAAATTAATACTATGTTAAAATCAGCTTTTTTTTCCATTCACAGGTCCTGAAAAACTGTAAGGATGGCCATACATGTCTCATAAAGACCAAATAGGAAGCTCATTGGCCCCCCATGTATGGGACTCTCCATATGTTGTGCCCATCAAAAATCTATTGGACAGTCTTCATGTCTAAAAAAGACTTCACCAGTGAATAAACCAATGAGCAAAGTCCATATATAACAATAAATGAGCATTTCCTAGAACCAGCCCAGCATAGTCTTACTGTGTGATATTCCAGACAAAGATCTGTGCATTCCTTTTTTCTGATTTCTTTTGTGATACACCTAAATGTCTGATTGCCTTGTCATTTAAGCTATTCTGTATTGTATAGTGCAAGAAGTAACAATGAATTTGCTTCCTAAACTATACAAAAAATGCACAGAACAATTTAAACAAAAGCCTGGACTTGATTTGAGCACAATTCTATTTCGCCCCTTTAAATTGTAAACGTAAACATCTTGGATTTAAACACTATTATAAATGCAATAATTGTCAATTATCTATTGGTGCATTAGATAATAATTCTCTGTTTGGAAGAGCCACACTGTTATCTTCTGAACCATAATGGCTCTTTTGTGGTTCATTCTTCAGGTTGATTCAAATAAGGGTTCTGTCATTTCTTGGAGAAATTGAAAAATAGACAAAATTATTACCACTTGCAATGCCAGTTTTTACTAGATTTGGAAACTGCTCATTTTAAACAGTGTACTGCAATGGGACAGCACCAGTACCAGAGATTTGAAAGTTTATATTTAAATAAAGTGCCTTCAAGCAATGGTAGACTTCTTGTTTTTTAATCCTAGGACCTAGTAGTACCTGCACTCAAACATTGAGGATGGTAGTTACACTATGTTAAAATACATAATACACAAATTACAGTTATTGTGAACCCATAACAATTATTTACTTACTTCAGAAGTTTACAGATTACAGTTATTCAGAATACAATGGTTTTAGTAGCCTTACACATGGTTTTACTCTATTTTCACTCTTTGTCCTTCAAAAATGTCCTGTCCCCTTGACAACTGTTGCTGTTTAGAAAGCAGTTGGCTCCTCATCAGATAGGCCCTGTGTTATACTAGTTATCTCGTCCATATGGCTCCATCCATAGATGAGCAGTTGGTAGACCAGTGGGCACTTCCTTTGGGCATCACAATACAAGCTGCAAGATGTGAGCAAAAAAGTCACATTTAAACTCAATGTTTACAGGCCCAGATATGGAAAGACCGCAAAGAGGGTAAAATTCTTGGGACGGCATGCCGCTCAACTACATCTGCTTCCCAAATGCTGCACAGCAAAAAAATCTATTTTTTTGCATAAAAGTTCATGTAGAAGTAAAGGAAGTTGTCCAAGGCAAAATTTAAAAAATTTAAATTTGAGATTTTTGCATTTCTTTGAGCTTCTTAACTCACAAATTAACTTCTTTTAAAAAAACAAAATCTAAAATCTCAAAAATTCTGTTATTCCATAAATAAACCCAATAGGCTGGTTTTGCTTCCAATAAGGATTAATTATATTTTAGTTGGGATCAATTGCATTGTACTGTTTTATTATTACAGAGAAAAGGGAAATTGTTTTTCAAAATTTGGATTATTTGGAGAGACAATCTTTCCATAATTTGGAGCTTTCTGAATAATGGGTTTTTTTTCCGGATAACGGATCCTATACCTGTATATAGAAATACTGTATGTGACACTTTTATAAATTTATATATAGATAGTAAGTTGACTGACAGTGATCAATCATGGGTTATGGGGAGGGAGAAGAACACAGGGGGAAGGACCGACCAATGCAGGCCAGATTTAAATAGGATTTAAATGAGTGGTTAAGTGCTGACACTATTTTACTCTGAAGCAGTTGAAATGTTTTCCTTAAATGAATCATGCTTCTAGTACTGTATGCTATCTACTATTTTTACCAACATATCTGGCAAATCATTACCTGTATAAAAGTATAATTTCAACTATACACCAGAATAGTGTTCTGGCTTTCTGATTTCAGTAAAAGAAAACTTAATATACTTGACATATTTGTGCTTCTTACCTTGTGACAACAATTTTGAGAAGACCCTTTCCAGTTTAAGGACTACACTGTTCATGCACAGAACAAGATCCATAAAAAAAATTGGCTTACTGAAATGGAGTTGGATGAATAAACTAAATTAAATGTTGGACAGGTGGATTCTTTTGTTTATAGAGTGTACTTGCCGCTTTATGGGGCAAGGGCAGGCAAATTAATCAGTTGGCCTTAAAAGTCTTAGAAATCTTTGAAATATAATGGTGAGTACAGGATTATACAAAGTCCTGTCCTAATTTAATTTTTACAAATTGACCACTTTTGTATTCTTTTGAATCTGTTTATATCCCTGAACTAATTTATGTAGAAGTCACAGTTTAGAATTGTGATGCTAACCATATTTAATCATGATTACATCGAATCTGCAAAGAAATAAGACGTACAGTAAATGTTTATAAAAGGCACAGGAAAAATAATCCATTAAAGTCTTGTTTTCACTTACATAGCCTTCCAGAGGGTCAAATATTTAGGGTACACATATATTTATAGAAATGTAACAAAGTTTTTCAATCACTCAAGAATACTAGCACCATATGAGTATATATGTAGCTATGATTGAAATGGGCAGTCTTATAATGTCACACTATAATAGAAACAAGATAATGAATCAGCATTCAAATCTAGGCAAAAAAAAAAAATTTTCCCAGTGGATTAAACTTTTGAAGACCTTGAGAAAGTAAAGCCTTTTAGCTGAACACTAATTATCAGAAAATGGATATAATAATATATGTTAATTTAAATTAAACTAACTGATGCAACCATTTGAATTCATTCATATAATATATTTTTCAAACAAAGAACTATATATGGTCGATAAGAAGTCCATTGACCAACATTCATCTAAAGGCAAGAATCGCACAGGGAGACATAGCCATCAATCACACTGCGACTGGCCTTGATGACTCATGTCAAGGTGAAATCAATTTAACTCAGAATGAGAATCCATATTTGGGATACAAGGAATCTGATACGTGAAGGTTGAACGGGATAATTTAAGTTTAGCATAAACCAATCCATCAAAAGTCAAACTTTTCAAATATAGAAAACAAGTAGTTTATTATCACCTGAAGAGTGTATACTAACATTCTGAACACAATTAACAATAAGAGGCCCATTTATCAAAGGTTGAATTTCAAATTCATGTGAGTTTTTTTCGGCAGGTGGTGGTGAATAGTTGAATTTAATGATGGGCCAATCTGTGCCGAAAATTTGCGAAACTCATTGAAGTCAATCGGCACAAAATACTTTTGACGTTCGTTAATTTTGATGCGAGTGACAATTTTTATAAGCGCGACTATTTGGTTCAATGCCCGAATAATTTTGACGCACAACAATTTTTATGCGTGCAACAATTTTTCACTGGCAAATTGTCATCACAGTTTATCAAATTCGTTTGTTTGCTGCAAAACTAAGAAATTTGCCGCTAATTTGTGTCTGGCAAATTTATTTGCCCATCACTTGTTGAATTCAAATTATTCCCAGGGTATAGGTTTGATAAATCTTGAAATTCTAATTCAAATTAAAATGTGAATCAAGTTTGGATAATTCACAATTCAAATTTGAAAAAATTTAAAATTCGAATTTCCTATTGAACCCTTAATAAATCTGCCCCTAAAAATCACACTAGTTGCTAGTTTGTTGAGGCATGGAAATACAGCTACATATAGGGGCAAATTTACTAAAGGTCAAAGGTCAAACCCTCGATATTTGACTGCCAAATTGAAATTCTTCTACTTGAATATCGAAGTCGAAGGATTTACAGCAATTCGTTCGATCGAACGATCGAACGGAAAGTCGCTTTGATCAAACGATTTTTCTTCGACCAAAAAAATCTAAATAGATCAGATCTAAATAGATTGAAACAGATAGATTGAAACAGTCTGCATATAAATTTGGATTTGGATATTTTTTTTGCACTGAATAAGGCTGGATTAGTGGTATTAGACCAGTGCTTCTAGGTGCATAGTTGGACATAGGAAAATAAAGGTGTAATTGACATATACCTGTCCATAACTAATAAGTGAGTGTTAAAGTCTATCAATTGTTTATTGTTAATGGTTTATATGTCTCATGGCATATGAAGATCTGTTGTTTTCACTTCATAAATGAACCAAAGAACACTATGTGGTGCATCTAAACAGATTATTATTACCTTGATTTAAGATTTACAGAGATTATTAATCATTCAGTTGGGTAATTAAGAGAGCAACAACCACCTTGAGTTATCCTTGTTGAATAGGTGCTCATTTAACCATTGCCAGGAGTATTAATACATACAATAAAGAACAGGCTGTGACACTCTCATTTGCAAAAGTGAACAAGTGTTTTAATGTGGTCAAAGACCAGGCAACAATTATTAATCACTGGCTGAAGAGGGTTTCTGGTGTAACTAATGATAGGCTAATTGGCAAGAAATACACCTTTGTGCCATAAGTCTAGTAGTGGGTGTGGAAGACAACAGTGGAGAGGAAACAAATCCTTTTTTTGATCAATTAAGATTCCTTTTTAGAGGTTTTTAAACACAAAAAGCTTTTAAAGCTTTTAAATAAAACATCTGAATATGCTTAGGCCAAGCACTACTCCTTTCTAAACTTTCTAAGCTAAGTACAGTATATCTCACAACAAGTTCCACTTTATAGGACATTATAGAAACATCATACACTATGGCTTGGGGAGGGGGTACAGTGCATTTAATAGGCTGTTAATATCCTAAAGGCTTTTACAATAATTACACAGCTACAATGTGAACCAGAATTTATGAGGCTAATCACTGCCTACAGAGCACATTTTATATTAAACTCTCTTAAGGTTAGAAAGAGCTACAAGTGATTATAAAGCAGATATAACAATAATCATCTTAAAACAATTATATAGTTTAATTACTGCCATATTTTAATGTAAAAAAACTCATAGTAATTTGTATCATGCATATACAGTACAAGAACTGAGAAATAATGTCTATAACTAGGTGCATAAAATTCTGTAAAATTTTGTAAAGTAAAAAGAAATACTTTCATATATTAATACTGTAAAAATATCTGCGTATACAATGAAATTCAGTGAGGCCAATAAAGAGATGAAAATCCCAGATAATCGTGACTGAATCACATATGCTTCCATTAACTGATGAAGTTAAATATCATAGTTCCAAATAAGTGTAGGGGCCCATAGGGGTTAATCTGCCCCTATTGCTTTAAGGCCCCTCCCTTTTCTCAGTTACCAGGGAAAATCCTGTGCAGCTCAGTGTTATTGGCCAAGAGGTGTAATGGCAACTTCCTGTCACACTGCACTATAGTGTGTGTAAGGAGTGGCCTCTTCCTCTTTGGCTGCTGGATGCTGATCCAGGTGGGTGTGCCCAGGGGAGCCTGGGTACAGCAAGGCCCAGAGAAGCAAGTGATCTTGAGAGAAGTCAGGGACCAGGTAGCCCCGTGAATGAGGTCAGCTATAATTGGGCTTCCCAGAGGCTCTGTGTGTTGCCTCCAGTCAGGGACCTCAGTGAAGAGGGACTGTAGGGTATGGGAATGGTTGCACTGATGTACTGCAATTGCCTAATGGAGTTCTGCTTCAGCTGAATTACCTATTACTGAAGCTCTGAGTGAGTTATATGTGCCTCTCCATGTGCTGTTTCTATCTATAAGCTCTTTGTGTGTCAGTTTCTGTGTGAGCTGTATAGTATTTGTCTTGCTAAAACCTCATCTCCTGCTGGAGTAAACCTGTGGTCATTGTCTCTGATTAATAAACCGTTTGTTTGCACCAAAGAACCTCCTGGCGCCCAAGTTTATCTTTTTGTGTACAGTAGCCTGGTGGGTTGTAGTTCCACTACACGGTAAAGGGGGAGCTTCCACTTAGTGAAGGCCCTGACCCTGTGTGTAAGTCGCAATGTGGCCCATGCATATACAGTTAACTAATTGTGGTCAAGATTGCCCAAACAGGTGCTACATAAACAATACAGGCGGCTCTCCAGATGAATATGAGTTTATTATAGCATATCAAGGTAACAACATCGCCTTACGCGTTTCGGGAAAACATTCCCTTAATCATAGGCATCTCATATCATAACAATTTTTTCCCAAAATCCTAACAATTAGGGGGTTATTTATCAAAGTCCGAATTTATCTCAATATTTTCTGCTACAAACTCCAATCAAATCCGCTCAGGGTTTTTACTCTTATTTATTATTACATTTTCCCCAAAATTTGCTTTGCGGGAAAAAATCATATTTTCCAGAATTTCTGACTTTTTCATCTGATTTTCAAAATTTTCACCCGAAAACTTCGGGGTATTGCCGAAACCCATCGCACATCAAAAAATCATTGGGACTTCTCCCATGGACATATATGCAACCTCAACAGGTCTAAGATGTCAGATTTTCAGATTCTGACTTTTCCATCCTTGGGGTTTAATAAATTCTGAAAAATTTGTGATTTTTTAAAAGTCCGATTTTATAAAAAAAATTTGATTTTTGTATTCAGAGTTTAGTAAATAAACCCCTTAGAGTCTTATTTATTAAAGGATGGATTTTAGTGATTTTAGAGGTTTTTGAAACCACGACTAAACTCACAAACTCTAAAACCACGGTCGTCATTGAGTTTATTATTAAAATATAATAAGTACGAATGAAAAAACACTAAATAATGCTCTAAAAACTTGAAAACCTCTAAAATGTTCATTTTTTTTGAAAATTTTTTAAAAACTTCTGAAAGTCCAAATTGATTAAAAGAGGTCCAATAAGATCAGCGCAGCTTCCATTGACATCTATAGGACTTTGACAGCTTTTAATTGACAAAGTTTTACATTAAAGCTTTTGTGGTTTTTATCAGCTTTTTAGAAATATAATTTACACTACACAAAAAGGTGTTGTGGCTCTATATATGGTCATGGAACTCCTTGGTTCTAATAATGACATATAAATTCCCTTTATAAAAAAACACATAGTAATCCAACAAGACAGAAAACACAAAAAAGTACAAGACACCTTTCTTGAGAACGGGGTGAAAAATCTTTTATACAGGAGTAAAATTAAAAAAAGTTAATCATTATATTGTCCGCTAACTTATTATTAGGGATGTAGCGAACTGTTCGCCGGCGAACTAGTTCGCGCGAACTTCGACTGTTCGCGTCCGCCGCAAGTTCGCGAACGTCGCGCGACGTTCGCCAATAGGCGTTCGCGTCAAAATCGTTCGACCATTCGATCGCTAAAATCGAACGATTGTCGTTCGAATCAAACGATCGAAGCCATTGGATTGAATGAAATCATTCGATCGAATGGCTTCGATCGTTCGATTCGAACGAAAATCGTTCGATCGAACGATTAAAATCCTTCGATCGTTCGAATCGAACGATTTTCGGATGTTCGAAGTTCGCAAACTGTTCGCGAACTGTTCGCATTTTTTGCCGGTGTTCGCGAACGGCGTTCGCGAACACATACTCGGCAGTTCGCTACATCCCTACTTATTATCATAGGAAGCATAAACAGACACATGAAAACATACAACTACCAATATTCCATTATCTACGGAGGAAAAAAAAACATTCCGCAAACTAAATAAACAACTGTAGGGAAAATTAATTAAGTTTGACGAATGAAAAGATCAAACAGAACAGACATGTTAACTGATGATGACAAATAAAGATTATTTTGTATCACTCAGTATCCAGTTGTCCTATGACCAACAGAAGAACTCAATATTCAGCAGGCAGACATTATATTAAACATACATTAAACCACAATTTAGATAATTCAGAAAGAAAAACTAAAATAGAAGAAAAGTGCAACTCTAATGCATGCAGTACTTAACACTCTAGGACAGTATATAACAGCAGCATAAAAACGCAGTCTCCCTTATAGTTAAAGGAAAATGATACCCCAAAATGAATACTTAAGCAACAGTTTATATCAAATAAAGTGGACTATTAAAGACTCTTGCCAAACTTGTATATTTATTTAAGTAAATATTGGCCTTCTACATCTCTTGCCTTGAATCATTGGGGTAAATTTACTAAGAGGGGTAAATTTACTAAGAGGCGAAAATTCGCCAGGGACGGCTTCGCACCCATTGATGCACTTCGCCGGACCAAAATTCGCTCAGACAACGTCCAGGGTGCCGATCGATGGCGAATTTTCGCTAGCGTTACTTCGGCAATTAAATCGAAGATGTGATAGCGTTCAATTAACCCTAGCACAACTTCGTTAGAGGTCTTCACTCAGGCTAATTTGCATCCGGTGGGAAATTATAAAGTTGAATGGAGGTATATGTTGCAGCAAATACATTAAACAGGTCCACGGAACCTTAATAAAGAAAATAGAGTTGTTATAATGCCCTACACATAAGCCCACTGTATAGTTGATGTTCCATATGTTAGAAAATGTATGGGGGAACCCGGTTACCCGAAAAATTTTTAAGGGAATTTTGCAGGCTATCATTCTAAAAAAAGGAAAAGACGCCAGCGTTTTTTGGGAAATAGAAACTTTTTTCACTAAAAATATAATGTAAGTAACTATGCACTCTAATGCACTTCACCTGGTCTGAGCTGGTGAAGGCAAGTCTGGCGAAAGAGGTAACGTTCAGTAAAATCAGCAGAATTTGCGTCCATTCGCCATAGTGAAAATTTGCCTGGAGATAGAGTGCGAATGAGTGCTAGCATCTGTCTCTTTCGCTAGCGAAGTTATGCCTGCGCTGGTTAGTAAATCGGCAAAGTGCCCAAAAGCAGTTAAGCTGGCGATGATAAATTTAGATTTTCAAATTTTTTTCAAATTCAAATCTAATTTGGACTATTCCCTCGTCGAAGTACACAAAAAAATAGCTCAAAATTCGAATTTTTTTCATTTGAAAATTCACCTCGACCTTTGATAAATCTGCCCCTACATGTTCTTCCAAACACAATACAGTCACACTACAATTTGCAAAAAAAAAAAGTATATATTTTTTTAAGCATACAGGGGCCCACCGAATGACATATTATTCACAAGATCTACCCTGTGCTTTCTGCTCTATGCTTGGGAGTCAATAGGCAATCTGGTATTACCAAGACACAATATTTGGTAATACGACAGTAATGCCTCTAAAACTCACTATCAAGCAAGATTTATTTCTCTTCCACAAGAGGAACATTACTGGGATACAACCAAAGTTTTTGACATGAAACAAACCATTTGTCAGAACCAGAACCATTTTTTTTTCTGCACACAATTTATTAAGCATCAATAAATGCTGCCTGAAATCAGTAATAGTCAAGAAATATATCAGACAGCGCTATAATACTACTACTACTAATAAGAAGAAGAAAAATATTTAACATTTTAAATGCAACATTCAAATAAAGTCAAATATTTATCAGAGTATGGGAATCACACGCTATAAGCAGGGTACCTGCATTAAATATTTATTATATTTCCACACACAACATGTTTCGGGCACCAAGGCCCTTTATCACACTTGATAAAGGGCCTTGGTGCCCGAAACATGTTGTGTGTGGAAATATAATAAATATTTAATGCAGGTACCCTGCTTATAGCGTGTGATTCCCATACTCTGATAAATATTTGACTTATACGAGGAAGCCAAGGACGGAGCTTCCAGGGAAACACTACGCTTTTCTATAGCAAAAGAGCGACTAATGGATGCAAATTGATTATGGATTCAAATAAAGTCGTATTCATTTTTAAAACTTTTTGGAGCAAATTTTTGCAACCAAAGCATTTTTTCCATAGGAATACAAAAAAACATGTAAAAATGCACTAAAATAAGAGAACGAACTCTGCATTTGTGACCAGGTTAGAGCGTTAGTTTCATTTTAAAGACGTTTATAGTTTAAATTAAAACAAACGATGAAAATAAAATGTATTTTGTAATAGATGTAATAATGTGTTTACAACAAAACTCATACGTATTAAGTTTTGTTTCTAAAGTGTTCTCTTTTTATATTATGCTATACTGCTATTTCCAAAAATTGCCTATTTTACAGAACCACAGTGCTAAACTGAAGGGGGAGGGGTCATTTATTTCTTGCGTGTAGTCTGTATTCTACTATTCAATACCAAATGGAAGCCTTTTGAAAAAAAAACTATAATTATGCTACAACTGCACAAACAAACAAAACATGGCTTTTAAAGCCTATGTAAGAATCATTAGTGCCATTAACCATTTTTCTGTATTAAAGGTCAAAAAGAAGTGCACAGGAACTCATTGAGCTGAGAGAAGAAGTAAATTAGCATATGCGGTGTAGAATGTATTGATAGACACCTTCAACAACTGAAGGATTATTTAATACCTACTGTGCATTTATCTGTAAGGAATACTTAACTACAAACTACCTGCTTCCCAGGAGGCAGCCATCTTGCTGTTTGTAACATTCATAGTACAAAACAGATTGTAATACCTTAAAGATCATTATGAGTCCCTTTGATATTATTTTAAAAACAGCAATATTAACCTGTCCCTTTATCATTTAAAAAGAAATAAAAGAACAGCTTCAGAGGAAAAATAATAATTCATTTTATTTTCAGTGTAGAAAGGAATTAAAAAATGAAAGCAATATTAAAGCACAAAAGATACCAGACCTTTAGATAAAGCCCATACGTAACTACTCAGCTGTCAACCACTTTTTTGGCAAATATGAACACATATTTTAAAAAAATATTTTAACATTTTGTGCTTTCACTATAGGGGCAACACGTTGTAACACGATATATATGGATCTAAGTACATAAACAAGAACATTATTTCATTATATATAGACATTCAGGGACACATTTACTTAGCTTGAGTGAATGATTAGAATAAAAAATACTTCAAATTTTTTTTGGCTACTTCGAACATCGAATTGGCTACTTCGACCTTCGACTACGACTTCGAATCGAACAATTCAAGCTAAAAATCGTTCGACTATTCAACCATTCGATAGTCGAAGTACTGTCTCTTTAAATAAAACTTCAACCACCTACTTTGCCACCTAAAACCTACCGAGCACCAATGTTAGCCTATGGGGAAGGTCCCCATAGGCTTTCTAACCAATTTCTGATCGAATTCGATATTCAAAGTCGAAGGATTTAACTTCGAGGATCGAATATCGAGGGTTAATTAACCCTCGATATTCGACCAATAGTAAATGTGCCCAATAATGTAGAGATGATATTCTTCTTCGTTTAATGTTTTCTTTTACATAAAATAAAAAAATAAAACAACTTTTCTATATGCACGAGAAAACTTTTAATTTTGAAATACCCTTACCCCAAGCAGGTCAATACCAAACATACCCCCCTACCAGAAATCAGAATACTTTTTGCAAAGCCAAGACACATGCCAAATGACAAAAATATGCTTTTGCATAATATTCATATTCTAAAACTCACTGCATTTAAACACTGCAACATACTGTAACTTATTGCAAATAATTATTTTCACTAGTTGTTTACCAAACTCCAAAATGTAAACAAATATGATTTTTCATGGGTATCCATATGTATTTTTTTTTTAAGAAAGAGCATATTTTAAAGAATTTAGAATAATGGATTGCTTAAATATGTCTTTCTAAGTCAAAGCACAAAAAAACCTGAACATGATTTCACAATCTCCAAAATGGCCACAGGCCTTTCACTTTGGACAAAAACGTCTTCCGGCCATAATCCACCTCATGTGAGGAGTGACAGGTGGATCTCATACATTCTTATCACTACACAAAATGGGAATCTTCCTTTCCTCTATCAGCAGAGAAAAGTCCATACACCCAGGATGCTGAAGAACTTTTATAAACTGATTTTACACCTTATATCAGTGATCCCCAACCAGTAGCTCGTGAGCAACATGTTTCTCTCCAACCCCTTGGATGTTGCTCCCAGTGGCCTCAAAGCAGGAACTTATTTTTGAATTCCAGGCTTGGAGACTAGTTTTGGTTGTATAAAAACAGATGTACTGCCAAACATTGCCTCAATGTAGGTTGACAATCCACATAGGGTCTACCAAATGGCCAATCACAGCACTTATTTGGTTGCCCAAGAACATTTTCATGCTTGTGTTGCTCCCCAACTCCTTTTACTTCTGAATGTTGCTCACGGGTTCAAAAGGTTGGGGATCCCTGCCTTATAATATTTAACATACAGTGTACATGGAAAAAAAATATATAAATATATCCTTGTTTTTCCTTGACAACATTTATCTTGAGATCAATAAGACACAGTTAGACTCTTTACATTAACATTGATGGCTGCAGTAATAACCTTTGTATTGATGTGGGTTATATATAATACTTATAATTTAATGTATTTCCCTTTGAAAGCGTTGCCCACAATGTTAGGCCTATATAAAAAATAAAGTACAACTATTAATCAGCTTGGCAGTACAAGAAAAGAGCTGACTTACTAATTACTCAAGGCCTCAACAATTGCTGCATTAATGATGTAGTTCTTAAGAATACAATGGCAGACGCAGCTAGCAATCCATAAACAGCACAGTCAATCTGCTGAAGAGACCTCCACTCTGAGATATTCTGTCACGGTGATATTTTTTCAATATGCAGAGGTTTTTTTTTCCCTTACCAGAAGACCATTATTTAATCTAGTTTTGGTGTGAAAAAAGGGCCATTATTAGCTTCCTTAAAGCTGTACTTCATGTTTTGAATCCATAGCGAAGAGCATGAAACACTATAAAACAAGTAATTACAGCTGCTGGTTCCTGATACTTTACATTGTACAGTAATTTTCTAATTAGATATCATAAAGGTTTTCATACCTCCCAAGAAGTCATTTTATCTATGAAAAATATAAATAATTCAAATTTAATATTACACGACTACCTGTAGCTAAAATAACAATCTTAAATATTTACTCTTCGGACTCAAAAAAAGGAATGAACATTTATCTCAGCGGAATTTACAGTTTTTAAATGTTTATGTAATTGAGAATAAATCTTAATGAGAGTGTTTTTTTCTAGTAGGAAAATGTATTGCACAAGTTGAAATTTATATTACAGAGATGATTAACTTGGAAGAACAGCCCGCATAAACAATTTCATCGTATCCCACATTTGACAGGATTAAAGGAAAACTAAACCCAGAACCTATATTTGAACTTATACACAGAACATTTACCCAACTACAGACCCAAAAGGTATTTTGATAAAAACTAACAGTGAGTTTCAAAGACATAACTTAAAATGTCCACCCTGCTTTAATCTTCTCAGATGTCTTCTTAAAAATACCAGCAGATGATAAAAGAAGGTAATTTTTAGATATGGAGTTTTTTTTAAAAAAATAGCCATAGTGGCTGGAAGTTGGACAACAGTGTCCTTCAAGTCAGTTTGAATTGGGGTGTGCTGGTTTATAATGCTTGCATCCTGAAGGTAATGCCATTGAACCTCACCCTTTCCACCATTGATACTGGATAAGCAAAGTGCATAGTCAGGACAAAAGCATGATTGTCCTGCACATGTGCCAATCAGGAACCACATTGTAATTATGGGGAAAAAGCAAGAAATTAGTATTTCAAGTCTTAAGGAAAAACTTAAATTTAGGGATGCAAACAGCAGACATTGAGATGTCTAATACCTTTACTATGGGGAATCGAAATTGTGTGTGGGGGGGTGTAAGTATCAGAAAATGGTTCAGTTCACCTTTAAGCAGTGATAGTTTGCGCTATTTCAAACAAATACTAACAACTATAGATTTTAAAATACATAAAATGTTGTGTTTGCTATGTAAGAAATAATGTGCTTCTACTTATAACAATGGAAAACAAATGTGATCATAATACCAATACATAGTGATGGGCGAATCTGTGCCATTTTGATTCGCTGAACAATTTGCGAATTTACAGCGAAATTCGCAAAGCAGCGAAAAATTTGAGAAATGCATTGAAGTCAATGGCCGTCCGAATAATTTTGACGCATGACAATTTTGACGCGTGCCAAATGTTTTTTTGAAGCAGTGGATTTTTTGGCAACGAATTGTCGTCACAGTTCATGAATTAATTGGCTTGCAGCAAAACGTGGAAAGTGGCTGCAAATTTGTGTCTGACAAATTGATTCGCCCATCACTACAAATACACTGGATTTACATTAAATATGCAGGTGTACATGGCTCCTTAACCAAGTTAGCCGATAGCGTCGCAAAAAGAACGTGGTAGGCGCAAACTGGAAGTCGGTAACCGACAGTGCAAGGAAACAGGCAGGTAAAGCAGGTGGAAGAGCTCAACCAAAACCCGCCCGCAAGAGGTGTGCTGAGGTCGGCCCGAACCCATCCGACTCGGGGTCCCGCTGGTATCAGGCCAGCCCTCACATCACTAGTTCACTTTACAACTGTTCATTCCTACTAAGGAGCACTGGAAATCCTATGGAAATAGCCCAGTTTTTTGGTGAATTGGGTTAGAAATTTTGGGTGGTGGCCAAAAATTACTTTGGGGGGAAAGACGGTGGACTTAAAGGGCAAGTAAAGTCTAAATGAGAATAAGGCTATAAATGCTGTATTTTGTATATTAAACATAAACATGAACTTAATGCACCACAAGCCTAATCAAACAAATGATTTATGCTTTCAAAGTTGACTACAGGGGGTCACCATCTTGTAAATTTGTTAAACATCTTTGCAAGACCAAGACACATGCTCAGTGTGGTCTTGGCTGCTTAAGGATTGTCATTAATTATCAAAACAGGGAAACAAACAAAGCTGCTTGAGTTCTGCATGGCTGGGAGAAAAGGCAGGGTCTCCCCCTGCTGTTCATAAGTAAGAATGTTTCCCGTCTGACAATTCCTATCCACAGCAGTAAATGAAGGGAGAATTTCACTGCATACAGTCAGGTTTCTTATAAAAACGGTACACATTTTTTAATTAAAGTATATTAGAGATAGGTTTCTTTTTCATTAAAGAAAGTAAAAATGGGATTTTATTTTTTTGCCTTTACATGCCCTTTAATACAAGATGTTCAATTGCCTTCATTTTTGTATAGATGGGTGTTTGAAACTAAAGGGTTACTAGCTGGAAAACTCATGTATGAAGGGCATCAGTAGTTTTCAATATTTAAAGTTAGGTTCAAAGCAGATATGGGTGAAAAGAATTGTTTTCCCTTGAAGAGGAAATGGTCCCCACTTTTTGACTGGAGCTTGTTCAGTTGGGATGAAGAAAAGGTGCGTTCTCCTGTAGGATAAATAAAGATGGCAAACTACCGTAAACAATATACAGTATCAACTGTCAATACTGTTTAATCACTATGTAATGCATTTACTCTCTCCTTTCTGTTTCCTCTCTTCTTTGTGAATCCTTCCTTGTTGAAACCTCTGTTAGAAGACATTCAATGACCATAGAAATTAAATAACAAGTGAAAAATGAGAAACTTGGACAGAAGGCTCATGAGCCAACTATGAGTATGCTGTCCTTTACATGGTTTCCTCCCATGGCTGGCCACAGTGGTGTTTACTGGAGGTGCGGGGGAAATTTTCACACCTGGACCTGCACTCCCTTGGGGCCTGGTGGAATCACAATAAGTCATATCGTGTTTGGCAAATTTTCCAGTGCACACATCAGGAATGCAGTGGAAGATGATTCCGGCCTACCTGTGGTTCCTACCACAGGTTGACCCCAACAAGGAAAAAAAGGTTGGTTAATAGGCACCTATGAATTTGGTGCCAATTGGAAATTAGATTGTAAGCTCCATTGGAGCAGAAATTGTTGTAAAACAAAAACTTGTAAAGCACTAAATATATTTCAGTTGTGTGCATGTGTACGATTTATGTATTTATGTAAAATACATTTTAAAGAAATTAAGAACAATTATACAATATGTTTTAAATCAGCAGGCTAAAGAGGGGACTATTTTTTGCATTTGACCCAGATATTTCTAATAGCAGAGTTCAGTCTTCCAGCCAAACGCTCAGCAAAGACAATTCTCCTCTCCAAGTTCTACATAACAGTTATTGTCTAATCCAAAACTGTCCTAGTTTAGCTTGAAGGGGAAAAAAGGCACAATATAATAAAACCACATAGAAAAGTAAAAATACATTATTTAATGGGTTCATCTTTACTGTTCTGAAAGCTAAGCATTTTGAATGATTGCTGAAGTTTTGTGTTTTAATAAATTACCTAAATGGATCTTCATGATAAATGTCAGTAAGAGGCTCTACGAGAGCTTAGCATTGCCTATAAAAATCGATTCAGAAATAAATATTTAATGGCTCTCTAATTTGTCTGGCACTAAGACATTACATTAACAGAAGTGTTCAAATGAAAGTGGAAATTAAAACAGAAGTAGTACGAATTGGGAAATGCAGTCTGAAATATACTACAAAACAACTTTATTTTTTGACAAAGACATTTTAATAGGCATGGCGATAAGCAATCTGCTAAATGGAAGTAAAAAAAAAGTATTTAATTTATACCAAATTAATTTGGATTATTATAGAATCGAATTTGCTACCAAAAGAACATCTCTTTGATTCAGTGATATACATTTCAACAAGTTAAAAAAAGGTGTTTTACAAAGAAATGCAATTTCATAATCAACCATATACAATTAATTTCCAAATGTGTAGGAATAGCCACAGTTTAATCACATTGAAACAGTCTGTACGTCGCCTTAATAGCAGTATGACTAAAGAAAAATCCTAGGGCCTGAAGGAGGCATTGCAAAAAAAGCCACAATTCATTTGAACAAGTACTATGTACTGTATGAACAATTATTATGTTACATGTAAAGGGTATGAACAAGAATGTATTTATATTTAACAATGAATTCTCTTTAGCTCTTGATACAGCTGCCTTTCTCAGGACATCACTGTTCTCAACTTAACCTTCATTTGTCGTGAGCACATTAATTCAATTGACTGTCCAAAAGTGCTCCTAGACTGGTGAATGCCATTGGGAGAATGAAAAACCTTCCCTGGCTTACCTAAAACTGAAATGTATATGTTTTACCTACAGTTTGCATGACCTGACATACTGTACTCCTTATTTTCTCTGCTTAGCTCTTTTATTAATCTCCAATTCTTAGGTATTTGCTGTTGTATTCTTGCTACCCTTAACAATATCCACTGCCTGCCCCAATATCCAACTACCATTCTCCAGAGATAAAATCTACATTAGGCCAGAAATAATTTTTGCACCACCGCAACCAATCAATAAATACATTTCCACCACAATTTTGTTTTTATCCCTAGAACATTAAAAGCATTGACTAACTATTCTTACCTGCTCATTCTCTGCCTTTTTTATATACACTTTTCCTTCACTTACCTTTGATGGCCCCTATGTGAACTGGTAACCTATAGCAGGCTCTGTCAGGCAGTACACCTGGTTTTTATACAAACAAAACTTCCCTCCACGCCAGAAATTCCAAAATCAGCACCTGCTTTGAGGCCACCGTGAACAACATCCAAGGAGTTGGTGAGCAAGATGTTGCACAAGCCACTGTTTGGGGATCTAATGGAAAGCCTTTTGAGAACACAAGAGGTGGTGATAGCAGCAGATGACCAAACTCTCATAATGTAACTTGTCCTGCATTACTACAAGAAGACACTTAATAAAATTATAGGTCTGCACTTGGTAGTGGTTTCAAAATGGTTTAGGTTCTTTGTTTACAACTCAATATATTAAAAGGAAGATCTTGCAACTTTAGTCAATATAATAATTTGAGAAAAGAGTGATTTCTGCTTCATTATACAGTATAAGTAAAATTAACTTAAAAGTCCTTACATAGAATTTTTAATTTAGTATCCACCTCAATAAAATACCCACTGCCAGTCAAAATTTTCTGTTTGGTGTTAATGTTTTATTACACTTTAACACTAGGGATGGGCGATTTTTTTCGCCTCGTTTCACCATAAAAAAACACCATTGCGAAACGACAATTTATTTCTACCAACTCCATGCTTAAAGGGATACTGGCAAGACTTTGGTGGCGTTCTTTGGCAGCATTAAAGGTATTTTTATATTACTGTGCACCTTACAAATTCATTATACTACAGAATATATTACATTACAGTATCTTTAATAATTGTTTTTGTGTTATGCTTTGCATTTGATATTATCAGAAGCAGTGCAAAGCAGACAAATAGCAGGGGACCTTTTTACCCATAAAGTGGATCACCGTACCAGAGGCCACCCCTTTAGACTAGAAGAAAAGAACTTTCATTTGAAGCAACGTAGAGGGTTCTTCACAGTCAGGACAGTGAGGTTGTGGAATGCACTGCCGGGTGATGTTGTGATGGCTGATTCAGTTAATGCCTTTAAGAATGGCTTGGATGATTTTTTGGATAGACATAATATTGAAGACTAATGTGATACTAAACTCTATAGTTAGTATAGGTATGGGTATATAGAATTTGTGTGAAAGTAGGGAGGGGTGTGTGTATGGGGCTGGGTTTTCATTTGGAGGGGTTGAACTTGATGGACTTTGTCTTTTTTCAACCCAATTTAACTATGTAACTATGAAACTATGTAAACTTTAACCTGTAGAAACCGCAAAACACATTTCACACTGATCACAACACTACTTCAGGGCCCTTCAGTAAGTGTGCCCCCACATGAATGAACAAAATGAGATATACAGTAAGTTTTGTACACTCATATAATGGGGGGGTTTTTTTCATCAATGAATTAAGCAAATTTCATACACAGCTCTGGCTAAATGTACGTGACTTCCCCTACTGTACCGGGATCATCAGCGCTACATACTCAGAATTATGTTTCGTGCTGTTATAATGTTCCCATTAGTTGACAAGACAATGTTCTTTAATCTCAAATATGAATTTTTAGTGTTTGTTTTTAATAATAAAAACTTTAATTTACCTACAATGCATTTTTTCACCTTTAAAGTTCACTTATATTTTGAACAATGTTGCTGCTTCAGGGATATGTGGAAATCAGGGATATGTGGATCAGTTCAGTATACTAACAGTTCTACTATTAAACATAGAATAATATATTATAATACACAAAAGCCATGAATATCCTGTAAATTATATCCTTATAAACGGTGAGTTCTGATGTCATCAGTTATAAACAGTGAGTTCTGATGTCATTTCTGTCACATGACTCACTGAAACTTGTGTATTATAATAAATAAAGTACCCCCAGTTGAAAAATATGAGGATATTAGAAGTTACCTCGGAGTTCCATGACCTGTATAAAAACACTCGGCCTTCGGCCTCGTGTTTTTATATGGTCATGAAACTCCTCGGTAACTTATAATATCCTTATATTTTACAAGAGGGGGTACTTTATTCACTATATATTCCTAATCGTTTTCTGTGTAATTTTCTGACATAAGTGACTGGTTGTTGTGATGCTCCCTCCTGCTTTCTGCAGGAAAGCATCTGACTTCTAACTTTCTAATGTAATAATGGGCTTTTACTAAGACAACTTTTTTACATGTCATTGTTTTTAAATACTTTGATAGAGTTTCCACTTGTCAAATAAACTTGTTAATAAACATGTTCATTAATGTAAAGCTGGCCATAGATGTTGAGATTTTTAAAAGATCAGATCCTGATCGTGAGACCACGATCTTCTCAGAACGATCGTACGAATTTACCATCAACTAAAAAGACCAATTTGCCAGGAAAACAAAGGGGAGCCACCTGCTTGGCCCTGCAAACATAGATTGTACTGGGACCGACAAAGATTTTTTGACCTGGCCAATCAATTTCCCGACAGATGTCGGCCGAAAAATCGTAAGATGTACAATCGTTCGAATACCACTAACCGCACAATAATTTCGAAGGATGGGGAGCTTTAGACTCAGGGCAACAAATGTGTTCTGGTTACATCTCTGGTTTATTTAGTTATAAACATAAAAGGATAGTAAACTGCTATTTGTTCCAGTACAGGTATAGGACTCGTTATCTGGAGACCCGAATTACGGAAAGGCCGTCTCTCATAGACTCCATTTCATCAGAAATAATCCAGATTTTTAAAAATGATTTCCTTTTTCTCTGTAATAAGAAAACACTACCTTATACTTGATCCAAACTAAGATATAATTAATTCTTATTGGAAGCAAAACCAGCCTTTTGGGTTTATTTATTGTTTACATGATTTTCTAGTTATTATCATGTATTATCTTTTCACATAGCACAAGTATTATTACATGACACCTCAGGATCATTATGGATGTTTATGACACAATAGGATTTACCTTTAGAGAAAACATAGTGACACAAAGTATCTAGTACACTAGCTATAAGTCAAACAATATTCATATTAAACTAACAAATACACTCAGAGGAATGGTGAACATTTTCAAGGTTACTAAGCAAGTCCAGTGGCTTAGTAATAGCTTAGACTTATCGCTTCTAGATATTATATAGTCTCATACATCCATCTCAGTATCCAGACTGACATTTACCACCCAACCCCCATTAATATCCTTCACTATATAACATGCCTCTGATTAATTCAAGGTTTGCAAAGCTGATGCAAAACATCATTATGAGCCTGTACTGCAAACACAAACAAAATCTATTTAATGAACAGGGAGTAAAAGGAAATGATGAATGTTTAAACACTTCTAATTGACCAAAGTAATTACCTTGTACTTAGAGCAAAATTTCCCTCTTATCAGCTTTTTTTACTTGTTTCATTTTCAATTTAAACATCTTAGATTTCTCATTGGCGCTTATGGTTCCTTCAGTTGCCTCTTATAAGGATATTTTACAAGCGGCAGTTCTATGATTTAATGCAAAGTAGCAGTGAGATTTATGTAGGAACAGCCAGCGATGACTATATCAAGGACTCATTAATGCAGGTTAGTGATGGGTGAATTTATCCCATTTATGCTTTGGCGAAAAATTTGCGAATTTCCTGCAAAATTCGTGAAATTCACGAAACAGCAAAAAATTCAGTGAAAAATCGTGAAATCTGAAGTTTCACGAAAAAATCTTGAAATTCTTAGATTTTCATGAAAAAATTGTGTAAATCGGCTGACGCTGGCGTTAAAGTCAATGGAAGTCCGAATACTGTTGACGAGTGCCAATTTAGACGCATTAAAAAATTATGCAGTTGCAGTTCTTTCACACTAATGTTTATCGTTAATAAAAAAATAACTTTTTATGCAATCCATTCCCCAGGCATGTTAGGCATGTATTATAGAGAAGAGGGTGCCCAGCATTAGTGCACAGGTATTTACTCATAGTAAGCTGATCAACTTTGAGAATATTTCCGATCATGTCTGGAGGTTTCCACATCTTGTAGCATATGAAACTGATGTAACATGCTAACTGTATGTATGGAACTCTTAACACCAATGTCCCACAGGAGCCTGATGGAGGCTTTGCTTCAGGTACAAAGTCACTGAGAAGCAGGTACACTGAAATACTGTAGTTATTGGCTACTTCAAACATTTCAGCTCTATGCAAGCAAAAGTAGGCCTCCCAGCCTGCCTCTAGGAAATCCACAGGGCTTGTGCCTATGGTGGCACAAAATGTAGGGTGATTGGAAATGCTTATATTTTAATTCTGTTTCAATAAATTTATTTTCACTTTTTTATTTCTGGCCCTGTGGATTTCACACTTTTGCTTGCATAGCTAATGGTTTTCCACTCCCTGAGAGCCAGTTGGGAGCCAGTATGATTCCACTTCATTCGAGCATGGATGCCTTTTCATATACTTATGAAAACTATATGTACAAGTTTGTTTATACGAAGCAAAAAGGAGATCAGTGCTGTCAGTGAGTCATGGTAAGTGAAATACAAAAAAAAACACAACAGCTCTCAATGATGAAAGCAGAATGCTTTGAAAATATTCCCCAATCCTTTTTGCAGAAGTCCATAGCAATTTAACAAGGCTACATTCCGTTACATATGTCTTGTTCACTCTGCTGGCAATTGATACGAGCTGAACATTACTGATTATTTTGATGTGTCAGGTTTAGTAAATGGAAATATTAATGCATTTATTTTTGCATAATTACATGGACTGCACAATTCCTATGTCTCTCACTGAGATTCCCTTGCCGTGCCAATTAAATAGGATTTAAAGTACTGGTTTTATGGTCTGGTTTAGATCAAACACACAGGGGCACATTTACTAAGGCTCGAATATCGAGGGTTAATTAACCATCAAATTCGACCCTCGAAGTTAAATCCTTCAAATTCGAATATCGAATTCGAAGGATTTTGCGCAAATACGATTTTTCTTCGATCAAAAAAAGCTTAGGAAACATTGTACCTCGGTAGGTTGAAACTACCGAAGTATGTCGTCAAAGTTTTTTTTAAAGAGACAGTACTTCGACTATCGAATGGTCGAATAGTCGAATGATTTTTACTTCGAATCATTCTAATCGAAGTCGAAGGTCGTAGTAGCCTATTCGATGGTCGAAGTACCCAAAAAAAACTTAGAAATTCAAAGTTTTTTTATATACGAATCCTTCACTAAAGCTTAGTAAATGTACCCCACAGAGTTCTGTATCTCTATCAGACCCTCACGTTCATTTTGGATAAGATATTTTGAACATAGCCATTTTGACAAAATTCAAAGGTAGTTAAGGGGCCTTTGGGCTTGTGAGCATTGCCCGTTGTTAGGTCTAATTTGTTAGTATCTGGGTGTGATTCTGTCTTGCTTTGATTCTGGTTGTGATCCTGACTATTCTGAACTCTGCCAAATCTGACCCTTGCCTGCTTGGCTATTCTGAACTCTTCTGGGATTGACCCTTGCCTGCCTGACTCTTTGAACGCTGCCTGTACCAACCCTGGCCTGATTGACCTTGCTTGAACTTCGCCTGTACCGACCCCGGCCTGCCTGACTATGCTTTTCGTCTACTCCCTGAACTGTTACCTCCCATCCAAAACCTTGGAAACACACATGCCCCTTTGCTCATTCAGAACACTTGCTTTGCTCCTCTCAAGTTCAGACCTGGTGGCATCTGAGTAGCTGAGGGCTTCTCCCGAGGCCAAAGGCTACAGGCAGAAGATTGAGCCGTGACTAAGCACTGAATTTAGGAAGCCGTACGTGACACCTTTAATACGAATGAGACCTGAAGAGTTCACCATAAATGTGTTAATCTCCAAGCACATTGTCAAGTCCAGAAAGCCAGACAATTTCTCATTTGATTCAATGTGTGTACCTATCCTATGATAAGTTTTATTATGCCACTATTCATAAAATTACTTTAACGTGAAGCTAAATCCCCTGCTCTAAATGAATAACTAATCACAGGAGATATTTATCATCTCAAGTTTCTAACGTGAAAATTGTCAGAATTAATCACCTTGCTCATATTTTTACTATTTCCAGGGCTTCATTTATCATACATTTAAAGTAGCCTGACAGCGACGTGCTGCAATCAAAAGATTCTAGCTTCAGTTCAAACTGAACAGGTAATAAAGACAATGATCTGTAGCCCTGGTTTTTGTTCGCTATTTAGGATATCTCTTCAAATAAACCATTGTACTAATACATCATTTCAACTAAAAACCCCTTTGAAATAATAGAAAGATTTTGAATGATTTTAGTTTTTGAAGCAATGTGAATTAACTGGAAAGGACTTGGTGACAAAAAAATGCAAGGAAATGTCTTTAAGAGCATAATATCAACTTTTTGTGTGTGTGTTCACAGTGTTCCATGGAGTCTATGGTTAACAACATGTAATTCCCATAGAGAAATAAAGCTCCAGCCCAATATTAATTAATACTGTACAGTATATACTATATAACAACCATCCTGAAATGTAACGTCAACTCTATCCTTTCTTTTTTTTGATGACTACAAAAAAAGAACATGAAATCTTATACAAACTTTTAGCTAGTGTTAAATTATTGACTTGCATCCTTTTGTTTTCAAATTGGATAGAATAACTGTTGCATTCATTTCTCTTCTGTGAATGATTAGATGCATGCAAACGCATTCCTAAAATTCTTTGCTGTAACCTGAAATGGTTCATTGAGCTAACACAACCTCCTACTGTGGTTAAACGGTAGAACCAATAAAATCTACTTAGCAATTTCGAATGATTAAAAAACAGAAATTGTACATGAGCCTGGAACTGAAACAACTAAAATTCTACTTTGGATACAGCCTTTTTAGATCGGGGTTTTTCCATAATGCAAAGCATTAATAAAACAAAAGGAATGCTTTGCCATCAACACCGATTTGTTATTATTGTAGTGAATAAGCAGATTAGTAAATAATAAAAATATGTACTTCAACAGAACACTATGGGAAATGGCAATGCTATATTTTGAGATACTGTACATATAAGTATCTGCATACACTGAAACATATTTAGATGGCCAGTCCTTCCCTGGATACACTGTTTAGTTTAATTGGAAACTAATCTTGTCAGCATATCCAGTACCAAGACTCTAAGGGGGTTATTTATCAAGGGCCGAGTATTTCTAAGTTATGGAATGGACCTTATTTATCAAGAAAAAAGTCAGAAAAAATAGGGTCGGACAAACTTCGGAGCTTTCCCCTAAAACTCCAAATTGTTAGTGGTTTCTGCGCAAAAAACTCAGAAAACTATGAAAAAATTATAGTTTTCAGAGTTTTCCTTGCAAAAACCACAAACTTCGGTGCGGACATCAGCGCAGACACTGGGACATTCTCCATTGACTTATACAGGACCTCGAGAGCTTTAAGATGCAGGGGTTTCGGGTTCTGAGTTTTTAGACCATTGGACTTTAATAAATCTCAAAAAATTTGTAAGTTTTTTTTTCTCTGAAAACCACAAATTAATCGAGGTTTGGATATTCGGACCTTGATAAATAACCCCCTAAGAGCTGCAGCCTTTATTTTAAAGGGGTTGTTCAACTTTAAATTAACTTTTAGTAGACCATAATGTTCAGAGACGATATGCAATTGGTCTTTCACTGGCAAATTTTTGCAGCGGTTTTGCGAATTTATTCACCGGCGGCGAATCACAGGAATTCATCGCGAATTCCCGCCTGGCGAATAAATTCGCCCAGCACTAGCTTTTATGGTTGGTCACCAACAAGCTAAATGAGAAGAGGCTTGAGAGTACATAGATTGACCCCATACGCTATCCAGCCAATCATCCCATGGGCCAAACAAACAGATAGTGTATGAAGCCCATACACATTATAGTATTACAGGTATGGTATCCGTTATCCAGAAACGTGTTAAAGTTCAGAATTATGGAATGGAACACCCCCCCCATAGACTTCATTTAACCCAAATAATCCAAATTCTTAAAAATGATTTCCTTTTTTTCTGTAATTATAAAACAGTACCTTGTACTAAATCCAAACTAATATATAATTAATCCTTATTGGAAGCAGAATCAGCCTGTTGAGTTTATTTAGGGGGTTATTTACTAAATTCCGAAATGCACACATTTTACAGAGGTTATAAAAAATTCTGAAGCTTTTTAGTTACAAATATGCAATTTACGATGCACCACTTTTATTTCAATAACTCATTTTAGACAGTGTTACCAATATATGGTTTTTTTTTAATATTGTATTTTTCAGAAATGACAGAAAGCATAAAGGTTGCTAGCTGGAGTCTCAATAGATAAAAGAATTAACAAAGGAAACCCAAGTTGCAAAAAAATTATAAAAAAGTATATTCTGTGAAAACTGAATGTACTTTATACTGTTTTCTATTGTCTACAATTGTTTTATGGCCAGCCCTTCAGAAATTTAAGTCACAATATCACTGTCAAGTCTCCAATTAATCACTGCTACAGAATAGATACAGTTCAATTGAGCAAACCAAATTGTGTCTGATTGCTTAAGCCATTATTTTTGACATCTAAGTGCAAAAGGTCTTCCGGAAATTGATGAAAATAATATAACAGCAAAAGGATGACAAAACCGGTTAAGAGTAAATATCCATATTTATATTCATAGGGAGGCTTAGGAGAGGCAAACATTTTTTGGAGAGGTTAGAGAAGGGCATAAAAAGGATGTAAACGACCTGTTTACTGCTTGTACATTCAGCACAGATTGTGTCTGGCCCCTCTGGCTTGTGTTCGGATCAGAAATATTTTCTGCAGCCATTCAACAGGGAGCAGAGATACTGCTTGAGAAAAAGAAGCTATTCAGTATGCGGCTTAGGAAGGCGTTTAACAAAAATCCCTATAAAATTGCAATGATATACAGAACATGAGAAAAAGGTTCTTGAAAATATGTATTTCAACACTTACGGGCTTATTTATCAAAAATTTAATGTGTGACGTTTAAGAGTTTCTTTCTACTTCAAATAAACTCACATTTAAAACAAATTCAATTTATTTATTAAAAAATGTTAATATAAAAACCTTGATTGAATACAATCATAAAAAACTGGAAAAACTCGATTTTGTGAGTTTACAAGCTCAAACAACTCGAATTTTGTGAGTTTACAAGTCCCAAAAAACAGGAAAAACTTTTTAACTAAAAAAAATAGCTTGAATGTTGCCTTAGACAACTCCCATTTACGTCTACATGAACTTGCAAGCTTTTAAATTAGTATTTTGTGCTTAATAAATATCAAATTCAAAATTATAATAAAAATTTGTCAGTTTTTGTGCACAAAAAATTGAATCATGGCAAAAATTCAAACATTGATAAATCATCCCCTTAATTACAAGCCATTCCAAAAGGCACAAGAGAGTACAAATATGGGACCTGTTATCCAGAATGCTCTGGACCTGGGGTTTTCTGGATAACAGATCTTTCTGTAATTTGGATCTTCATACCTTAATTCTTCTAGAAAATCATGTAAACATTAAATAAACCCAATAGGCTGGTTTTGCTTCCAACAGGGATTAATTATATCTTAGTTTGGATCAAGTAAAAGCTACTGTTCTATTATTACTGAGAAAAAGGAAATCATTTTTAAAAATTTGGTTTATTTTGATAAAATGAAGCTTTAACGATTGGTATCACAAACCCAGAACAAACCCCAGGGTCCCTGCAGCGGCTCAGTCTTCTGCCTTTCACAGCCACCTTTGGCTTCGAGAGGAGCCCTCAGCTACTCGGGTGTCGCCAGGTCTTAGCATGAGAGGACCAGCGATAGAGTTCTGGGTGACCAAGGGAACCGCACTTGGTAGGAACGGAGTACAAGAAGTGTAGCCAAGGGACAGGCCGGGTCAATAACAAAGATCAGACAATATGGTACCAAATCAGGAGCAGAAGCGTAGTCAAGGTCAAAGGCCAGGGTCAGGACAGGTAGCAAAACATCAGAGTCAGATCAGGCAGAGGGTCAAACACAGATATCAATAATAATAATCACACCCAGGAACAACTAAACAGAACCTTAGGTTCTGACTCTTGAATGGCGGGTGCTTGATGCAGTTCATCCAGATGGACAGTTAGTAGTTGCAGGCACTGGTTAACATGGGTTCAACTCCAGGCAGGATATTACAAGAGCCTATGGCACACAGCCTTTCCATAATTCAGAGCTTTCTGGATAATGGGTTTCTGGATAATGGATCCCATACCTGTATATGTTTCTTTGTGCTTCCCAAAATAAGTCAGACACAAAAGCAGCAATGTTCACAAACAGTGGCGTAATTAGATGTTACAGGGCACCACAGCAAATTAATTTTAGGGCCCCCAACATAAGGTTGTCCTGTCTAACCAATACTGTATATATTGAAGTTGATCATTAATTAGGGCCTCTGTAATAGCTATTCCATAATATAGTGGCAAGCAGGACTGTATTTAGGTCTGAGCTGTCCTAAATACGCCCCCTAAGCCGTGCGTGTGACGTCAGCGCTTCATGCGGCGGAAGTGACATCACACGCTGCATGAATGTGACATCGCTTCCGCAAACCAGCCCGACCCCCTACCCCTCACCCCCCCAACTATTTGTCTTGCCTCTATATATTACTGGGCTTTACAGTGGACCACAATAGAGTTGGATGGATAATAATACGACCATAGCAAAGGGATATAAGACAAATGTAATATTTGTCACAGGTCGACAGTACAGTGACTTTAACTAGGGCCTACTATAGGCTGCTTACTTCCTTTACGCTGGAATGAGAACTTTAAATGGTTCCAAATTACAGAATGATCCCTTATCAAAAAACTCTAGGTCCCAAGTATTCTGGATAACAAATCCCATACCTGTATTTTATTTCTCCTAGTGGATACTGAGCCGAGTGTGTGCCAGTCCCTCTGGGTTCTGTGCATTGGGCTACATTAATTTAGCTTCAAGGACAGACAAGTCAGATCATGTTCTATTATACAAACATATAATACAGTGAATGGGTAAGAACACGTATTCCACTGTCATCATACAAAGAGAATTATGATAAATGGTATTTATACATTTGGACTACACTTGTGACTTTGAGCAAATATTTTGTTCCACAACATCATAAATCTGATTAATGCTGAGCAGCCAAAACCAGATACAGCAAAACTAACTTTCCCACCATATGAATGAGGGACCTCTTTAGGGACGTTCCTTAAGTAAAACAACATATTTGCAGCAAGTAATTTAGATTTTTAAATTGGAATTTGGCTCTGCCAGTGCTGAGAGCACAGTTGCGCTCTCCACACTAGCGGACCCCCCTACACCCGCTCAAAATGTATTGTGCCAGGTGTGAGGGGGCAGCATCAGAAAGGCCGCCTAAGGGCAGCAAGAAGCCCCGAAACACCCCTGGGGCTACCTGTTGCCCTTCTCCCTACCGCCCTACTGAAGGTTGTCTGGAACGGGCCTGCAGGCCACACCGTACATGGGGCCCAAAGTGCCTGGGCTGTGGGCTTCTCTCCTCAGGCTCCTGGAACTCTGGCCTGGTCACTTTATGTGTGTTTGTTCCTCTGGGGACTTGCAGAGAGATGGCTGTGTGTGGTTCCTCCCGGCCATCCTGTCTGTGAGAGGGTCCAAAACACTTCACTACTACACCCACTCCAAGCCCACAAACTACACCCACTCCAAGCCCACAAACACTTACCAACTTACATTTTCATGACATAGCGAATTTCTGTGTTTCATCGCCAGCGAATAAATTGACGAAACTGCGTTGAAAATTCACCGGTGAAAAGTCCACCGCGTAAAAAAAATTTAGCCGAGCTTCAGAATAGTCACGAGCATAAATATTCACGCCCATTGACTTTAATGCATTTAGACAAAATAGACCTGCGTATTTAAATTGTTGCGAGCTTCAAATTTGACACACATCAAAGTAATTTTGACGCTCATTGACTTCAAAGCGCTTCACGAATTTTTCACCGTTTTGCAAATTTTGTGATGAATTTGTGAATTTTTTCGGCGAAACGTGATCACCCATCACTACCCAGCAGCAATTTCAATTTGATACGTACGTATGTAGTTGCTGGCAAAGCTTTAGGTCAAGGAACATGCTCAATAGAGGGTTAAAGCTAGAGCTAAGAAATGTATTAACTAATGTATCCAATGTGATAGACTTGCACCAGTTTAATCCCAGCAGGGTGAATTTACAAGGAAGCAGACATCCTGCTAATTAAACAGGGTATTATACATTTCATTCAAGCTCCTGAAAATCATGCCTGTACCCAAAATTATTTCCCTGGCCATCCCCGTCAGCATTAACTGACGGGTATCCCCTCCCACTGACAGATGTGTCCCCTAGCAGAGTTTAAAGCCCCACCTACCTACTTCCTCCCTGTCTTCTTTTTCTCTCTGCGGTGTCCTCTGCAGGAGGTATATATTTTTTTTTTTTCTTTTGTGGCTCACCCGGTCCTTTTTAGGGCTGGAATCCAGGCGCAGTTGGCCTCTCTCCGCCTGAAGCTCCAGGTTAGCGTTCGCCTTAGCGCATTCGCTCTGGGGATCCCTCTTAGCGGCCGGGGATTGCAGGTCTGTTGACTCTAACTCGCTTGGCGTTTGTTTGCCGGCGCGTACGCACGTGCGCGCGCGGTTTTTTTCGCGCGTGCGCGTTACTTCTGACGCCCGCGCCGGCGTCATCACGCTGCGCCTATTGGCGCCAGTTCTTAACCGGTTTTTGGCATCCTTGCCTTTGGCCTGGTAGTTTTTACTGTGCTTAGGCTCCTTAGGATTGCCGGCTGCCGAGAATTGTGCCGCCCCTCAGGTTATGGTGAGTCACTTTCAGGTAAGTGTTTACTTCGAAAAGAGGCATTATCTGTACTGAAAGTAAATTGTTTCTTACAGATGGAAGATTCATCTGGGAAAAAGAGGTTGGCTTCTGGATCTGAATCTGATGTTGTGATAGTCTGCAGAGCTTGCAAGAATCCCGCTGTTAAGGGGAAGAGGCTCTGCAAACAATGCATCCTCGAGTTGCTTGACAAGGACTTTGGTCAATCTGCTCCAGCTAGCAAAAAAGCAAGATCCGTAGAGCTGGATAGTCAAGCTTCCCCTTCGGGGGCTGAGTCTGCCTTATCTGATCCGTCTCCAGCGGATATCTTGTCATGGATTTCTCAAGCTGTGTCACAGGGCATTAAGGAAGCAACGGTGAATCCAGGCCCTTCAAATCCTAGACAACAAGTACCGTATGAAGAGTCTGAGGAAGAGGAAGATACGGAGGATGAATCCGATCCCTCTTTTGATGTCAAATTAATTCCAGCCTTGATCAGGGCTGTGAGGCATTCCCTTACTCTGCAGGATGAGGAGCAGACATCTACGCCCATTTTTGTCTCCAAAAAGGTGAGACAAACTTTTCCTATGCATAAGGAAGTTGAGGAGTTAGTATCAGCCGAGTGGCAGAAGGGACCAAGAAGAGTTCCGGTCGAACCTAGATTGGAGAAGTTCTACCCCTTTCCTGCTGGAGTCTCCAAGGTTTGGGACTCTCCCCCTACAGTAGATGCTCCTGTAGCACGTCTTTCTAAGAAGACGGCATTACCAATTGATGATCTCTCAGCACTTAAGCATCCTATGGAGAAGAGGATGGAGACAGAGTTGAGGAAAACCTATTTGGTTGCTGGGGCAATGTTGAGGCCTTCAGTCTCGCTAATTTCAGTAATCAAGGCCATGTCTCTTTGGACAGAGTCAGTGGCTGTTGATACCAATGAGGAGACTTTAAGCGAGCAGTCTTTGCAGGTTCTGGAAGACATCAAGATGGCATGCAATTTTTGTCTCGAGGCTGCTGTGGATTTAACCAGATTGGCGGCTAGAAGTATGACTTTTTCGGTCGCAGCCCGTAGAGCCTTGTGGCTTAAAGCTTGGTTTGCGGATACTGCCTCTAAGAATGTTCTATGTAAACTTCCTTTTGAGGGGCAGATGCTCTTTGGAAAGGCGTTAGAGGAGATCATTAATAAGTCTTCAGGAGGGAAGAGCACTTTTCTCCCTCAAACTCCCAGACGTTTTAGGAACCCTCCTAGACGTCAGGATCGTTTCATGCCTAGACGTAGGGATGACTCAAGATTTTACAGACCAGGCAAGGAGTTTTTTCGTGCCAACACTTGGAGGACAGGGCAGTCCAATGTGTTCAAGGGGTTCAGACCCAAGGAAGCTAGATCCCCCAAAAGGCAAGCCAAGCAACAATGATATGAGGCCTGTCCAGATTCCTGTGGGAGCAAGATTATTAAAATTTGCAGGGGTCTGGGCAAAGGAGACGAAGGATGTTTGGGTAAAAGCTATTGCGACCCGAGGTTATATGATAGAGTTTCTTTGGAAACCCAGATACAATCATTTCATCCAGACTCCGGTCCCTCGGGAGGAAGACAAGAAGGTTTTTTAAAGGAGTATATCCAGAAACTAATTCTGAAACAAGCAGTGATTTCAGTGCCCAATTCTCAACAGCGAAAAGGCTTTTATTCTCCCCTGTTCCTGGTCCAGAAAAAGTCAGGCGATATGAGGCCAATCCTGGATCTCAGGAAACTAAACAAGTGCGTGAGGGTTCGCTCCTTCAAGATGGAGTCCATCTTAACCATCAAGAGGGCAGTAAGTCCTGGAGACTGGCTCATCTCAATCGATCTAAGAGACGCATATCTGCATGTGCCCGTCGCGGTAGAACATCAGTGTTTCCTCAGATTCTTTTTCCTAGGGCAGCATCTACAATTCACCTGCCTTCCGTTTGGCCTTTCCACGTCACCCAGAACATTCTCAAAGGTCTTAATAGTTGTCATTGCGAGGTTAAGGAAACAAAACATAGAGGTTTATCACTATTTGGACGACCTATTAGTTGTAGCCAGAAATCCAGAGATCCTAGAAAGACATCGAGACACAGTAATGTCGGAGCTACAGAGGTTCGGATGGTTGTTAAACCTGGAAAAGAGCCAACTTGTACCAACTCAGAGATTAGTCTATCTGGGAGCTCAGATAGATACATGTCTAGGGATGATTTGCTTGTCTCAGGAGAGGATCTTCAAGATAAAGCAAATGATGACAACGATGGTGTTTTTACACTGTCTTCCAGCAAGACAATTTATGCAGGTTTTAAGCAGTTTGACTTCAACAATTGGAGTAGTTCTTTGGGCCAGATGGAAAATGAGGAAGATTCAAAGGCTATTTCTGATGCAGTGGGATCGACACAGGAAAGATTGGAACCAAATGATTTACTTTTCAGTGGAGGCAAGGAATCAGATGTTATGGTGGCTGAATGCCTCAAATCTTCGGAAAGGATTCCCTCTGCTAGATCAAAGGCCATTAAACATCTACACAGACGCTTCGGGCTCCGGTTGGGGAGCACATTGCCAGCAGTGGTCAGTCCAAGGTCGTTGGGAGAAAGATCTATCTCATCTGCAGTCCAACATCCTGGAATTAAGGGCAGTCTGGAAAGCTCTACAGGCTTTCGAACCTCTACTTTGGGCAGAGGAAGTCTGCATAAGATCGGACAACGTCTCAGCAGTAGCTTATATCAGGGGTCAGGGAGGCACCAGGAGCAGGGCAATGATGAAAGAATTGAATCCCATTATGGAATTTGCCCAGTCATGTCTCTTGGGGATAACGGCAGTTCATATTCCCGGGAATCTGAATTGGAAGGCGGACTGGTTGAGCCGCAAGCAAGTAGATCCTGGAGAATGGAGCCTCAACAGCCAGGTTTTTCGGAAGATATTGGGAAGATGGGGGAGACCCGATCTGGATCTCATGGCCTCTGTGAACAAACTTCCAATCTTCTTCTCCAGAGTTCCATGCAGGGAAGCGTGGGCGACGGATGCATTTGCCCACAGTTGGAACAACCTTTGGGCTTACGTATTTCCCCCATTCGCAATGATCTTCAAGGTTTTGAAGAAGATTTTGAGGTCCCGGATCGAAGTTGTCGCAGTCCTACCGGATTGGCCGAGAAGGCCTTGGTATCCGTTGTTAAGGAGGTTGGCTGTGGACAAACCAATGAGACTCCCTTACAAACCAGACCTTCTGTTCCAGGGTCAATTTCTTCATCCTGCTCCTCAACAACTAAAGCTAGCGGCATGGAGACTCAGCTCAACAGGCTGAGGGAAGAGGGCTGTTCGGAATCCCTTATAAATACTTTGTCAAAATCTCGGAAGAATAGCACTTCTTTAAAATACGATAGGATTTGGAGTGTTTTTTCTTCTTGGGCTACGAAGGAAGCATTCAATCCTGAAAACCCAGAGGTGATTCAAGTGTTGGAGTTCCTTCAGTTGGGTTTGGAGAAGGGCCTCAGCACTAGTACCCTTAGAGTTCAGGTATCTGCACTTTCAGCAATTTTGGGAATTCAGTTTGCCAGCAATCCTTTGATAGTTCGCTTTTTCAAGGCTGCAGTAAGAATTAGACCACCAGTTAAGGAGCTTGCTCCCTCTTGGGATTTGCCGCTTGTGCTGGAAGCTTTTTCAATATCTCCTTTCATTCCTGAAGAGAACATATCCATGTGGGATTTAACTCTAAAGTCGGTATTTTTGGTGGCTATAGCTTCAGGTCGAAGGGTCTCCGAACTGCAAGCTCTGATGGCTAACCCTCCTTACACAGTTTTCAGTGATCAGGGAGTGACACTCAGACCAAGTTTATCTTTTCTGCCGAAGGTGGTGTCTGAATTTCACCTAAATGAACCGATATGTCTTCCAGCCATTGACAAAAATTCAGATCAGGAGAAGGATATTCCTGAAGTTCTGGATATAAAGAGGTGTTTGGAGAGGTATCTGATCTCTACAAGACCCTTTAGGAAGTCTGAAAGCCTGTTCATTATCCCTTGTGGAGCTAACAAGGGTCAAGCGGCTTCGATTTCCACGATTCGTAGATGGATCATTACTATGATCAAGAAGGCTTACTCGCTAAAAGGGCAAGAAGTACCTGAGGGGGTCAGGCCCCATTCAACCAGAGGTATGGCGACGTCTTGGGCGGCAGAAGCAGGAGCACCTACAGATGCCATTTGCAGGGCAGCTACCTGGGCTAGTCCTAATACTTTTGTTAAACATTATCGTTTAGATGTCAGGCTAACCAAAAGAGCTGATTTTGGTCGTAAAGTTATTCAAGCAGTACTGAATTCTAAGTAAACTGTTTGATTATCCCACCCCTTGTTTCATTGCTTGGGTATTACCCGTCAGTTAATGCTGACGGGGGATGGCCAGGGAAAGGAGGAATTCTATCATACTTACCGTGATTCCCCTTTCCTGGCCATCCCCCTAGTCAGCATTCCCTCCCGAATCTTAGAGCTTTTTACAGAGACAGGGAGAAAGTAGGTAGGTGGGGCTTTAAACTCTGCTAGGGGACACATCTGTCAGTGGGAGGGGATACCCGTCAGTTAATGCTGACTAGGGGGATGGCCAGGAAAGGGGAATCACGGTAAGTATGATAGAATTCCTCCTTTTCTTTTGGGCATCCTGCCCATTTCAGATTTATTGCAGAATGGACGTTTGTAAATAGAGTTACTTCTTGTTAAGTACATTTTTCTATAATCACATCTCATTATCTATAATTGCCATTTAATTAAGCCCCATTATGTACAATTCTATTGCAGGTGATATTAGCTTTTCCCATACGTCCTTTTTAACGCTGGTTGTCAGGCTTTACCACCCCTTCAGCTACACCATAACCAAGTCCAAAGCATTCAGCAAATACATCACAGACAGATGTTAACACCTCTAATAGGAGGCTCGACAAATCTGTTTCGTCTATAAGCAAATATGGCTTTCTTGGAAAATATGCCTTAGCACTCGCATTACTTATTGAAAATACAGTTAAATTGCACCAAATTGCATGGCATTTAAGGCTATTATTCATTGACTGAGCCTTTATGGAACAGTTTCCTATTGTCTGCCTCTATTGATCCATCCGACTTTTAGAATTGTACATTATTGCATTCAGAAACGTTCTACACTGATGGATAATATATACTGTATGTCAGTAGGAGCAGGCGTGGGCAAATAAAAAATGGAATTTAGACCTACTAGAACATGTGATGATAATTATTATCATTAAATAGTTTAAAGCAGCAAAATGTATTGTACGACTGTATAGTAATCCATACACTGCTGACCAATACAAAAGTATAAAGGTCTGATTGTGAGAGCTAACATCTTCTTAAGACAGACAGCGAAGGCTATAAAAGCATAGCCCTAATGCAGGTTTCATATTATGTGCAGGTCATTGAGAGCTGACATATGACTTGTCTTGGATTTATTCAAAGTCCACTACAGAGCAGCATATTGAAAGTATAAATATGTAAATTTGCAGAAAAGGGATTGTTTGCGCATGTTATTCAATTTCTACCAAAATCATTTATAGACCTGCTTTTAAGCCATCCTATTTTTATTTGTACTAATAAAACTATGTGTGCTGGAGGATAATAATGCAGGATGATAAAGTATAGCCCAGAAAAACATATAAAGGTTACAGCTTCCTAAAGAGGCAATTATTGTTAAATTTACAAGTCTTCTAAATATGAACGTAAATGGCGATGGAATTTAAAATATAGCAATGGCAGAAAAAAGTACCAGAAGAGAACAAGCAATGAAATAGGATAAATCAAATACAAAGATACATGTTTTGAGGACTTCTTGAGCAAAATGAAATGATATAACTAAGCCTGCAGAAACCAACGAAGCAACAGCCAAGGTAAAAGAAGCATTGCTCTGCTTGACATGTTTGATTTAAGGCAATGTTTATCCCTGCAGAGCTATGACCTGGAATCCATTTATTGTTAACACTGTGAAGCATACACAAAGATCCAAAAACCATTGTAAACATCAATGTTTTATACACAAGGACTAAAGAGAACCTAGAGGCTATGGCAAAATACAGAACACAAAAGGCTGGATGGGTCAGATAGGTGTGCTGCTTTATGTGTCGGCTAATATATTTATTGCAAACATCAGTGCCCGCTGTGACAAATTAGGAAGAGTGAGAGATTAATAAAGTTTCAGCTGAAAATGTGCAACTCAGTGTGAATAAAAAACCAATTTTGACAGCTGAGTAGCGTGAAAACTACTGAACCGTATTTATAGCGGATTCATCTTTTTTTTTTCAATACAAAAAATAAAAGTTGAATATCTATACTGGATTGTGTTACCATATAAATAATACAAACGTTTGTAAGCTAAGTTTATGTAACGGAAACCATATTAAACAATGCTATGATAGATAAACTAGATGATCAATGGGACTATATAGTTTGGAAGGGCAAGACAGTATTAAAGTGTGCCTGAAGTTGTTGATAGGGCAGCTATACAGGAGCAGGTTGTAGAAGAATAAAGGAGAAATGATGTTTTATTATTTTAGTGCCAATGTCTCCCACATCATTTTACAGTGTAGGTAGGTAGATAAAAATACAACAATCGTGCCAAATATCAGGGATGCAACACCATCCAATTGGTTTTTAATTCATATCCTAAGTAATTGTCTGGATGGTGCCCCCAAGAGGGATTCATTATATTCATCACAGGCAATAAGTTCTGGGTAGGTACACATGGACAAGACATCTGATTTGAAAAGCAACATCTGAGAACTGTGATTTTTTTTTTAAATGGCCTTACAAGTATAGATGAAGAGAAGGTGGACTTTGTTCATCAGCATTTACATAGGTAGAGTGGGTTAAAGGAGAAGGAAAGGTCTATTTACTTGAGGTGCCAAAAGTTAGGCATCCCAAGGGATTGTATACACTTACCTGAAACCCCAGGCCAGTGCTCCTATCAGCAGAAAACTGCACTACTGGTCCAGGGGTTCTTCCAGCGAGCACCTTGGATCGATTGACTCCTTCTTTTTCTTTCTTCAAATTTCCCGGGGCAGACGCATGTGCAGTAGAACAAAATTGCAGACTTCATTAAAGTTTGGCTTTTTGCTCTACTGCGCATGCACACCCACGTGAAGAAAGAAAAAGTTGGAGGCCGATCCCTCCGTGGTGCTCACTGGAAGGACCCCCCGGGGCCGGCGCAGTTTTCTTCTTATAGGAGCACCAGCCCAGGGTGTGAGGTACAGTAAGTATATACAATCACTTGGGGTGCCTAACTTTTGGCACCTCCAAGTCAATAAAGGCTTTCCTTCTACTTTAAGAAAACTGAATTTTACTCATGGAAATAGTAAATAGTATAACATACTGCCACTCAGTTGATCCCGGTTTTGCATTTTACTTCAAGGGGGGTGGCACATGGGGAGATTAATCACCAAGCGATAAATCGTTTCTACTTCGGTCCCCCCTAATTGCCTTCCCTCCGGCAAGAATGCAAATTGCTAGTGGGATAGCATAGATATCGCTTCAGTTTTCCAAAGTCGCTCTAAGTTGCCTCACAAGGGAACTTTGGGCAACTTTGGAAAATGAAGCGACACATATGCCATCCCGCTGTTAATTCACATTCTTCCCAGCGGGAACACATTTCAGGGAGATTAATCACCCGCAGTAAAGAAAATTTGTCGCTTGGTGACTAATCTCCCTGTGTGCCACCACCTTCTGTGTGATGTTGCAGTTAATTAGAGTAAAAAGCTTAAATTGAGGAAAATGCCTTAATCAGGTAGAAATAACTGGAATCATCTTGTGATTTGTATTTATTTGGAAAAAGAGGAAGGGCTGCAACAAGAACAATTTCCATTTACTGGAACACGAAGGGAAGACTTTACAGAGGCTCAGTCATTACAGGCAAACATTTTACTAAAGAACAAGCAAACTCTTCATAGTTGGAAAGGAATGTGCAGAGCTGTGAAACCCTCTGAGCTTTCCTGTTGACATGCAGATAAAATCAGAATGAATAGGAAAGCATTAAAAGGTAATATTAACTGAAATAACCATACTGGGAAGTAACAGATAGTCAACAGGGACATTAATAAAATATTTTCATTGATTAGGAAAACAGCCTCACACACACGAAAGTTGCATATTATTGCAGAGCATAAAAAACTTTTAACAATGGTAATTGCACTTCTATCATCAAATATACTGTACCATTCTAATCACAAGACACACTATTGAGCCACTTCTGCACTGGAAAAAATGGTTATTGTTAATATAGCTACTAATTATATATATCTGTGAAGTCTAACGCAATAAAATGGAAAACAAAGGAGGCATAATTCAATAGAACAGTTCTCATATAAAAAGCAAAAATAGTTCATAAGTATTTTACCCTAGGGGAAAGTAAAACTTACAAAAAAAAAGATTTTGTGACTTACAGAGGCACCAAGGCTTATAGAGTTTATGATGGCTCTGGTTTTATCTGGGAAAGGCTGCTAGCAACCACTTTCCATCTTGTTTGCATAGGAAATGTGTTGTCTTTGGCAAATGCTTTTGCGAGAAGGTGGGTACAAATCTGGAATGCTGAATAAACACATTCTTTAGAGTTATTAGTCTCCCAGTAGCATTGATCAATCCATCCATTCAAAGGAATAAAATGGAGGCTTCAGCAGGAATGGGTTGTGACTGCTGTGAATAATTTGGTGAGGATTGTCACATGCAAAATATTCCCATTTCCAATGAGCCTTATTATACCTTTGACAACTTCCCCAAGTTAAACCAACACAGTATGAATGCATTGCTTAATAGCAGAAATTCTACAGAGTTTCACAAGTCCAATTCAACCTCAAGAAATCTAAAGTGCTGAGACTTGTCTCACAGTTTAAAGGGATATAGTCGTGGGGAAACACATTAGTCAATATCGTTCTTCAAGCAAAATCCTATACTGAAATCTGTTCTTCAAAAGAGAAAATAGATTTTTTTATATTTAATTCCGAAAACTATTGAAAGCCATTTTCTTACACTCCCAAGTGCCCTAAGCCTGACCTGAGACTCGGATAAGCTTCACTCTCTCTTTACTGCTGCAATGCAAGTAGGAGTAAAATCAATACTCCTCTTCTGCCCATCAGCCTATCAACAGAACAATGAGCAGGTAATAAGATAACAACTTTCCCTGGAGGATTCACCTGCCAGAACTGATAGCACCTCCATGTTTCAAGCTGCGACCATTGTTCTGCTTGACTAATAGTCATAGTTGATGGGGAAACCACCTTGCATTATAGCAGAGAAATTGCCTAAACTGCCCATTCTGCCTCCAATTCACTTTAAGGATAAGCACACATGGGGCATGTTGTTGCCTGTAGGATCTGCCTTGTCCAAACAATTTGAGCCATGCATTTTTCACAATTACATGATTAAAATGGTGCAGTGCAAATGTATTTTCAGGGGTGATCAAAATGCCCCTTTCTAAAAATATCCAGGGAAAGGGAAATAAATGTCTTTCATTATTAATAAAAGCAGCTATAGTAGTTATATATTGGTACAACATACTGTATGCACTAGGGATGCACCGAATCCAGGATTCGAATCGGGATTTGAGCAGGATTAGGCCTTTTTCATCAGGATTCGGATTCGGCTGAATTCTTCTGCCAAGCCGAACCGAAACCGAATCTTAATAGGGCAGGTAGTGAAATCACATGACTTTTTGGCACAAAACAAGGAAGTAAAAAATGTTTTCCACTTCCCATCCGTACTTTGCATATGTAAATTAGGATTCGGATTTGGTTCGGTATTTGGCTGAATCTTTAGCAAAGAAATCGGGTGTTTGGTCCGAATCCGAAATAGTGGATTCTGTGCATCCATGGAATGCACTGTATGTAGCGGAATAATGGACCAAAGTGTACACAATATGTAGCCGTATTCAGCATTTTCTGTATCACAAATAAGTTTGTTCAGGATGGAATCAGAACCTTATCTAACACCAATATTGAATAATTTATAAAGTACAAAAAGCTACATACTGCTACGCACTCCTTCTGTGTTAGTTTATGTGCAACGCACCAATGTGCCTGGGAGATTAATTGCCGTGCAAAGTATTTCCTGTTTTCTACTGTCAAAATGCAGAGGTTAAGTTCTCATGAATATTTAATATTTAATCTTCATCGTATGCCACAGAATTATTGAATTATTGTTAGAATAAAAGTTTTTTTTTAACACAAAAAAAAAGAAAAGAAAGGACTTATATGGGTGCAAGCACAGGATCAAAAGCATTAATACTATTGCATGGATCATTTTTTTGGCAAATTTTTTTGAATATTGTATTAAAAATTACACCATAAAACGGCATGTATGCCTTTAAGAAAACCTGAGCTAGGTTAGAAATAACCAATTTGCAGCCCTTTTGATATTGTTGAATTACAATGACCACCATTTCCCTGACAGGACATTTTGGAAGTTATTATAGAACAACATTTGGAGGGCCTCTAGCTGCCAGTACATAAGGGAATTGTATTGCAGACTAGATCAACTTCCTAACTGTTAAATAGCCAAGAAACAGGATGAAACATTTCTTGCTATTCAAGCAGTTTAATATTTGTAAATCTGATGCCTGAGTCTATTATAAAAATGATAATATTTTATCACTGGTTCACTTTATTGGAGATATTTATGGAGCCTATCATCAAATTGCATATCAACTCATATTGCTGCACAGGGTGTGTATTGCTTTGATACTCTGTGTTAGTGCTCCTGATGTGTTACTATATCTAAGAGGATCCTAGCATGAGTATCTAAGGGGATCATTCTATGGTACTTTGCCTGAGAAGACAATGTTGTTATACTGTACCAAAAAGGTTAATGATCTAATAGTGTCTGAAATGGCCATGCTCTGCTACTTTATGAGAAAGGACCATGCTCTGATACTGTGTCTGTGACAGTAATTATGTTATTTTGTATCACAAGGTAAATGCTGCAAAATTTAAGACATCTTAATTAGCATTTACAGTTCTTAACTCACGCATATATTGCATTCAGCAGTAATATCATTTCTTCTGTAGGTCACAAATGGCATTGGCATGGTACATTCTGAATGTAATTAAATTGTTCAATAAATTAAAGCAATAATAAAAGTAATGTCATTACTTGCATACTAATGACTGAAGGTGCCTCAGAAACAAGACTTTAGTTAGCCAAAAATGTAATGTATAAAGGCTGGAGTGACTGGATGTCTAACATAATAGCCAGAACACTACTTCCTGCTTTGCAGCTCTCTTGGTTTCCACTGATTGGTTACCAGGCAGTAGCCAATCAGTGACTTGAGGGGGGGGGGCACATTGGTCATAACTGTTTGCTTTTGAGCTGAATGCTAAGGATCAATTGCAAACTCACTGTACATTTATGTCCCATGTGACCCCCCCCTTCAAGTCCCTGACTAACTCCGAGTTAGAGCAAAGCAGGATGTTGGATGCTGTTCTGTTACACATCCAGTCACTCCAGCCTTTATACATTACATATTTGGCTAACTAACTATATTAGAATTTTTTTTATTTTGCACAGACTATCTATTTACCCAGTTTTTATTTTTACACTGAACTGTTCCTGATATCAATCATTGATGCTTCTGTTCAGGCAGAAATTGAGGGATGTGAGATTCTGGCAATGCTTTGCTATCTCCATTGCAGTATCATTGTCCAGTACAGTGATATGGCGAAGGTCAAGACTAGAAAGGTTCTTGAGCTAAAGACAAAAGTAAATGTTTTATCATTTTACACAGTAATTCAGTTTAATACTGGGACTATAGGAGTATATTAGCATTTGGAATGCTTATCACGGGCCGAATGGATACATCCAGACAGAGGAATTGTTAGATAAGATATTCATGAAAGCTTCAGGAGGATCCATTTATCCAGTAAAACTAATCTGTTGCCTCTGGGTCTATTAAACACTGTGCTTTCAATCCCAATTTCAATCCTTTTCCTCCACCTTGAGGCCAGTTATGTAGCCATGCCAGAATGAGAGAGGTTTTAAAGGAGAAGAAAAGGCTAATATTAAGAAAGCTTTATCAGAAAGGTCTATATAAATACACCCCTGTAAACCCTCAAAGTAATGCTGCTCTGAGTCCTCTGTCAAAAGAAATACTGCTTTTCTTTCCTTCTTTTGCATACACATGGGCTTCTGTATCAGACTTCCTGTTTTCAGCTTCAACCTCCAGGGCTAGGGCTTGAGTATGCTCAGTTTGCTCCTCTCTCCATCTCAACCTCCCTTCTCTGCTGTAATCTGGGCCCAGAGCTATGAGTAAGCAGACAGAGAGAGCTTCTAGAGCTGTTTACTTAGGTACGGTAAAGCATTGTACAGAATAAATATAGTGTTATAGCTTGCACTATTGTAGCTAATCTATTGTAATAAACTGCTTCAGTAGATTTCCTTCTCCTTTAAGAGAGCTGTTTCAGTGTCACCTACTGCAATGAGCTTAGATGGCTAAAATGACAAGACTACAACTGTAACTTCATTTCTCATACTCCTAAAATGTGCCAGATTGGAGATAAAGCTAAACCTGGCATCAGTTGACAAAGGTCTAACATGCTTTCACAAAGGCATATTTCCAAGTTAGCTCATATAGGATCTGGGTCCAGTTATCCCAACTTTCTATAAGTTCACCTCTCTCGGACTTGCCATGAATAATATGAATGCAGTGAAAAAATAATAAATAACAAACCGGAATGTTATATTTCTGGAAAACAGTGATTAAATTGATATTTCCTGACCAGTGGTTTAAATCATGATTTGAATGAAATTCACCCTGCCTAGTTATCAGTCTTTGTTTGCTATGCAGGGTTAAGCACTGTCACCAGCCTACTGGAGGGTGGGAAACAATTTTCATGCTGGTACTGAACATGTCTTGCTTTGTGCTCTGATTAAGAGACATTCTTATCTACAGTATCTGACTTCTGTCTACTAAAAGAACATTACTTCTTAAGCAGAGGTTGCCAAACTTTTTCTTTTAAAGCACAATCTACTTCAACTTTTATGATGCTCACATTATTATTGCTAAAGGGATGAGAACTGCACTGCACTATAACATGCTTCTCTTACTTGTAGCAAGAACTGCTTTGGAATATTTCACTGACACAGTATATATTTTTCCTATTTATATCACACTATACATTTTCCTATCTAGCTGCCTATTTTATACATTTACAGGTATGGGACCTGTTATCCAGAATGCTTAAGGCCTGGATTTTGTTTTTGGATAAGTGGCATTTCTGTAATTTGGATCTCTATACCTTAAGTTTACTAAAAATAATTTAAACATGAATTAAACCCAATAAGATTATTCTGCCTCCAATACCAATTAATGATATCTTAGTTGGGATAAAGTACAAGGTACTGTTTTATTATTACAGAGAAAGGGGACATTTTAATTTAATATAATATGAATTATTTGATTAATATAGAGTCTGTGGAAAATGGCAGTCCTGTACTTCAAAGTTTTCTGGATAAAAGATACCCATACCTTATTACCATATGACAGGTGAGATTAAATGAGGTGTTGTGGTGTGGGACATTATATTTGTTCATTAAGAATATGGACGACAGGAAGGAATGTTCCCTACTGTTATTTGCAGTTTGAAACATTCAAGGAAAAAACACCTGAAACTGCCTTTCACTGGTCCCTATTAGAATCTCCTGAAAGTGCTAGCACCAGCAAGCAGGGTCTTTACACAAGGAGTACATGGAACCTTGTGGCGTTTGGTTGCAAAACAATCCAAGGCTTTCAGTAGGCAGATATCAATAGAGGGAAATCTACAACAAGGCAAGGATATGTTCTGTGACCAATGGTTCTGCACAGAGCCCCCCCCCCCCCACCATCTAACGTGATTTGACCCAAAACATGCTTAATACTTAAACTTGTGTTTTGTCCACTGTTTTCAAAATGTTTAAATTGCATCATTTGTCTTGTGTGGGATACAAGAACAGAATATATATAGTCATATGAAAAAGTTTGAGAGCCCCTCTTAATTCTTTGGAGTTTATCATTTGCTGAGCTTTCAAGTAGCAACTTCCTTTTAATATATAACATGCCTTATGGAAACAGCAGTGACATTTCAGAATATTGTACTTCTCCATCCGCATAAATGCCTTTGTAGATTTCTAAGTGTGTTTAGGGTCATTGTCTTGTTGGAATATCTAACCCCTGAACAACTTTGTGACTGATGCTTGAACATTATCCTGAAGAATTTGTTGATATTGGGTTGAATTCATCTGACCCTCAACTTTAACAAGGGCCCCATTCCCTGAACTAGACACACAGCCCCACAGCATGATGGGACCTCCACCAAATTTGATAGTAGGTAGCAGGTGTTTTACTTGGAATGCGGTGTTCTTCTTCCGCCATGCAATGCGCTTTTTGTTATGAACAAATAACTACATTTTTGTCTCATCAGTCCAAAGCACTTTGTTCCAAAATTACTGTGGCTTGTCTAAATGAGCTTTTGCATACAACAAGCGACTTTATTTGTGGCGTGAGTGCAGAAAGGGCTTCTTTCTCATCACCCTGCCATACAGATGTTCTTTGTGCAAATTGCACTGAATTGTAGAACGATGTACAGATACACCATCTGCAGCAAGATGTTCTTGCAGGTCTTTGGAGGTGATCTTTGGGTTGTCTGTAACCATTCTCACAATCCTCCGCATATGCCACTCCTGTATTTTTCTTTGCCTGCAGGACCTGGGTTTTACACCAACTCCTTTCATGATTACATTCCTTACAGTTGAAACTGACAGTTCAAACCTCTGAGATAGCTTTTTGTAGCCTTCCCCTAAACCATGATATTGAACAATCTTTGTTTTCAGATCTTTTGAGGGTCCCATGCTGTCACTCTTCAGAGGAGAGTCAAATAGAAGCACAACTTGCAATTGGCCACCTTAAAGGGCATGTAAAGGCAAAAAAATAAAATCCCATTTTTACTTTCTTTAATGAAAAAGAAACCTATCTCCAATATACTTTAATTAAAAAATGTGTACCGTTTTTATAAGAAACCTGACTGTATGCATGAAATTCTCCCTTCATTTACTGCTGTGGATAGGAATTGTCAGACGGTCCCTAACTGCTGAGCAGGGAAACAATCATACTTATGAACAGCAGGGGGAGCCCCTGCCTTACTTCCCAGCCATGCAGAACTCAAGCAGCTTTGTTTATGACGATCCCTAAGCAGCCCAGACCACACTGAGCATGTGCACTTAGTCTTAGTCTTACAAAGATGTTTAACAAACTTACAAGATGGTGACCCCCTGTAGCCAACTTTGAAAGCATAAATTATTTGTATGATTAGGCTTGTGGTGCAGTAAGTTCATGTTTATATTTAGTATACAAAATACAGCATTTCTAGCCTTATTCTATTTTAGACTTTACATGCCCTTTAAATACCTTTTCTCACCTGCCTATGAAGTTCAAGGCTTAACAAGTGAATCCAACTAAGTTGGTGTTGTGAGTAATCGGTATTGAGCAGTTAAATGCATTCAAATTAGCAAAATTAGAAATTTTTGCACAGCCAGTTTTTCACATTTGACTTAATTTCATACAACTGAATACTGCTTCACTAAAATCTTTGCAGATGTTCCTGGGAAATGAAAGACATACCACTGTTATCTTTTATGTTGAAAGTGGAGCCAATTATTATGCAGGCTGAGAGGGGTTCCCAAACTTTTTCGTATGGACTAACAGTATAACTGGGTCAACTGGGAATATATTGTTTGATAGAATATTCATTAAATAGTTGAATGTGCCTATTGTGTGACATAATTCCCATTATATAGTTGAATATAAATTTACAGAGATGTATCAATTCCCTAAAGACCCTCTGAAGAAAGTAGAAAGCCAATACAGTGTGCAAATTAACTAGATATTTACTGATTGCAGTCAGTACCTATCCAACAAGTATAGTAGGTCCATGACTTTATAACCTACTACTTCACTATGTGATAATCTTATAACCTGATAGTGACATAATTATCGCTTGAATAATAACCGTTTGAAAGGCTTTTAAACTGACGTGTACTTGGAACAGGAACACTAGGAAATACTACATAACAGTCATGGCAGATGGGAATTGTATTGCAGTGTTCATCTAGGGGGAAAAAGCAGCTTTTAAAACAGCAACTTCCAACAGTAACCGGTTTCCATTCACTAGGAAATGAGCTGGCTAAGATGAGAGATATAGTATTAGCAATGTCAGGCTGGTTTTACTAGGGAACGCAACAATTTACCCTAAATAATATCACTTGGTATTTGGCAAGTGAATGGGGAGAGCCTGGTAGTGGTTCAAATATAGTTTTGGTTGCTGCAGGTCTCTCTAAAAAGGATCAAATTTCTTATATACATCGCCTTACAATTATGCAAATCACCAAGCCCAGAATCTACACAAAACTACACTAAACCACCAATTATTAAACTAAAATTCTTCGTATCAGAACCCTAACCACAGTTTGTCTGTTACTCTATGGGGCAAATATATCAAAGATCAAAGTGAAAATTCGAATTAAAAAAAATCGAATTTCAATCTAATTTTTATGTACTTCGACTAGGGAATAGTCCAAATTTGATTTTTTTTTTCATTTACTGTCTCTTTAAAGATTCAAGTTCGACCATTCGCCATCTAAAATCTGCCGAATCACTGATTTAGCCTATAGGGGACCTCCGAGAATCTATTTGGAGTCAATTGGTGGACTTTGAATAATCGAAGTTTTTTATGGGAAAAACTTTAAATCGTACAATTCTAATGCGATGTTACTTCAATTCGTACGATTCAAATTCGAATGAAAACAGACCTATTCAATCAAAAACTGACCTATTCGGCCCAAAAAAACCTTCGATTTAATTTCGGTTGGTCCTTTTGAATTCAAATTTTGAAGTTTTTCGAATTCAAAATTTCGATCCTTTCTTAAATCTGCCCCTAAGTATTTTATTCTACCCTGAAAGTGAAAGTCTCTTGGTTCCTCCCACAGCACATTTCCTCCACTATTCATACATTTACCTGAACAAAAAAAAGGTTACAAAAAAAGTAAATATTTATATTTTGTGGATTAGGATTTTTATATACACTTGACAAGTTAATTTTGTGATAGCGTTTGTAATCTCATTCTATTGACAATAATATTAATTCAACGGTACTTTTGCCTCTACTTCTCCAAAAAAATGTATTTGGTACTTTAAGAGATAGGGAACAATATAAATCTGCTGTTCAGATGAAAATCACTTTCTTAAGAACATGATAAACAATGTTGTATAGGATGCATTTCAATTAAGCAATAGAGCGCTGTAGCCACCAGAAAATAAACATATGACTTTTAAAACAGAACATTTAAATATATTGGTAATAAACATAACAATGAAAGCAAAGTCTATAACCCTTAGGTTATACTGTCATTAATAGCAATAGAGAAAGAGCTGTTATATATAGTTAAATATAGTATATTAAACTTTAAGGGGCAGATTTATCAAGGGTCGAAATTCGACCATCGCATAGAATCCTCCGACATTCGAATTTGAAGTCAGAGGATTTTATTCAATGTATTCCGATCGTACTCCGATTGTACGATCGTACTCTGATCGTACTTTGCATTGTATGATTCGAATTAAAAAAACTTAGAAAATTGCTCTGGATGGTCCCCATCGGCTAACATAGCACTTCGGCAGGTTTAAGTTGGCGAATTATTGAAGTCGAAGTTTTTTTTGGTACTTTGATTATCGAATGGTCGAATAGTCGAACGATTTTTACTTTGAATCATTCGAGTCGAATGTCGTCGAAGGTCGTAGTAGCATATTCGATGGTCTAAGTACCCAAAAAATTACTTCGAAATTCTAACTTTTTTAACTTCGAAAATTCACTCGAGCTTAGTAAATCTGCCCCAGGGTTGACTAATTCTTCGACTTTTCTAAAATATAAATGAAAGCATTCTCAGATACAAGTTATAATAACAGGGGTTCCAGAATGTTCAGACTACTAATTCAGACAATACAGATACTTACTTTTGTAAGATAGATAACTCCCTCGGACATAACAGAACAACCATGAAGCCAACGTACTGCAGATCTGGGCAGTATTCTTTAGTGATGGGTGAATTTATTCAGCAGACACAAATTTGTGCCGATTTTGTTTTTACACTTGAGAAAGGGCTCTGAAGGCCCGAAACATGTTCTGTATAGCAGTCTGCAATAAATGAAAATCACAAGCAGTTAATCTGCATTAGAGTGCTCTCCTTTCTCTCATCGTAAAGCTGATATTTTGGGATGACGGTGCATCCATAGGTAAAGGATTGATGCATTCGCTTTGTATGCTTAGAGGCTGTGCGCTGATTCACTAATACTGTCTACAAATTTGTGCCGAATTTCCAAGTTTCGCCGCCAGCAAAGTTTTTTGCCACCGCCAACAATTCCGATGCTGGCAACAATTAAAGGGCATGTAAAGTCTAAAATAGAATAAGGCTAGAAATGCTGTATTTTGTATACTTAATATAAACATGAACTTACTGCACCACAAGCCTAATCAAACAAATAATTTATGCTTTCAAAGTTGGCTACAGGGGGTCACCATCTTGTAACTTTGTTAAACATCTTTGCAAGACTAAGACTAAGTGCACATGCTCAGTGTGGTCTGGGCTGCTTAGGGATCGTCATAAACAAAGTTCTGCATGGCTGGTAAGTAAAGCGGGGGCTCCCCCTGCTGTTCATAAGTATGACTGTTTCCCTGCTCAGCAGTTAGGGACCATCTGACAATTCCTATCCACAGCAGTAAATGGAGAATTTCTTATAAAAACGGTACACATTTTTTAATTAAAGTATATTGGAGATAGGTTTCTTTTTCATTAAAGAAAGTAAAAATGGGATTTTATTTTTTTGCCTTTACATGCCCTTTAAAGCACGCCCATTGACTTTAATGTGCATCAAATTATCGCCAGCATCGGAATTGTCACTGGCGCCAATTTTGACGCCCGTGAATTGATGCCAGCATCAAAATTCGCATTTCGCAAACTTTTCTTAATTTCGCAAATTTATCAGGAAATTCTGGATTTTTCAGGGAAACGGGACAAATTTGCCCATCACTAGTGCTCAGCAAAAACTTTCACAGATTCATCTGACATTTGAACAGGTAGAAGAATTCTACAGTTAGAAACCATGCAATAATTTCTTCGGCAGAGATCAATAACATAATGGTGTGTAACAATAACTTTTTAACATGAAATAATATTGCACTGTACAGAGACTGACAAATTAGAGAAAGCGACCTGGTTAGGGTGAGATGGAGCAAAAAAAGCCCTTCACAATGCAAGACATGCATGGGCAGATTTATTAAGGTTTGAATGGTAAAAACTCACAAGTTCAAATTTAAAAGCACCTACTCCAATGTAAATTTGAATGCGAGATTTATCACACCTCGTCCATGGAAGCAGTTCTAATTTGAAAATTTTCAACCTAAAACCTGCCAAATTCATTTACAAGTCAATGACAGAGGTCCATTGATCCATTTGAATATGTTAATAGCCTACCTTACATACAAGTTTTTTTTGGGGGGGAAAGCTCGATTACAATTTGATTCTAATTTTCGGTTCAGGACTATTTGATCGAATATTAGGGTGGTTATTTATCAAAGTCCGAATTTATCTCAATATTTTCTGCTACAAACTCTGATCAAATTCACAAAATTTAATTTGTGGGAACAAAAACTGATTTTCATGATTTTTTCATCCAATTTTCATGATTTTTTCGGAATTTTCACCCGAAAACTAGGGTATTGCACGAAACCCAGCGCACATCCAAAAATCATTGGGACTTCTCCTATTGATTAATATTTTCAAACTTGCAGACAGCCTGTTTCTATCTTGTTAGATCTCATCAGTGCAAGATATTGGAACATGGCTTCTGAGCAGGTAGGACTTGGACCTTTGCACATTTGCAGAATCCCTAACAAAGTATTACAGTTTAGAGTTCATATTCAAATAGAATCATTTTAATCAATATACAGTAAGATATACTGAAAAAACTTTGGTTTCTTAGCCAAACCTCAAAAGCCTTGTATAAAAAATGTTGCATTTGATCTCCAAGCCTACCCTTTGTATTTTCCTTTTCGCCAAAAGTTATTTCTTTCTGGAAAATTCCTGCGTATTCACCTTTCTCCAAATGTTTTGATTTAAAAATATAAATGTCATGGCTGTTTGGCCATAAGAACATGTTGCAATTCAAAGCTACTAATGAACAAACTATTAATGCAAGGGCATGTTCACACTTTTTGCAGGTTTGTTGTGATATTAAATATACTGTAGTAAGGATTTGTAAGTAACAACAGTGAATAAGAAATAGGTGTCATTGATTACATTTTTTCCATTCTTACTAATGACAGTATTTTAAGACCCAGGACAAGACCAGAATAACATCTTCATGGAGTAATATACATTCCCAACATTTGCACCAGTGCTTTTTCAGGAGAGAATCCTCATATATGAGGCTACTGGCTTCTACATGGAACTGCACGGAGTATCTTTTTCCCGTTTACCACTCATACATTGACATTATGCCAGTCCAATATGAGTGCATGTTTCCACAGTGGTCTTGTAACATCATTCGTATGGTACCTGCTTCTGGTTTAGGTAAGAACAACAAGTAAACAACATGCCATTCTGTAATTCTTTTGTAAGGATCTCTATGCATGGATACCAGGGTTTACTCCAACCACTTATTATTCCTTCTAGATTTCATATATTCTCTTTGAAGCCCATAAGAAGGACACATTGCCATAGGGTTGCTGAAACAGCAGTTAGCAAGGTTAATCTGCAATAGAGCAGCCTGCTTATTACGAGGAAGCAAAAGTCTGTACAGTTGCAGGCAAGAATTTTTAACCCTGAGAAAATCCAAGGAGAAGTAGCTGATGCAGCAATTCTGGACCTGCTTCTAGGCATCCTCATTCAGGATATCCTGAGCAGCACAGACATGGAGCCAGTGTTGAGTGAAAGACGACTGTAGACTCGACATCTAATCTGAGATGGAATGAAGAGAAAGGGGGGTACATACGTACATGCAAGCGTGAAACATTATGAATGGTAAGAAAATTAACATATACAAATTATCCCTACAGATGTCCTTGATGTAATGGGTACCAGGTACATTGTTCCATGTTGTTTAGACCAGCCCCAAACTTAGTTGTTACTGAACCCAACCTTTGCATTTATCTCTAATAATGTGATGGAACTCATATTACAGCCTGATCTAGCCACAGCATTAGTGGCATGTATTAGCGGACTGGTAAATTCTAAAGACAGTAAAACTTTACTATACCTACTACTTTATTACACCAAGAAACAAATAGTTCTCAAATGGAACGGGCCCAATTCACCTATTCTAAAGGACTCGAAAGATCTATTAAGTGCCTCGCCATACTATAAAGTTAACTACATTACTACAGGTTGTATAAGTTTATAAATGTGTTATTACTTTACTCATCCCAGATGCCAATAGCCCCCATGTTTTGTAATGTGTTAGGGATCTTCTTCAGAGATTATAACCCCTCACCTTTTTTTCTCTCTTCCCTTCAATTACCTTTCTTTTCTCTATTCTTTCTGTTTTTCTTTTCTTTCTTATTTTTTCATTAATTTGAACTGGATTTTTTTGAAAAGCAATATATGTAATACAGGGTGATTACAGTCTCATTCTTCATAAGGTACTGCTTGAAGAGAAATGAAACGAAAAATCATTCTTGTTTTGCCTGCAATTCTTTCTGCACTAATGCAAACTAATAAATAAAGCCCATTATTCTTTTAAAAAAAGAACATACGACAACAAACCTCTTGCACATGCGCATTATCTATTCCATTTCCAGCGATGCTGTTCCATATCTTTGGCGCACTGGAATTACATGTTTTGGAGCAAAACATGGAATGGAATTTCCCTTACTTTAATGGGCATAGTATGCTAGGTCATCCATACTACCCCACAAAACGCATTGAACGACAAACTACCAATAAACAGTATCTAAATGTGTTGTTTTACTGGATGTTTGTAAGTTCACATTTTTAAAATAAATTTACTACACTAAATCGGTTTCTGTCCTCTCTTATGGTGATTAGGTTTTAAGGGGAAATCTTGACATTGGATGTAGTGATGGACGAATTTATTCCCCAGGCGTGAATTTGCGGTGAATTCCCACGATTCGCCGCCGGCAAATAGATTTGCGAAACCGCGAAAATGCGCCGGCGTCAAAAAAAAATGGACGCCGGCGTTCTCACTGGAAGGAGTACGCCGTTTTTTTTTTTGCTGTTTTCGTGAATTTCGCCCGAAAAACACTAAATGTTTCGTTTATTGACCGCAGATCAATATATCTTCAAAATTTCAACGGGACATCTGCCATTGATTTCTACATGAATTTGGCAGGTCTCAGTTGGAGTACTTTTTTATTTGGACTGTTAACACCATCAGAGTTTAATAAATTACAAAAAAAAATCCGTTTTTTTCTCCAAAAAATTGTGTTTTTCCCTTTAAAAGTCTGACCAGAAAAAAAGGACTTTAATAAATAACCTCCTAGTAGTGTGTGGTGATTCAAGCTGAATATTTGGATATTGCACTATATTTTATTTATTTTGCTCTTCCATATAACAAGTATTGCTCTTTTGGTTCCCTAGCCAACAAAGCCTTTCACATTAGTAATTATTCGCAAACACAGAAAGTAGTGCTACACAATCAATCTCACCGTTTTTTGTAGCGTCGGGTGCCGACTGTGACTCTGTCTGCTCAGGTCCGATCCAAATTCCAAAACATATTTCAGCAGCACTCCGATACAGTGAAAATATAATTTATTGCTGAAATATGTTTTAGAATTCACATTAGTAACTAATCACAGTGATGCTTTCCATACTTTTCCTATGAGAAATCTGTAATAATGTAGCTTTGCATTACAGGTATTTTTGTTCAAGTCCATAAAAAATAACTACAGACAATCCCAGCCCAGTATTATGTAGGCTAGTTTCCTCTGTTTTCAATTGCAAGGCAGGCCCCAGAACTGCCCTAGTGGCACTGAACCTTAGTACAAGGAAAGAGTAAAAAAAAAGACCAAATAGCAATACACAAAACAAACATCTGTATAAATGTCAATTCACTGACACAAAGTAAGTGCGAATTACAAAGCTAATAAAGTGTTTGTTCTGCTGGTAATAGAGACAAATAGAGGAATAGCAATAAAACCCAAAATATAATCAACATACCAAATGGCAATAAAATGAATTTATGTTGTGCAGCTGAAGTCATAAGCAAATTAGTATCACAACTGACATTTTCATTAAAGATAAAGCAATGATCATACATTGTAACCAATTAAACAAATGACATCTGCACGCTTTTCTTTTAACTTTCTGGGTGCCATACAGAATTGTAATGCATTGTTATTTCTTTGGGTGTGTGTAACGATCTTCAAATATGGCACAACGAGGAGACCCAAATATATTCTTTGAAGGTTAATAAATGCATATTCTCCATCACTTAATTTAATGAAATCTGCAAATACTAAATGCAGTCAGAAGTGTTAAAACCATATGCTTTTTAAGTAATATCCATATGGTTGGCAGTTATTAGAATTGCAAGCTTCAGATTTTTCTCACTAGATGGCCCAGCAGAGCCCGGTGATTGGCTGCCAGTGAACCACTGGATTTAGGAACAGATGTTTGATCAAAGCCCAGCACAACTGTAGGGGGCTGTTGTTAGCTAGTTTTTTCAATTGGTCACTGATAAAACTATTTTCTAAAAATCTTTTAGGGGTTATGAAAATGAAGAGCATTTGACTGCAAAGCATGAGCACTGTTAATGTAATAAGCATCATAATTAGGGCTACATATAGTTTAAATACACAACAGCCAGCAGTGTAACTACAATACAACATATTCCTTAGTTGGGTGGTCTCGGACCACAGGGTATGCTTTATTGTAGTCCCCTCAATAACTCCCTAAAGTTCACAGTCCACTGTAATTATGTGAAAAATTTGTTTATTTTGTGCCCCTGAGGAAGACCCTTAAGGTCGAAACGAGTTGGGCTCACCTTTTTATTTTAAAATTATGTTTTGTATATTATTTTTGCTTATTTGTTTCTTTTTTTTGTAATAAATTTATTTTGCTTTTCAAATCGGGTGTGCTATCCATTATTTTTAATATTTGCACTTCGATATGGAGACCCTTATGGGGAGTCACCTATGGATTAGCACCCCGTAGTTTGATTTAAGGGTGTGCGCCTTCTCTCTTTATTCTGTACTGTAATTATGTGATCAGGGTGCGACCAAACAAAACAGGGGTGGGGGCAGGGGGTGCTGCATGCAAACTGCTGGGCCCAGTTATATTTTGTTATGCTACTGCCAACAGGGGTTAGCAATAGTGTAAGTAAACTACTTTACATTGTAAGGGTCAAGGTAATTGACATTTATAACTAACTATAGTACAAAGAACCTTAAAGGGTAACTATCGTGAAAATTAAAATTTTATATAACATTTCGCTCACTGAAATAAGAAACTTTCTCAATAAAATAAATCAAAAATTCTGTACCGTTTCTGAAATAATCAAGTTCATCTTCACTTTTCCTCTCTGAGCATCTGTTTCTCTTCATTATGGCTTCATGCAGGAGTGGGGTGTTAGATAATCATTGACAGTTAGATCCAATATATCTTATAGGGGGCTCATTTTGCCTAGAAGTTGTTTTAGAGTTCACTCACCCAGGAATCCTGTCTCTCTACATGCAGAATTTGTGCAAAAGGCAGTTATTAGTTAGATTTTGTTTGTACTGGAATCAGTTATTTGAGAGAGGTCAGGCGGCGTCAGAATTGTTGCGAATATATTCACCGATGGCGAAACGCCCCAAAATTCAAAAGAATCTGATCCCCCATGTTCCTCTATGAGGGGGCTGCCATATTTGAGCTTCAGTAGTCTGTTAGCATTAGAAATTCTAACTGACATGTTGAGAAGGGAGTCAGGCTGGCAAAACAGTCAGGTTAAGGAACTTCAAGTAGCAATTACTTACAAAAACAGATCTATCAGTGAAAAATGATCAACATGAGCTATAGGTAATTTTTAATGTACAGTAATATTTTGAAGAATCATTTTTTAGTGTCATTATCACTTTAAGGCAAGATTGGGAGACCTGAAGAAGAGGTGGGGGGAATGCGAGAGTGCAGTCAGTGCAGAATGGAAAGTGAAAGTAATTGCTTGTCCCGCCTCTATGCCTAAGGTATAAAGGAGGTATGGATGGTTTAATAACAAAAACAAGTTGAGTTTCATGTTTAATTCAAAAAAACATTTTATACAGCTTTTTATGTCTGGGTGACAGGTCCCCTTTAAGATTGTGTTGCATACCCAAAATAACAAGGAACCCAATGAAAAAAATTACAGTTATAGCAACCCTTATCTGGAATCCTGTTTTAATGTCCTTCAAAAACCCTACAAGTCCCTCCCATCTGTTCCACTTACTGCTGCCGTCTTACCCAGGTTGTACAGGAGAGACACCAGCACTACAGGACAGGAACCAATCACTTACCTGATAGGAAATTAAAGCCTGTTTTCGCTAGTGTGACTGCAGGGCTATGATTGACTCTGCCCCTTCTACTGTGCTGCTGGCAGGGACCGTTAAAACATACTGTACCCACCCCTCATTTGAAGCTCAGGGTGAAATTATATATATTATTCATTATAGCCTACAAGACTCAAGGGTTTTTTAGTTATACTATAGGTCTCCAAGTTCAACTGCATTATCTTTCAGAAGTGTTGGAAATTCTGTTTTAATTTCCCCTTACAAAATCATTATCATTTCACGAGGGGGGCTGACAATTTTTTCTACTTTGTGGCAGCATTCTTTTTGATAACAAATTCAGCTTCATTTTACTGAAATTACATTTAAATTTACAGTGGATACGGCATCATGTAACAATACCCTCCCTTGGAAGAAATAGTAAGTGTAAAGGTAGCCATACACTATTCGATACACTCGTTTGGTGACCTCTCCAACTGAGTGGATCTTAACCACCAATATGCCCATTAGCGGCAGGGCGATATCGGGATAATCTGAACAATCAGCCGATCGGATTACAATAATGGGAATGGGCGCTGACGAGTCACTGGACCGCATCAACTAGCCGATACGGTCCTGGATTGCAAAAAAAAAAATCAAACTTGCCCAATCGTCTGATTTTTGGCCAGTTATCAATAAGGGAGACCAGTCGGACGCCCCCACACACGGGCAGATAAGATGCTGAATCAGTATAAAGGACCGATAATCTGCCCATGTGTGGCCACCTTAATATGTGACTGTTCCATGTATTAATAAATGATTTTTTTATATGGGTCAAGAAATAAGTTAAAAGATAGTATCTCAGCAGTAACTATTGGAACATGACAGATTATTTTACATATGCTACTATACAGAATTAAAGGTTGCTCAACACTAATGGGATTATTTGATGTTAATGAGCAAACGTTGCATTGGGCTTTGAATAATAAGCGGGAACGGCACTAAAGATGAAATAAATGATAATTTGCCGGCTGTATGGCCACTCTGGTATTCTAACATATGGTAGACACTAATCAATTACAATATCTCTTATTTCATCATTGCTCCCAGCCATAAAATATTTTATATAGGTTATACACCTATCCATCTTTTGGCAGCCTCTTTATAATAGTCCATCATTTTTCATATTTTTGCATACTTTGAAGCTTTTCGAGTTGGCCTTCTATGAATCTCTTTTTCAAGTTTATAAAGTTACTTTAAATTGCTATAATTCTGTCCAATTTAGATTGGTTTGCATATCCAAGATCATAAACGGAACCATCAAAATTACAGTGAATTACAAGTATGAGAACTGTATCGGGAAACCCATTATCCAAAAAGTTCTGAATTACAGAAAGGCCATAGAGTCTATTTTAATCAAATAAATCAAATTTCTAAAAAACATTTCCTTTTTCTTTGCAATAATAAAACAGGACCTTGTACTTGCTCCTAACTAAGCCGCATAAATCCTTAATGGTGTCAAAAATTCTATTGGGGTTATTTAAAGTTTTAAAGGGCTGGTTCACCTTTCAGGCAACTTTTAGTATGTTATAGAATGGCCAATTCTAAGCGGCTTTTCAATTGGATTTCATTATTTATTTTTTATTTTTTATAGTTTTAAAGTTATTTGCCTTTTTCTTCTGACTCTTTGCAGCTTTCAAATGGGCGTCGCTGAATTCCTTCTAAAAAGCAAATGCTAAATAAGGCTACAAATGTATTGTTATTGCTACTTGATATTCCTGATCTTTCTATTAAGCTCCTCTCCTATTCATATTCCATTCTCTTTTTCAAATCAGTGCGTGGTTGCTAGGGGAATTTGCATCCTAACAACCAGATTACTTAAAATGCAAATTAAAGAGCTGCTGAATAAAAAGCTAAATAACTCAAAAACCACAAATAATAAAAAATGGAAACCAATTGCAAATTGTCTCAGAATATTACTTTCTACATCATACTAACAGTTATCGCAAAGGTGAACCATGCCTTTAATGATTTTTAGCAGGCTCACAGTATGGTGATGAAATTACTGAAAGAAAATCCTGTTCCCAAGCATTCTGGATAATAGAGTCTATGCCTGTACTCACAAGTTAAAAGTACCCTAAACTCATAAGAGACCATATTTAGGGGGTTATTTATTACGTGTCATTTTTTTCTCGTTGTCCCTTTTGACTCCGAAAACCGAAAAAGTAAAGGGAAAAAAAGATGCATTTTTTTGTAATTTATTATGCCCTGAAGCTGTTCCAAGTCAGAATCCGAAAATATGCCATCTAAAACCTTCCGAATTCATGTTCATTCAAAAAGTCAATGGCAGATGTCCCCTTAATCATTTAAAGATGTTTTAACCCTCAAGAAATGTTCTAAGTAGGGTTGAGTGAATTTCACCACGTTTCGCCGCGGAAATGATGCCCATAGACTTCAATGGGAGAAGAAAATTTGGGCATCAAAAAAAAATTTGTCGCCTGTAGATTTAATGCATTTCTGCAAATTTTCAGCAGTGGTGAATTTTTGTCGAATCGAAACTGGTTAAATTCACCAATCCCTGAGTTTTTTTTCAACAAAAACTCAAATTTTGCATGGATTTTCGGGCGTCAAACGAGAAAAGTGCAGGTTTTTCGCGTGACAATCCGAAAAAAGTCTGGGTTTTTTCCGATTCCAATCCAAATTTTTTTCATTGATAAATAATGGCAAATCGCGGATTCTAGTTTGGTCAGACTTTTTAATTTAAAAAAAGCTGAAAAATAACCCTGTAGAAGTAGCAATAATAAATGTTGTGTATTTTTAGTAATTTCTTGGTGAACTGCACCATCCAACATGATATGCCTGCCTACCACAGAAGTACAATTACATAACACATTAAATATTAGAATCACATACCTTTCTCTTGCAAAATCCCATTTTAATTTGTGGGCACGCTGCCCTTTATAACCTTTAATTACTAATTATGATTGTTTTCTGGCAATGTAGAGAACTTTTTTTGCAGGTTATTCAGGCAGCAATTAACAGTTACATAATTTAATACATGAAAGCAAATGCTTATTTACACTCTTGGGGCAGACTCGGTGTGTTGAACAATTCCTGCCGAAATTATCAATGCAGATGTATTCAGGCTTTGTTACAGAAGGCCCCCCTGACACTGCTTTCTCTCACTATTATAAATTCATAAAACAGCAGAATGGAATTAAATCGGAAGTTAATAAAACCTGTGCATGCACACTTTTAGAAACCAATGCTACACAAATCATGTGACTGAGCCAGTTCATTTTATGCACTTAATATTTCAATACCAATCCACGATCAGGTTAACTTGTTGAGAAAAAAAAGGTAATATACATTTCTCAGAAGGTGTCACGGAAGGCCTCTGTATAAACCTCAATATTTCAATGTGTAATGGCACTAGAAGTGCACAGAACTCAGTATTTCAGTACGAAAGGAAAGGACAGCGCATACAAAAAATGTAAGTACCCATTAGAGCCATGGGGAATGCTGCTGTTGTCTTGATAACCGTACTGACATCACTCAGCCCATAACTGAACATGCACTGACTATGTCAAGTATCTTTCAGGTTTACTTGGCCAACAAGTCACATATTTCACGAGTGTACGTAGGATATAAATCAGGTTCCTTAGAAGTAATATCCTTGCTTCTATGGAGTGGTTATATTTTTGAATTCCCTAACATAAAAAATAAAAAAGTTGCCTTCGTCTGCCAAATGCAAATATGTATAAAGTCAACATGTTCCTACTAACTGCTGCTAAGACATACAACATGTAAGAACAGCCAAGGAAGTTGCTAGTTAAAGCATAAACAAAAAGGTCACATTTTCCATTATTCTAAGCTTCTTTTAATTAACATTTTCACGAATAATGAACAGTGATAATTATTTAGAGAAGAACAAAGGTCATTAGAGACTACCTTACTGGAAAAGCTACTCACTTTTATCATGTTACCCTTCCCCTGTTCTCTAAAAAAAAGCCATGTACAAATAAAACGTAATTACATACACATCTTGATTCAGTTTTTAATTAACTAATCATTGATAAATAAAAAGAATTGCTCCTTTACTCTGTTAATTCAGTTTATACAATTACATCAAGTCTATAATCAGCTATTATACATTGTACAGTGCATTGTTACATGCTATGGGAGAGTATGTTAAGCAATGTGTTTTTGTTCATTCCTCTTATTGTATAAACAAATTTGGTTGATAAAGCTGAACAGATCTCTCAAAATGATATTATCTTTTTATTCACTAGCAATAAGAACATCCTACAAGAGAGATAACAGTGCCAATCTTGATTCAGTTGTCTAATTTCATATTACATTTATATGTATTTATGCCACCGTTACGCTTGTTCTTCTATTTCATGACAACTTTGTTAGAGTCCCTTTAGCCACATATAACCTTCACTTGTGATTGCAAGACAAATCATTTGTTTACATTTACATTTTTTGGGAAGGCTTCAGAAAAAAATGAATAACAAAAAGATTTCTGCAAAGCATTTTTAAACAATTCAAAAATATTTTCTTTGAGTATTAGAAATTGAACTTAGCATTAACACCAAAATCACAGAGAACATTCATTCTGAAATAAATTGACCCAAGGAAGATCTGACCCAAACTCTGGACATCAAGATGAAATCCCCCTAACAAGGGAATCCTGAATTTAATTAAAGGATGAACCAATCAAAGTTCAGGAGATACAGCTGTGCCGGCTGACTGCAAAGGAAACTATTTCTTTATTACTCCACTACAAAAAAAAGGTGCATAGAGAGAGAATCGAGAAAAGAATAGAGAATTATCAATTTTACCATCTTTAGCAAAAACTGCAGATATTCTATCATGTCACTAATGCAAACTATTACAAGGCAGTGAAATTGAAAATCTGACTTGTTTTTTCAATATCATTTAATTGAATTAATTAAAATTGTATTAATTTAAAAATGTAATTTTTATTTAAAACTTAAGCATGACAATAGCAAAAAAAGTTTGTAGATTATGAAATGAAAATAAATGCACAAACGTTATATGAATATTGTTGGTTTTGTACAAGTTTAACAAAGGGTGTCATATTCTAACATTGAACAAACTCTGCGACAGTACAGTAATAAGCTGGAGAGAGTGCAGAGACGTGCAACCAAACTGGTTAGGGGGTTGGCAGACTTAAATTATGAGGGTAGACTGTCAAGAGCATGCTGAGAATATGCAATGGGACTCAAAAGATGGCCTAAGAAAATCAAATAATGGGGATCCATTATTATTTTATAGGGCTGCTGAGCCTTTGGTCTGATACAGCAAGTTCAATATACAAAATACATTTCTAGCCTCGGTTTTTTTTTGGCTTTAGATGTGTGGATGTGTTAGAACAACAGGACATGGAAAGGCTTATTTATTAATGGTCAAATTGTAGTGGTTTTAGAGGTTTTTGAACCCATGGCTAAACTCACAAACTGTAAAACCACGAATGTCATTGAATTTATTAAAAGATGCAAATGTAAAAAGTGTGAATGAAAAAAAGTGTAGAACGACAATTCCTAGAGTAATAAAAAATCTGAAAACTGCTAAAAGACTGAAATGATAAAAAGAAGTCTAAGGGCAGAGACACATGTGGAGATTCTTCGGGTGACTAATCTCCCCGGACTGCCCTAGAATCTAAATCGCCGGCGGGGTGGCACTCGGAGTGATTCGTTTAACTTCGGGCAAGGAAAACGAAGGGCTCCGAGTGCCATCCCGCCAGCGATTTTGATTCTAGCCAGCGGAAAGGCAGTTTGCGGAGATTATTCGCCCGAAGAAGAGCCAATTAGAGGTTTTTGTGATTTTTACACTTAACAAATCTTGAATTTTTTTTAAAATTTAAGGACTATAGTGAAAACCACAAATTCGAAATTCATGGAAAAATTGCAATTTAATTGTTAGTAAATGGGCCCCAGAGTGTCAAGGTAAAATATAATGGTGTCTCTAAGCTGTCCAAAGGGTGGGGTGCATTAAGTCCAATATTAGACTGGCAACTACTTCAGCATTCTCTCCTCTTACTTGAATTCATGTAAACAATATAACCATCATATTACTCATACTTTTAACAAATTAGTATAATGAGAGATCATTTTTGTTAAGCACCAGCATCCTGCAAATACCCTCCCTCCCAGTGATTTCTGATACCAGTGGTACTTATTTTAGCACTATGTACACTTGTATATACTTCCAGCTCCACACTCTGCAAAGCAGCTCTGTAATTAAAGACATAGGGGCACATTTAAAAATGGTCAAATATCGAGGGTTAATTAACCCTCGATATTCGACCCTCAAAGTTGAATCCTTCGACTTCGAATATCGAAGTCGAAGGATTTAGCGCTATTCGTTCGATTGATAGATCGAAGGAATAATCGTTCCTTCGATCAGAAATTGGCTAGAAAGCCTATGGGGACCTTCCCCATAGGCTAACATTGATGCACGGTAGGTTTTAGGTGGAGAAGTAGGGGGTCTAAGTTTTTTTTAAAGAGACAGTACTTCGACTATCGAATGGTCGAATAGTCGAACGATTTTTAATTCGAATTGTTCGATTTGAAGTCGAAGTCGTAGTCGAAGGTCGAAGCAGCCAATTCAATGGTCGAAGTAGCCAAAAAAAACATTCAAAATTTGAAGTATTTTTTATTCTATTCCTTCACTCGAGCTAAGTAAATGTGCCCCATTGATTTGCAGAGGAAGCAATGGTTGCACTGAAATTCTTTGTGTGACATTATTAAAATTCATGTTGTATGTTGGCTAATCTATGAAATACATGGAAGGTTAAATTACACTTAAATGTAAATGTCTGAGTAAGCTCTAATATACTCTACATATGAAGCCTCAAAAGCATCATAGTAAAGCAAATCTATAGCTTAACTCATCTTAAAAAACACTATTTTTGTCCATAATAATTTGCATATAAATGTTATGTTCAAAATAATGTTTTAAAGCTCCTATAACAAACAAGAATTACAAGTGGCCTACTACAAAATATAAAGAAAGTCCATAGCTTATGCAGGCTCAATGGGAAAAAAATATATCCTTATCAAGATTTCTGAACCAATATTTCCAGTGTCATAACTGATGCACATTTTTTGTATTCATAAGTCTATTTTTATTAAAATTCAAAATCACAATACTTGTCCCATAGGACCAATGGCAGAAAGAAATATGGCTTAACAATTGAGAAAAAAAAAAAGCCCAAACGGGATACAGTTCATTTGTCCCATGGCTTTGCCAATCTTTAACAGTTTCAATCAGGACGTCAATCCTACAGCTCTTCAACTCTGAATCTATAATGAAAGCTAGGAACCCTAGCACAAATAATGTAGAGTGCAGGTTCGTCACCCTTGAGTTACAGTTTTTTTGGGCACATTCTTTTTTAAATATATTTTTAAATAACCCTGATCTTCAGCGTAAAAAAAAACATGGGAGTTAGGGGAGATTTGTTGTACAATATTATATAACATTATTACTCTGACCCAAAATATATAAGAATAATTTATGAGTTTTAATGCTGGCTAATATCCTGAGATATACATAGCTTGATTTACTTTTGTGACTGCCCTTAATGTACAGTTCTGCAGAGTATGCTGGAGCTTTATAAATAAAAGATAATAATGTATGATCTAGCTGCAAATACGCCTGTGTATAAGTTCTCAGTTCAGATATTGAGGATGGAGTTACATGCCATTAAGCCAAGACATGCATTTTCTTGCCCTTTGATGCTACTGTTATTGTTGCCTAGGGACACATTTCAGATTTAATTTATCTTATCCAAGGTATGAAATATGGAAATGTCCATTCACTGTTACAGCGGTTTTTAGGCAAAAAAAAATTTTTGTGTGACCATATTAAATTATATCCTCATATTTTTTATTTTTATATTGGAAACAAAATTATCACATTTAAAAAACCAGAAAGAATAAAATGAAGATGACAACTGACATTTATGTGATCCCTTATCCAGAAAGCTCTGAATTGTGGGAAGTCCATCTAATATACATCTATTAGACACACCTATACATCTATTAATAGACATCTATTTTAAGCAAATAAATCTAATGTAAATTTTTTTTTAAAAAATCCTTTTCCCCTTTAATAATTATGGATAGCCAAACTTTTTCTTATTTTTTTTCTTATTTTTTGAAAATCTGCACTAAAATTTCCCTACTGAAAAAAGACAGGGAAAAAACAAATAGCATTAGAATTTATCCATGTATATTGTTTGCTGGAGAAAAAAGTGCAAAAAAATGTCAGTGCCAATTTTTCCTGTTTTGTTTCACCTCAACATTAGTTTTTGCAAATTTTTTATTGAAATGAAACAGGCCATTTTTGCTTATCATTGTTAATAATATAACAGTACTTTGTTTTTTATACTAGCGATGCTGCATAAATTCATATTAGTGGCAAATCAATCCTAATGGGTTTATTTAGGGGCTGATGAATCAAAAATGTAGTTGTCATTTTTTTTTTTCAAATCAAGAAAACTGTGGACGCAGAAAAAAAAAGTATTTTCGAATAGTTGTAATTTATTGCTGAAAAAAACCCGGCAAGTACTATAACAACTTTATTTATTTTCCAAGTTTACCAAGACATTTTTTAGCCTCATTGATAATGAATGGAACATTGAGATTATAGCTGGCATGCCTTCTTTTCCAAGAAAAAACATGTGCAGGGAAAACCCATTTTTTTCTAAAATAACTAGCATTTGAGAAAAAAAGTTTCACAAGCGCTTTTTTTTCCACAAACTCCTATTTCGATAAATCTGCCCTTTAATGTTTAAATAATGTTTTGCAAAACTGATCCAATAATTATCCAGCAACCCCCAGGTCCCAAGCATTCCAGAAATAAGATCTTGTACAGGTATAGGATCCCTTATCTGGAAACCCGATATCCAGAAAGCTCCGAATTACGGAATGGCTGTCTCCCATAGACTCCATTTTATCCAAATAATCCAAATTTTTAAAAATGATTTCCTTTTTCTCTGTAATAATAAAACAGTAGCTTGTACTTGATCCCAACTAAGATATAATTAATCCTTATTGAAAGCAAAACCAGCCTATTGGGTTTATTTAATGTTTAAATGAATTTCTCGTAGACTTAAGGCATGAAGATCCAAATTACGGAAAGATCCATTATCCGGAAAATCCCAGGCCCCGAGCATTCTGGATAACAGGTCCCATACCTGTATATGTAAAACAAACTACCTAGAATTACAATCCAGAATATCTGTTGAAAGTTCAAAAATGTATATTTGCTTATTAAATCTGTAATAACAAAGCAACCTGTCCAATAACACGAGGGACAGACATAGGATTTTTGGGAGGCCACATACTGCGCATTTATTTGAAACAGCTAATTTTGTTAATGGATTAGAAATCCATTTGGATAATGGGTACATCCCATAGAGTAAAATCTTTGTTTAGCAATATGAACAAGTGAAATCATTTTAGCCTGAAATGCTCTGCTGAAGTACATTGTCAATGGAGCGTCCATATTTCACATAATGCAAGGCTCTCTTCCTTTCCAGCTGTTAGATTTCCTTTCGCATACTGCTTGGCTGCACTACAGAGCTCCAGGGAATAGACATGGCTTTTTATACTAAGCACTTGTAGGACTGTTAAACCCTGAAAACAATCTTTCTTAACATCACTAGACAATGACCTTGATAGTCTGTTCAACATTTGTTATAGACTACTAAAATGTGTGCAGAAATGCACTATAATGATTGATTATATTCCACGCTGTTCCAGTTAGCTAAAAACCAAATAGCCGTGCCATTAAAATGACTTCTGTCAGATGAAATATTTAATTTTTTCCAGGGGTCCTTTAAAGCAGCCACAATCTTAGAATAATACATTTTAAGTCTTTATGGATCAATAATGTGCAAAGATAAAGCACTGCAATCCCGCTGCCTGCATGTTTATCCTCCTATTTATTACTCTCTGTGACAAGCCGAATGGCCATATAATTTCTCGATAAAAAAATATATTTATCAGGCATTCAATGCACAGTGCTGTAAATAGCCTGCCAACTCTATAAGAAGGAGAGTATTTCAGAAAAGCCTTAGTCCAAATGTAGTAAATACCTTGCATCACTTATTGAATACATATGGGAGAAAAGAAAATCTATAAGAATGAGCATACAAAAGGATATTTTAATTGACTGTTCATATTTTTATATATATTCACAGTACAAGGTTTATGCCATACAAGTCATTACCATTTAATATTTTCACTGAAAGCATAGGATGTATATGCATATACTGCAAATTAAATCCCCTAAACACTGCAGGTCTCTATAACAATAAAACACATAAAACAGCCGATATATAAAGCGATGTTTCATACAAATAGGGGCAAATTTACTTAAGGTCGAATATTGAGGGTTAATTAACCCTCGATAGTCGACTGTCAAAGTTAAATCCTTCGACTTTGAATATCGAAGTCGAAGGATTTAGCGCTATTCGTTCGATCAACCGATCGAACGAAAAATCATTCAATCGAACGATTAAATCCTTCGAATCGTTTGTTTCGAGTGATTTTAATTCATCGATCGAACGATTTTTGTTCGACCAAAAAAGATAGCTAAGCCTATGGGGACCTTCCCCATAGGCTTACATTGACTTCGGTAGCTTTTAAGTGGCGAACTAGGGGTTTTTTTTTTAAAGAGACAGTACTTCGACTATCGAATTGTGGAATAGTCGAACGATTTTTAGTTCGAATCCTTCGATTCGAAATCGTAGTCGAAGGTCGAATTAGCCCATTCGATGGTCGAAGTAGCCAAAAAAAAATTCGAAATTCGAAGTTTTTTTTCCTCTATTCCTTCACTCGAGCTAAGTAAATGGGCCTAATGTCTTAAAAAATATCCTAACCTGAGTCAAATCAGGGATTACTGTTCGTTGTAAAAAATCGAAATCAAAATAATTCTGTGTTCTTGGACGCTATCTTATTACACTTTTTTTTGTGAAGTATAATTTTCATAAGTTATCTACAGTAGGCTCGGCTTTATATAAAATAAAGAAGAAATACAATGAATATAACTAAACATAGTATCAAGTTCTCCAACAGAGGAGGGATGAGAAGTCTTGATACTGTATATATAATTTCATATCGTCACTAATATAAATGTATACAATAACAGCAAAGACATTGCAGACTGTTGAGTCCCTGCTATGTGCAAGTCACTGGCCACATAAGAGATTTAACTTGGAGTAGAACTAAACTTTATCCCATCCGCAGCCCCCCCAACAAACTCCCTCCTTGCATCAACTATTCAGTTCAATACTTTCCCTGTGTGCCGACCTGGGGAGGGAGCTTGGAGGGAAAGCAGTGGAGGTTGGGATTGAGGATAGGCTATGGTTTAGTTCTCTTATAATAACCACAGCCATTCACAAGGATTGGTGCATTTGTTTATGACTGGAGAACAGAAAACGGAGTTCCGCACAACGAAATATTTTAAAATTCTAAATCTTTATTCGTCCATGTTTAAAAATACACACTGCATAGCGTTGCTTGATGTTTTTCGGGCGCAGACACCCTTAATCATAAGCCTTTGCTTATCTCAGATCACTACCACGCAGATTTTTTTTGTTAATTATTTATCTTATAGTTTAGCAGTAGTGATGAGCGACATTTTTTGCCAAGTTGCGCCATGAAAATGACACCCATAGACTTCAAAAATTTGTAGCATGTCAAAAAAAAAGTTTGTCGCCCATAGACTTCAATACATTTCAGAGAATTTTCGCCATTAGGCCAATCCAAACGGGTCCGATTCACCACTCACTAATCAACAACTCTTCAGTTTGAAATTTCAACAGCAAAATGTAAGGTACTCAGCCCGACTGTAACAATGGACTAAATGAATCTCTTCACAGTGCAATTGAAAAACCTCCCCTTCACCCACATTGCACCCCTCCCAGTTGCATGAAAGGGACCAGGTTACTGAGCGTCAATAAGGGGCACCAAGAAGCAGCCTGCCTGGTTATGGTGCGCTCCAGCATCAAGGAGCAATCCCTCAATTAAACTATCATGTTGGTTACACTACCCAGTGGCGTAACTACCGAGGAAGCAGAACCCGCAGTCGCAGGGGGGCCCGTGGGCACAGGGGGCCCGGCGGGGCCTGCTTCCTCAGCAGGATGTACTCACTCATTCCAAACCGGCAACCAATCACAAGCTGCAAAACGTTCTGTTCTGACGCCAGTTCCTTTGTGTGTAGGCAGCAGGCTTGAAGAGGAATCACTTGAAGAGGTGTCACTTGGTTCTGATTATCTGGCAGCAGTTACTTTAGATCTGCGCGCCAGACCTCCTCAAGCGCCCCCTGCTATTGCACAATGCCCTTTGACTTTAGGAGGTGAGTGTCAAGCAGCTGTACTGGTGAAATGAGAATGATCTTTTCTAGCAGAGGGAAACAAATGGCAGCCAGTGTTACTTAATCCCATGTACAACTGTCAGAATGGCACGGGTTTAACTGATACCTCTGACTTTTCCTATACACTGACAGTTCTTCATAGGCTAAATACTACAAGTGAAATAGAAAGCTATTTCATTAGGGTGTGTCATTTTATATTTATCAAAATCATTGTATAGAAATGAATAACTGCTGTGTTGTTTTGTATTTATGCATTACTGGCTCAGAGTTTCTTCCAGGAGAGGCTTTAGGTTTGAGTTAATGTTTTAGTACATAGGTGGCTGAAGGAGGATGGCAGCGTTGGGTCCCAGAGATTCTGAGGTGAAGGTTTATTGGGGGTAGAAGAGATTCGGGCCTGCCACATATGCTGTCACATAGTCTAAGGATCTGCTTGTTTGGCCCTACAGCCAGGCTTACATGTAGGCTGTAGTTAGGCTGATAGGCAAATCAGTAAAAGTGAAGTGCAATCAATAGGCAATATTTAAGCAGCCTCCTATACACCTCATCATTACATGACTGGTACTGGTGCTAGGGAAATGTCAGTAGGACATAACAGATATTACTTTTTAAAGGGAACCTATCAAGGTAAATTGTTTCCCCCATTAATTGAGTCCAGGCTACGGCTGGGGAAATAATACTATTGTTAGAAAAAATTGCTCCCTACCAGCACAATTTGGGCAGCATGCCAGATTGCTGATTATGCGCAATGCGTGAGTTGGAGACTCTCTTATTAAGCACAAATGTGATGAAGCATGGCTGCCAGCATCGGGAGCTCCCTCCTGGAGCAGACAGCATAATATGTTGGGGGGGCAGGAACAGCCCCTAATGTTGTTTATAGCCTGTACAGAGAAATAGGTATTCCCTTGTACTAAGAAACAGCCCCCTTTACAGAGAGATACAATAAAAAAATGGCAGCATAGGTATTACCGTGTACTATTTACCATACAGATGGGTTGAAGGGTAGTTCTTTAAACAATTCACTTGTAAAATGTAATTCCTGTGCTGTGTATGCAGGTAAACACAATAAAAATAAATTAGTGACATATGGTGAGTAATTATAATGGGTCATAGGGAAAGGCAGTCACTATTTGTCATCCACGTCTCGGTAATCCATGGTGCCGATGGCGGAGCCCACTCCAGAGCGTCGTCTCGTTGCTGGTCGCAAGCTCTCGCGAGATTTCGGCAACTCGCCCGAATCTTCTATCAGGAAAAACAATTTACTCACGTTCTGAGCACTGACCAAATGATGTCCAGGGACTCCTTATATATTTTTTGAATGCGGCTTTATTACAGCATACAGCGCTTTACATGCAGTGGGTGTGCAGATAAATCCTACACGTTTCGTGCCTCTATACCAGGCACTTCCTCAGGGTACAAGGTGCATCACGTGTGAGAGAGTTTAAATAGTCTTGCAAATTCATTCAATCAATCAACAATTTAAAGGTAAAATACATGTGAACAGTGGATTTTCACAAATTTTTGTCTAGCCCTAGAACCCTGTGCCAGACAGAAAAACTCTGTCTAGGGGGCCCCACCAAAATGGTTCCAATTGCAGAATAGCAGCCTCTCGGTCTAAACTCCTGCCTCTGATCCTGTGTGTGACCTCGGGTCACGTGAAGCTTTACCAGTAGCTCAGAAGCAGGGAGAGAGAAATGTGCCAGCCGTCACATACCCCCCTCCGTTTTGAAACAGATTGCGGCAAGACAAGTTTGGGAGGAGAAGGGCAGCAGAAGATAGAATATGAATGCAGAGGTAAATGCAAAGCTAAAAACCAATGTGTGGGGCTGTGTGGAGAAGGTTACATTAATACAAGGACAAAAAAAGGCGGACACCTGATAAAGGAAAAAAGGTGGCTGGGGTAGAAAAGGAGACACAAAGTGAATTGTCTTAATCAGAAAAATATTGAGGTCACAAGTAAGTGATTTGGAAAAGTGTTTTGGATTCGGCCGAACCCCCAAATCCTTTGTGAAAGATTCGTCCGAATACCGAACCGAATCCTAATTTGCATATGCTAATTAGGGGTGGGAAGGTTAAAACATGTTTTACTTCCTTGTTTTGTGACAAAAAGTCACGTGATTTCCCTCCCCGTCCCTAATTTGCATATGCAAATTAGGATTCGGATTCGGTTCGGCCGGGCAGAAGGATTCGGCCAATCCGAATCCAGCTGAAAAAGGCTGGATTCGGTGCATCCTTAGCAGAAACATCCTACTATGAGTTCTGGGTATATTATACATAAAAGGCTCCCGTTATTTTGTGCAGAAGGGGCCCTGAAAAAAATTTGCAGGGGGGCCCTGGCATCCGAAGTTACGCCACTGACACTACCCATTCATTTGTCCTTCATTACCAACCCCTTCACCCGCATAGCAACCCTCCCAGTTCTGTAAACGAAGCCTGACGGGTCTATTTGCACCTCCCTGCCTAACCCATTCTAAAATGTGCCTCACGCGAGTTTCACCCACAGTAGTCGGGCTTTGTCAAAGGCACGGAACTGCCGGAAGTGCACCTCTATAAATAGGCATGGTCGCATCACTCTCAATTCAAACCAGCAAATAGTTGCGTGTATCATCACAAAAGCAGGATCCTCTGAATTGCATATCATTAGCTCCGCATCCACTCACTACCGTATAGAGCCGGTTATTGTAGTGTATGATGTCATCCTTGGGACACATATATTCAAAGTCTATTGAGTAGAATATGCGCATTAGATGTAAATATGGTTATTATAATTGTAATGATACATCTTGCACATGTGTATTATTGATGTAGACTTATCATAAAGACTGTCTGGCAGAAATATTCAGGATTGTATACACTTATTGTCGTGAAATAATACAAAACTTATTCACATATTATGACTACACAAACAGTAGCTCATTGAGTTGAAATATTAATTAGCCAAATTGAAAAGGGTGAATCTCGCTGATCTGACATGGTTAACATCATCCTAAACATTTGAACACAACTAAACAAATGAACACATTCATGGTGATGCTCTCATTGAGACCCACATGACTTAGGGCATTCATGAGAAAAATCCATTTGCTCTCTCTGGATAGTAAAGCTGTTTCTAAATCAATCGTCCCCTTATCCCAAGGGAAACCATATAAAGACCTATCACTCTAAGATCATTGCTGGAATGATTATGACATTCCAGAAAGTGACGAGTAACCGGTGACAATTTTTTATTCGATTTAATCCAAACCGGTGCATGTCAATACTGGAAATGAAAAGCCTGGTTGGTCTTCCCAATATAAATCTTGTTACAGGGGCAAAGTAACATATAAATGATATTGTCCGTGTTATAGGTAAAAGTCTGTGTAATTCAATGTATTTTGCCAATTTTATCGATAACAAAGTTCCGATTGTGCAGATATCTGCATGCCTTGCAGTTGCCACATGTGAAAGTGCTCATTCTTGTGGGTTTAACCATGGGCCTTGTAAAGTGGCTCTTGACTAATCGATCCTTCAGATTGAGAGGTTGTGGGCCAAGTAATTTGGTTTATAAGATGTGCCAGTGTTTCCTTAAAACTCAATCAATGATTTGCCACTGCTTGCAGTAGGTGCCTATGAATCGGACAGGCTGTTCTGTATTCTGTATGGGACGATTATGCCCCTCCAGTAAAGTCTTTCTCTGGGTTTTTAGGGCTCTTGAGTATGCCCTCCTAATCACGGTCAGTGAGTACCCCCTATCGTTTAGAAGACTGGTCAGTTCCATCGACCTTGATTTAAAGGTTTGTAAGTCTGAACAATTGCATCTTAGACTGAGGAATTCCCCAGCTGGGATTCATTCCTCTTTTAGTTTACATGGGGTGATGACTTTGAAAGTGAAGAATGGAATTGGTCGATGTAGGATACATCTGTACTGACTGTTCTGTCATCCTGAATAATTAGTGTGATGTCTAGGAAATCTAGACTCATACTACTAGTATGTGTAAGCTTAATGTTCAGTTTATTATTATTAAGCAATTGTAAGAATTCACATAGTTCTGCCTGGCAACCTGTCCATAGGAACACCAAATCATCAATGCAGTGGAACCAGTGTGATATGAAATTACTATATTGCCCCCTTTATCAGAGGGTTTAATGATTATATCATCCCATGAGGCAATCTGTTGCAAAGCCAATCTTTCATCCTTATTCAGATTATCTTCTGACCCTTTTTTTTGTTGTCTGCCCCTAAAAAAGGATCAGTCATGTTGGTTTTTCCAGGGCGAGTTTGGTTATCATCCCTTGATCTTTCTAAGCTTCTACCAATCCCTCTGTATCCCCATTTGTACACTGTCCCTACAGTATAGTCAGTGGTGTCCCTCAAATATTTTTGTTTTTTCCTGTTGATAATTTCATGTGCAGCTCGGTATATTTCCGCATTGATCCTGGACTATGTGTAATATATAATTCATTTTGAGAGAATTCGGATAACTGTTTCTCTATCTCATTAATCTTACTGGTTAACACCAATACTATTTGCCTCTCATGCTCACAGGCAAGACCCAGAAGTTGCATCGAATATTTATGTAGTACTGCCTCCCACCTCTGCTTAAAATTCTCATCCTGTGTCTCAAATGAGGGTAAAAATTTTATCCGTAGCCCTCTGGGTACAATGTTGCAAAAGTTTACAAAAATCTACAAAAACCCCCAGGTCACCCAATTGTTTCGGGCAATGACAATCTCGGTGAGAAAGCAAGCCATTACATTGATAATAAGCTACGGAGATTTGTGATCACCCTTCCGTCATATATCAAAGACACCGGGGACCTACTACAAAAATTGGCCCATTGTAAAGTAGACAAAGGGACTTTATTGGTGGGATGTGATGTTGAATCACTTTAATTTGTTTCACATAAACAAGGACTTCAGGCAATTAATTTTTTCATGGAAACGGAAAGTGATTGAGACAGTCAGACTTTATGTCAGACCTTATTGACTTTTGTATCAATCATAATTTCTTTGTATTTCATGATATACTAATTGCAAATCTGTGGTGTTGCAATGGGTGCGGCATTTGCACCCACCTATGCAAATTTATTTATGAGTTGGTGGAAAGCCAATTGGGTCTTTGGAGATCATATGTCCCATTATATTCAACATATATCACACTGGTTCAGCTACATTGACGATTTGGTGTTCCTATGGACAGGTGGCCAGGCAGAACTATGTGAATTCTTACATTTGCTTAATAATAATAAACTGAATATTAAGCTTACACATACTATTAGTAGTACGAGTCTAGATTTCCTAGACGTTACATTAATTATTCAGGATGACGGAACAGTCAGTACGGATTTATTCTGCAAGACTACATCGACCAATTCCGTTCTTCACTTTCAAAGTCATCAACCCATGTCCACAAAAAGAGGAATCCCAGTTGGGGAATTCCTCAGTCTAAGACGCAATTGTTCAGACTTACAAACCTTTAAATCAAGGTCGATGGACCTGACCAGTCGTCTAAAGGATAGAGGGACTGTGATTCAAAGGGAATACTCAAGAGCCATAAAAACCCAGAGAAAGACTTTACTGGAGGGGCATAATCGTCCTGTACAGAATACAGAAAGTGCATTAATAAATGAGCCAAAAAACCTGTGCGGATTTGGTCTGAGTTCTTTTCCAGATAATATTGAGATAAATTCGGATTTTGATAAATGGGCCTCTAAAAGTATGAGCCCTTTTCAGAAATATTAAGATATTAAAATCTCCTTCAAAGTTGTATAACTTTTATAAAAACACTCATTCTGTGGCCTCAAGCCTTTAAATTGTTAGTAACTACTAATATGGTTGCACAGTACAGTATATAATTCATTATTCCCTATGTTTATTATAGATAAAGTAAAATGAACTTAGCAGGGGACATTTAACTTAAAATCATTGCAAATACCTCAAACTAATAATGACCATGTCTCTAATAAAGGCAACTGATTCGTGGCCATTTTATTCTAGACACAAATGGTTACACAGGGTTGGAAATCAGCCTGAAGAACAAGCAGTCATTCCTTGACAACCACAAGATATTTGCATATTGTGGCATAATGTCACTATACAGAATATATCCTGATATTGAATGCAACTAAACTTTGTAAGTGCACAGAGTTTGATTTATTGGAAGAAGACTGTAGTGGCATATGACATTTAATGTTGTCAGATTATTCATTCTATAATTCAATAGTGAGCAAGGAATGTAACCCTCAAACATATATAGAAAGAGGATATGAAACAAACTTGCGGGCACTGTACATATTAAATTCATCAATTACAATTTCTTTGTGTTTAGAGGATTTACTTTCCAAGGAATCTATTCAATATGTTGTTTCAAATGTGAATATCACAAAGTTTAAATAATTTACATATCATGGCTTTTGTGTATTATATACTGTATTATTCTGACCCTCTGATCCCTTTCAAGTAAGGTCAGATAAAAACCTTCTTGATGCCCTAGAATTCTTTATCCAACAGGAAAACAAGAACATGGCAGATGTGGGTGGCCAACAGGCGAAGACTGGGTGTGGGGGGGGGGGGGTTGGGCTGTTCACTAATGCATGCAGAGTAATGTGACACTTTAGTTCTTCAAAATGAATTAAATAAAACATTTTCTGATGCCCTGTCATTTTGCATATGGTAATGAGACCGTTTTGTTTACCTCTGGTACGTCCATCATATATTAAGGCTGGTTATTACCCATTTAGATCGTCCTTATGTTATGTTCATTCATTCTGTTTGCATTTAGAAAAGTGCTAAAGGTTAAAAAAAATGAAGCTGCAGATATACATCATAATGTTCATTTTGACAACTCTTGGTACAATCGATGCTGGGTGTCAGGAAGCTCAATCACTTTGCTGGTGCAGGATTACATTAAATAATTTTCATTCTCACTTAGTCAAACTTTTTATTGATAAAAGTGGTAAAGGAGAACCAAACCCCCCCCCTCTTCCTCCCCGTGATGTGCTTTGTGCTTCTTCTGGATCTTCAGGTAGTCTTTGAGTACCACAGCTAATTTGCAAGGTTCCTGACTTTGCCCAATAGCTGTAGGCTTCGTGATGGCAAAGAGACCCAAAGACTACATGAAAATCCGGAAGATGGCGACTGGGAGCTCCACTGGGCTTCTCTGCATTTAAGGGAATTTTAAAAATGTTTTTTTTAACACTGAAATACATTGTGGGGGGGGCAATGCCTGCAATAATGGGAGGGGGGTTGGTAGGAGGGGGTTTAGTTCTCCTTTAAAGTTTGTTAATGTGACAACAGTTATAAGAGGTCAGCACTATATTGATGAGATATGGGCGGGATGAGACACACTAGAGTGAAATTCTGCCACTCTCCATTCATTTCTATGGGATTTTTATAGGCGTATTTATCAAAGGGTGAACTTTCACTTTCACCCATTGATAAATACGCCTTTCAAAATCCCATAGAAATGAATTGAGAGCTGCGGAATTTCACTCTAGTGGCGGAACTTCACTCTTTGATAAATTTACCCCATAGACCTTCTGCACAAGTTAGGTAGTACCAGCAGATGTGCCACTAGTGCTGCTCTCTGCAAATACCTTTTCAATCCAGAAGCTTTCTGCAGGATTTAACTTTTTTGTCATTCTATCCAACCAGACAGACATGTGCTGTTGACATGATATTAGCAGTGCAAAAACTGCAATATACTAAAGAAAAAATATAATGGAGAAAGCAAGTTGAGCAAGTCTACACTAAGTTGTGTGTGTATAGAGAAGTGTCTTTATTCATTGTAGTTTCGATTTCATAAATGCTAGAGTGCCAAGAACTGTACATTTTTTTGCCTAAAGCTGTACCTATACCTAAACTACCCTTGTAGCCACTGATTTAGCCGTTCTGGGAGCAGCAACATGACGCATGTAGAGGATCTGCAGGATATAAATGTTTATAAATGCCTTTAGTATAACTATTTTTATGCTGCTTGATTCTTAAACTCAGTTACAGCTTTGTTTTTTGATAGCAAGAGTACTTTACCCTGTAAGTCACATATATTTGAAATTGTTGGGATATAAAACGGTAAGTATATCCATATGTCTAAAGCTTCGAATAAGATTAAGAAACCAAAGTGATCACACAGACACAGTCATGGCATATCACTACAACTACTATGATGTTATGCTTAATGCTGTCAAAGGTAAATACTATGGATAAAGTCAAAGTCTTAACCTGCATATATTATTAATGCTTAATAAATATATAAGAGCTCTTCAGACTTTCAAAGTTTACTGCTTTCTCTCTGGGGCTGACTTTGTTTACATCTGTAAATAGTGTGTAGTCTCTGCTCCGGTAAGATCAATGCTAAGTATATTGAATGAACAAAAGCAGGGGAAAATGGCAGAGCAAAACTATTATTTCTTTCCCAAACCATGTAGTGCATGCATGAAGCTTATCACTGCAATTAGGAAAAAACAACTTAAGTCATCATTGTTATGGAATGTTATAGACATAGGGCTGTGATTCCTTCTCTTCATCTTTACTAAATGCGATTTATACAAGGGAATATTTGACAGTGGCTTTACACATTTTACAAAAGTGATTGTATGTATGCATAAAACACTGTGGCATGTATAAAAATAGTTATTAAGCTTAGCAAATTAATTAAGCAAGAGGCTCTAGTGTATTCTGTTAAAAGAGAAACAATATATGTGCCATGCATTACTGGCATGGCAGAGTGTCAATCACATGTGGAATCAGGCGAGTCAAGCTGGAGTTAATCTTACTAGCTGTATTAGCAAAACATGAAAGTTTTGATTAGTAGGCAGATTTGGCAGCTAGTTAGCAAAGGATACCTGTCATTCTGTCACTTCTCTGTGGGCACAGTACTAGGTAGAAGAGAGACCATGTCTTCAAAGGAAAACAGAGAGAAGAGAGTAGAGGAGACATCTGTTCCCTCATGCTACAGTGTCAGCTCACTGTAGAGAAAGCTCAAGTCCATTTTCAAACAGGACAGAAGAAGCTGCCAGAGGGTCACTGGATGACATTTGCCAGAAAGAGGAACCGAGGCCAGCATAGAAAAAAGCAAGGTGGTGATTAGGAGCTTTGTATAGTGGATGACTGGAACAAGCAAAACTAGCCTCCCCAAGAGAAAGACAGTAGATGACCCAGAGAGTACAGCAGAGATATGGCCATTCATGTCCTCATGTATGGGACCTCAACCACAGCAGTAGTGGTATGACCTCATTCTTCTAAAAGTTGTAGCACACTTCCCCAACTGACCTCTCTGGCGGTACAGGTATTATCAGGCTTTATGTCTGTAATACCCTTCCCCTCATTTATTCCATAGGTGCCAAGTACTGGACAAGCCACAGGTGCAAAGTGGTCACCAACACTGTATTAGGCCAGAACAGGAGAAATAATAGTCACTGTAAAAAGAAAATACTGATTCACTTAAATCTTTTCTCTCTTTCAAACACAGGGGTTTTCTTTTGATAGCACAGTCATAGGCTTAGATGTTCTTTGTCCAGTAAGCAGCAAAATTAGTAGAGGAATCATGTAGACTTAGTTTCCTTATTGCTTGCCTCAAAAATTTTGAAGCATACATATGTTATGGGACTATTGGTATATATGATATATATATGGTACACCTATGATGATTAATTTCACCAAAAGGTGACCATCTAGAGACCAATAGTGTGGGGATCAACAATACTAACCTCTGGATAGGGATGTTAATCTTCAGACTATAAGTCCATCAGCCTTACCGGGTGCCAAACCTACAGATATGTACTCAACCTGCCAGGCATTCAATGAATCTGCTGTGCGTGGCAAGCTAAATTATAGCACAAATACTCAATTACCCAACACTTTAATGAATTATAAGGTTTGTCAAGGCCCAGCAAGCTACCTTAAAGACCAAAATATATTAAGCTGTATCCGAAGCAGAAGATAGCAATGCTGTTAGGGAAGAGTTTTAAAATTTGGTTTCTAGATGCCTTCATCAGACATAGCATACCCTATGCTCCCTGATATTCATAAATCATCAAGAGCTAACTCACAATAAGTTTGACAAAAAAATTAATTAAAGTTGGATTAAAATTGGAATCCAAAAGAGTTCACCCAACCACAATACAGGTACGTGATCGGTTATACAGAAAGCCGTCTCCTAAAGACTCCAATTTGATTAATCATTTAATCAACTTTAAAATTGATTCTCTGTAATAATAAAACAGTAACTTGTACTTGATGCCAACTAAGATATAATTAATCTTTATTAAAGACAAAATAATCATATTTGGTGAATTTAATATTTAAATTATGTTTTAGTAGACTTAAGTTATGGAAATCCAAATTATGGAAAGTCCCCCTTTATCAGGAAAACTTCAGCAACCTGAGCATTCCGGATAACCGAAGAAAGGTCGGCAAGTACTCCTGGAACCACTCGTGTAATAAAAGACAGCTTTATTTCAGTGAGTTAAAAGGATTTCATGCTTTTAACTCACTGAAAGAAAGCTGTCTTTTATTACACAAGTGGTTCCAGGAGTGCTTGCCGACCTTTCTTTAATTCTTCACTTACCCTCTGCTATGGGTTCGGGGTGATGCACCCGGTCCACTCAACACGCTTGGGGAGTGCATTTCCCTATAAGCTGAGGAGTGGGTCATAATACAAGTGTGGGATCTGGGGTTTCTACACCCGGGTCTAAAGTTTTTCAGGGTGAGCTCATGAAGTTTTGAAGCTCTTGCAGTAGCGTCACTTGTTAAAATATCTTTTTTAGATCAAAGATTGTACCTTCAGTGTTCCTGCAGATAGAGACTAAGTTTAGATTTGAGCTGCAATTCTATTGTGTGTAAATTCTGGATAACCGGTCCCATACCTGTACTGTGATTCTTAGGTATCAAAATAAATACAGTAAAGGAGAGTGTTTAGACCCAAGGAAAAGTTTACAAAACTCAAAAGCCTGTAAAGAGCCGAATAAGTCACAAAGAAGGTTAAACTAAACCAAATCCAGTCATTAATAGGTCACAGAATCATAAACAGAAGTTGGTTGGTTAAAGGAGAAGGAAACCCTGTAGAAAAAAACCCTGCACCCACACCCCACGTAGACCCCCTCCCTCCTACCAGGCTAATTCCCCCCCCCCAGGGAAATGCCCCATACTTTATACTTATCCCTCGGCGCAGATTCTGGCAGCGGACTTCACGTCATCCATCTTCCGGGTCCTCTGTAAGCTGACTGGGAGATCAGTATGTCGGCGTATGCGCAGTTGGAGCGAGCAATTTGCCGGTTTGCGACAACTGTGCATGCGCTGAAATTGACGGAGATTGCTGATCTCTCAGTCAGCTTACCGAAGACCCGGAAGATGGATGCCGTGGAGTCCGCTGCCAGAATCTGCGCCAAGGGGTAAATATAAAGTATTATCCTTCTCCTTAAAGGGGTGATTCATCTTTAAGTTAAATTTTAGCATGTTAAAGAATTGCAAATTCATTCATTGAATGGTTGCAAAGGAAATTTGGATCCTAGCAACCAGACTGCTTAAATAGCATAATGTAGAGCTGCCTAATAAATAGCTAAATAACTCAAATACCACAAATAATAAATTAAAAACCAATTTATAACAATTCTCCAATGTAGTATTTTTTTAGACACACAGTGGATTCACTGGTGTGAAGATAGTTGTATTTAAAACTGGGGTTGCCTAGGGATAACTTCTGGAATTATTTTTATTCTTGCTGACATTCTTTGGAGTTTGAGCTGATCAACTAGTTGAAATCTTACTTCCATGCGGGCCTCAGATTTCTAAAGCTTTTGTTCCCTGAAACATGATACATCGATTTAGGCCTAAAACATTCCAGGCATTCATAATAATGCGGCTGATGCACTTCAAGCTCAGGAAAACCATCATCAAACATGGATACCCAGAGGAGTGTTTGCCCAGACTACTTGCACAGAGTAAGTCAATGGTTCATTGTGGCTAGAAAGAGTGAAGGTCATTCAAATACAACTATCATCAGGGCACTAATTTAAGCAAAAGGCATAGGTATTGGTGATGGCTTAATTTATATGTTACACCAGTGCTTATAATTATCATGAAGCTATCTTTTTCTTTACAGTGTCCCCTTCATCAGGTTAATTGATGTCCCTCTTTTCTCCTCTGAGTGAAGAAATTAGCTAATATGGACTCAAGTTAAGTTTTCAGAACATTAAAAAGAAAGTATTTGAGATCAGCCTACAAATGGAAAATAAAAAATTCCCGTCTTCCCCAGTAAATAATATTTTTGGGATGAGTCTCAAATTCCTGTAACAATTTATTATCCCTTAGAACTGGTGCATTAGAACACTGCCTAGCTGCAAATCCTAGATCTCTCTTTTTAGTCTCTACAGAATTTTTAACGCAAAATTTTAACGCTTTCACCTATTTCAAATTTATATGTGCTTATTTAACTAATGCGTTTTGGAGTCCAAGTAAGATCTAATATACCTGATGTGGCACCCCAATATATTCTTTTTGTAAGGGTCAGAAACATTTGGTTTTGCTTTTTGGAGGTTTGGTACATCTCAGTATACTGATAGTTATTATGGTGTATATTTATAATAAAAAAGTGCATATTCCCTCGGATGCCACAATTCAGGTGAAATATGCATTTTCCCAATTTTTTTCTTGGGTATCTCCTTTATATATCTTCGTTGTATATATTTTTCTTTTTTATAAGTTTAGTATATTATATTATTATTTTTTTGTGTATTTTTCTTCACCCTACCGAGTACAATACTATATGATCTATGTTCATTGGTTAGAAATTGTTTTCTTATCACATGCTTGGTTCGGCTACCCACACACATGGTAAATTAAATATGGTACTCACCCTGGATGTATGTTGCAGTCTCGCCTTAGGTCCTTTATTGGATTAAACATTACCACTTAATACTGATTGCCTATATGCTTTCGATGTATCATGTCAGCTATGATGAATAGTGATCTCTAACCAATGTCAACTCTTCCTTTACCCTATATGCTGACATCATGTGAGCTCTTTCTTTTTTTTTTTTCTTTACCGTTCTGTGATCTTTCTCTTCTTTATTTTTGTATTTCTTACTGTGGATACTTTATTACTTTTGTCATATGTGTATGTTCCTTTTGAAAATTCTTTAATAAAAATATAAGTTACAAAAAAAAAAAGAAGAAATTGTTTTCTTATTGGTTTTTCCACTTCTGTATTGAGCCTTTCACTCGTTGGATAAGACTGTGGGGTATATTTATCAAAGAGTGAAGTTAGAGATCGCCACAGTCCTCTAGAGTGAAATTCCGACACTCTCCATTCATTTCTATGGGATTTTGAAAGGCGTATTTATTAAAGGATGAACTTTCAATTTCACCCAATGGTAAATACTCTTTTAAAAATCCCATAGAAATGAATGGAAAGTGGCGGAATTTCACTCTAGAGGACTGTGGTGATCTCTAACTTCACTCTTTGTTAAATATACCGCGATGTGTGATATATTTGTGATGTATTGTATTGTAATTGTTCGACACCCCTTTATAAGGATTGTACCAAGGGACCTACAGCCCATTAAGTGCCCATTTAGGCATGAAAGGCGTTAGGCGTTAGGCCTAATTAAGTATTTTTGTTTTATCAAAACTTGAGCTACGCACTTTGAATTCTACAGTTTGAAAAATTGCTGGGGGCTGTCCCGATGAGGAACCATTTATTATGATTTTTTTTCTTTTTCTTTTTCCCTTTGATTTATAACTCTTTTTCAAATACAGAGGCACACACTACTACTTGGCTTGGCGCGTCATAGTAGGGGGGTGGGGGGTCGGAGGGGGCCCTGGACATTAGTCCCAGTGGGCCCTGGGCCCCCAAGTCTGACCCTGCCAAGGTGTGTGTGTGTGTGTATTTTGAGTACCGTTTTCGTCCCACACCCATAAAAAGTAGAGGTTAAGTGACTACTGATAAAATTTACTATAATGTGAAAGGGACTTTAGACTGTGAGCTCACCTGGGAAAAGGCTCATATGAATAGTGTACTTTCTTTGTAAAGCATTGTAGAATATGTCAGAATAGCAAAAGTAATTTATTGCTTATCTGCCATGAATTGTAAGATTGTAAAATTTATAATCTGGGTATAAATTGCTCTACCTGAAGCAAATTGAGGCCTCAAGACTGTGAGGAGCCTGGTGTGATTGCTGTAGTGAGTGAACAAAACTTTATATTGTTTATACAATAGTAGAGAAACTGTAAAAGTAGACACCAAGACCATAGTTCCCTTTGAATGGTTGGAGGTTGACCACAGCTTTATTGAACCTACTTACTAAGCCTAGTAAACCATCCTTGCCATGCCAAATACAAGTATAAATTATCCAAATGCCAGGTGAACCAAGAGATCCTGCACCAAATAGCAACAACACAATTATATACCCACCCTGCCACTGTGACAGTAAAACCCATATGAAATGATAAACAAATACAGGTGAAACAGAAAATAAATCAAGTGTTATAATACAAGCAAAAACTCAAAAAAACATGGGATGGCGGGTAGGGGAGCTCCAGCAAAGTTTCAGGTGCCCATAGGGACAAGGAGGAAGGTGAAACCAACCCCTCACTTAAAGAACTACCTCTCCCCTACCAATAATGAATTATGGACAGTCCTACTAGAGAGTCAAATATCCAGATATTTTATCATTTAGACATTTATCCGGCACTTGATTTAAATATAACTTTACACTATCTAGTATAGTTAAATCTAAAAACAACTGGACTTGCTGAGTAATCAATGAAGACGCTTCACTACTCATCAGAGCAGCTTCTTCAGTTCAAATGAAGAAGCTGCTCGGATGAGTAGTGAAACGTCTTCATTGATTACTCAGCAAGTCCAGTTGTTTTTAGATTTACCTATACTAGATATACCATGACCTGGATGAATGAAAATCTTAATAGTCATAACTTTACACTGTTTTATAAATAATCCCCAGTGAATTGTCCAGATATGTTTTCTCACGTGGACAACTATTAAAAAAAAAACAACACCACACTGAGATTTCCATTATACTTTTTAAAATTAAGATACTGTGTCTTCTAAAGAAATACAATCTAAAATAATGCACTAGTTTATTTTAGATTATTACAGTTTCAAAATCACAACTTCTTGACTTTAGTTTCCAGAGTGTAACTTTTACTAATTAGATGCAGTTCCACTGAGGATTACCTTTAGTAAATAATTTTCATCAGAAATGATGCACTGAAATGCTATTAAAGGGCATGTAAAGCCAAAAAAAATAAAATCCTATTTTTACTTTCTTTAATGAAAAAGAAACCTATCTCCAATATACTTTAATTAAAAAATGTGTACCGTTTTTATAAGAAACCTGACTGTATGCAGTGAAATTCTCCCTTCAGTTACTGCTGTGGATAGGAATTGTCAGATGGTCCCTAACTGCTGAGCAGGGAAACAATCATACTTATGAACAGCAGGGGGAGCCCCCGCCTTACTTACCAGCCATGCAGAACTCAAGCAGCTTTGTTTATGATCCCTAAGCAGCCCAGACCACACTGAGCATGTGCACTTAGTCTTGGTCTTGCAAAGATGTCTAACAAAGTTACAATATGGTGACCCCTGTAGCCAACATTGAAAGCATAAATTATTTGTTTGATTAGGCTTGTGGTGCAGTAAGTTTATGTTTATATTTAGTATACAAAATACAGCATTTCTAGCCTTATTCTATTTTAGACTTTACATGCCCTTTAACAGGGGAGAAAACAATAATATGTGTTCAGGAAACATTTTATATTCTAAATATGTCTCAACCGCTCCCCCAGCCCAAGCAGTGTCCCTTAGCTGTGGATTATAGTGTAGCCTCCAGATGCAAACTTGCCATTCCTAGCCTTAAACCATGACATGCCATTTATGCACTACACGTATGGGATCAGTTATCTGGAAACCTGTTATCCAGAAAGTGCCAAATTCCAAAAAGGCTCTCATAGACTCCATTTTATCCAAATTATTTTCTTTTTCTCTGTAATAATAAAACAGCACCTTGTACTTGATTCAAACTAAGATATAATTAATCCTTATTGGAAGCAAAGCCAGCCTATTAAGTTTATTTAATATTTACATGATTTTCTAGTAGACTTAAGGTATGAAGGTCCAAATTACGTAAAAGATCCATTTTCTGGAAAAACCCAGGTCCCGAGCATTCTGGATAACTGGCACTTGCATCCAGATATTAATGCACAAGCAGAATATTTCCACTTTTAGGAGGTGTCTTAACAAATATGATGTATGTTTATTGCTAAGGAGCCAATTTAGATGATTTTGGGGAAAAGGGATCATGAACAAGAGTTATACAAATTAAATTACCTTTTGCAGCTCACAGCCTGACATCCTATTCAGAAATTGCAGCTTACTACAGTAAAGGTAAAACAAATATTAAAGGGTTTATATGCTTAAGGGGCAGATTTATAAAAATGTGAGATTATAGCTCAAAGAAAAACCCACCCACTTTCTATTTATTCCTATGGGATTGTTAAAAGTGTTTTTATCAAATGGTGAACTTCACTGATACATACACTTTTAAATATCCCATAGGAATGAATAGAAAGTGGGCAAGGTTTTCTGTGGCGAGCTCTAACCTCTCATTATCTATATCTGTCCCCTTAAATGTACTGTATTTAAATAAAATGTTGCATTTGTGCATTTTTGCATGTTTATTATGTACAGTATAGGAATATACAGTATTTTACTATATGGGCATGCTGACTGTCAGTGTAACCACAGGGGAAAGAGAAATAAGTCAAATAAAGGGGGGGTTACAGTAAGACAAAGCTTACAGTCTGGCTTTGGAACTGCAGCCAATCAGCAAAAAGATTTGAACAGCAACCTACAAATTAGAAAACAAAAGTAAACATCTAACTGGTTTCTATGGGCAAAATCACTGGTTGTCTACAATGTTAATAAATATGTCCCTTAGTACACTCGTATAGTAAAAGATCTGTTATTAAGGCATGCAACCATAACAAACAAAAAAAAAACTAATTTGGTTACTGTCTCTTTAAAAAGCAATTAACCCTTGGCAATGCAGGGCTCTGAGTCCCTTTTGCATATGAAAAGTACTGGGAACTGGGATTTACAGTGCAGTGCCTCCACCTAGGGAACACTGATTAGCACACCTCAGGGGATTTTCACTAGGAAAAATAAAACACACAGTTTGCAATAAAACAAATATAAACTTTATATAAACTGTATTTAGTAACTGAAAGTGCAAATCACACAATATAGCTTATACTCTTGGAAACCACAGTCCCACACCAGGTGGATAAATGCAGAATCACTTCGGTCAGTTCAATGTCCCTTCCCCAAGAGCTCTTTAGTCTCCAGGTAGTGCTACCTGCCCCAAGGTACCTTTACCTTTGCAAGTAGTAGCCACTCCCACGTGGCAGGTACACAAGAAAGACCTGTCCTCACCCTGGGGAAACATACAGTAGCCAAAATATTCACAGGCAGGAGACTGGCTCTCCCTGATGCTCACACACTTATCCAGCAGAGCAAAATACAGCCTTTTCTTTTACTTCTTCCTGGAACTCCTTTTTAAGCTGCACTGCCACTCTCCACAGATCTGGATCACTCTGTCTGCTGCAACATAGAACCCCTGTTAAACTCTGTTAGAGACCCTGTACATTTGGATCCAAGTCAGGCATACCCTCTCTCCCAAGAATGCACTGGGGCACCCAGCCAATCGTATGGAGCCCAACCAATAGGATGTCACAGACAGAAAAACAGGGGTAGAATTTTTCTGTTTCCCTACAATCTTGTGAATTTTTTGGGAGTCTCAATTAGCCTCCCCTAGTCACTATTACAGCAACAAAGTCTACACCTTTTCTATATATCGAAATTCCCCATCCCCTGCCTGGTTCCCCTGAGGCCTCCACCTTTCATGCTTTCTCCTTTTAGAAGGTGGCAGGATTGCTTGTGATAATTGTTGAAGCTCACAGTCCTATGGGCTTCTGCAGAAAAATTCTAATGGGGGAGGGGGTGAAGCACATTATAGTTTTTTTTCAAAACACCTGCCGAATTTCTATTCTGGGGCAAATGCTTTATAAGAAATGGTCAGAAAGTGTATTTTTTCATATATACACCTACTATGTTGATATGGGAATCTACAGTATCTTATAGAAGCACAAAATAAAATGGGCTGCAGTGAAGTGTTTCACAATCTGCTCAGCTATTACTCCCAGTCAGGTCAGAGCATGTTGGGAGTAATAATTTTAAAACATATTGATTAAAAAATCCATAAAGACTAATATAAAACCGTGCTCATCATCAGGATTTGTCAGGTTTCTGGTTACATTCTTCAAATAGACAATTAAGGAAAATATTGCCACTAAATTAAATATTAATGGCTGGCAAGATTTCTTTTCAACTAGTGTTATAAATAAGAGAAAAATTAAAATGAACGAATTCCCCAATTAGGCAATCTCAGTTTTTTTTTTCTTTTTTAACAAAAATTTCCCTCATTTTATTGAAATAAATTCTGAGAAGGACGCACATGTAAAACAAAAGACCAGTATTCTTGGGCACTTACGCTGAAACCCTTACATTTACTGCCACCATGTGGTGAAAGTGGTTTAGTTGTGGAACACCAGCGATGCTACAGTATTTATAGAGCAGCAAATCACTAGAAGAATGAGAAACACATACATGCACCAAAACCCAGCTTGCCTGCCTATGGTCATTTCTCTAACAGCTTCAGAACAGTGACAACAACATAAATCTCAGATTTTACTGCTGCACAGGACAACTTCCAGTAAACAAATCTGATTGACCTGATGACTATAAGGCATTTTATGCACAAGCCAAATACATAAAATTATCTGGCAGATTCCAGGAACAGAGGCTCATGTGTAAGAAAGCTTCAAAACAATAAAAAACACAGTAAATCACAGTAACTGACAACAACACAGATTTGCTGATTAATATGACCTTCTTCCTTAAAAAAAAAAACTTTAAAATTATGCTAAAAAAAAAAACAATTCAACACCTTCCCCAATGATTTAAAACAAAATTGTAATGGTGAACCATACAGGTAAGATCTACTCTTTGGGGAGATCACAAAACAAGCACATCCTCTGCCACTTAAATCACATTCATCTGATCACCAGGGGAAAAGCTGAATCATACTGCAGGCCTAGACAGGTCTGTAAATGGGGACCACAGCAACACACCAATGCTGTGCTTGTCTTTTAAGTTGATTTTTTTTGAAACCCTGGTTTGCTTGGCCTTTAATAGTTTTTCAATTTTATAAACTGCCTGTTCCAACCCCCTCTTGCCCGTGATTCTGGCTGCTGGAACAGGTACATATTTGGGGGCAATATGATGGATGTTTAACTCCTGCTGGCACTGGTACAGATTGGGGGCAATATGAGGGATTGGTTGCTGCTGGCTCAGGTATATATCGAGCAATTTGGTGGCTGCTGGCACAGGTACACAGATGTTTGGAGCAATGTGATGGACTTTTGGCTCCTGCTGGCACAAGTACAAATTACGGGCAATATGATGGATATTTTTGGCTGCCACTGGTATAGGTACAGATTGGGGGTAACAATATGATGGATTTTTTGGCTTATGCTGGCACAGGCACAGATCGGGAGCAATCTGAGGGATTGATTGCCATTGGCACAGGTACAAATGGGGGCAATATGATAGGTGCTAGCACAGGTACTGTACATGGGGCAACATGATGGCTGCTGGCACAGGTACAGGGGGCAATATAAATGGCAATGTGGGAAATGGTAATGCAGGACCAGGTGGGGGCACTGATTGAATTCTTGCCTAGGGCCTACACGGCCCAGGGAGAAGAGGGGCTAATTCGGCATCTTATTTGGCTTGTGTATAGCCAGCTTTAGTTTAACTAGTAACTGGAAGACACAAAACCAAATTGCTGCCTTTTTCTTAAAGCAGACACATTTGAAGTCAGAGTTCCTGCTCTCTACTGAACTATCTCACTGTGAAGTAACTAGATGGAATGGAGCTAAAAACATACAGGAACAAACATGCAAATACAACACTTTACATAAGCAGTGAGCTACTTGACTGGGAAGGTAAGACAAGAAAGACTGGGAAAGCAAAAACCACTGAATTTGGAAATATGAGTGGAGTTTGCCATGTTTGTTTCACTCTGACTGAAGAGTCCAAATATATTTTGGTTATCAATAAAAAAGTCCCTAATCTATGGTCTGCTCCTGCGTATTAACAGGCAGACATTTGCTGTTTAAAAGATGTAACTAGTGTATAATGTCTAAAAGGAATATATGCACTAAAAACACCTATTAATGCTTATTTTTGAAGGGGAAACAATGCCCTGTTGCAAAGGAAAGTGGCATTCACTTTATTTTTTAAATGAACAAAGGTTTATTGGTTGAAGCCTCAAAAAGCTTTTCTTGTAGCTCTATGTGAAAAATATTATAGTCCTACTGTGTCAGCACATATCCAATATGTTTGTCCCATACACTCCAATGTATTGTAAACTTGCGCGGAAAACTCCAATTGCTTTTAATGTGTTTTGCGAATTTTATTTCTTACATTTCTTGTACATCTTTCCTGCAGCAGTTACAGTTATGAGTAGCAGACAGAAACCACGGGAATTATTATATTATCATAAAGATCAATTGCATTATTACTGTCAGTATGTAAAAATGCTGACGTATTTTTCATAATAAAAAAAAATCCAAATTGTCTGGAATTAAATTTACTCAAAATGAAATGAGGCGAGTATATTTTTCTGGTTTTGTATATTTTGTTAAAGTATTCTCACTTTTCCTTACAGTTTGCTGGACGTTTGGAATATGATTTCATTTTCCTGTTAAAAATAACCGGTCTTTGTATGAATTCATGACTTATAGGCAGCAGCTATACAATTTACGGGAACTGTTTATTCAATGAAATGAATCAGAGTTTAACACTGGGACCTAACAAGCTCCTTTTTTGTGCAATATATTTTAATGGAGTCCTGTGTAAAGGCCTTTTGTTCAGCCTGATGCAGTAATCTCAGCATAAGGAAGGTGGGAGATAGTTGCCTACCTGGACAGAGTTTTTACTCATAAGATTTGATATAGATGTGCTTTTAGATGCCCCTCTAAAGGCACAAACTGCTGCCAGTGTCAAATTTTTATCTTCAACAAGAGCTTACAAGTAGTGATGCGTGGATTTACCCAAGGGTTGAGCAGGTTCAAGCAACTTTCGCAAGCGAGTGAGTTCAGGCTAACCGTGACCTTAAAATACCAAGTTTCCGCTTCCATTTGGTGCTTTATATAGGCTTGCGTCTGTGTGCTTTGCCCCTTCCATGGGAGCAGGCCTAAAAATAACGAGTGTGCCAGGTTAGCGTCAGTTTTGGATCGTGAAGGGGCGGGTTAGGTGCAGGTCTTTTTATCGACCCTCACATCACTACTTGAGAATTACAGGTTATGCATCAACTGGTATAGAAATTCTGGCACTGTACCCACTCTCTTCCAGTCACTGGTGTTTTCCTTGTGTACATGCAGGATCACCAAATTCCAAAATGCCTGCAATAGGTGTTCCAACTGCAGCTGTGTGAGTTTTATGCGAAAAATTTATTTTTTTGAGTGTATTTACATATATATATATATATATATATATATATATATATATATATATATATATATATATATATATATATATATATATATATATATATATACTGTGTAGCTGGTGCACACGGCAAACGATCCAATGCCCGTGTGCTGGTTTACAACAATCACATAGTCCACTGAAAAAAAACCGCATCAACCAGGTCTTAGTATGAAAAATCAAATATCAAAAATTTATTGTCAATGTTTCGGCTACATAGATTGAGCCGTCTTCAGGACACAAAGAGTTGTGTACAAACATCCAAATTTAAATCCCCCTGAGCCCGCCAAAACGTGAGAGTGACGTATGTGCTCGTGGTAACCCCCATAGTGACGTATTAGGTACAAATATTGTTGCTTAAACAGTAACATATTTCCAACCGTAATTAACCCTCTGCAAAGCAGAGTATGTGCACCAATGTGATCGGGGAAATCCCCGCAATTTACTAGTGATAATCCATCGTGCTGTCATATATAAAAGATAGAAAATAAAATCAAAGCATCGTATGCCCCCAGCTTGCCCTAACCAGGGAAGCGGGGCAGTAATCATACACCAGGCTGTCAGGCATCTAATCGGCGCTTACCTTAGTCCCTGTCGCCTCTCTTGTGCAGATACGGAGGGTGTAGGAGAAAAGCAGTCATGTAGAGCCCTGTCCGTGCCTTCCAACCAGTCGCAAGCCAGAGGTTCCAGCGCTTGCGGCACCAGCCGCACACGGAATACCGACACCCCATTGGACCGCATCAGTCCTGTCTGCTTCCCATTGGGCACACTGCACAGTACTCCCATCTTAACCCTTACTGGGTTGTTTCGTGCCCGAACCGCTCGGCGAGTCTCGCACCAACGGAGGAGACCCGTCAGCTGGCTATTTGGCAAAATTCTATTTGCAGTGCGGATGTGCAATGTCACCTGGGCATGGTATGTTGGTGGATAAGGGGGGTGGTATCCGTTGCTATCTTAGCGCACTCTGAGCATGTGTACAAGTAAATCGTGTTAAACTTTTTCGACAGATCCTGCTACACACCGACCGACCTTCTGCAAGAGGCCCGTATCCTACCTAGCGCCAGATGCTCTTTACAGCCATCGGTGTCAAAACGCCTGAAGGAGAATAATTGGGATTAAAACAACGAACTGTAACAAAAAAAACTGTAACAAAAAAACTGTAACAAAGAAATGTTGAAACATAAGGATGACAAAAAACAAATAAAATAAAATGTAAAAGAGGGGAAAAAAGAGGGGAAAAAAGGGGGATTGCAAACGGTTAATGATATTGTCAGAAAAATAAAGGCTCAGTACAATCGTAAAAGTTCTTTGATCTTGGAGTTGCTTACTCATCACAGGAAAACCAGTTCACCCTTTACACAACACTATGTCCATTTTCCTAGGAATATCTAAAGAAGGACACTATCAATAAACATAAATGTAAAAGAAAATGTATACATAGTCACTAAATTGGTGAAATGACATGCGGATTAGCATCATTGTATCGTTTTGCTGACTATAGCCTAAAGAAGGCTATAAAGTTCCATCAATGTCGTATAAAACAATAAACTTCAATTTGGCAGTCCAGGTTCAATGTCCTGTCCTTATTGGCTTGCCTGGTTGCAGAGAAAAAAAGGGAGAGGGGGGCGGGAGGGGAGGGTTAGGATAAGACAGGAGTACCAATAGTTCAAAAACTCTTCTTGGGAGAAAACCAATACATTATTCAAAAAGCCCAAGGTTTACAGGAAAGGAGACATCGGAAGAGTCTCATTTAGTCCTTTTGGCGCTAGAGCATCCAATTTGTAGATCCATCTGGATTCCCTTTGTAACAACAATAAACCCCTATTGCCCCCTCTTCCCGGGATTGGAATATGGTCAATTAGCATATGTCTGAACTGGGGCAACGAGTGTCCCAATTTTAACCAATGTTTCGCCACAGGTTGATCCGCTCTGCCCGTAGAGAGGGCTGTTCGAATAGCACACCTGTGGTTATTCATACGTTCCCTGTAAGTCGTCGAGGCTTTGCCTACATAGTAAAGGCCACAAGGGCACCATGCTAAGTAAATCACATGATCTGAGAGGCATGACAGTCTGTGCCTGATGAAAAACTTTTTTCCTGTCCTTGGATGAGTGAAGAAAGTTCCCTGTGACATCCCACTGCAGGTTAGGCAACCTGCACATTTATAACAGCCGTCCTTCAAAGGTCTGTCCAGCCATGTAGCCCTGGTTTTTTGTTCTGGGAGCACATCCTTAACCACTAACAAATCCCCCAGATTGCGACCTCGTCTGTAGGCTAGTAGGGACCTTTTTTTTATTATATATATATATAATCTAAGGGGCAGATTTATTAAGATTCTAATGGTAAATTCTAATTTGAAACTGAATTTTTGTGTTAAAACTCACAAATTCGAATTTAAAAGTACCAACTCAAATGTAAATTTGAATGTGAGATTTATCACAGCTCGACCATGGAAACAGCTCTAATTTGAATATTCGCAACCTAAAACCTGCCGAGTTCATTTACAAATCAATGGCGGAGGTCCGTTGAATCATTTGAATATGTTAATTGCCTTCCTGACATTTGAGGGGTTTTTTTTCGGAGGAAAACTCTTCATTCGAATTCAGTTCGAATTTTCATGTCGGGACTATTTTATGAAAGAGTTTTTTCATAAATAACCTCCCATTCGAGTTGTGAGTACATTCAAATTTATTAGATTAAAAAATTCACATAAATTCAATCCTTGATAAATAATCCGCTAAATAGATGCAACTTCAAATATAAAGTACCTTCAGGAAAAGTAAATTTTACACAAAAACACAAGGATGTTGGTGTCAAACAGCCATCACCCGCATATTAAAAAAAATGAAAGATCTTATAATACACCTTTTATTAGCCTTGTCCTTTATTCATCTCATCATCTTGCTGTTGTGTTCAATTTAAAACTTACAGCAACATTGCCTATGAAAGAGCAAGCATCTACTTTTTATCAGTTTGAACTATAACATAAACCAACAGCCATGAAAAGAGTAAAGAGATGCATTTATGACATCAGTTTAACCGATAACCGTCTATCAACATTTCAATTTAGAATGGACTTGCTTTAATATTAATTGAATCACATTTCAATCTGCTTATGCTGAAACTTGAACTTGGGGAATACTCTCACTTCCCATATGCCAGTGCTGCTTCAGTACTTCTGCTGGTTGACCCTTTGCTTTGCATAAACTATTCCACAAATACAAAGAAAACTCTAAGGTATCCCTAGTATAAAGGCACCATGGCAAAAGGAACATTTTTGGGGACCCGTCACCCAAACAAAATTATCCAAATCCTATTTTATCATGTTAGTCAAGCAAAATGAACTTTAATAACATTGTATAAATTATTTGAATCTTGTTTCCATCAGTCTGGGAATTCATAATTATAGCAAGCAGGCAGCAGCCATTTTGTGGACACTGTTATTAAGGCAAGTCTTGTATCATCTCAGAATTTTGTTTGTGCACCAGGGGACAGGGACCCAATGTCCATCCCCATGCCCTGGTTACACAATTAAATCGTTAAGAGAGCTGGGGGAATGTGGGGAGAGCGGTGACATCTAGGAAGTGCTGAATGGAAAGTGAAAGTAATTGCTTTCCCCGCCTCTATGCCTAGGCATAGAGGCGGGGTAGGCAATACTTGATTGACAGCTGATATTTTTAAATGAGTTTACAACAGCTATGAATGCTTTAATAAAAAAAAGAAATTGGATTTCATATTTAATTTAAGAGGGACTTTTATTATACAGATTTTTATGTCTGGGTGACGGGTCCACTTTAAATACATTAATAAAAATGAATCTTCAAGACCAAATGCTTAAACCAGCAGCAGAAAAAAATAAGTAGGGACTGGGGACTGTGACAGTAACTCATACAGGTCAAAGTGCAGGCATTTGTATGGTTTGAGTGATAGTTAATGATGAGTAATCGCCAACCATTACTGAATTGCAGAATTGCCCAGGAATAGCTCTTATACTCTTATGAAAGTACTCCTCTGGGGTAGAACTACAATACACACAGAAAATCAAGTAATTAAAATAGTAAACCAACCCTTTTAAACTTTATTTAATATAACCATTACAGGTATGGGACCTGTTATCGAGAATGCTCAGGACCTGGGGTTTTCCAGATAAAGGATCTTTCCGTTATTTGGATCTTCTTACCTTAAGTCTACTAGAAAAGCATGTAAACATAAACCCAATAGGCTGGTTTTGCTTTAAATAAGGATTAATTATATCTTAGTTTGGATCAAGTACAAGCTACTGTTTTATTATTACAGAGAATAAAACATTTTTAAGAATCAGAATTATTTGATTACAAATGGAGTCTAAGAGGCAAATTCACTAAAGCGCAAAGTGGCTAACAATGGCGAAAATTCGCCAGTGTGACGTCATTTCGGCACTTCGCCGATTTACTAGTGGTAGCTGGCGTAATTTCGCCAAGGAGATAGACTCTGGCGCAACTTCACACTCTAATGCCAGGCGGATTTCCGTTCTGGCGAAAGAGCGTTACTACGCAAATTCACTAAGTTTTTGATTTTACTGACCGTTACCTCTATCGCCAGACTTGCCTTCTCCACCTCACACCAGGCGAAGTGCAATAGAGTAGATAGGAGTTCCTCAAAAAAAAGTTGGCGTTTTTTCCTATTTAAAGGGTGATAGACTGAAAAAGATCGTAAATTTCTTTTTGGGGTACCCTCCTTCCCCCCTACATTTGCTAACATATGGCACCTAAACTATACTGTGGGCACATGTGTAGGGCATTATAACAAATTTATATAATTTTATTAAGGTTCCCTGGCCTTGTGTAGTGTAATGTATTTTCTGCAGCATATACGGCCATTGTACTTTAATTGCACGCCGTATGCTAATTAGCCAACGCTAGCGTAACTTCGAACTGCTGAGCGTAATTTCACTGGCATAATTTCGCCAGCGTTCCTACCCTGTGCGCAACTTTGGATCTTTGTGAATTAGCGTTGTCCAGGTGAATTTTCGCCTGGCGAAGTGTTGCGATGTGCGCGAAGCCAGTGCTGGCGAATTTTCGGCGGTTAGTGAATTTGCCCCTATGTGAGATGTCATTTCCATAATTTGGAGCTTTCTGGATAATGGGTTTCCTGATAATGGATCCCATACCTGTATAGAAAAACCATATTTTAAAAGATTTCACTTGATGATGAACATCGGTGTGTTCTTTAATGAAAGGCTGGAATTGTATATTGAATATACAGCATTATAATTGCCTATAGAAATATTTGTCTTTTATTTTAGTTGTGCCCCGTGTGCTTGCTTTTCAAACAAACTAAAAGCTTTAAGGGTGAAGACACACAGAGCTACTTAGTAGCAGCTATTTGTCAAGGATACAAAACGCCAGAAAATACCCTGCCATAGGCAATACTGAGAATTGCCTCTGCTAAAACACAAACTACAAAACATTTGAATGATTACCAAATGATTATGGATGCCCTTACACTCTGACTTTGGCAGGCTTTAATTGCCTAATGTGGCAGTGGATTCCATACCTGGGTGCTGTACCTTCTGTTGCCCTAGCAGGTACTCAGCCTATAGCTACTGTATCAGAAGAGCCCATTGGACTTCCCTATCAGTATCACCTGTAAATTACTGTATGACATCAAAGCTGAAAATCCACAGGGAGCTACAGGCATGAATTAGGGTGAATGAGAAGATAAACAAGTACTTCCCATTATCAATACAAGGTACTGTTTCTTTAATACAGAAAAAATTAAATCAGTTTTAAAAATCAGATTTTTTTGTTTAACATAGAGTTTATGGGAGATGGCCTTCCCATAATTCGGAGCTTTCCAGACAATGGGCATTCAAATAAAGGATCCGATATCTGTACCTTGTACTTGATGATAACAAATGTGAATGGATTGATTTTGATGGTTATATGTTTTTTTGGTAGCCTTAAGGTATTATGGTTTTGTGATCCAAAGTTTAGAAAAAACATTTTATCCAAAAACTGCATTTTGGATAATAGATTGCAACTCTGTACTTTGCTTCACATTAAGGGACACATTTACTTAGCTTGAGTGAAGGAATAGAATAAAAAAGACTTCAAATTTCGAAGTATTTTTTTGGCTACTTCGACCATCGAATTGGCTACTTCGACCTTCGACTACGACTTCGAATCAAACGATTCTAACTAAAAATCGGTCAACTATTCGACCATTCGATAGTCGAAGTACTGTAAAAAAACTTCGACCCCCTACTTCGCCACCTAAAACCTACCGAGCATTAATGTTAGCCTATGGGGAAGGTCAGCATAAGCTTTCCTAGCTTTTTTTGATCGAAGGAAAATCGTTCGATTGAACGTTTTTTCCTTCAATCGTACGAACAAAGGAAATGCGGTAAATCCTTCAACTTCGATATTCGAAGTCGAAGGATTTTACTTCGACGGTCGAATAGCGAGGGTTAATTAACCCTTGATATTCGACCCTAAGTAAATGTTCCCCTAATTATACACCTGTGCATTTTCTGCCAACTTTAAAAACTTCACTTTTTACAGCACAAATATATATATATATATTTTTTTTTTTTACATTTACCCCAAGCTATTAGAGAATGGAGCAAGTCAATAACTATTTAGTGCCAAAGTGGTGAACCACAGGGGTTAAGGAAGGAGCATACAATATAATTAAAGCGATGTGATAAAGAAGAATGCTCTATGAAAAGCGGTCAACTTCAGTCCACGATTGCAGCTGTAAAGAATACAACACAGAGAGATAGATTAATCTGTCATCTTATGGAAAATGAACTTTCCATTAGAAAAGACATGTCCAGAAAAGCTTAAATTGTGACAAACTGTTCCGAGACAAGCCATATAGAAAACTTACCATTTGTTCTGCTTAATGGACTATTCAAAGGATTTCTTGTGGTTATTTTACCTTATGCTGTGATTTTAAGACACATATCCTTGTCTACTGCTGCAAACCATGCACTTAAAATATAGTTGCTGTGTTAGCAGATCCTTTAATAATTGTCTGCACTGTACACTTGTCAATCGGGACAACTCTTATTGGGACCAAGGGGAAAGCAATAAAACCTTACACTTTTAGTGGAAGGGATTTTTATAAAGGTGTAATTTCTTTGCTAATTAGGCAAATGAGTTAAAAGTAGAACATGAAGAATGTACATTTATTTTTATTTAAAAATAAATGAATCTCGTTATTTAAAAAATGCAAACACAAATAACTCATTTTTTTTCGATTCAAGCACCCCTTTGAGGTTGAACCTTTGCAAAACGTCCCCTAAATCATAAAAAGGGAACTATTGGCCCTTTAGCCCCAGATTCAATAATATATTCCCTCAATTGCATTGAATTTAACCTACATGCTTAACTTCATCTTCCCTAATTGGTCTCAAAGCTGAGCCTTCATGGTCCCCAGGGAGCCAGCCTGATGCTTGTAACCACTGGTCTAATTCTTTGTTCAATTTAAATCTCCTAAACAAAAATTGCTTACAGGCCACATTTTGAGGGGGCAAAAACTTGTTTTCCATCTAACAGCAAACTTTTCATCAACCACATAGAACAAATACAATGTTATGGACAACCAGAAGCATATGACTGTGAGTATTAGGCTCATGCCACAGGGCCTTGAATGTGAAACTCAATTGCATTAAATTTGGGTTGTTCACCTTCCAAACACTTTTACAGTTCAATTGTTGTCAGACAGTTCTCCAGAAATAAAGACTTTTCTCAATTACTTTCCATTTTTTACTGTTTTTGCAAAAAAGCTTTAAGTTTAATGTCCCTGTCTCTGGTGTTTCAGTCTGACAGCTCAGTAATTCAGGAGCAGATTCTGAACTGTTACAATTTGCTACATTTAGTTGATACATTTAGTTGATACATTTCTCAGCAGCATCTCTGGAATATTAGCAACTATTGTATCAATTCTAACAGCTGCCTTTAATGAAACACAGGGATTCTGCTCAGCAGGGACAAAGATAACAAATGTATCAACTAAATGTATCAATTTAGAACAGTTTACAGGGTCGGTGACCCCACACCCCCCTCCTAGAGATGTTTTAGAAAGGTGAAAAATTCTATTTACACTTCAATATTAGATAAACGGTCACACATAGAAAATAAAAAGTAATTGGTATAAGTTTTTATTTCTGGTGAACTATCTGAAACCAACTGAACTGAAAAAAGTGTTAGAAGGGTTCACCTTCTGAGATTTAGGGGCAGATTTTTAAGGGCGAGGTGATTAACGCTGGCGAAAATTGCCCACGAGACGTAATTTTGGTACTTCGCCGATTTACTAACAGGCGCAGGCATAACTTCTCTAGAGAAAGAGACTGACGCCAGGTGAAGTTGCGCTCTGGCGAAGATACGTAACTGTGCAAAATCACTAAGATGCGGATTTTACTGAACGTTACCTCCAGACTTGTCTTCACCACCTTAGACCAGGCGAAGTGCAATAGGGTAGATAGGACTTCCTAAAAATGTAGTTAAGTCCTAAAAAATGCTGATGTCTATACCTTTTTTTCAGGGTGATAGGCTGCAAAAAAGCGTAATTTTTTGGGGGGGATACCTGGCTTCCCACCCCCTACATTTCCTAACATACGGCACATAAACTATACACTGGGCTCATGTGTAGGGCAATATAACAACTCTATTTTATTTTAATTAGCTTCCCTGGGCTTGTGTAATGTAATGTCTTTGCTGCAACATATACATACATTCAACTTTAACTTCCCGCCATATGCAAATTAGCCAACGCTAGCACAACTTCGCTCTGCTTGCCGAATTAATGCTAGTGCAACTTCGCCAGCGTTCGGCACCCTGGACGCAACTTTGAATGTTAGTTAATTAGCATTGTCTGAGCGAATTTTCACCTGGCAAAGTGTTGTGCTGCTTGCGAAGCCATCGCTGGCGAATTTTCGCTACTTACTAAATTTGCCCCTAACTGCTAGTGTTCACCATAAGATGACACAGGGTGATTTAAAAACAAGGGGTAATGACAAACTGGCTTCTAGCTGACAGCCTTGTATTCAGCTAAATATTTTCTGCACAAAATATATGTCTATATGTACAACAATATAATAATGACATATAATATCCAGAGTGTGACAGTCAATTTATACTGTATTTATGTAAAACACAAACCAGACTACATAAGGAACCTATAAAATTGTGAGTAGACTCATTTTAGGCTGCTGTACTCCTGAAAAATACAGTCCTTTAAAAATCTAAAGATTCCAAAGATGTGGGTATCTAGGGGTGGCACTGCATTACTTGGAAATGTTTTTTTTCTTTGATATGTGACTTAAAATAATGAGCTTCAGCATTGCTTATGTACACAGCCAGTAAAATACTGGTAAATAACACTTTACCCAATGCATTTATAAATACACGTGGCTACTGCAGACTTACACTGTGGGATTTCCCAGTACACGTGGGTCACTACTGTTCTAATTTACCAATCACTAAGAAATTATTGTTTGTTATATCCGATGAAAAAGTACCAGTAAAGAGACTCTTAGAAAGGCTGTAAACCTGAAGTACAGAAAGTGGAATATATACTTGTTTTTTCTAGTGGGGACGAATATCATGATACAAAGCAACATATAGAGACTGGCATTTACTTCCCACAGTAGTGCTTTGCTCAGTATAACATACGTCCATAGAATGTCTAGACCCTGCCCAAGCCAAAGGCTTTGGGTAACAAAGTGCTGGCAGTTTCACTTCTGTTTCACTCAAAGGAAATGGGAAATAAACATGTTCACAGAATCAAATTCAGCACCAGCCTCCCCCCCCCAACTCTTCCCACTGTACATCAAAGAGAAAGCGCTCAACATGACACATGAAGACAATTCCCTTTAGTGATCAGGCAGGTGTCGAGGGCAAAGAAAAGCCTGTTTTTCCTAGTCCTTTACCTTGTTTGATCGTTGCTTATTTTTGATCTGATTCTGCCCCCTCTCTGGTAATGACTTCCCCTTCATCAAACCCACCTCACATCTGTCACAAGGAATAAAGGGTATCAAACTGAGCCCTGACATATCCTTTGGGCCAGAAAATGTGCTGCCAGCTACACTGTCCCAAGCTCCCACCATTTCTAATCCAGTCCTCTTTTGTTCTTTTGGGTACATGAGTTTGGATACCAACGACAGGACAAAGGATTAAACACAACTGTAATGACTATCCTTCTTAAGTACATAGCTTTTCATCTTAGCTTCTTTACCTCTTAAATGCTCTCAACTTCATGGTGGTTACTATGAAATACACGTTCAAGGACTGTGATAGAGGGCATGTTTAAATCCTCTTTCCTGTGAAAACAAAGGTCACTGAATGTCTTGTGGTCAAACTAGCAAGCTTAAAATATATTTAAAAAAAAACAGATTTCCAGATACAGCGGTTATGAGGTCAGCAAAGGCCAGCTGGCAGACAGAAAGCCACGGATTTTTAATGGCAAAATAAAAGTAATTGATAGAAAGTATTTTATCTAGAGCTGGCAATTTATAAACATAAGGCACAGTTACTTTGCTGTACTGTAAGTCAAAACAGGTCAGTCTGCCGATCTTTGGCTTGGCTTCCCTAGATTTCTAAAATCAAATTGTGATGATGAAGGAAATTATGTTAAATTTGAGCTATTTTTATAAAGTGTACTACACCGCAGACCAGAAAAAAATTTACCAAATAAGTTACTCTTAAAATATTAAATCTGTCATCCTGCATTAATACTGAATGGAACAATAGACTGGTTAATAGAAAACAAACAAGTTAAAAACAAAATGTGTATAATGTATGGGTATCTTTGGGGCAAAAATGTTTGCTTAATAAAAAGAAATGATTCTGCATTATTTTATATTTTTTTTAGAACTTTTTTTTTTTTTTTAGTTTTATAGGACAAAATGTGCAATGCCCAAAGGCAGTCCTTGTGTTAATGAGAAGCAGGAAAGTGTTATCACGTTTTAACATGAACATTTATCATATTAATAGCATACAAAGTTACAGCTACTAAACAAACTATACATCCAGGTGCCTACCCAAAAAGTATTAGAGGAATATAAGCCCGTACCTGACAATGTCCCGACTTTCCACAGGCAGTTTATATCCGTAAGCTTGTGCAAAAGTTTGTAGTTGTCCCCGTTTTTAACCTCAAATGATAATGCAGTGCAGATGTGTACGAGGGTGTTTATATCATTATTCCACGTCTACTTCTTTAGATGTGTAAGGGCCAGCACTGGGTAGCCCTCAAGATAAACCAGACACAAATTCTGAGACCCGGAAACATTTTCTACCAGAAGTTGGTGCAAGGTTTGGCTTGTGCACTACACTCAAGGGAAATGAGTCGAAGACAAGACAGGGGATTGTTCTTTAACCCCCCCCCCCCCCCTAATGTGGACCAAAACGTCGGTTTGATACCATGAAAACAATAAAAAATATTATATTTTAAAAGGGAGTGCTGGTCTGCTGATAATTGATATACAGTATATACAGTGTGTATATATATATATATATATATATATATATATATATATATATATATATATTCTGAACTTATATGAAACATATTAAGTTATATATATATACACATTATTCACAGTCCATGAAAGCACTCACAGCAAACGCCATCCAGCGTGTATCAAAAGTTATTTATTGGTGCATGGTGGTACCATGCACCAATAAATAACTTTTGATACACGTTGGATGGCGTTTGCTGTGAGTGCTTTCATGGACTGTAAATAATAAGTATTGATTGGTTAGCACCCAGCAATTGACTATGTGAATGGTGAGTGCCGATTATCTATATATATATATATATATATATATATATACACATATACAGCACCGATTCTGGGGCTGCTGCCACCTGAGGCAGCAGCCCAGATGCCGCCCCCTCCTCTCCCGATCTGCGCTTAAAAATTAAGCGGAGCACTAGCGGAGCCGAATTTCTGGGTTTTCAGCCGCCCCCTTGTAACTGGCCGCTCACTGCCGCCTGAGGCAAGGGTCTCACCTTGCCTCATGCCCGAAGCGGTCCTGTTATATATATATATATATATATATATATATATCCATCTAACACCATAGCACCAGAAGCACAGGTAGCAATTAAAAAACTAAGAAGATTTTAGTAATATAGCTACAGATAGCATTTGCTGAAGAACAAATGAACATGTGGGAATGCCCCAAAAAGCTTAAAATCTGCCTTGCAAATTTTTGCCATACATTAACTGAAAATGTTTGTATGTGTTTAGTATAGGTATAGAGCCTGTTATCCAGAATACTCTGGACCTGGTTCTTTTCAGATAACCGATCTTTCCGTAATTTGGATCTTCAAGGAACTGTTTTGGATCTACAAGGTACTGTTTTATTATTACAGAGAAAAAGAAGATTTTTAAAAATGAATTAGTTACTTATAATTTATTTGCTTATAATGAAGTCTATGGGAGACGGCCTTTTTGTAATTCTGATCTCTGGATAACGGTTTTCCAGATAACAGATCCCATACCTGTATATTAATATATGAGTGAATGAACAGACAAATCATAAAGCCTACAATCCACAGATATGGGACTTAAATTCCAAAATCAGTACATAATAATGTAATAGAGGTCACAAATGCTGGAGTAATTACACCTCCCTAATAAAACTGTGTTCTACATGCAAACACCCCAGATCAATCACAGGATGGAAATCCACCAACAGTATCCCATATGCAGCTATTCTGATTTCTCTTCAGCAATATACATTTTAACTGATCCTGTGGTTTGTTGGATCTCCTCTGGACAAACAGGCAGTAGGGTTGTCACATGCCAACTGCACTCATTTTTACCTCTTGGTGATTTGGATGTGAATAATCAACATTGACAGTTTTCTTTCAACACTTGGGAAAATTTGTCTCAAAAGAATTTTAACATAAAATACAAAACCTAATAAGTTTAACATATAAGGAGAGACATAAAATATCCTATAACATTGATTCTTAGATATTTTGGGGTACGTGGATCAAGCAGCTATAAAGGTCTACCGTACCCTGAAAATTTTAAACAACAAGAATTGTGACATGTTTTAACTAAGTACTTGCATATTCATTTAACCTGTTAAATAAACTATAATTCATCAGCACCTGTGGTTAATTGCCTTGTTGTACTCTAGAGAATTACCTTATTTACAACGTACAAGAATGTTTCTTCATCTGAAAAGAAACAGACTTTAGGGAATACTATATCAGCATGAGAAAAATTAAAACAGAAAGTGTAACAAGAAACACCAAGTGCAAATATCTTACCTATGCAAAATCATTTAACCATTTAATGATGCTGATTTATTTCAAGTGTTTATATCTTATTAACAGGCATACACTATATGTAACAGGATCATCTCAGAGGCAATATTTAAGCATTAAATGAATGTTGAACTTTTGAAACATCAGTCTCCATGACACAAAGAACAATTCTGATACAATACAATTCTGTATATAAATTGTTCTCTATAAAAAAAAGTATGGGCATCTGTTATTCAAAAATCCATTATCAAGAAAGCTCCTTTTCCCTACAGTCTCAAAAGGCTCCCCTTCGCCTGCTTGATTTATACACTGTTCTGTTGTGGAATATCTTAACGTATGTCTTCCTACAGTGCATTAGAGAGAGCTACGCAAAGACGGCTGAGTAGGAGGTGGTAGGGTCTCTGTAATCCCCCCTTACACCCAAATTGCTCCACTTTCAATTCGTTTCAAACCTACTCTTTGTTAATAGAACCAAAGCATACAAATATGGTGGTAAATTAATAAAGGAAGGAGATTAGCTGCTTGTTAATCTATACCATTTATAGGCAGGGAAGAACAATTACACTGTCAGGATCAACTGCAATAAACCTGTTATCCTAAAATACTTCCCCCACCAAAAGTATGGGTTAATAGAGCCCACACTCCGATTGGGGGTAACAGTAGGGGTTTTTTTTTTGTAAAAACTTGCCCCCCTGCCAGTGCTAAGACACCCATGCCAGGAGAGAGCAACTGGTTCTAGCAGCCATGTTGGGGCACACACATGAGCATAATGAGCAAATAACACAACTTTCTTATTATGTGCATGCATGTGATGTCAGATGCTTATTATGCACATGCATGATGCACAACATGGCCACTCATACCGGGAGCTCCCTACTGGTGTTATCGTCCTAGCGTTGGCAGGGACAATTTTTTTTTGTTTTTTTAAAACTACTGTAACACCCAACCAAAGTGTGGTATTAGCCTGCACCTTTGCTAGGGGTAAATATTTAAGGGTAATATGTGCCATTTAATTGGTTCTGTACGCCAAGTACAGCAACAACAATAGCAGTATTCTAGCATTATCAAAAGTAAAAAGGAACAAAATTTCAAACAGGCAATAACTGTTTTCCGATTAGAATATTTAAACTACCGCTCAATTGTTTCCCAGCACTGCATAAAATCTTCACACAGAGACTTGTGCATGATAAAAGATACTTATATGTAACACTAGATATTCTAATTCAGATTTCAACAAATATCTTCTTCCAACAAACACTTGAAGCATACAGAACTAATTAACATTTCTGTGCTATCTGAATTTTATAATATCTTTGAATAAATGCCAGTCAATTTTTCATGCCCTTTTTATAAAGGCATTGCCTAGGGGGGAAGTTTTAGGTTACCTAGAAAAACAGCTTTCTCCACATTAATGAACAAAATTGTAATTCCACTTCTGTAGGAAAAATTATGCAATAAAAAAATAGATAACTACAGATAGATAACTATATTGTAAAGATATTTTATATACATGAACGTTCAACTGATTTAGAAAGACCCATACGACTAGCACCGATACCAAACATATGTATGATGATGTATGATCCGAAGACTGCAGTGACTCCTCCATGCTGCCCATACTTGTTGTTGTAATCTCCCCCCTCGTGGCTTGGTCCTCCTTTCTTAGCCCTCAACCCTCTCTTCTACACTCTTGTCACTCAGTCCTCCATCCTCAGCCCTTCCCCTCTTAACCCTCCGTTAAGACTCATCTGATCTTAACTAAACTTCTTTTACTTAAGTGCCAGTTCTTCCCTAGCAGAGTGCACGCAGGAGCGTGTGTTCTGCTCAACATGTCCTTTCTGTACATTTGCGTCGATCAGCTGACTCGAGTATAAGCTGAGGTAGACTTTTTCAGCACATTTTGGGTACTCGGCGTATACTCGAGTATATACAGTACATGGGCATCTGCCCAGCAACTAGGGAGATCAGAAAGTGTAAAGATTTAAAGCCACAGGGGCACATTAACCATATGGGTCCCTACATATACAGTAAATATCCAGTTACTTCTGGCAGGACATACTTCCAATGAATTCAGCATTTGTCAACCATTCTTACCCTGCCGTAGGTAAGAAAGGATTTGGCAGAAGGCAGGAAATATCATCCCATAAACCTTTCAGTGCTGGTATTGCCTGATGATCCTTTAATGAACAGGACTGTGCATTGCTTAGCAAATTTTAATACTAACAGAACAGAATTGAACTAGAAAATGAAGACTCTATGGTGCGGCACTGAGATACATGTATTGGTCTCAAGGACTTATGAGCATCAGAGAAAACCTTCCTCTCAAAACCCTTGAGAAATCATTCTTAATACAATTACTATACCTTGCAAAGAACGTTATTCTATTACAATAAAAACAAATTCTAGCTCCTGCAATCAGAGATTGGTGTCAGCTTGTAAATAATAATGTGGTCCACACCAAGGCAGCTTACACACAACAGAAACTGTCAAGATACATTTTATTAAATATGGTTCAAATGGCTTGCGTTAGAGATAATGCTATTCCCACGCTACTAAACATAGCTGACCATATATAAAGGAAAATGTTATAAGGTTTAAAGTCAGATGGTAAAGTAACCCTGTATATTGCAATCTTATAAACATAGGGAAACACACTTTATATTTTTCTATTGCCAAAATGTTTAATTTACATTTATTTCATTTTCCAGCCCCTTCCCCCCAACAAGTGATATCTGAGCAGAATCATCCTTCTCACAATCAATACAAAACTAATGTAGTGGGAGATGAACAATCTATTTCAATGTTGTTATTGCAAATGTTTATTGAATGTATAATATGAAACTTCAATAAAATACAAAATTCAGAAACAGCAACAGAGGCATTAGAGGTATGGGACTTATTTTTCAGATAAGGGGGGTTTCTGTGAATTGGAAATATAACAAACAACATAAACATTCAACAATAAACCCAAAAGCATAGTTTTGCCACCGATATGGATGTATGCAGTTTAGCTGCCATCAAGTATAAGGTACTGTTTAATTATGACAGAGAAGAGGGAAATCATTTAAAGCATTTTTTAATTATTTGCTTAAAATGGAATCTAATTAACAGACTTTTGGATATTCGGTTTCTAAATAAGGGATCCCTGTATTTCTGCTACAAAATTTCTTATCAATTTTATGTACAAATGAAATGTACACAAACTAGAGCTAAACAGGATGAACCAAGGAGTTTAGAATTCACTGAACCACAATCTGCTCCTATGAACCATATACAATTTGAATAACTAAGTATCAATTTTGTTTGATAAGAACTGTCACACCATGGATGACAAATGTCACTAAATGAAGGATTAAAATGTAGCAGCTAATCGTTTTCATTAACAATCCCTGCAAGTCCAAATTGCTTTTAAAAGGACCTACAGTGTAATCAAAGGTTTCATAAAGAGGCTTTAGAGCAGAATAAAACACTACTAATACAATAACAGAAATGTTATAAAGTGCAAATGTTATGCAAACAACATATTTCTAAATTATTGAACCACAAATTAAGAAAAATGTGGACACCCACTCCAATGCCTTTACTTTGAACTCTAACTTCAGATATGTCAGTAATACATAATTAAGATAAAATGGGATCATTAGCTTTTATGACTGCAGTTTTCTAATCAATTCCTAACCATGATTTTGACTAATCCAATATAATATTCACAAAATGAGCGATTGATAATATCAAGATGTACGGTATGTTAAAAGGAGCCCAGTCAAATAGCAATGAAAACAAGGTCAAAACTGCATAATAGAAATAGCAAGTGAAACTACAATAGGAACAAAAGATCAATACAATTTTTCTGACTTACATTGTAGTTCCATAATAAAGAATATTTAGCATCCATGGCTTCTCTTAATATTTTTTGCAATGATTTCACAACCTTCTATGATCTTTGTCAAAGAAAATAAAAAGTGTTTGAAAATCAAAAACATTTTAGAGTAGGCATTAAGCTATGGACTAGATGCCCTTTAAGCTGTCCAAATTTTCTGTGACGGAACACAAAAGAAGCTAAATACTAAATTAAAACCAGAAGAGAAGGGGAGAAGAGAGGGAAGGGAATTGGAAGACCTCAGATGTGAGTAAACAGGAAATGGTAGGAACAAGCTTTAGCAACCAAAGCTTAGAAATACACAAGGATCAATACTGAAACACAGAATATAAGAAATATAGCTTTAGGTGGTCCTGTAGTACAATAGCAAGCTTAGTCAAAAAGATATGCTATGAGTAAGTTTTGGCTTGTGATTGTAGCTTCTAGTGGCTTTTGCATAGTAATTCAGAATTGCCGCTTCCAAACAGGCAGCCTTCATCCATTCTATACACTCTGCCTTGGGAAGAGTTGTAAGAGAGAGAAGGCTATTTTAGGGAGCATGGTTATAATGATTTGGCAAGAGGCCTGCTCAGAGGGCCTGTGATGGCTAAGTTGGTGTAGTTCTCCTTGCAAGCCCTGAGAAATATAATATTTTCAAAGGAATTATTTTTAATAAAGTGTTGAGTATGGGTTAGTGCAGTATGGAGGGTGGGATAGGGGTAATAGTATGAAGCTTATAGAGGAACTAAACTTATTATAGCACCTTCTTTGGGATTGAGGCAAAACTACAAAAGAAAATGTAAGCATGTTTTTTTTTTATGCCTCAGTTACTATGCAATATAGTACCAATACTTCAGGTCACTGGTAAATAAATAACATTTTAATAAACAAAACAAAAGAACAAAAAGTAAATTAATAATTCATTTTAAGAAATAATCTTTTTAACGTTCAAAACTTAACTGCCATGATTTTAAATGAAAAACAGACATACCTAAGGTTTATAAAAAATAGCTGTTTAACTGGAATAGCTAGAATTGCAAAAGAGAACAATGAGCCAAGACTAAATACTCTCATTGCTCCTATCAGTGCTCCCATAATCCAACACTGCACCTAAAATGGTGCCAACATTAAAACAAAACAGCTTAGAATATTCCTTGATTTAATGTATCTGTTATTATATAGGTTCAAACACAAGTCAGACACAAATCCCATAATTACATGCACGTGATCTGCACCTAAAATAAAAACAACATTGTATAGGATAACTGTAAAAATAAAGTCTGGCACCATTACTATAAATGTGACCATAATACAGGCAAAACAGACAGGCAGGTTAATTGGTTCCTGATAGAACTGATCATAGTGTCAGTGAATGTGAAATGGTCTGTAGAATGCAGCTCTGCCTGTGAAGGGACTTATGTGAATAATCATTATTGTCTGTTAAGTGCAAATTTCAGCACAATTTAAAATAGAAAAATAATAAAGAGGATAAGAGCAAAGAGCAAGTTAACCCCTCCCCTCCACAAATATAATGAAGTCAACATTATCTGTAATATTTTTCTCAATTTTGCCCAATTTACTACATAATGCTGGAGATATAGGTTGCAAACTCACAAATTCAAATCTATTAAGCATGCTGAACCCTTCTATGTAAACATATATTGAGGGGCACATTTATCAAGGGTCGAATTTCGAGGGTTAATAAACCCTCGAATTCGCCCATTGAATTTAAATCCTTCGAATTTGAACATCGAATTCAAAGGCTTTAGCGGAAATCCTTCGATCGATCGATTTAAGTAAAAATCGCTCTAACAATTTTAAGCGATCGATCGAAGGATATTCGATCAAAAAATTTTTTAGAAAAGTGCTGGGGAAGGTCCCCATAGGCTAACATTGTACTTCGGTAGGTTTAAAGTGGCGAAGTCGAAGTATTTTTTAAAGAGACAGTACTTCAACTATCGAATGGTCAAATAGTCGAACAAATTTTACTTCGAATCGTTTGAATCATTCGATTCGATCGAATTTAACCCATTCGATGGTCGAAGTACCCAAAAAAATACTTTGAAATTCGAATTTTTTATCATTCGAATTCTTCTCTCAAGCTTAGTAAATGTGCCCCTTAGTATACAGGTATGGGACATATTATTCAGAATGATCTGGACCTGGGGTATTCCGGATAATGCATCTTTCCATGATCTAAATCTTCATACCTAAAATCTACTAGAAAATCGTAAAAATATTTAATAAATTCAATAGGCTGGTTTTGCTTCCAATAAGGATTAATTATTAGTGATGATCGAAATTGTCCACTAAGGCAAAAAAAAAATGCATAGACTTCAATGCATTTGAGTGAATTTTCACCAAAGTGAAATGGGTCAGATTAACCCATCAGTATTAATTATACCTTATTATTATATTATATATTATTATAGTTATTATTATTACAGATAAAAAGGAAATCATTTTTACAAATTTGGATTATTTAAATAAAATTGATTCTATCGGACACGGCATTTCCATAAATCAAAACTTTCGGGATATCAGATTTCCAGATAATGGATCCCATACCTGTATATTAAAAAGGTATTTTACCTTACTATTAACTTTTAGTACAATTTAGAACAATTTAGTACAATTTAGTCGTTGTTTTTTTGTAGATTTTAAAACATTTACATTTACAACTCAGGCTGCAAATGTTAACTGCTGTTTGCTAGGGCTTGATTATCCTTGCAACCAAGCAGCAGCAGACTGAAAAATCAATAGGAGATGGCCTTAAAAGAAATATACAGTAAACAATTCAGAACTATCACAACAATAAATTTAAACAATCACAATAGTTTGTTTTTCTTTTTAAGGATTCTATGACCCCCTACAACGACTTTTCAGTAGTAGGTTAAAAATAGAAAGATACAAAAAAACACAGAAATGTAATGTTAAGCACAAGTATGGGCTCCATTATCTGGAATACTCAGGAGCTGTTGTTGTCTGAATAAGGGGTCTTTATGAAATTTGGATCTCCATACATTAAGGCGTTGATTTATTAAAGGAGAAGGAATACCATTTTACAATTGGGGTTCCAAAAGTTAGGCACCCCTAAGTGACTACTTTTACTTACTTCTACTTACTTTCTATCAGCAGGACCAGGGTTCTTCTAGCAAACACCACAAAGTAATCCTCTTCTTGCTTCTTCAATTTTCAAATTTCTAAATAGCTGGCTATTTCATTAAATGTTTGGCTTTTCTCTCTACTGTGCATGCGCAGCTGCGAGAAGACCCAAAGAAGCAGTAAGAGGATCTCTCCGTGGTACTCACTAGAATAATCCCGGGTCAGTGCAGTTGTCACGATCAGCAGCCTAAATCCAGAACCGGTGCTAGGCTCCCTAGTCTCGGCTCTTGCTTCTGCCTTTAACTGCCCCCTTTCACTTGGGGAGGAGCCCTCAGCTAATTGGATGCCGCCAGGTCTTAATAAGAGAGGAGCCAAGCAAAGGGTTCTGGACGAACAAAGGGGCATGATCGTTGTCTAGGTTTTGGATGGAAGGCACAGTACTAGGAATAGACAAAGCGTAGTCAGGCAGGCCGGGGTCAGTGCGGGCAGAGTACTAGCAAGGTCAGACAAGCAGGGTCAGTGCAGGAAGAGTTCAAGCAAGGTCAAACAGGCATGGGTCAATACCGGTAGAATCGTCAGGCAGGAGTCAGGATTAGCAGAGTTCAAAGTAGTCAGACAGGAAGAGATCAAAACCAGGAATCAAACACAGAAGCAGGTGCTTGAGGGGAAAGGACCCCACCAGGCCCTGGTCCCGTTAGACCACCAGGGTAAGCTATTACAGCAGTTTTCTGAAATAGTCATGGAAAAAAAATCCAACTTTTACGGAATTTATTATGCGACAAAATTCAATCTGAAAATACCCCAGCTAAAACCTGATCTTTCTTTGATACATGGTTTTAGAGGTTTTCTGGTGTGACGCCGGCTTTTGTACAATAATACAAAAAAATCATAGTTATTGTGCCATAAGTTGAAAAAGTTGCAGTTTTTACAAATCTTCTGCAGTTTTTCAGAATTTTTTCCCATTCTTGTTTTTTAAGTTTGGATCTTTTAATAAATGTCATGATATTCTTGGTTTTTAGAGAAAGTGAGTTTAGTCATGGTTTCTAAACCTCTAAAATGAGATTGTTGATAAATTAAGTATTAAATAAACCCACTAGGACTGTTTTGCATTCAATATAGATTTGTGCAGCTTAGTTAGGATCAAGAGGTTTTCTATAATTTGGATCATACCTTAAACCTACAAGAAAACATTTAAGAAATATGCAAACCAATAGGACTCTTCAATATGGATAGTCCCTCAAATACCATAGTTCATAACATTTCCATTAGTAACCTGATTATAAATCAACATCTTTGCCTATTGGTCACATATATCAAATTGACCATCAAAATATTCCTATTTGGCACCAAAATTGTTTATGAGACGTTTCCACTTCACTGTCAATTCATTTAAACAAAAACTATATCCACTGTACATTGCACGTCACAATAAAAGTATACTGCATAAAACAGCCCATTTGTAAAACACTGTTTAATCTTAATAAAGCATTATCCTAAAAATATACTTTTCTAGTAGCATGTGTCATTGGATAATTCCAAATACAAAGTAGTCAGACTAGGGAATAGAAAAAAGAAATCGAAAAATGGAATTTCGAAATTTATCATGTACTGTCTCTTTAAAAATTCAACTTCGACCATTCACCATCTAAAACCTGCCGAATTGCTGTTTTTACCTATGGGGGACCTCCTAGAAAATATTTGGAGTCAATTGGTGGACTTTGAGAAAAATTTCGAATCGAACTTTGAATTTGGCCGAATACGGACCTATTTGATTTAAAACGGACCTATTCAACCTATTCAACCAACAAAAAACTTTGACTTATTTTCGGTTGGTCTTTTTGAATTCGAATTTCCAAGTTTTTTCAATTCAAAATTCGACCCTTGATAAATATGCCCCTATGTGTGCAGGATTTTTTTAGCAGGAGAATTGAGGGTCTTTGCTGCTACAGTATATGCTGTATACACAGTGGGTATATAAATATATAGTGAATAAAGTACCCCCTCTTGTCAAATATAAGGATATTATAAGTTACCGAGGAGTTTCATGACCATATAAAAACATGAGGCCGAGGTAACTTCTAATATCCTCATATTTTACAACTGGGGGTACTTTATTTATTATAATACACAAATTTCAGTGAGTCATGTGACAGAAATGACATCATTACTCACCGTTTATAACTGATGACGTCAGAACTCACCGTTTATAAGGAAATAATTTACAAGATATTCATGGCTTTTGTGTATTATAAAGAGATATAGGGAAAAAAATATAGACATATACAGTATGTGTCTTCTATACAGGCATGGCTAGTTATATTGAGAAACATGGCAAAATATTGTGTAGTTTTTTGGAGCACATCCACCCAGAAAATACTATTTGTGTAACCATTCTTTGCTATTCATAATCCTCCAATGCGTAACCAACCCCCCCTAAAATGAGACTGTTGATAAATAGAATTCCACTTCTGCTAAAAATAAATTAAGCATTAAATAAACCCGATAGGACTGTTTTGCATCCAATATAGATTTGTGCAGCTTAGCTAGGATCAAGGGGTTTTCTGTCATTTGGATCATACCTTAAACCTACAAGAAAACATTTAAGAAATATGCAAACCAATAGGACTCTTCAATATGGATTGTCCCCCCACCGTGCCCAGGCAAGGTAAGGGCATGGCATAGCAGTTTTTCAGCAGGTCGAGTTTCTGCCCTTTGTGGCATTACCCCAACAAGTAAAAGGACTTGGAAGAGCGAACAAAGTGTTGTTTTTATTTTGAAACACTGATTTTTTTACATTTATAGGACATTTTGGTATAATATGATGGAAAGAAACGCTAAAAACTTTCATACCTCAAAAAGTTTATACGACGAAAGGAAACATCAAAGAGACAGCATTTCCATCATTCCAAAAGAACCAGATTTAAAGATTTGAAGTACAAAGGGAATACCACCAGCCTCAAAGCAGAGGATGATTCCATAGTCAATAGACCTTTTGTACAAGCAAGTAATTCAACTTTTCAGACCAATAGAAGGTTCTCAAGATAGCACCAGTTGTAATCTTTTTAAAGCCAAGAGGTAGGGATTGCAGCAGTCAAACTACTAAAGCCCCTCTGTGTTAATCAGCTGGCTGTTGGTATGAATTGAATAATCCAACAATACAGTATGTACTCACATAATACACAAAAAAATAGGCAGTTTATAAATTAACTTGAATACAATCAAATGCTACTGGTCAACACGCTCTCCTGGGAAGTATGCACTTAATCGATCATTTATTGTTCAGAGAAGCAAAGATAACATTTTTTTATCAGACATTTACATAACTAGTTTCTTAAACAAAGCTACTTTTCATTCAATTTAGCTAAATAGTATGCTGTTATTTAGAAACAAAAGTAGTCAGAATAAATGTATGCTCTAGTCTAAATGGTGGTATTTGCACAAGCTACAGGAGTACCATATTATTTTTAAAGACTTATAGTGCCATCCACCAACATTTTCCTTTTAGCACCAGAAGGCAGAAGGAGTTTTGGAACCTAATTGTGTGGATTCATTTTTATACTTGAATATTTGTATTTGTCTGCCCGGATTGCTTTCCTGACATAGTGCTGTTTGACCTGTGAGGGGACCCGTTGTGGTAGGGGGTTATTTATCAAAGTCCGAATTTATCTCAATATTTACTGCTACAAACTCAGATCAAATCCACTCAGGTTTTTTACACTTATTTATTATTACATTTTACCGAAAATTTGCTTTGCTGGAAAAAATCAGATCTCCAAGATTCTCACGATTTTTTTGGAATTTTCACACAAAAAACTTTGGGATATTGCACAAAATCCAGCGAACAAAACAAAAAAATCATTGGGGATTCTACCATTGACTTATATGCAACCTCGACAGGTCTGAGATGCCGGATTTTCAGATTCTGACTTTTCCATCTGAATAAATTCCGAAAAATGTTATGATATTTTAAAAGTCCGATTTTTGCATTCGGAGTTTAGTAAATAACATATTAACATATGCAAATTAGGATTCGGCGAATCTTTCACTAATGATTCAGGGTTCGGCCGAATCCAAAATAGTGGATTCGGTGCATCCCTAGTAATCTCAGCCCAGAGCTATGAATGAGCAGGGAGAGACACAGGCCGGAAGTGATGTCACACCAAGGTAATATGGCAACTGCTATGCTAAACAAACAGAGAACACTTCTAGAGCTGTTTGCTCAGGTATGGTAAAGCATTCTACAGAATAAATATAGTGTTATAGCTTGCACTATTGTGGTAATCTATTGGCAATAAACTGCCCCGTTAGCTTTCCTTCTCCTTTAAATGGCTGGTGCCGTGCAGTTTGCTGGTCTCCCTGCTAAACTGTGAAGGTTAGAGAGTCAATTTCACATCTACATAGCAAAATTATCTTATTAATACATAGTATAATTTAGCAGATATTTTTCAGATATTTTCTAAATATAAAATGCCATATGCTTTGAAATTTTTTTTAGCAATAAATCATCTTGTGCACCAGTCTTTGGTGTAGGCTAGGTGTGTAAGGGTGAGATTGTATGCCTTGAGCCTGAGAATAGGAATGTATAATTAACTTTTCTGTGACCTTGATTTCTAGTGATGAACTCCACCAGGGCTGCTCCTACCATGAGGAAGAGCTCTCAGCAGCATTCCAGCTGGCAATTTCAGCAATGTGGTTGCTAGGGCCCAAGTTCCCCTAGTAACCAAGCACTGATTTGAATACGAGACTGGAATATGTATATGAATTGGAGAGGGCCTGAATAGAAAGATGGGTAAGAAAAAGAAGCAATAACAATAAATATGTAGCATATACTTTTTAGATGGGGTCAATGACCCCATCTAAAAATTGTCAGACGAAGAACAATTGAAAAGTTGCTTCGAATTGGCCACGCTTTAACATGCTAAAATGTAAATGTATAAGTGAACCAATCATTTAATCGGCTGCATAATAATTTGTCTGGAAGCAATTGAAATCTTTGTCATTTCAAAAAGAATACTAAAATGTCACTTATAATAGAAACATGAATAAATTTTAAAAGAACAGAAAATACCATGGGGCACATTTACTTAGCTCGAGTGAAGGATTAGAATAAAAAATACTTAGAATTTCAAAGTATTTTTTTGGCTACTTTCGACCTTCGACTACGACTTCAACTAAAAATCGTTCGACTATTCGACCATTCGATAGTCGAAGTACTGTCTCTTTAAAAAAAACGTTGGCCTCTAATTCGCCACCTAAAACCTGCCGAGCACCAATGCTAGCCTTTGGGGAAGGTCCCCATAGGCTTTCCTAGGTTTTTTTGATCGAAGGATTTTAATTGTTTTCCTTCGATCGTTCGATCGAACGAATTGCGCTAAATCCTTCAACTTCGATATTCGAAGTCGAAGGATTTAACTATCCTTGATAAAGGCCCTAATGTGGGCCGAAACGTTGGACACATGAGTGATGTTGAAATAAAACTCTTTTGATTGAAAACTTCGGTGTGCTGGTCCACTTTGAACATTATATATATATATATATATATATATATATATATATATATATATATATATATATATATATATATATATATATATATATATATAATCAAAATAAGCCATAAATAACTAACAGAAGATTTGTAGATGTCAGTATGTTTCTATTTCCACACAGATAGGGGCAGATTTATTAAGGGTCGAATAGTAAATTCAAATTTTTTTTGGTGTTGAGAGCCACACATTCGAATGTTAATGCCCCAATGTATCACACCTCGACTATGGAAACAGTTCTAATTTGAATATTCGCCACCTAAAGCCTGCGAGTTCATTTCTAAGTCAATGGCAGCAGTCCGTTTAACCATTTGAAGATGTTAATTGCCTTCCTGACATTTGAGTTTTTTTCAGAGGGAAAACTCGATTCGAATTAGATTCGAATTTGATTCAAATTTTCAGGTAGGGACTATTCGATTGAATATAAGACAATTTTTCTTAAATAACCTCCCATTCGAGTTGTGAGTATATTCACATAAATTGGAAATTTCACCTTTGATAAATCTGACCATTAATATGAACCAAATCAACTTGCCGTTGTTCCATTCTTAGCAGTTGTTAAAATGTGTAACTTTCCTTCTTACTCAATATCTGCACAAGATTTCTTATGGAAGGAAAAAATATTTACAGTTGATACTATGCTACCACCTAATGGTGACACGGAATATCTAACATTTCAACACTAACACATGCATCATGTATAGTATAATCTCTTCCAGATCACAAAACAACTTTATAAAGCCCAAAACTGCTGTTTATTTTGCAAGCATGGGCAAACATGAGTTTATGAACATGCCAAATATATGAAAAATAAAATAAAATGTGTGGATAGCACCTCACTTCCTCTCCAGAAACAGAAGAAACATTAAACCCCCCAGGAATATTTTGAATTATGCATTATGGACTGTAACGGGCAGAATTATCAAAATGTGAGATTAGAGATCACCACAGAAATACTTACCTGCTTTCTATTCAATCATATGGGATTTTTAGAATGACAATTATCAAATAGTGAACTCATACTTTCACCCATTGATAAATACACTTCTAAAAATCCCATTGGTATAAATAGAATGTAGGGAAATCTTTCTGTGATGAGCTCTAATCTCACATTTTAATATATCTGCCCATTACAGTGTGGTGGTATATTAAAGGGATATGTTATACAGCTGCAGCTGGTGTTACCTGATTATTGTACAGGTATGGGATCTATTATCCAGAATGCTTGGATAAGGAGTATTTCTGTAATTTGGATTACTATACTTTGTCTACTAACAAATAATGTTAATATTAAATGAATCCTATAGGATTGATTTGCCTCCAATAAGGATTAATAATATCTTAGTTTGGATTAAGTACAAGTTACGGTATTATTATTACAAAGAAAAGGAAAACGTTTTTAAAATGTTTTTATTGTTTGATTAAACTGGAGTCTATAGAGAATGGCCTTCCTGTCATTTGGAGCTTTCTTGATAATGGGTTTTCGAATAATGGATCCCATACCTGTATTATGGAGGCAAAAGCATTATGGACAGTTTATAGGCAGTGAAATATTAAAGGGGTGTATTGTACAGTCGTAAGATAAAGTGTGTGAACCCTGTGGTGTTACCTGATCACTGTATTAAATACACACAACGGTAGCACTTTTAGTCAATGCTAATCATGCCTGTGCAATACTAACTAGAAACACACTTACATATTGTTCATCTCAGTTTGAACCATCCTAAAGAGAACTATTAGCAACAACCCTAAAACAAGAGCTGCAAATGGAGCCACACTGGGAACTAGCGAAGCAGTAGAACGCCGGCAGGTAAGCCTATCGCAGGAGGGAGAGCCGTGGAGTCAGGAACCACAGAGGTCTTACCCCACTGTGCACAATACCGAGTGGCAAGTGCCGACACAGTAGCCAGAGACGAGTCGGGGACAGACCAGGACTAACGCTATGAGCAGTTAGGAGATTCAGCTAGCAGTCTCACAAGCAGCAACCTTGTTTGCTGAATTGCCACTTTTACTGGCAACTGGCCCACATGCACATGGGCTCTAAGTAACCTTGAACAGCCACTGATTGGCCAGTTGCAACCCATTTAACTCCTGCTTCACTGCAGTGAGTTCCTAACAATAAGCAACCCCACAGTGAATTCAAACAAATAGTACCGGCCTGGGAAAAAAGTAGTGTAGCATCACAATGGCATCACAATCTTTGTTAACTTTTCTGTCTACTGTACATGTACAATAGTCTAAGTCTGTGCTAGTTATAGCTGGAAAAGTTAATAGAGAGTGCTGAATGCAACACAAATAGACAAAAGCTATTGGATTCACTGGGGAGGGTTGATAGCATATCAGAATCCAGTGAATGTGCTTTTCATTGACAGACATAACTGATCTGTTCAAATTGACAGCCTCAACACAAAATTTCCCTAACATTTTTGCCATCTATGCAATGTTCAGCTCAGCAAGCGTGTAATATGGGTGGTTTACTGCCTACTTGCCAAGCTTCAAATCACAATGCAACCTCATCCTTCATGTAATTTTGCACAATCCAATCCAAAAATGACCTGTGTAATTCTTTCATCTGAAAGCTTTTCTTGGTTTCCCACATGGATTTTTTTGCAGGGACGGGCAGTGAGTGGCAAGGCAATAAGTGATATGTCAGACAGTTGCTTACATCTGCATGCAGTGTATTCAACCAGTCCGGGACAAATGTTCTGTTATGTTTTGACTTCTAGAGGTAATTTCTTCCAGAACATTATCTTTAATCTAAAATGGAAAAAATACACATTAGAAACTTGTGAAAAGATTGATGTTAAAAAGATTGATGTTACTATAAACTTGGAAGGCACAATCATATTTCCTTTTGTATGCTGAAAAAGTAAAATGCAAATATGAAATAAAGGCTAAACAAAACTTTAATAAAAGGTAATGGTTAACACATTCCACTTATGTTTAGGGCGAAATTACAATGTGCATGAACGTACTGTATGTATGTAGTATGCAATCAAACAAATTTTCAAAATAGTAGCTACAGAACAGAGCCCCCATGGCCAGAACTAATGCGTAGGATGAAAAAGCAGAAGCTTTATAACTTGTATCTATGTCTAATATCTGCTTCTTCTTTTTAAAATTCACTCTCTGTTTGAATCTGTACTAGCACACACATGTGAATCTGTTAGCTGATATTGTTTACCACTGTATTTAGTTAGTTTAGGAGCAATCTCTTTCCATACAGTGTGCATCTCAGAAAAAATCAAACAACAAAATTCACCTGAGCACACAGGAATGGAGGCAAATGGAGGACACGTGTTTCTAGAAAAAGAAGTGAAAGAGGTACCCTGTTCCTAGGTTGGGCATTGAATGCACTATCCAGCTCAATAAAGAAGGAGGAATCGTTCCATCACTATAATATAACCTTTATGAAATAACTAAGACAAAAAAGGCTATAAGACACATTTCAGAATCAGGGATCTGTATTCAGCCAATCACCATCGGAAAGGATAGCTGTAGACAAATGAGTGTGTTCAACAAGCTCATTCTCCTTGGCATACAGTATTTGACCAAATTGAAGGAATAGTAACACCAAAAACTGAAAATGTCTTAAAGGAATGCTAATATAATGTAGTGTTGCCCTGCACTGGTAAAACTGGTGTGTTTTCTTCAGAAACACTACTATAATTTATATAAACACAGTTAATAATAACAGTTAAGTTCTGAAAAATCACACTGTATACTACAGGGTTTATCTGTTATCTGCTGTGTATCCTGTGCCTTTTCTCCTATTTCAGCTTTGAATGGCTGCCCCCGTGGCTATACAGCAGCTTATTTATATAAATTATTATATAGCTTCTGAAGCAAAAATATCAGTTGTTACAGTGAAGCACAACAGTACATTATATACAGTATTTTTTATTACTTTATAAGACTTTCATTTTTTGGTGGTACTGTTCCTTTAAGTATTTACTGTATTATATTTTAGCAGACTCTGTAATCTAAACATATGGTGATGTACTTCATACTAATTATCTGATCCAGTTATTGCCAACCAATGACTTGAAAGCAACATTGTGACTCCCTTATACGTATTACTTTTCAAGTGTGAGACACCAGCTGATACCTATGATTGTTCTATGTTCTGTCATTTGGTGCTGTATTATGGAAATGCATCACGTTGCAACAATGTCTGTATACCTATAACGTTCACCGGAAACAGGCAGCATGCAATATGTAATCCTGTCACACACTGCAATATAGCTCAGCACTGTCTGCTAGTCATAATGCCTTAGTTTAGTTTACAACACATTACAACATGTAAATATCAACTATAGTAAAGCAAGTCAAAAAGTGAAGGGTTTCACACAGAAATGACAGGGGTGATTAATTGCATCTTAATGCACAGTGCATAAAATACATTAAATATAATATTTCAAAGAAAATAAAAATATACTTTTACCCTCTTTTGTACTTTACTTATTTGTTTTTCATTTTACTACTCAAAACAGCAATCACTATGTTTTTGTGATCTACACAAAAATAATACCCCAGTGTGTAGTGTTAGCCTTCCCATGCCTGGCATGGCCTAAGGACCCCCTCATTTCATTTATTTTCTTAGCCTAATGATGGTCTGCTTTACGGGTACTGTTTTACGGTCACCGTGCATCCCTTGTTTGTGTATTTGGTACATGTGGCTCTGGGTACTGCAACCATCAACTAGAAACCTATATATATCATCAGCTAAAATAGGTTCAAATGAACTGTCTCTTGAGGTTGTGCTTGAGCAAGTTAAGCTTTTAGTAGCTTACCCTGTGCAGAGGCTTTGCTTATAAAGGAGGTGATTTCTTAACTCTCAAATTCAAATTTGACTTTTCAAACCGTGAATGTTCAAGATTTATTAAGCACAAAAAAACTCGAATGTAAAAATTTGACATCTGAAAGCTGTCAGATGTCTGGAAGAAGTTGAGTTGTAAGCAAAATGTATGTGATTTTTTGAAAGTTGATAAACTTAGTAAAATGAATTTGCTTTATGTTACAGTTTTTTTTGGGGGGGTGTTGTTCAGGTTTTAAGAGACTTGAGTTTTCAAAAAATAATATTAATTTATAAATATGCCTCCCATTGTTATAAATTAGTTATAAAGGCTACATTACCCTCTTAAATCCACAAGATGTCCTTCAAACTGCAAGAATCACACTAGCAGAAATGATTTAGTAAAATAAGCCAAAGAAAAGCAGACTCTAGTAAAATCTTATACTATAAATCATTTATACATTAATTAAAGTCATATTGTATTTTTTATATAAAGCTCTGATAAGATGAAATGAGATCTGTGTTAAAGGAGAATTAAAGCTTAACAAACAAGTAGGCTAGAAATGTACAATATGTTTTGTACCAGCCCAAGACATCCACAGCCCTTTAGCAGATGATCGAGACCAACTCACGATATACAGTATATAAAAAATACAAGTCACAATACAGAGTTGATTAGTAATTAATTCAGATTTTCAGTACAATTCTGCATCACAATGCAATAATCAGCCCTATAGCATTTGCTTCTATGAAACAGGAGTTTCATCTAGTGCTTGATGATTTTCAACAATCCCGCCTAAGCTATAGATAAAACTGAGCTTGTAGCTCAGCCAGCTGAGCAGCAAAACTCATGAAATATCCCTTGGCATAAAGATGCCTTCTCCCAAGGTAAATGTGTTGCAGTGGAATCTGGCAGGTCCTGGATAATGGCATTTGTTAAGAAATGTTTATTTTAATAAGATAAGAAATATTACATGTTCATTTTGTGGCAGTTCCCCTTTAAAATTCTGACCAAAAATAATTATTTGGTATTTTATTGTAAGGCTACTAAAACCCTGTGATACCGACACTTGTCCTTCACTCAATGACACTGTCTTGTGTTTAACTGGAAGTGACACTCATGGACACTTCCAGGCAGCTGTAACTTCCAGGCAGATGTCAAACCAGCAACACCCTCTATCCAAGCTGACTACTATAATGGTCTGTTAACAAGGACCTCCTTGGGAGATAGCTAGTCGAGAATCCTTCTTTAGGTGACTCCGGTGCTCCCCTGCAACTCTGGTTTTCACCAACGCCCTTTTTCGGCCCTGGAACTTTCTGCAGAGGAGACAACATGGGACTAGAGCATTACAGCTGTGAAGCATGGTACAGAAAAGGAGTAGGCAGAAAGCAAAGTCAAGGTCAGGCAGAAGTCAGGTCAGGCAGCAGGTATGGGTAATCAAATAAACAGGCTGGGGTAAGAAACTGGATCAAGGACAAACATGGGCTTAAGCAGGTACTGGGAAACAGACGCCAACTTGGGCCAACAGGAAAAATAAGGAGCAACATTTAAAGGGCAAGAAACCAATCAGGAAGTAGTAATTAGTGATAGACAGGCAAGGGACCAATCAGAACGAAAGAATTCTTTGTTTATAAAGAGAGCGTGCACTTTAATGATGTCATTGTGGTTGATGCACATGTCATGCACATACTGATGACATCACTGTGCTCGGCGTGCGTGCCGACGTCATTGCATGCCGACGTCATTGCGGGTGCAGGACCCCTGCCCTGCACCGGCCAGTCAGCGAACTGAAAGGTAAGGCAGCACATCTGTCCGGCAGGGAGGATTACAACTACTCCGTTGCTCTATCATTGCTTTTTATAACGCATAATGACAGCAGTTAGAGCACAAAGAGGGAAATAGGTTCAGGAAACACTTCTGGAAAACTTACAAGTAACATTTTAAAATAGTTTTTATGATGATTTGTATACTGAGTAAGCTAATGCTCTTTTTTTGCTGTAGTTCAATGCATTCTAACATGGAATAGTGCTAGGGTGAAAAGGGTTGAAAAATAATTGTAAATCCTGTAACATAATGTAAAATGTGTGTTATTAAAATTATAATTGATGACACTGAATTGGTTTTCACCTCTGTGATAGAAATTTGTATTTTTCTTTAAGGTCAAATTTCAGAATGCAAAGCTAGAGAAGCACTAACTAAAAGTTGCAACAAAATTGTGCATCAATTCAAATCAAGCAATGTTTTTGAATTGTTGACCCAAAAATTGACTTTATGGAATTGAGACTCCTGAAGGTCTAAAACATACTCCAATTGGAGTATTTTCGATTCTGATTATTAGCAGCTTCAGAGCATAATAAAAATTGAAAAGTTTTAGGTTTTTTTCCCCTCTAAAAAACGTTTTCACCCTTTTAAAACTGGACCAGAAAAATTACTTTTGGTTTTTCCAGTAGAATTCCAAAAAAAAAAGTATCAATACTGTGGGATACCGAGGCTTTTTTGGCAACTTTGGACTATGTCAAACGTGATATTCTCACAACCAGTGTAGAAAATGGAAAATTTTTGTTGAGAAAAATAGGGCCCAAATTTCCACAAAAAATACTACTCTGATGCAACCATCAAAAAAAGGCCCTAAACACAAGATTACTTTTGGTCAACTCAACAATTCAAAAAATGAAATAATCAGTCAGAGGGTTGCACATGACCCAGACCTTCAGCAGAGGGAGTTCGCACCAGAAATCATCAATGCAGGGTGGCACATACCGGACCAATATAGTATAAAACCAGGAGCTAAAGATAAATGTTAAGAAAAAGTTTAACATGTATTTTCCATTATGGCTAAAACAAAAAGCCTTATGTGTTTAGTGTCAAGAGGATACTTAATCATAGGCTGTTCACATGACATAAATTTTAAAGGAGTGGGAGCCAATAGTGAATAGGTGGGAGGGACTAGCAAATAACCAATCCTAAAGCACCTTGAGCATTCCTAATGGTCAATAGATATTTACAATGTAACATCATAAGGAAAATATATGTGATATATAGATAAATACTGAGAAACAAGTATAGCTATACATAACAAGACACATCAAAATCAATCTAGTACCCAAAAATAAAATCCACTTTATTTCCTTTTTTAGGAGTTCAGAAATAATGTTACCTCCTTGTATATTAGGAATAACTCTGTCTATACCAACTACTTTTAAGAAGGAGAGAGTTCTATTATTGCATGCCTCAAAATGTTTAGCAATGGATGTTTGACTGTTTTTATTAGTAATATTTAGAACATGTTGTCTAATTTTTTAGTTTGTCCTACATATTGTTTTACTTGTCACAAGTAAGGAGGTAAATTACATTTCGAGTATTGCAGTTAAAGGGCACGTAAAGTCTAAAATAGAATAAGGCTAGAAATGCTGTATTTTGTATACTAAATATAAACATGAACTTACTGCACCACAAGCCCAATCAAACAAATAATTTACGCTTATAAAGTTGGCTACAGGGGGTCACCATCTTATAACTTTGTTAAACATCTTTGCAAGACTAAGACTAAGTGCACATGCTCAGTGTGGTCTGGGCTGCTTAGGGATCATCATAAACAAAACTGCTTGAGTTCTGCATGGCTGGTATGTAAGGCGGGGCTCCCCCTGCTGTTCATAAGTATGATTGTTTCCCTGCTCAGCAGTTAGGGACCATCTGACAATTCCTATCCACAGCAGTAAATGAAGGGAAAATTAAATGCATACAGTCAGTATATATATAAGTCAGTGTATATATAAATATAAAAGTATATATGGGATTTTATTTTTTTGCCTTTACATGCCCTTTAACATCATGTTTTGTTTGATATATTTTATTAGTACCGGTTGAGGTGTGGGATTTAGTAATGTGTATGTATTTGCAAGTAATGCATTGTGTTGAACCACATTTAGAACTACCTTTTGTAAGTAACCAGGTATTGGGTGTAGTGGTGCTTTTTATGAGGTTAGGTGACAACTTATTCCCCAAAGTCGCGTTTTTTTCTGGATACAAACTTGTATCCTTTTCTTATAATTAATTTTAGTGTAGGATCTTTTCTTGCTTTTAAAAGGTTTTTTTCAGAATGTCATGACTATAACCCCTTTGCAATAATCTTTCTTCTAATTCTTTTGATCTATCAATAAAGTCTGTAAATTTAGTGCAAATGTGTCTTAGACATAAAAATGTACTATAAGGAATATTCATAATCAGGTGTTGAGGGTGACATAAAGTGGCATTGAGAATAGTGTTGGCTGTGAATAGTAGTCTTTATGTGAATGTTAATTATTACACTATTATTTTCCCAAAATAATTAATATCCAAATAAATAATGGATTGTGCATTAAATTCACATGTGAATTTCCAATTCAATGTATTGTGATTAATGTAAGAGATAAACCCAGTGAATTGGTCAAAAGTACCTGAACAAATAAGCAACATATCATTATTCCATAGTACTGAATGTGTTCAGAAAAGCTACAATCTTGAAAAATATTTTGTTCTTCCCACCAACCTAAGAAAAGATTGGTGTATGAAGGGGCAAATTTAGCACCCATTTCTGTCCCTCAACATTGCAATTAGTATTTGCTGTCAAATAGAAAAAAGTTATGTGTTAATACGGTAAATAATTAATAAATGAAGAATAAAAGTGATGAGATTTGAATCATAAATGTAGAATAGATCTAGTCAGTTCAATGTCCCTTCCCCAAGAGCTCTTATGTCCCCAAGTAGTGCTACCTGCCCCAAGTTACCTTTCCCTTTGAAAGTAGTAGCCACTCCCATGTGGCAGGTACACAAGCAATACCTGTCCTCACCCTGGGGAAACACAAAGTGGCGAAAGTATCCACAGGCAGGAAATTGGAAACTGGCTCTCCCTAAAGCTGAAATACTTTATCAAAGTAGAGGAAACACAGCCCTTCTCCCTGGAAAAGCCTTGTAAGCAGCACTTCTCTTTTTGAAGTGTATATGTAATGTTGGCTCTGCGCCTCTCAGTCTACAGGCTAAAAGCAGCAGAGCCAATGCTCTATTTGCCTTCAGTTGTAGAGCAAGCGCATACTATAGTGTAGGTTACAATTCTCTATGCTAGCATTTTGTAGATAGATAGATCTGCAGCTCCGTAGACTAACAGCAAGTCAACACACAGGGAATCTTTTCAATAGACACACAGGGTATGTTTTTAATAGAGGAAGTGGAAGAGAGATGAGGGAGGCATGAGGATGGGCTATGCTTTAGTCCCCCTTTAATCTATTAAAATACAATATATTGATAATGTTTGACTTTAGTGGACCTCTTGTGTGTGTATATATATATATATATATATATATATATATATATATATATATATATATATATATATATATATAGCCTCCGTGCAAGTCCGCACACGTCACTTTGTCTATTACTTCGGGTGCAGTGTGTAGATTGTAGTACACAGCGTTCCAAGGTTACACGCACACCGTGTTAAGAATCAATAATTTATGGTTTAATATATATATATATATATATATATATATATATACAACCTCATAAAATATGAGTGATACTATGCTATATTTTCCTTACCTATTTTCTTCTCCTGCTTGAGCTCAGCACTAGTTCCACATATCCATTTTATATATATGTGTGTGTGTGTATACAGGGGGTTATTTATCAAAGGTTTTTTTAAACTCTAATAAATTTTATTCACAATTTGAATGGTATGTTATTATGATTTTGAAATGTGATCGAATTGTCCAGACCCAAAAATCTTGCATCGAATTTAAATAGAATTTTCCTCCTAAAAAAAATCTTGACTTTTATGCGTCAAATTTTTTTTTGACGCGCATCAATTTTTTTTTTTTTTACATGGGTAAAACATTTTTTGACATGTGACTTTTCTTTTCTCCCATTGGAGTCTATGGAACGTCATTTTCGCAGCAAAACTTGGCAAATATTTGGCTCATCACTATATCTTCACATAGTTCAAGGGACCTCTGCCATTTACTTCTACATGAACTCTGCAGGTTTATGTGGAGAGTAGTAGAATTTAAATTTTTTAAGGGTCTGACTGTAATACATCTCACATTCGAAATCATATTTGAGTTTGAAGCCGAGCTGTGTCGAAATTGTGAGTTTTTACCAAAAATTCCAACTAGGGTTGCCACCTTTCTGCCAGTTTAATGCTGAAATGTGGACGGGGCAGTGATGTTGCAGGCAGGCCCGGATTTGTGGGAAGGCCACCTAGGCCAGGGCCTAGGGCGGCAGGATTTTAGGGGGGCGGCATGCTGCCCAACCACACCCACATTGGTTCAAAAACACTGGGGATGCACAGGAGATACAATCTCCATGAAAATTTGCACGAATAAAGGGGAGGGGACAGGGGCGACAAATGGCAGTGGGCCTAGGGGCGTCCGCTATGTAAATCCGGCCCTGGTTGCAGGGGCGGGCCATGACATCTCAGGGCGTGGCTGTGACTTCGCAGGGTTGGGCCATTTGTCAGGGGAAGGGTTATGATGTGGAGATTGGCTGATTGATGCGTCAGTCATGGGGAATCCTTCCTGGTTTTCCTAATTTGTAAAACCGGACAGGTAGTTTTGACCCGGGCAGCCCTTCAAAAAACAGGGCTGTCAGGGTCAAAACCGGACAGGTGCCAACCCTAATTCCAACTCAAACATAAGAATTGGAACCTTAGTAAATCTGCCCCATAGTGTATCATATACTCATGAATATGTTTGTCCAACAAAGATGCATTTTTAAAAAAAGTTTCTTAGGTTGAAAAAAGTGCTGGGATGGTATATAATAATAGATCAAATATGTCTTGAGGAATTTTACAGCCCCTCTGTGGGAAATTGAAAAACAAGTTAAGGGTTTCCAACCTTCCTCTGGAGCAACTAGCCTTTTGTGTGGATTAAGTTAGGAAAATATTTTTAAACCTATTCTGCTTTTTGTCTCAGATTGTTGTCTGACAACATGGGCTGAAGGCAGCAGCACACAAGTGGTTTTACTATGAATATACTTCTAAATTACATATGACGTTTATTTATTAGTCAAGTGTATAATGATCTAGTCAGGAGTTTTGAATGAATTTAGGTGCCACTTCAACGCTGTAAAATAGTAAATAGCTATTTTCGCATACTACAATAGCAACCAGGACAAGTTATATGCCGCTGTGATTGCCGGCGATTGTTATTGGCTGACGATAGCACGTGATCCAACACGCTGCGCGGTGACGTCAGGGGCGTCTGAGGCAGAAAGGGCAGCACGGGTCCGGAATCGCCGGGCATTAGGATTGGCTGATTTCTTTTTTTAATGTTTTTTGTCTTTTTTTCGGGGTCCGGAGGAGTGTACTAAGTAGCCGGTAGTGAAGAGGGAAGATGGCTGCCGCATTGAAGTACATCTCTATCGCATCGTTCTGGTAATGGAATTTATATTTTAACATTTTTTTTTACTGTACAGTTTAAAGGCATATAACATTACCACCACAAAGGGAGAGGTGTCAGAATCACTTTAAGCCTGTCAAATTTGACTGTCATTGTCTTCAGTGGTTGCGAGACTTGCACAACGTCTCTTGGTTCACAGTGAGGTTAGAGATAAGGAAGCCATTGAGATGATTAGGAACACATTGATAATGTATCAGATTAGGAACATATTGATGTATGAGCCATTCAGTGATTACAGTATAACAAAGATGGCATGTGGCTCTTCATCCCCAATGTCACACTATCTGGCTTGTTACAACAGACTGGGAGTTGTATCTAGGAAAACTCTTGGGCTTCTACCCAGATCTCATCCAGGCTAAGCACTGGCCATAGATGCAAAGATCCGATCGTACGAATCATCCAACGACCGGACTTCCCCATCTCCCGACCTGCCACTAACCATTCCGATCAAATAAAGTAGTAAAAGAACAGGTCAGCCGATGTTCTGCCCCTGACAGCAATCGTACGATAGTTTATGTCCGCCAAAAGCTGGTGACAGTCTCCCTCTTAAAATCGTACAATCGGCAATACATGCAGAGATATTATCGTTAGCCGACAATCTTTTAACCTGTCCAATCGACCAAACGACCGATCCCCGCCAGACGAAAAAATGTCAGGATTCTCCACACACGGTCCGAAAATCTCGTACGTTCAGATCTTTGCGTCTATGATCAGCTTAAAGCTGGCCATAGACGTGAGGATTTACCTTCATATCGGAAAAACTTTCAAATCTCCCGACCTGCTACTAACCATTCACATTAAATAAAGTAGTAAAAGAACAGATCAGATGATGTTCTGCCCCTGACAGCAATTGTATGAAAGTTATGTTCGACAAAAGCTGGTGACAGTCTCCCACTGATATCGTCCGATCGGCAATACATGCAGAGATATTATCGGCAGTCGACAGAAACTGTCTAACCTGTCTGAACGATCGATGGCACGAAAAATGTCGGGACACTCCACACACGGCCCGAAAATCGTACGAAACGGAGATCATACCATCAAATCTTTGTGTCTATGGCCAGCTTTACTGTTGGGGACCACTGATGTACATCCTACCGAAAGTTACACATATAGTAAAACCACTATACAGTAGCTAGTAAAGTTAACAGAACAGTAGCAACCAAACTAAAAGTGTTTTAAAGTAAATAACATATCCTATACTGTTGCCCTGTATTGGTAAAAGTTACGTGTTTGCTTGAGAAATTCTACTACAGTTAGTATAAACAGGCTGCTGTGTAGCCATGGGGCAGCCATTCATGCTGAGCAAGGAGAATAGGCACAGGTTACTTAGTAGATAACTGATAAGCTGTATCAGAATACAGTGGTGTTCTACAGAGTGCATCTGTTATCTGCTATGTATCTGTTCTTTGAATGGCTGCCCTTGCGGCTACACAGCAGCTGGTTCATAAAAAAACTCTAGTATTGTTTCTAAAGCAAAGACAACAATTGTATTTGTGCATGCAAAAGTACATTATATTTTAATTACATTAAACTAATATCATTATTTGGTGTTACTGTACCTTAAAGTCTCAAGCAACTGGACTTTCTGAGGTTTCTTGGAAACATTCCACTAGGGATGCCGCGGAAATGACGCCCTTAGACTTGTATGGCGCAATGCGTCAAATTTTTTTTTTATGAAACTGGTAAAATTCGCCCATCCCTACATTTCACCACTCATCCAAGTAGCTTCTTTAGTTCAGCATTCAAACCATTAAGCGTAGTAAAGTTGCACACATCCAATCACAAATGGTGTTGCCTGAAATTTACAGATGTGTGAAAGTGTAATCTTGTCACAATGGTACCACAATCTTCATAGAGTCAGGTGTTAATTTTTCAATGGAAGTGTGAATTGTTGGGTAACGCCAGGATAAGGATGTCAAAGCAGCTTTGTATGTTGATGACAAGTGTTGTCGATTTGACATTCTTACCCTGGCTTACCGCTACTACATGATGTATATCATGTCCTGGAAGAATGAGAATTTCCATAGACATATAGTGAAATGGGAAACCGAAACTGGTTAGAGTGAGAAGGACTAAAAGGAGCCAAAAAGCCTTTCATAAGCAATTACATGCAAAGTGAAGCCTTCTGAAATCATAGACATATAGTAAAACTAGTAATTACAAATGCCCTGCAATCGTTATTGCATATAATGTATGCTTCTGCATCTTTATGTATTTATAATTGTGTTTACTGTGCTGTACAGTGTTTCATTCAGTTGTAGAAAAGCAACCTCAGCCAACTATCCGAATTCATGAGGTTAATACTTACTAGAAAAGTGCCATGGCGTGGGTAAGGCAAAATTAGCGATGCAAAGGACATCTCTAATCTTTTTGTCTGATATCTAAAAAGAAGGCCTCTAAAAAAATTTTTTAAAAAAAAAACAGCATTGGTTTTTAAATTCTGAAATATGCTGCTGATTGTAATTTCTCATTATCTTGTGCAAAACCAGATCTGTTAAGGATGTATTTACTTAGAAATAAATTAATTCCTGTTCTTCCAGCGTCTCAGCGTAAACATTATGTTGTGACATATACACATTATGCATACTGTAAACAAGTCAGTAATTGCACTGTATAGAACTGGGTCCTCTCTTGCCTGCGCTAGCTGTAGTTGTTTCTCTTGTCCAACCAAGCTTGGCTGATCATCTTCTTGATGTCATGCTGTTTTACAAGGTGGAAAGGTGACCATATGTGTAACAATTCTGATCTTTGGTTGCAGGAAAGATTGTTCTTTTCAATACAAATGTTTCAATACAAATGTGTTAGAGCTGAATTGTCTGAAATAAAGGTGGAAACGATAAAATTCTACCTGTATCTGACGATTCAGCAATAACACTGCGATGTTATTCTACAATATTGTTATTCGTTACGGTCAAAAGCCTTTAAATCTTTATTGGAATTGTCCCGATAATTCACAATGTTGAATGACAGACTAGGAAGCAGATACTAGCTGCAGCTAGACTTTCATATGTAGTCAAGTGGGTTTTATTGTCATAACAAGTGATACAGTATATAGTGGAAACAAAAATAACGTTCCTCTAGAACCCATGGTGTTGCATATTAGACTACAAGATACAAAACTTCAATGTATAAAAAGTTCAAATGTGCAGCATTAGAAAAAAAAAAGAAGACATGAGACATATAAGGTACATAAAGGGGCAGATTTATTTATGGTCAAAACTCTCAAATTCGAATTATAACTTATCCAAACTCGAATTTTTATTTGAATTCTACTATTCGCCACCTAAAACCTGCTGAGTTCATGTATAAGTCAATGGGAGAGGTCCAGGGACCAATTTGGACAAGTTACCAGCCTTCCTGACATTCAAGTTTTTTTCGGGGAAAAAACTCGAATCGAGTTTTCGATTTTTTTTTTATTAAATAACCCCCCAATTGAATTTCCAGTATATTTTGAATCTATTAGAGTTAAAAAAAACTCACATGAATTCAGAATTTGACCTTTGATAAATGTGCCTCAAAGTGTACGTATGCAACATTTTGATGAGAGAAGGCGTGTAACCCTGACAGGTACACGGTCCTGCTGGGCAATAAAGTGCAAATAGTGAATAGTGCATATATGTAAGGCAATAAAACCAGTTAGTGGTAGTAGACATGCATTTGTGTAAATATTTCAGAGGTTAATTCAGTGTGTATTCAGTTCAATCCTTGAGAGTTGAGACACCTAACAGCTTGTGGAAAAAAAAACTGTTGCACATTCTGGCAGTCAGTGCCCAAACACTGCAGTATCTCTTCCAGATGGCAGAAGGGTAAAGAGTTTGTGTGAATGGTGTGTGCCGTCACCAACAATGCTGGTGACTTTCTGGATACAGTGAGTATGTTAAATATTTATAATGGGAGAGAGACTCTGATGATCTTTTCCGCTGTCCTCACCAACTTGGGATCCAATACAGTACCCCCGAATCTTCACCTGTGCCACCACCCTAACAGGAGTGTGGCTGGAGCACCTAATATTTTATTTGGCTCTCTATAATTATACTATTGGTGACTACTCTGGAGCACGTTAGAATCTGCTTCACTTGATCTTAATTATTTGCTAGATATTGTACCTTTCCCAGTAAACATAATGGGTTTATGGTAATCACCATCTGGCATGCATTAAAGTCAAATCAAAACTGTAACTGATAAGATAAATTTTAAGGGGATAATATCTGTATTTACCGTTTTAATTGGCAGTAGCCTGCTTGTTTGTGAGGTAAAGCACAATCTAGCTGCCAATTACTGAACCTAATTCAAACCCTAAATATGCTGACAAATTCTGATCTGAGGCCTGGATTTGCGACATGCCTAATTTATTGTTCCTTCTGTGTTAACTTCTGTAAAACAAGCACTTGGTTACGTGAAAGGTTAACGTTTCCTAGTCAGTGGAAGCTCCGTAGTTTTTTTTAGATTTGAGATTTTTAAATGAGAAAGAAAGTTTAAAAAAGATGTTGGCTATTATTGCTTTACATTATGTTTTGGGCTTCTGTACCAGCCCAAGGCAACCACAGCCTTTTACTAGTGATGATCTGCTGTCACTTACTGAGGTACTGAGCTTAGTGACCAGCACTTGATGTAAGGTTAATTAGCAATTAATTCAGATACACATTACATGGCAGTTTTACAACCAGTGCGTTCTGTAATTTACAAATGAGCCCTGTATCATCATGGCAGATGAACCTGGTTTTAGCTTCTCATCAGTTTCAGGGTTACGATGCATCCATATGTATGCTAGCACGTGATTTTGCTCTTCTCTGTCATTTGTGCTTCATTCATGCTTTCCTTCTGTGCTGTTAATAGTTTGGGATATATAAACGTCACAGATTTACAGATCAGTGAGTGCAGTTTTTCTTCCTCAATGACCAATGGACAAGACACTTTTCAATACAGCAAGTGAAATATTCAAATATCTATTTATAATTTTATTTGTAAAGCACTGCTAAGGAGCCACGGCACTGTACAGTGCATAAAAGTTCAATATATATAATGGTATACACAGGGAAGACAAATCATACAATAAATATACACAGAATTCATATCAGGACAAAGAGACTTAAATGCTATGTGGTAACAGACACAGAGCTTACCGTTTAAGTAAATATAACAAACCATCTGTAATAAGGCAGCATCTCAGGGTAGTCTTTTAAAACTGTCATATATACCCAAATAGTTGGACAGTATGGTTGAAGTTGGCCAAGCTGCCCAGCCAAATCTGCGCATTTATGGTTGTCTTTAGACCAAACCATTCAACTAAGCCAACTATCAAATGAAAATATTTATTGCGGTTGGATGAATTTAATTATTTGTTGATCTTCATAATAAACAGGACCAAGAGAAATTACAAAATTACATTGTGTTTACTCAAATAAAAACGTCTGCTGACTTCTCTAACCAATAAGAATATTAAACAAGCAGAGAAAAATGTCTTTTGAATGTCTGATAGTGTCGGAGCTCCCTAGTGAGCTTACAGTTCTCTGGTTATCGGACGGAAACATTGCTTTGTTAGCAAGTTATCTGTAATATGTACAGTCCTCATTTTCTCTTTATATAGATAGTAAAGGAACTTCCTGCTTCTGTGCTCCTTTGTGAATGTCCTGTTCCAGCGTGAGATTCAGCCCATGGCATAGCATTGCTATTCATAAAGCAGTTCTATGTTTAGCTGAGAAAGGATCCCAAAATGATTAAGAATTCCTGACGAATTAATAATTTGAAGGACCAGCATGCTCCAGAAATGGTTTAGTTTGCATTTTAAATAGGTTTATTAAAGGAGGACTAAAGCTTAACAAAGGAATAAGTTAGAAATGTTGTACATTGGGTAACCACAGTCCTTTAGCAGATGCACATACTCGGTGCTGCTGTCAGTTACCTGAGCTTAGGGACGGGTTCACTATACTCAAGTCACGATACAAGGCTGATTAGTATTTAGTTCAGATTCACATCACACGGCAGCTCAGAAACCAGCACATTCCGCATCAACGTGTATTCAGCCCTTTAGAATTAGCTTCCATGAAAGGCAAACCTCATTTTCTACTTGATGATTTGCTATGACCCCTAAGCTTAGGCTAGGGCCAGGCAACTGTGGATCTCTGAGTTTTTCCACAGGCTGAGAATCCACTCCCCCATTGCTTCTCTGCACCTGCTCTGCCTGCACCCAGAAGCATTGTCTCCGCTTGGGTGCAGGAGATGCGTTGGATTTCTATGCCGAAATGCGACATTTTGCATTCCGTGCTGAAATCCACCTGCCGTTTAAAAGACAAGGGAAGCAGCAGATTTTCCACCTGTACAGTCGTATGCATTGTCTGGCCCTAGCTTTAGCTTCTCAGACAGCTGCAGCATGTCCCTGACACTCCTAACAAGGGCCAAGTTGCTGACCCCCTGTGCACAACTTTGCAGGTTTGGATTATTACTTGTTTACCTTCAAACACTTTTTCCAATTTAGTTGGTTTCAGACAGTTCACCAGAAATCAAGACTTTTTGCAAACATTTTCTATTTGTGATCGTTTTTTTAATATTGAAGTGTAAAGTTAAATTTTTCACCTTCTAAAGCAGCTCTGTGAGGGGGGTCGCTGACTCTTTAACTGTTCTAAATTGTTACATATATTTGATACATTTCTTGTATTTATCCCTGCTGACCGGAATCCCTGAATTTCATTAAAGGCAGCTGTTAGAATGGATACAAAAGTTACTGCTGAGAAATGTATTCTCTCATGTAGCCACTAAATGTAGCAAATTGTAACCGTTCAGATGGAAACACTAGAGACATGAACATTTAACTTTAAACTTCAATTTTGGAAAAACGATTAATAATGGAAATGAGTTGAAAAAAAGACTTTATTTCTGGTGAACAATTTGAAAACAACTGAACTGAAAAAAGTGTTTGAATGCTTTAATTAAAAAATGTGTACTGTTTTATAAGAAACCTGACTGTTTTACTTGCTCTGACTGCTGCGGATAGGAAACTTTTGACGGTCCCTAACTGCTCTGCAGGGAAACCGATCATACTTTCAAATGGCAGGGGGGATCTTACTTCCCAGAACTCAAGCAGCTTTGTTTGTTTCCCTGTAGAGCAGCTGGTGACTGTGTAGAGAAAACACTGTGCGACTATATAGTCATAAGAAGGTGAAAAATGCAATTTTATACTTCAATATTAAAAAAACAGTCACAAATAGAAACCCCCCTAGAATGCTGCTGGGTGGTATGCCGCCCCTACAGTCTTGCCACCCTAGGCCCGGGCCTTTGTGGTCTCGCCACAAATCCGGGCCTGTCCGAGACCTGAATGCACCGGCATGCAAGCAAATGAACTCCTGTACTCAGAATACAGGATACCAGATTCCAGGTTGTCCTCTTAATGTTTTACTAAAATTATATTGTCCTCTTTTTAAAAGAGGTTATTGTGGCTTCTTGATGTTATTTTGTAACATTCTGACCATTGCACTTTTAGAAGTTCCAGAATGTGACAATGTTTAGAAACAAGCTTGAAACATTTAGCTGTACGTTGATGGTAAACTTGTATGCAGTGATGGGAGGTAGAAGAGCTTTTCAAAGGAGGGAAGGATGTAACTGTTATTTTGAAGAAAAACAGAGGAAACAGAAAAAGCCTATTGTTTTCTGTGAAACAGAGAAGGATGCAGCGCTGTGTTATATATATATATATATATATATATATATATATATATATATATATATATATATATATATATATATATATATATATATATATATATATATATATATATATATATATATATATATATATATATATATATACACATACACCACTGGTCATCCCTGAAAGAAGCACTGTATATATAATGCTGATAGCTCAATGCTTAATACTAGTACTGAAGAAGGGCTGATATTTGGCAGCTTCTCTGACATTGTTTTACTAAAACTCCCAGCATGCCTGTGTTTTTTATTTTTTTTTATGTTTATCTTTTTATGTTACATTTCACGCTGACTTATTTATGTGGTGTAAAAAACAATGGAAGCACACTTCACCTGGCATAGCAGTGTAGAAATGGCATAATCTTTTTACACACTTTTTCTTTGCGCACCTTCTGCAGGAACTTGCTTTCAACTGTTTGAAGCAGTGGAAAGTCTGGCGTTCGCATGGCATAACATATCGCACAACTTGGGGGTTAGTTATCTACATAATTATTTTCTGAAATACTTTGACCGAATCCGCACAGGTTATTTTCCCTTATTTATCAATACATTGTCCCGAAAAAAAATCCAGTTTTTGAAAAAACTTGCGAAAATCGCATGATAATTCGAATCGCACAAATTTTTCAGATTTTCCCCCCAGAACTCAGATTTTTTTTTTTTTTTAGTATTTTTGCCCTAAAACCACAAAAACTTGAAAAATTTTGAAAATAGCACGTACAAATTTTTCTGATTTCTTCTTTGACCAGCTTCTTCTTTGCTACCATGTCTATGCCACCAGAAAAATCAGACCTCATTGGTCTATTAACATGGTTGGTTTCCTGATGGACCTGCAAAGGCATGTATAAGGCTTTAAGAGGCATATATAGTATAAGATATAGTAAAAAGATAAAAACAAAGCAAACTCTGTCCTTGCACTTTTCTAAATATGCCCCTAATATTCTAGTCAAGTGAGTAGAAAGAGAAAGAGTTTTGCTCTGGTGAACTGTGTTTTTCACTTAAAGGAGAAGGAAAGCTCCAAAACAGTTTATTGCCAATAGATTAGCCACAATAGTGCAAGCTAGAACACTATATTTATTCTGCAGGATGCTTTACCATACTGGAGTAAACAGCTCTAGATTCTGTTTCTGTTTGTTTAGGATAGCAGCTGCCATATTCGCTTGATGTGACATCACTTCCTGCCTGAATCTCTCCCTGCTCACTCATAACTTTGAGCTTAGATTACAGCAGGGATAGGAGGAGGAGGGAGGGGGAGAGAGGCAAACTGAGCATGCTCAAGCCCTGCCCTGGAGGTTTAAGCTGAAAACAGGAAGTCTGATACAGAAGCCCATGTGTATACAATAGAAAGAAAGAAATGTGTTTTTTCTTTTGACAGAGGACTCAGAGCAACATTACTTTGAGGGTTTACTGGTGTGTTTATATAGACCTTTCTGATAAAGCTTACTTAGTTTTAACCTTTCCTTCTCCTTTAAACGACAAAACGTGTCTGAGATAGTCTTTCACTGCCTTTAAAGAGGTTTAAAACACAGACACAAGCACTGCATTGCAATCTTCCTTTGAGTCATATGTGTTGTATTGTTGTTGATGCCAGATGATCTAGTTCTTGGCATCGATAAAGAGGAGTTATCCTCATTAATGTTTAAGGCCTTCTGCAGCAATACCATGCCGTAAGGATTTTAGCAACAACTCTTTTCTGGATGGCACAGCTTGTATCATCCATTGGTAGAATATATTAATAAAGCTATTTGTAAGTGATCCTTTGGGTTTAAAAAAAACAAAAAAGTAATCTATAATTATAGTATAAAGGAAAACAATCAAACAAGCATGTATTGCTTTAAGGGTGATGCTGGCCCTGAGCCCTTTAGAAGTAAATGATAGGTATGTCTAACACATTACACCTCTGCCAAGCCAGCAACCTGGATGGGTGTTAGTGGAATCTTAAAGTGATGCTTTCCAGCAAAGCAAATGGATATAAAACTGATTTTTCATAGGATACCATCCGGTGGTTACTGCTTTTAATATAAATATTTGAAAAAAGTGTTTATAAAATACAGGTATATGACCTGTTATCAGGAATGCTTGTACTTGATGTTTTTTAGATAAGGGGTTTTCTGTGATTTAAAGCAACAATGGTGCAAATTAACTTATAAACAATAAAACAATAGGATTGTTTTTCACCAGTCATAAATGTATTCTATTTGCCATAAAGTACAATGTAGAGTTTTATTGTTACAGGGAAAAAAGGAAATACGTCAAAAGAATTGTTCACAAACACTTTTTTTCATTTGAGTTGTTTTCATATTGCAGAAATATGCATAAGTAAATGGGGGAAAAAGTCTTTATTTATAGTGAACAATCTGAAACCAATTGAACTGGAAAAAAAAGTGTTTGAAGGCGAACAACCAGATATAAAACTAATATAAGAAATAATTTCCTATATTTCTGACCTTTTTTGTGTTTTTTTGCAACTATAGCTTTAAGAAATGTTAAATTTTTAGCAAAATGAGAATTAATGGCATTGGCACAAGGGGCCTAAATATGCATTCCTCAAAACTCGCCTAAATTGTCCTCTCCACTTTTTTTGAATCTTTGAACAAGCACTTTTAGGTGATTGTTGTAGAGGACAGTGGGAAGTGATATTTGATATCCTGGCTGTTAAAGGAACAGTAACCCCAAAAAATGAAAGTGTTTTAAAGTAGATAAAAAATAATGTATTTTTGCCCTGCAACTGGTAAAACTGATGTTTGCTTGTGAATCGCTGTTATAGTTTATGTAAACCAGCTGCTGTGTAGCAATGGCGGAAAGTGAAAAAAGGCTATATGGCACAGGTTAGATAGTGGATAACAGATAACACCATTATGTTCTACAGAGTTTATCTGCTATCTGTTGTTTACCAATTTCTCCTTTGAATGGCTGCCCCCATTGCTACACAGCAGCTTATTTATATAAACAATAGTAGTGTTTCTGAAGCAAACACACCAGTTTTACTAGTGCAGGGCAACACTGAATTATATTTTTATTTCTTAAAAACTCTTGCATTTTTTGGTGTTCGTGTTCCTTTAACTTAAAAGAGTAGCTAGCTAAACAACTGGAATTGTGCTGTGTTCCTTGCTCTAATAGCTTGATTAATCTGTTTGTCTTTAGCTACAAAGTAACCAATCTCTGCTTCTTGAGTTAAGCTGACATATATAGTTCAGTATATATACATTTCTAGTGAACTCGTGAATTTCCAGTGGCAATGCAGAGTGAATACTTAAGCAGTTCCCTTTTTTTACTTAAATCTTGGTGTTTCTTTCAGACATCCGGGGATGTGTTGACCAAAACGCATTTCTGTAATCCTCATAGCGTCTAAGTGGTGTGGGGAAGATGGGCTTTGGCAAAGAACTCAGATCTTCTCATGATGCCTTACTCAAACTACAAGACTGGGAGCTGCGACTGTTGGAAACTGTGAAGAAGTTTATGTCGTTGAGAATTAAAAGTGACAAGGAGTATGCTTCAACTTTACAGAATCTTTGCAACCAAGTGGACAAGGAGAGCGCTCTCCCACTAGATTACATAAGCAATGTATCCAAGGTAAGGCTTAAAGGGCAAGTTAACCTCAAACAAATGTGCATAATAAAAGAAAAGTTTTCCTATATAGGAAAAACTTTCCAATATACATCTATTAAAAATGTTTCAGTGCTTTTAAAATTATTTGTAAAGACAATTGGCATTGAAAGCAGCATTTGTATAACTCCTGGTTGTTACTTTTTAAACAATGTTGCAAAAGTCTTAGTTCCCCAGCAAATATATGCAAAGTGATGGACTCTGGAATCAGAAGGTATTTACTTGTCTCATTATATTTATATTTACTTAGAGACACACACTCTTCGGGAATTTTTTTTTTTTTTTTTTCTCCTTCATCCTCTGCTTCCATTCTCCACATAAAAATTACAAATTGGGGATAGGACGGATGAAACGGGTTGCTAATATGACTGGAAAAATATGTGGGCTTTAAATGAGAGGTGAAAAGCCTATATATACTTAGAAGCTTCAAAAGAGAGAAGACCCTTATAAAGAAATATAGCCAAAAATGGAGACAAAAAATGATTAATTATGTGTAGCCCTTCAATGGACATCAAACGAGCTTTGTTGTTGTTTTTGTGATGTTTTGTATCTGTAATTGTATTTGGATGTATTTTCTTTTTTCTTTGTTTGTATTCTTATTCTTTTTATCTGAAAAACAAAGGAAAAATTTATTAATAAACTATAAGTAATAAAAAAAAGAAGGTATTTACTTGTCTCATGCCATACACACAGCACTGCCTAGATACCAAAAATTAGAGTTTTGATTCTCCCATAAGGCATCATGGGCAGAGACATGCAAATCACTCCTTTGTGTCCCTTTGGACAACTATGCATCCAGAACCGCTGGTTTATAGCACAGATACAGCCTAATGCAGGCATGTCCAAAGTCAGGACCGGGGGCCAAATGCGGCCCGTTTTCAAATTTACACCGGCCCTCAGCCTCCATATGAAATTAATAATAATGCGGCCCTCTAGTACAGTGCCAAGTACTGGCACTTAGTGACGCGTCGCTCTCTCATATGTCTTTCGTTTACTGTACTGATCAGTACGTCTTCAGCCCTAAAGAAGTATGTGAGATCACTATGTGCCAGTACGTGTTTATTGGTAACACCCTCAGCACACAGGCAGTAGTATAGACCAAGTGGCAGATTATTTCACTAATGTGCCCAAATATTACTGCCACGCGATGCCTTGTTTGAATGAGTTAAATTATGTTAATGGTTCAAAGAATGTCGGGTCTAACTGGTCGGCCCCCACACATTTTCACCTCACCAAATCTGGCCCTCATTGCAAAAAGTTTGGACACCCCTGGCCTAATGGTTCAGAGCCATATATCCAAACTTTCAATCCTGTTAGATCTCATCAGTGCAAGATATTGTAAAGTGATGCCTTTTGATTCCATAAGGCATCACTTTTGCATATAATTGCTTTTGGCTCCTTTCAGCCCTTCTCACCATAACCAGATCTGGTTCCCAATTTTGCTACTCTCCAAGTCCTACCTCTCAGAAGCCATGTTCCAATATCTTGCACTGATGAGATCTAACAAGATCGAAACAGGCTGTCTGCAAGTTTGGATATATGGCTCTGAACCATTAGGCTGTATCTGTGCTATAAACTAGCGGTTCTGGATGCATGGTTGACCAAAGGGACACAAAGGAGTGATTTGCATGTCTCTGCCCATAATTTTTTGGTATCTAGGCAGTGCTGTGTGTATGGCATGAGACAAGTAAATACCTTCTGATTCCAGAAGGCATCACTTTGCATATACAGTGGTGTGAAAAACTATTTGCCCCCTTCCTGATTTCTTATTCTTTTGCATGTTGTCACACAAAATGTTTCTGATCATCAAACACATTTAACTATTAGTCAAAGATAACACAAGTAAACACAAAATGCAGTTTTTAAATGAGGGTTTTTATTACTTAGGGAGAAAAGAAATCCAAACCTGTGTGAAAAAGTAATTGCCCCCTGAACCTAATAACTGGTTGGGCCACCCTTAGCAGCAATAACTGCAATCAAGCGTTTGCGATAACTTGCAACGAGTCTTTTACAGCGCTCTGGAGGAATTTTGGCCCACTCATCTTTGCAGAATTGTTGTAATTCAGCTTTATTTGGGGGTTTTCTAGCATGAACCGCCTTTTTAAGGTCATGCCACAACATCTCAATAGGATTCAGGCAGGACTTTGTCTAGGCCACTCCAAAGTCTTCATTTTGTTTTTCTTCAGCCATTCAGAGGTGGATTTGCTGGTGTGTTTTGGGTCATTGTCCTGCTGCAGCACCCAAG